>NW_028230455.1:6203579-6817237 GCF_043228905.1 Azolla caroliniana | reverse complement strand
GGTGGCAAATCGGGCATAATGTGGTTCCAGTTGGCGAATGGCTAGGTAAACGTGGCGGCCCGTTAGGCTGCCCACTTTGCCATTCACCTATTGAGACTTTGAGGCATTATCTATGGGATTGCCCTCACGCTCAAAAGGTATGGGATAGGGTGACTCGCCTCCTTGCGGCATGTGAAGTGGAAGGAACAGCAGCGTGGAGTGTTGCGGCATGGCTTGATCATTCTAGTGATAGGTGGACGGACGCCTTCAATGCGGATAGTTGGTGCTATGTATGCATGCAAGGAAAAATCTCCAAGTTTCGATTTGAGAGAGGCTTGCAGTCCGCATCCCCTAGGTTCCCGGACATTTGGATGCTGATCGCAGGCTTCACCGTGTGGTACGTATGGAAAGCGCGTTGCCTAAAGGTCTTCCAGGATCTGGTGTGACCCCCGGAGGAAGTGATCATGGACATATGGTTTGCGCTTATTAGCTGCCTACGAGGGCAATTGGACGAGGTTTGCAGCCACTCCTCTGACATGGATATTGCCCGTTTTCGTTTTTGGCAGAAATGGCGGAACACGCCTATGGTGACACTAGGAGGAAGTGGCCCAAGGTGGAACTACCAACCCCCACATTGGCTGTTTCCGGCTCACTTACCACCCTCCCTCTATTGTCGGCCCCAAGAGTTGTCTCGTACTAGTCATCAGTACAGGGCATTGTTTTAGCTGTTGGTACTTACACTAAGTAGTCCGTCCGAAAGGCGTTGTAACTAGTCTTGATTTCTAGGACTTGAGTGGAGGGGGATTCCCCGTTCTATGCTTAAGCCTCCTTGTATAGTCTCTTTGTAATAATCTTACCTAACTAATGGGAAAGTAGCTTCATTTTGGAAAAAAATAATAATAATCACATCTTCTTCCTTTAAGCATACATCCATGTCTTGTATCTCAACAAGCTCAAAATCTTAATATACATTTTCATCATATGTAAGTGGTTCATTGGTTTTGGAAGCATGTGGTAACTTCCTCAAATCTCTTCATGGAAATTTTTATCAAGCTTTTTTGATTCATTTGCATCTACATTGACACATTTCATGATTTCATCTCAAATTTCTTCTGTTGAGGTTGGACCGTAGATCTATGAGAAAGATAGACCGAAAATTGTTAATAATTAGGTAATTAACTAAGGGTTAATTAGTATCTAATTATGTGAGTAGTTAATCATGTATGTGATTAAGCCGTGGAAGATTATGTGATGTGTGCATATGTGTGAGAGAAAGAGAGAGAGGAAGTTACACTTATGAACAATAAGATAAATGGGGGATGATTAACATGTGTAGCTCAAGGAACTTATACTTATATTAAAAAGACATCAAAAACCAAAAATACCCATCATGAGGTATATATACATCTCATGTGCAAGGGTGCACGTATGTGAGAAAATATAAGTACAAGGATGTAAGTCCTATATTAAATGTACTCGGTAGTGGAGGATCTAGAATGTATCCATTCTTAAGTACAAGCATAAAATTGTATTTAAAGATTTGAAGTTAACACACTAACTAGATTCTATGTGGGTAACTACTAAGTTACAAATATGACAAAATAACTAAACTTAGTTAAGCTTGATATCTCAACATATTCCCTCAAGTTCAAATGTTCGGCGTTCGATTCGACTATAGACGTTGACTCCCAGCTCATATCACCGGTTCTTCCCCCTCAAGCCGTTGACGAAGGATTGGAGTGTGAAGTGGTCGAAGGCCAAGTGCTAGCGAAAACTAGTGGAGCTTGTCTGCTCCTAAGGCCTTGGTGAAGATATTGGTCGTCTGTTGATTAGTGCTGACGTGGTGAAGGTCGATATCTCCGACAATAATGCGCTCCCGAACATAGTGGTAGTGGACCTCTATGTGTTTTGTCCGGGCATGAAATATTGGATTTCAAGCTAGTTGTATGATATTCTGATTGTCACGATAGATTCGTATCAGTTTGGTGACCGATTCATTGAAGTCCTTGAGTAACCGCTTCAACCAAATGGCTTCATAGGTGGCGATGGTCACGCCTCTGTACTCCGCTTCGGTGTTGGACAATGCAATCGTTGGTTGCTTTTTGCTACTCCAAGAGATTGCTCCACTTCCGAGTGAGAAAACGAAGCCGGATGTTGACCATCGATCGGATACATTGTTGGCCCAATCAGCATCTGTGTATCCTTCTAGCCGAATTGTTGCTCTTGTCTTATAGAAGAGTCCGCGATCCATGGTTCCACTAACATATCGTAGGACTCGCTTAACATAATGCAAATGTGTGTCGCATGGTGTTTGCATAAATTGGCTAAGGAGGCTGACCGGATAGCTCAGATTAGGTCGAGTGATAGTTACATAAATGAGACTCCCTACGATTTGCCGATATTGAGTCGGCTCACATGGTGCATCAGAGTTTGCGTGCTATTTTGGGTTGCGATCAAGGGGAGTCGAAATGGGCTTGTGGTCCATCATACTGAACTTGAACAAAAGGTTCAAGATGTAGTGTGTTTGGAGAGCATGATACCATCGTCAGTTCGGATGACCTCGATTCCCAGAAAGTAATGAAGTTCGTTCATGTCTTTCATCTCGAACTTCACATACTCGGTCAACTCGTTTTGACTCAAAGGTCGGATGTCCGATAACTACTCCCTTCGACTGCATAGCTCAGAGCCGTTGGAGGTTGATGTGGCCGATTCTCTTGTGCCATAACTCGATAATCGATTCAACCTTGAGACCCTTTGCATACATGTCAGATTTTACCTCTTCCGAATCAAGAATAAACATTCGACCTTCTCTCCGTCCTCTGGCTATGAGTTGGCCATTCTTTTCTATAAAGCAGCCTCTATTGTTGAAGTGAACATGCATGCCTTGCTCCACGATTTGGCCGACTGAGACCAAATTCTTCGTTATTGTTGGAACATGAAAGACATACTTGATGTAATTGTCGTTGCCCATGATGAGAGGAACATTGCCGATATGCCGAATGGTATGTGTGATGTCATCTCTCATCTCCACGTAGCCGGGTTGATCGGGCGTACGCAAATCATTGAACCATTCTTTGTGAGACATCATGTGATTTGATGTGCCTGAGTCGATGAACCATACTTCCTCTGATGTGGAGGTGTTGGCTGAAATAGATCCCGACATAGTGTTTGCTTTGTGTCTCATGACGAACATGCCTCCATAGTTTTTGAATTCGGAGTTGGTGGCGTAGTTGGTGACTTGTCGACTTGTGGAAGCCAACTCACTTCTTTATTTTTAGCAGTCCTCTTCACGATGGCCGATTTTACCACAGTAGTTGCAAGTGGCAAACCTGATTTGCCAAGCTTGTTCAGCATGAAATCTCCCCCTTCTTCCGAAGGTTCCTTGAGTGTTTCCTATGAAATTGGGAGTTATTTTCATAGGTCAGACCTCATCCGCCTCGTCCTTGGACGAATCGACCTTTACTGCCTCAAACACGTCCTCGGCTGCCTCCTCAATTCAAGAAGAACATCTGTCCTTCCGATGTCTTACTCTTTGTTCTTACATGATTCTCTTCAACCAATAACATGGATTGAAGGTCTAAAAATGAATGAGGGTTCTCCCTCACCAAGATTATCGTCCTTATTGGGTTGAATCGTTTTGCAAAGCTACCCAAGCACACTTGCACCATTTTGTCCTCTTCAAGGTTTATGTTGATGGTGCTAAGTGCATCGTAAATGCTCTTGATCTTGGATGTGTAGTTCGACATGGACATGTGTTTTTGTCGAATGTTGTTTTCAACTCTTGCAAGAGTTGAAGCTTGCGGGCGGTCGTATTGGCAACAAATATTTTTCTCAAATTCAGCCATGCTTGTTTAGGCGTCTTGGCGTCTCGAATGTGACAGAACATGTGATTGTGGTCACATGTTGCCAAACAGGACATCACTTGACTTACCCCTTGCTCCCATGTTGGGTAGTTGGCTTTTGTGATGACAGGTTTGTTTTCGAGGGTGTCGTCAATGTAGCTCCAATACCCTTGGCCGACTACTTATTGGTTCATCTTGTACTCCCAAGATCAGAAATTGCTCCGGTCTAGCTTTTCACTAGGGAGCGAGCTACCCATTTGTGTGTTCATGCTGATGTAGTGTCTTCCTTCGGTCACGTACATGTGGTATGTAGCGGCACTACGGTAGCAAATAGTTGTCACAGACACGCCAATCGCGGACTCGGACGGAGCACAGATGATGGGGCTACAAGCGATGGGCTACGAACTTAGAGCTAGAAGTGACGAGGCTATAAACTTGGGAAGTTGGGAGCCCGGATGATGGGGCTAAGAGCATGGAACATAAGAAGCTGGGAACAACACAAGAGCGTGAAAACGAAGATAAAGATCAAGGAGACAAGATGGGGCGAAATGAGTGTCAAGAGAGAGAGACAGAGAGAGAGAGATAATTGAAAGAGACAGTTTGAACCAATTTTTTCCTTTCATCTCTTCGTCTTCCACAAACCCTAACAAGTTCTCTTCTTCCTTCTCCTCTCCCCTCGTACGCTATGGAGTCTGTGAGCAAACAAGAATACATGTGTGTTCTTTCTGAGCTCAACATGCTCAAGAATAAATTTGTGGCATTAGAGCATGAGAATCAAAGGCTACTTGGAGACCTACAACACGTGAGTGTTGAAAAAGCTCAACAATATAAAGAGTTATCACAACGGGTTCATCAACTCGAGGCGACTATATTGTCATTACGAGAGCACGCGTCGGGGGCTCAGAACTCCCATAGAGAGCCAAAGATCAGCCTCCCCGCCAAGTTTGAAGGTATGAGGTCTTTATTTCGAGGCTTTTCAAATCAAGTTCGTCTGGTTATTCAGCTACATCCCAATCGGTATCCAACTGATGCTGTTCATGTGGGATTAGTGGGAACTTTGTTATGCGGTACGACGTTAGCATGGTTCACACCACTTTTCGTGAAGAAATCACCATTGTTGGAGGATTTCGAGGCATTTGTTAAAGAGTTTCAAGCTAGTTTTGGAGACACCGACAGCACTAGGACAACGATAAACAAAATTCAAAGGCTCCAACAAGGAGATCGTCCCGCGTTGGCTTACGCAGCTGATTTCCGTCTCTTGGCATGTGATATCCCTTGGGATGAGGCAGCCTTAATGGATCAATTCCGTCAAGGTTTGCGAAATGATGTCAAATATCTTCTTCTTACTTTCCCCAAAGATCAGAAGTCGCTTACAAAAGCCATTAGTCGAGCCGTGCGATGTGATAATCACCTATTTGAGCGACGTTTTGAGTGCCAACAAATGTTACGTCGTCAACCTGAGCAGACTTATGCTTCCATAGTCGCAACACCTCCACAAGTTTCTAGACCCATTACAAGGGATGGCCCAACTCCGATGGAAATAGAGTCAACACAACGTCGTGGGCCGTTGTCAGATATTGAGAAGCAACGACGTCGAGTGCATCGCCTCTACCTGTATTGTGGCGGTCCAGGACATATAGCTGTAAATTGTCCACATAAACCTAGGCATCAAGTATACCAAGTAAGTGCCCATGAAAACCCTACATCGAGTTCTATTGTTACTTCTAATAACATAAGTAAGCCTCATAGTCCATGCCATGAGAATAGATTCGATGTCTTGAGTCAATTAGAGGATGTGTTAAACGAGTAAATCCGGCCAAAATAGGAGCCATTTGGCTGGACCATCCTAGCTATGTAGAGTTAGTTCTTAGTCGTGGTTCCATTTCATCAAATCAAGTGAGTAGAGTTTTTTCAGCACAAGTCGAGCTTACCACATCTACATGTCATCGATTCCTAGCCTCTACCCTCCTAGATTCTAGAGCCAACTCTTGTTTCATGGATCGTGAATTTGCCTTGTCACAAAACATCCTCTTGAATAAACTTCCCAACCCAGTAGTCGTAGGAGTCCTTGATGGACGTCTCATTGCATCAGGAGATATAGTCGAGGAGTCTGAGCCAATTAGGATAGTTCTTGGCGATTTGGCAAGCATAATCTCTTTCAACATTATTCGTAGTCTGGAACACCCAATAGTTCTAGGTCTCCCTTGGTTTGAACTCCATAACCCGAAGATTGATTGGATGAAAAGAACAATTGAGGAAACCCGGGGAAAAAGCACAAACCCCACATCCCTCTCTCCTACATGTGATAATAGATCCCCAGAGTTATCGACCATCTCTTTACGACAGTTGCAGGAGGAAGGGGGGAAAGAGGCCATGTTCGTCTTCGCAATAGTAGCAACTCCATCATCCACTTCACGTGAAGCGGACATTAAACTACCAGAGAAATACAAGGAGTTTTCAGATGTATTTGATAAGGTGAAGGCCAATACATTGCCGAAGCATCAGCCATACGACTGCCCTATTGACTTACAACCAAGGAAAGAACCTCCATGGGGCCCAATTTATAATCTCTCCCCTGTAGAGCTAGAGACTTTGTGGGAATATATTGATGAGAATCTAGCAAACGGATTCATTCGGCATTCTAGATCCCCTACTGGTGCACCTATGTTCTTCGTTAAGAAGAAGAATGGGACTCTTCGGTTGGTCGTGGATTATCAAGGGCTAAACAAAGTGACTATCCGAAATAGATATGCTCTACCATTAATCCCGAAACTTTTGGAACGTCTCAATGGTGCAAAATATTTCACGAAGTTGGACCTTCGTGGAGCATATAATCTAGTTCGGATTCGCCCAGGGGGTGAATGGAAGACAGCTTTTCGCACTCGCTATGGACATTTTGAGTATACTGTGATGCCATTCGATCTCACGAATGCACTTGTTGTTTTCCAACATATGGCGAACGATATTTTTTGAGATTTTCTTGATATTTCACTATAGTTTACCTAGATGATATTTTAATCTACTCGAAGACCCAAGAGTAGCATGACGAACATGTTCGTCAGGTACTATGTCGACTCTGAGAATATGGTCTCTATGCAAAATTAGAAATGTGTAGTTTCGGCCAAAATCAAGTGGAATTTTTGGGGTATGTTGTATCATTGGATGGTATTGCTATGGACCCCATGAAGGTACAAACAATTTTAGAGTGGCAAACACCCCTTTCAGTGCGTGATGTGCAATGTTTTCTCGGGTTTGCAAATTTTTATCGAAAATTTATTAAAGATTATTCCAAGGTTGTGCCTCTGCTTACTCAACTCACACATAAAGATTAGCCATTTATATGGAGTTCAGATGCAGCCCAAGCATTCGAAAGCTTAAAACGAGCATTTACAACGGCACCTATCTTAGCACATGTCGACCCAACAAAACGCTTCATCCTCGAAGCCGATGCATCCGATTTTGCACTAGGAAGTGTCCTCTCGCGGACTGGAGGTGATGGACACCTACACCATGTCGCCTTTCATTCACGAAAGTTTGAAGCTGTAGAGATCAACTACGAGATCCATGACAAAGAGCTTCTTGCAATTGTGGATTCGTTTCAACAATGGCGACATTTTCTAGAAGGTTCTTCTCAGCAGATCATTGTCTACAATGATTATAAGAACCTAACTTGTTTCCAAAATGCTCGAGTCTTGAGTCAGCAACAAGCCCGGTGGGCGCAATTTTTGACTCACTTCGACTTTATCATCATATATTGCCCTACGATGCAGCAAGGCAAAGCAGATGCTCTTTCTCGGCGCTCTTATATGGAACTTCTTCCAGGGGAACCTGCATTTGAGCATCAAAAACAAATCCTTTTGGGTCCAAATCGATTACGATTAATGGTAGTTAATGCCATAACAACTCTTGAAAATTCCACTCTTCTTGACTCCATTCGAGATCATATGGCCACTGATGATTTCGCCAAGGATGTTTTGGATCATATTGTCCCCGATTGTGCTTCTTGCTCACGGTCGAAAAATCCTCGTAATGACTATCATCAGTTCTATTGGCATGGTGGTTTTCTGTTTCGACGAAATCTATTGTATGTTCCTAATAGTCCCCCACAACTACAAGTTTTACAACATTGCCATGACTCACCAATGGCTGGTCATTTTGGAGTTCACAAGACTCTAGAATTAATTTCTCGACGCTATTGGTGGCCTCACCTTCGTCATTTTGTTGAGGAGTATGTTTGGAGCTGTGATATATGTTGTCAATCAAAGAGTCCACGTCACCAATCCTATGGCTTACTACAACCACTTCCCATTCCAGAAACTCCTTGGAGGTCTATATCCTTGGACTTCATTACTGATCTCCCAGTTTCAAAAGGTTTTGATGCAATTCTCACAATGGTTGATCGATTTACCAAATTGGCACATTTCTTGCCATGTACAAAGTCGATTACTAGTCAAGAGCTGGCTGATCTCGTTATGCGGGAGGTATTTAAGCATCATGGTTTGCCAGAGGATATTATTAGTGATCATGGTCCACAATTCATCTCAAAGTTTTGGAAGCACATGTTCAAACTTCTCCACATTTCAGTTAAGCTTTCTTCGGGCTATCATCCCGAAACAAATGACCAAACTGAGCGTACCAACCAGATGTTGGAACAATATCTTCGTTGTTTCATCAACTATCAACAAGATGATTGGGTTGATTTTTTGCACTTGGAGGAATTCGCTTACAAAAAATCAGTCGATTCTTCTACAAGATATTCCCTATTTTTCGCAAATACAGGTTGTCATCCTCGGTGGACGATGAATGTGCATCCAGACATTCCTACCAACCCTGCTACTAAGGATCGTCTTAGTCGCCTCCAAGAAATTCACACGATGTTCAAGTTACACACAAGAGGCTTGTCGATCGTCATCGTCTAGACTCCTCAAAAAAGTTCCACGTTGGGGATCATGTATGGCTTCTCCAACACAACATCAAGACCACTCGACCTTGCAGTAAATTGGATTACCAACGTTTTGACCCTTACATGATCACTTGTAAGATAAGTGATACGGACCCGAATTTGAAGTTGTTGTCGTTCTCAATTCTAAAATCGTGCGCAACAAGTTGTATTACTTAGTCAATTGGCTAGGCTATACCCCTAATGATCGAACTTGGGAACCTACTGCAAATCTTTCCAATGCAGAACTCGTCACTGCATTTCATCGCCAATATCCTTGTAAACCAGGTCTTAATACAAACCCTACGACCCGTGAGACGTGTCATCAAAGAAGGGGGATAGTGTCATGATAACACTCACATCATGCATCGAAAGGATCATGACACTCACGTTATGACTGGAAAGGATTTGAACACACAACCTTATTGTACACATGTCAAATCCTTAACCATTGTATTAGTATTCTTATATGTATAGTTTTTAGAATATAAAATCTAATATCATAGGAATATTCTATATTACTCTACATTCTAGAATGACGTAGAATATTCTAGAGTGTTCCATACCACTAGAATACTCTAGAGATCTTCTAGATTACTCTACATTCTAGGGTAACCTAGAATATTCTAGAGTGTTCTCTATTACTTATAAATAGGGATCTACCACTCATCCCAAACCTAAATTGGTTCAACGCCATTTTGTAGCCTACTCTTTGTAATCCATTTTACTCTTCAATATAGTAATTCTCTTTCAATTATCTCTCTCTCTCTCTCTCTCTCTCTCTCTCTCTCTCTCTCTCTCTCTCTCTCTCTCTCTCTCTCTCTCTTCGTCTTCCACAAACCCTAACAAGTTCTCGTCTTCCACATTTTGTCATGATAACACTCACATCATGCATCTAAAGGATCATGACAATGAGAATATTAGATTGATGTGTCAATGCCTGGTGTTGAATCCCTTGAAAGGGACCAAAAATGTTACAAGTATTTATACAAGTACTGAGATTGAGTATCTCTGGAATATACCTAACAAATATCTCTAGAATATACCCGTCTAGAATACACCATAGAATATTTCTACAATACACTAAAGGCTCTAGAATATTCTAAAATGTATATATTTTGCCAAATAGTACATCACCCGACTCACCCCTTGCTCCCATGTTGGGTAGTTGGCGTTTGGGATGATGGGTTTATTTTTGAGGGTATCATTGATGTAGCTCCAATACCCTTGGCCGACTAAGTATTGGTTCATCTTGTACTCCCAAGATCAGAAATTGCTCCGGTCTAGCTTTTCACTAGGGAGCGAGCTACCCATTTGTGTGTTCATGCTGATGTAGTGTCTTCCTTCGGTCACGTACATGTGTTATGTCGCGGCACTACGATAGCAGATGATGGGTCTACAAGCAATGGGCAACGAACTTAGAGCTAGAAGTGACGAGGCTACAAACTTGGGAAGTTGGGAGCACGGATAATGGGGCTAAGAGCATGGAACTTAAAAAGCTAGGAACGAGACAAGAACGTGAAAACAAAGATAAAGATCAAGGAGACAAGATGGGGCGAAATGAGAATACTAGATTGATGTATCAATCAATGGCTAGTGTTGAATCCCTTGAAAGGGACCAAAAATGTTACAAGTATTTATACAAGTACTGAGATTGAGTATCTCTAGAATATACCTCACGAATATCTCTAGAATATACCCGTCTAGAATACACCATAGAATATTTCTAGAATACACTAAAGGCTCTAGAATATTCTGGAATGTATATATTGTAGAATATACAATACTCTATTATATACAAACACCTTCTCATATCCAAATGGATGAGCAAGAAGTCTTGTAGATGTGAGGTTGCAAGTTCAATCCTCACCAACTATGTATTTGACGTCATTGTGTCATGACAATAGGTGGATTTTTCATTGGCGTCTCCAACACACAATCAATCACTATGAGGCGGATGGGCTTAGTGGATGTTGGAAACCACACGGTCTGATACCATGTTAATAATTAGGTAATTAAATAAGGTTTAATTAGTATCTAATTATGTGAGTAGTTAATCATGTATGTTATTAAGCCGCGGAAGATTATTTGATATGTGTGAGAGAGGAAGTTACACTTATGAACAATAAGATAAATGGGGGATGATTAACAAGTGTAGCTCAAGGAACTCTTACTTATATTAAAAAGACATCAAAAACCAAAAATACTCATCATGAGGTATATATACATCTCATGTGCAAGGGTGCACATGTGTGATGGAATATAAGTACAAGGATGTAAGTCCTATATTAAATGTACTCGGTAGTGGAGGATCTAGAATGTATCCATTCTTAAGTACAAGCATAAAATCCTATTTAAGGCTTTGAAGTCAATACACTAACTAGATTCTATATGTGTAACTACTAAGTTATGCATATGACAAAATAACTAAACTTAGTTGAGCTTGATATCTCAACAAAAATAATGCACAATGCGGAAATATAAAAACAAAAAATCAAACAGAGAATGCACAGTACACAATATTTACGTGGAAACCCTAAAAAATGGGAAAAACCATGGGACAACAAGTTTTCACTATGAATAGAGGTACGAAGGAAATTTTTCACTATGAACAGATGTATGAACAGAGAATAACCACTTAGGGTTTAGGCGAGTTCCACGAAACTCTGCCTCTCTCTCTCTCTCACGCACTCTCTCGTCTCTTCCTACTCTCTGTTGCTCTTTCTTCTGCACTCAACTATTGAAGCTCTAACTCGCATCATGACATAATGGTTTGCCATGGGTGTATTTAACCAGCCTATATTCGGCTCATTGATTCGACTATCGACTTTTTCCTTGACTTTGACTGTCGACTTCTCCCATAGGGGGGGACCAATTCCTAACAAACTCCCACTTCACTCCTATGGGCAAAGCCGGCTAGCCCTATATTCTATCGACAGACTTTGAGTTTGTCCATAGGTAGTGGTTTCGTACGCATGTTGGATCCATTGTCATCAGTATGGATCTTCACAAGAGTAAACTCTCCCTCATCCACCTTCTCTCGTAACCAATGATACCTTCCTTGTATGTGCTTGGTCCGAGAGTGATACACAACATTCTTGGCTAGATGTATGGCACTCTGACTATCACAATGGAGCAAGAATTCTCCTTGCTTCATTCCCAATTCATTGAGAAAGCTCTTCATCCATATTAGCTCCTTACCAACGTCTACAACAGCCATATATTCTGCCTCTATGGTCGACAAAGTCATAGTCTTTTGTAGTCTTGACTGCCATGACACTGCTCCCCCTGCATAGGTCATCATATAACCTAATGTGGATCAGCTTGAGTCTACATCCCTTGACATATCTGAATCGGTAAAACCTTCAAGCATAGTTTTTCTGAACCCATACCTAAGCCATACCCTTCAGATGCCTTTCAAGTACCTGTGTATCCACTTTACTGTTGCCTAGTGTTCTCGACTTGGATTATTCATATATTGGGTAACTGTTCCGACTGCAAACGCTATGTCTGGTTTCATACAGACCATAGCATACATTAAACTGTCGACAATCGAGGCATATGGTACTTTCCTCATCTCAGCCTTATCCTTCTCCCATTTTGGGCATTTGTTAGCATTCAACTTACAGTTTTTCAGCAATGCAAACCCGACTAGTTTTGTTTCCAACATTTTGAATCTTTCCAAGATCTTTGACACATATTTCACTTGTGACAACCATAGTACATTGTTAGTATTGTCTCGAACTATGTGCATCCCCAAGATCTATTTAGCCGGTTCAAGATCTTTCATAGCAAACGACTTGCCTAGGGCTCTCTTCAAGTTCCTAATCTTCCTTGTATCTTGATTGACCACTAACATGTCGTCAACATATAGCAAGAGAATCAAGAAGTCGCCTTCATTATACCTTTTGAAAAACACACAGTCATTAGCTTGTATTTTATGGAACCCATGTTCTACCATAAAGGATTCGAACTTCTTATACCATTGGCGTGGAGCTTGTTTAAGACCATACAAGTGTTTCCTTAGTCGACACACCAGGTTCTCTTTTCCTTTCTCCCCAAAGTCTTCGGGCTACTTAATATAGATCTCTTCGTCTAATTCCCCAGGCAAGAATGTTGTCTTGACATCCAATTGCTCTATCTCCATATTAATGCTGGTAGCAATTCCTAGCACTGTTCGAATGGATGTCATCTTTACGACTAGTGTGAAGATCTCATCAAAATCACCCCTTTCGTCTATTGAAACCCCTTCACAACGATTCAGGCCTTTTATCTGGGTGAGTTTCCATCTTCCCCATTTTTCAGCTTGAAGACCCACTTGTTCCACAGGGCTCTCTTACCTTTCGAAAGCTCCACCAAATCATAGGTGTAATTTGCATGCAAGGAGTCCATCTCATCTTGCATTGCACTCTGCCATTTCTCCTTGAACTTGTCTTCCATGGCCTCCTCGTAGCACTCTAGCTCATCTTCATCGGGTAAATAAAACATATTGACTGGCATATCATGAGGGTTCTCTCCTTTGCACCTCCCATTGCCAGCTTAGGTTTGGATGTCTCTGCCGACTCTTCACTCGGCTCGTGTTCATACACGTCGATCGATTCATATGCCTCAATCGGCTTCTGTAGGTCCATTGACTCCGACTCATATGTATCAATCAGTTGCTCCGAGTCAACCAGCTCGGATTTGGCTGTGTCTATTGGCTTTCTACTGACCTTCGACTGTGTAGAATCGACTAGTCCTGAGGTGATAGTAGTGGGAGTCGACTGGGAAGCCGATTCTGACTTCTGTTGTTTCTAGTCCTCAATTGTCTTGTCTTCCAAGAACATGATGTCTCAACTCCTCACCACCTTCTTGTCAACTAAGTACCACAACTTGTAGCTAAATTCATCCTCCGAGTACCCCAAGAATATGCATGGTTTCGACTTGTTGTCAAGCTTCAACCTCTGATCCTCTACTACATGCATATATGCCAGACATTCAAACACCTTCAAGTGTTGATAGGACATGTCTTTACCTATCCACACCCTGTGTGGGACATCATCTTTCAGGGGCATTGATGGGGACCTATTGATAAGATAAACAGTCGTGTACATTGCCTCAACCCAATACGATTTCAGCAGCTTTGCATGTGACAACATGCTTCTCACTCTTTCCATGATAGTTTGATTCATCCTATCTTCAAGCCCATTCAGCTCAAGGGTCTTAGGCATTGTATATTCAAGCTGAATACATTGGGACTTGCAATATTCTTCGAACTATCCTCGGTACTCGCCACCATTGTCGGTTTGGACAACCTTTCGCTTCCGACCCGACTCTCTTTTAGCTTTGGCTTGGAACTCTTTGAAGAACGACAATACTTGATCCTTCAACTTTAGTACGAAAGCCCAAAACTTTCGACTGTAGTCATCAATAAACATTACGAAATACTATCCACCACGATGCAATGGAGCATCCACGTAGCACACATCTGTTTGTACCAGTTCCAGTGCAACTTCTCTTCTCTTTGATGGTCTCGAGTGGAACACAATTCTATTTTTCTTTCCGACCATGCAATCGACACATCTCTCCAAGTGCACTCCTTTTACATATGGAAGAAGTTTTTGGTCAGCTAGGATATGCATGCCTCTCTTGCTCATGTTGCCAAGCCTCTTGTGTCATATCTCTCCACTCGAGTCAGCTGCCATGTTTGCTTCGTCCTTGCACAACTTGGCATGCATCACATACAAAGGGCCATGTTTTTGTGCTCGGGCCACTATGAGACTTTCTTTACAAAACTTCCACGTGTCATTTTGAAAACGACCATTGTAGCCTTCTTCGTCCAATCTTCCGATCGATATCAGATTCAGCCTAATATCTGGCACATGTCGAACATCCCTCAGGGTCAGCCGAGAACCGATCAATGTTGTCATACTTACACTTCCTATGCCGGATATCTTGCATTCTCCATTGTCTCCGATCTTTACATAGCCATAGTCACCAGTTGTGTAGGACGAGAAGCAACACCCAGGTACACTCTTCATTTTCAAGGTTTGTACTCGCTTGCTCGCAAATGAACAAAAGCTCTTCTTCACTTGTAACCAGAGCTGAAGTGCCCTTCTCATTAGGAATCTTCCTGGGTTCGACATCACTCAAAGCACCTTTTGTCTTTCTTAAGGTGTCGGCAGTCCTTCTGGAAGTGTCCAGACTTTTCGTAGTAAAAGCATGTGATCTTTCCTCTCTTCTGTGGACTTCTTTGCTTACTTCTACCTCTACTGGGATTTTGAGTCATATGTGTCTCCAACTGGGATAGGACCCCCTTGTCCTTCCATCTTGTCTCCTCGTTTAGGATACTTGTCTTTACCACTTGCAATCACAAGTTTTCTTCTTGGCACGAGGTACTGAGAGACACCACTAGGTTCTCCCAGCTGTTTGACAGGGTACATAGCAATAACAAAGCCTGCATAGCATCATCTAATGGGAACATTTCCATTGCAAGTTGATTCACCAGCCCCATGAAGGTGTTAATGTGCACCACGATGCTTTCTCCATCTTTGTACTTCAGTCTCACGATCTTTCTCATTACAGAGGTTTTGTTCAGGGCATTCTTCCTCTCGTACAACCCTGACAGCTCGTGCCACATTTTGTAGGCATTTGTGTCGTTAACCACATGTTGTAGGACACTCACATCTACACATTGTCTGATGGTGGTCACTGTCTTCCTTTTTAGAAGTTTCCCTTCAAACTTCAATACCCCTGTGGGTATTTCACTTTTGTCGATGGGTTCGTACAGATCTTTGACTATTAGAAGATCTTCCATTTTCATCTTCCAGTTAGAGTAGTTGTGAGAGTTTAGGACTATCATACCTGGGAAGCCGCTCACGTCTCCTTCCATTCTTGCACCTCAAGCTCTGATACTAGTTTGTTGACGTTGGACCATAGATCTATGAGAAAGATAAACCAAAAATAGTACACAACACGAAAATTGAAAATTAGAAAATCAAACAGAGAATGCACAGTATACAATATTTACATGGAAACCCTAAAAAATGGGAAAAACCACGGGACAACAAGTTTTCACTATGAACAGAGGTACGATGGAAAGATTTACAAGTCTCTGTAAAATAGAGAATACCCAGTTAGGGTTTAGGTGAATTCCACTAAACTCTGCCTCTCTCTCTTACGCACACTCTCTCGTCTCTTCCTACTCTTTGTTGCTCTCACTTCTACGCTCAACTATTGAAGCTTAGAAAAATAATACGTATGCGTAAGCATCTGCGATAGACATTGAGTACACAGTTGATTTCGGAAACTCAATAGTTAGGTAAACACAGAGAATGATGTGAGAGAAAGTGAGCAGACAACAACTTCAATTTCGAATAATGAACACTCTGTAAATACATTGTGCTCAGTGATCACTTTTTATACAAACCCCTAACTAGTGGGCTAACACAAGTATCGTCGGTACTTGAATGCTCATAAATGAGCCTGACACTAATTCTGCCTACAATATCCCTATCTACCATAATAGGAATATAGGCCCTCAACAGCCTTTTTGGAATTCTTCCGACTCAGCCCACCCGAGACAAATTGTCTTCGATTCAGCTCCTAGTTCTCAGCCCTCGGCTTCTTTAGCCGATTCGGCCCATGTTGAGCTTGTATCTCAACACTCCCCCTCAAGCTCAACTTGAGGTCCCTCCGTGTCAATTCCAATTGGTTTGTCATTCCAACCTCTTCTCCTCACGTTTTCGTGAAAATCCGTCACTATGTGTGGATCGTGAGACGGAACCGTCGGGGTTTTGGACTAGAAGGATTTAGAGCAACATGTACAACAAAAGCAAGTTTTAAACATAAGACAAGTGGGAGAGACAAATCATTCGTTTATTGCAAAAGAAAATCGATTCTTTATCATTTCAAAATCGTGTTACAATGGGTTGGGTATGGAAATGAGAGATTAATTTTTCAAAGAAAGGAGCCAACAACCATGCAAGGAGTGGTTCAATATGAATACGAGAGATAATTTTTTACCAGAAAGATCGAGTAAACAAAGCTAGGAGTTTGATATTAATATGTGAGATAATTTGTTTCTCGAATCCGAGAGGGAAGAAGAAAGATGGGAAAAAAAAAACTAGGAGGGAAAAAAATGAGACATATCGAGCTCCTCGTTGATCCTCCTCCCCAATGTTACTTTGCATGCCCACTTTTAGTTGGATGGCCTCTATTTTTAGTTGCATGGCCTTTGCTTTTAGTTCAATGCTTCCATTTTTAGATGCATGCCTTTTACTTTTAGTTGCATGGCCTTGGCTTTTGGTTGCATGCAATTGTCCGTATAATTCGGCCAAATGACACAATCATCCATAAAGTTTAGCCCGTGCGCAATACGTACGTGTGTCGCAACCAAACCGTAGACGTGTTCACACACAAAAGTCCCGATCACGTAGTAGTGTACGCATCCACGCATGCGCGCGTCCCGATCGCGCCGTAGTATACGCATCCACGCGCACGAACGTCCAACCCGCACCGTGTACGCATCCGCACACAAAAGTCTCGACCGCGCCATAGTGTACGCATCCACGTATGCGCATGTGCGCACACACGCGTCCGCGCGCTTGTCCGCACATACGTGTCCACGCGTACTCCCAAAACTTGCACACGTGCGTACATCTGAAGACATCTGAAGACGTCCATGTGCACGTACATCTGAAGACGTCCACGCAACCATGCACACGCGCGTACGCCCGAAGCATGCACACCATATAGTGTAGCCCAAGTCACCTTCAACATTCTATGCTCCACACATTGATAGAATGAATATGTTTTGGTTTCCCTTATATTTTCTGGGTTCCAATGTTGTCCTATCTATGTGGGATATCTCACAGTTTTGTCTTTTCTTTTCTTTTCTTCAAACTTCACACTCACATAACTTGATACTTGTTTATCCGTTTTATGCGTAGTAAAATACGCTATGAAGCTTTTGAACACATCTATCTTTCCATATCCATATATTAAGCTAATCGTAAATAATTATTTTACTAGTTTTCATATCATGTGTGAAAAACCACACGACGGCGTCCTGATGCCTCGTTTGTGCTCCTCGTCTAGTTTGGCCTTGCATTCCACGACCTCTTTGGTCTGATCCTCCTTGACCCGTCTAGTTCCGCACACCTCGGCCCTTACAATCGGCTTGTTTGCTTCCCAAGGACCTTGTTAGCTCCCTTGATGTCATGGTATTGGCGCCCCTCAACCCGTCGACTCCTCCATGTCGGCGTCAACTTCGGTTGCCTCCTCGTCCGCTTAGCCTTTGTGTAATTCGGCTCATCCGAATCACCTCCCATGATCGAATCGGTTAGTTCCGATTCGTTCAAGCTTTGTCCGAATTGGTTTTCTCCAATTCCTCCTCCTTCAAACCCTTGACCACATCTGCCCATGTCTTGGTCTTGGCCTTCACTCGGCTGGCTCTGTCCTTTTCGACCCTGCCGCCTTTCTTACCCTTCTCGGCTTCACTTCCCCTTGGTTCGGTTGGCTCCGGCTTCGGCTCTCTCTTTCGACTGCTCCCCTCACATTTGGCTATTCTCTTCTTAGTCGATCTTCTTCCATCTATCTATGCATCATCGGCTTCTCCAACTGATCTGAACATCCCGACTTCTTCAGTCATGCCAAAATCAAATTCTACATCCGATTCGATTCTTCTTCAGACTTTGTCTCTCTCCTTTTTTACTTCACTCCTCCCCCTCAAGTTTGGCATATCAGGGCACTAGATACCAAGCATGCCCGAGAATTGCTGCAACTTCTCCAGGCCAAGAGGTTTGGTGAAGATATCGGCAACCTGCCAATCGGTTGGAACATACACTAGTTCGACTTCACCGGAGAGGACACGCTCACGGAAAAAATGATAGTGCACCTCGATGTGCTTTGTCCGGGCGTGGAAGATAGAGTTCTTCGCTAACTGGATGTTGTTAAGGTTGTCATAGAATATGACTATCAACTCAGACAGCTCTACATGCAAATCCTTTAGTAGCCTTTTGAGTCAAATGGCTTCACACGTGACGACAGCCGCCCCTCGATACTCGACCTCAGTGCTTGATAGTGCCACTGTCGGCTACTTTTTACTACTCCAGGCGATCGTGACGCTTCCCAATGAAAACACAAACCCAGATGTTGACCTGCGATCATCGGCATTTCCGGCCCAACCAGCGTCCATGTAGCCGATTAACTTAGTGGCTACTCCTACACGATACAACAACGCCCTGTCCTTAGTGCCGATGACACATCACAATATCCTTTGCACGCACTAAAGGTGTTCGGCCTTTGGATGTGACATGAATTGACTAATCAGGTTGACCGGGTAGCTGAGGTTCAGCCAAGTGATTGTTAAATAAATAAGGCTCCCAACCATTTTATCGGAACCGTGTGGGGTCGCACACTGTAAAAACGAATAGCATGCGGAAGCAACAGAAAACCGAACACAGAAACGCAGGTTTAATGGAGAGCTTGACAGTACGCAAGAGAGACAGAGAAAGAACAGAACAAGTTAAATCTATTTCAAAACAATAATAGTTTTGGCGTCACTCCGCCTCGCTCACGCTCCTCGTCCGGTTCGGTCCCTTTTGCCGCGACCCTTCTATTTCTGCGCACCTCGACCTCCTCGGTCGGCTTGTCTACTCAACAGGCCCAAATCAACTCCCTTGCTGCTATGACTTCGGCGCTTGTCGATTCGCCGATTCCTTCGTGTTGGCGTCGACTTTTGTTGCCTTCTCATCCTCTTGGCCTTGAATTGATCCGGTTCTTCCGAATCCATCTGTTGAACCGAATCGACTATCTTCGATTCGTTCCAGCTCTTGTCTGAATCGGTAGCTCCCGATTCATCTTCCGGTTCCAGGCCCTTCACCACATCGGACCATGTCTAGGTCTTGGCCTTCGTCTTCTGGTCGGCTCTGTCCTTCTTGACTCTGCCGCCACTACCGCTTGTTCCAACTTGTTCCGATGTGTCAACTTCCTTTGTCGACTCGGCTCCTTTCTTCTTCTTGTCTCTCCCTCTGTCGGTTCTTCCCTCACCAGCGCAATCGGCCGTTTCTTTGCCTTTGACCGTTCCAGTGTCTTTGCCTGTTCTCCCCCTCAACTATGGCACGTGGATATGCTAAACACCAAAGCATTTTGGTGTAGTGCTGCAACTTGTCCGATCCGAGCAGTTTGGTAAAGATGTCGGCAACTTGCCAATTCGTATGAACATACCGAAGTTCAACTTCACCCCTCAAAACACGCTCACGCACGAAGTGGTAGTGCACTTCTATGTGCTTTGTGCGAGCATGGAATACGGGGTTCTTAGCGAGCTGCATGCTCCTTATGTTGTCACAGTAGATCAGGATCGGGGTCGGCACCTCGATCCGTAGGTCTTGCAGCAATCGCCGAAGCCAAATGGCTTCACGGGTGGCAACAGTAGCGCCCCGGTATACAGCCTCAGTGCACGAAAGGGCCACTGTTGGCTACTTTTTGCTCCTCCACGAAACATATAGTCGGAGGTGGATTGGCGATCCGATGCATCACCGGCCCAGTCGCCATCGGTGTAGCCGACCAGCTCTTCGGTTATACCATGCCGGTATAACAGTCCACAGTCCTTCGTGACGCTCACATATCGCAAAATTCGATGCGCGCACAGAAGGTGCTCCACTGTCGGCTTCTACATATATTGGTTGATAACGCCGACTAGATAACTGATGTCGGGTTGGGTGATTGTCAAATATATAAGGCTTCCAATGATTTGTCGAAACCGCTTCTCATCGCAGGCCGGTCTGGAGTCGAGACAAAGCTTCTGTGTTACCCGTTCCTTTGGGTGAACACCTTCGATAGATCTGCGGCTATCGGTCTTCAAGGGCGTGGAACATGAAGGCTCGTAACAGAGGCATCGAGAGAGATACAGGGCTCAGAGAGAAAACACTAGCGAGGTCTTGATAGACGTGGGCGGCGTTGAACTCATAGGTATGGATCAAAGCACAGACTCATGCAGCAAAATGGGCACAACTCAGATATGTTACTATGACAGAAAAGATTACAGAACACGGCCTATGGCCGGTGACCTTACAAGTTTATCTAATTACGAAGGACTAAGCTAGTGCTTCCGCCTATATTTTTCTTCTCTCCCTCTCTGAGGTACTGGTCCTCGTTTAAATAACTTTTTCCCTAATACACAGCCGAGCCGTCGGTGGCCCGTGATACTCGGACTCGGCGTTTGCTAATTTCCTAATTTTACATTTCTGTCCTCTGGACAACACCTGGCACGCCCGTGGGACAGGACCTTGTCCGTCGGACCCACGACTTACAAAATACTAACAATATTACAAAAATTTCCTTTTAGGCGTGATCCTCATTTCATTCCTCTTTTAAGATGTCGAGGATGCTTTCGGGGTCCGGGGTGGTGGCAGGGTGGTCTGGTTGGACTGTCGGTGCGGGGGGTTGAGTTTGGTCCGGGGGTGGGATATCTTCTCGGGCGTCCGCCTTAGGTGCGGCCGATTCTTCTGGTGGGGGTGTGGGTTCGTGGGCGCTGACCTCTGTTGGGAGACAGGTCCCTCCGGATGGGAAGGGAGAAGAACAGTGCCGACGAACAAACCCTAAACCCTAAACCCTAAACGGTATGAGGAGTACACGGCTACGGAGAGCCGGATGATACAGGCCTGGTGTGAACCGGATGAGTAGTACCCGACTACGGAGAGCCGGATGATACAGGCCCGGTGTGAACCGGATGAGTAGTACCCGGCTACGGAGAGCCGGATGATACAGGCCCGGTGTGAACCGGATGAGGAGTACCCGGCTACGGAGAGCTGGATGATACAGGCCCGGTGTGAACCGGATGAGTAGTACCCGGCTACGGAGAGCCAGATGGTGCAGGCCCGGTGTGAACCGGTTGAGGAGTACCCGGCTACGGAGAGCCGGATGGTGCAGGCCTGGTGTGAACCGGATGAGGAGTACCCGGCTACGGAGAGCCGGATGGTGCAGAACCGGAGGAAGAGACATATTCGTAAATATGTTTCTGAGAGCCCATCGAGGCTATATTTGTAAATAGCCGAAAAGTCATATTAGTATAAATATGACTTAGGGCAAACTTTTAGTTGTGGTTGTCATTTTCTGTTTTGCACGAAATTAGAGTGCGTAACTGTACAGAGAGAGAGAGAGAGAGAGAGAGAGAGAGATCGAGGTCGTTGCCTCTGTTGTAACCGCCGCCTGTGGCGAAGATCGTGAGCACGAGGTTGTTGCCTCCGTGGACTCACTATTTTTTGTACATTCTTACATAGTGACAGTTTGCAGCATGTGGACTGCCGTGGTTTTTCCCCTAGTTTGGGGTTTTCCACATAAACCTCCTGTGTAGTCTGTGTGTATCTTCCTCTCCTTTGTGTCCTGTTTTATTTCCCATTTTCTGTGTATCATACTACGCTCGGTTGTAGCCGAGCGTTGCACATAAGGATTGTTGGGTTCCCGTCAAGTGGTATCAGAGCGAAATCGACATAGAAAATGGACGAATCATTTGGCGGCATGTTCAAGCTCACCGGCTCCAACTATTCAGTATGGAAGTCGAAGATGAGGGACATGCTCGTTATTAAAGACCTCTGGCTGCCGGTTCAGTTCGGGGACAAGAGACCGGACAAAATCGACGCCGCGATATGGGAGGTGATGCACATGAAGACAACGGCGTACATACGGTGCTTCATCGACATGAGCCTGTACAACAACTTCAATGAAGAGAGCAAGGCTCATGAGCTCTGGGAGAAGATCGGCATAATGTTCCAAAACAAAAATGTTGTTAATCAGGTTTCGGTATTCCGAAAGCTAGTAAGACTCCGGTACCAAGATGGCTCCAGCATGGCGGAACATATGAATGCCTTCCAGGGGTTGATACACCAGGCAACGTCATTGGAAGTACCTCTTGCCGATGAGGTATTAGCGCTACTCCTGCTTGGTTCCCTCCCGGATAGCTGGGAGACGTTGGTTGTCACTTTGGGCAACGCCGGGCCGGAAGGAAAACGGTTATCCCTAGCTAGAGTAAAGTCGAGCTTGCTAGATGAGGAGGCGCGTCGGAAAGACAAAGATACGAGCTCCGACTCCAAAGCGCTTCTTACCGAATCGGAACGCGGAAGACATAGAAACCGTAGTCCCCAGAACCGGGAGAAGTCGGGGACACGGTCAAAGTCAAGGGGGAGGCCTACTTGCTTCTATTGCGGCAAGCCGGGACGCTTCCAAAAGAACTGTCGGCATTTCCGTAAAGACAAAGAAACCGACGGTACCGATTCGAAGCAAACCCCGGACCGGAACGGTAAAGACCGGAAGGGAACGACAGCAATCGCGGCAAGTGAAGAAGAGTTGATGCTCATCACCGAGGAGAGTGAGATAAACCTTGCCGGCGACGAGATGACCTGGGTGGTAGACTCTAGAGCGTCGTTCCACCTTACCCCGAACCGGAAATGCTTCTCATCCTACTCAGCCGGTGACCACGGCTGTTTTTGGATGGGGCATGAAGGTACATGCCGAATTATCGGCATAGGAGACGTGTGGCTGTCAACACCAACCAGATGCAAGTTGCTGCTGAAGTATGTCCAACACGTTCCGGAGGTTCGTCTAAACCTGATATCAGTCGGTCGGCTAGATGATGAAGGCTACACGGGTAGCATCCGGAACGGTGTCATGAAGTTCAGCAAAGGGAGCCTGATTGTGGCTCGGGCCCGGAAGGTAAACACGTTGTACCTGATGAATGCCCGGTTATGCCCGGAAGAAGTGAACGTGGCATCCGACACTGCCGGTGAGCTGTGGCACAAGAGGCTGTGTCACATGAGTGAGAAGGGGATGAAGAGGCTTGCAGACGACAACCTCATTCCAGTGAAGAACGTGCACTTAGAGAAGTGCACTGATTGTCTGGCCAGTAAGCAGAACCGGATCTCCTTCCGACCAAGGCCACCGATGAGACGTAATGCACCACTGGAGTTAGTGCATACGGATGTGTGTCAAGTAGACACGAAGTCACATGCCGGAGCGCAGTACTTCGTGACGTTCATAGATGACCACAGCCGGAAGCTGTGGGCCACACCGTTGAAGACAAAGGATCAGGTGTTATCCGTCTTCAAAGAGCTCCACGCGAGAGTGGAAAGAGAAACCGGCCGGAAGCTGAAGGCGGTTCGAGCAGATAACGGAGGTGAGTACCGGGGGCAGTTCGAGGAGTACTGCCGCTCGAAGGGAATCCGGCTCGAATTTACCGTGCCGAAGACGCCGGAACTAAACGAACTAGCCGAGAGGATGAACCGAACCATAATGGAGAGGGTCTGGAGTATGCTAGCGCATGCAAAACTACCCAAGAAGTTTTGGGCTGAGGCACTGTCGACGGCGACATATGTGATAAACAGATCACCCTCAGTACCCTTGGACGGAGACACGCCATAGACAGTATGGACCGGTAAGGAAGTGTCCTACCGGCATCGGAGGGTGTTCGGGTGTCTCGCGTACGTGCATGTAGCAAAGGACCGGAGAGGAAAGTTAGATCCAAAGACCCGGCCATGCATATTCCTCGATTACGGTGACGATGAGTTCGGCTACCGAGTGTGGGACCCGGTCGACAAGAAGGTATTCCGGAGTCGAGATATTATCTTCATGGAGGACAAGACGCTTGCCGACTGGGAGTCGGAGAAGAAGATAATGAACTCCGAGTCGACCGGTAAGGATAGACTCTACGATGAGCAGACCCAACCGGCAAGAGACCGGTTAGCACTCGAGGAACCAGCCGGTTACGGTGAGGATACCGAACCGGCAGAAGAAGAAGTAGAGGAAGCTGAGACCGGAACCGGTCAAGACCTCGAATCGGATTCGGATGAAGAACAAATGGAGGAGCCGGTTACCGAAGCCCGAAGACGTAGATATCCTCTCAGAGAGAGAAGGGCGCCCCGGAGATTTCCGGATGCAGAGCATGTTCTGCTGACCGATGAGGGGGAGCCGGAAAGCTTCGAAGAAGCGAAGGAAGACACCCACAGCCGAAAATGGTTAAGTGCCATGCAGGATGAGATGGATTCCCTGCATGAGAACCATACGTACGAATTGGTGGAGCTGCCGAAAGGAAAGCGGGCACTCCGAAACAAGTGGGTGTACAAGTTGAAACCGGGAGATGCTGGCAACCCCCCGAGATACAAAGCCAGGATCGTGGTGAAGGGGTTCCAGCAGAAGAAGGGTGTGGACTTCGACGAGATATTTGCCCCGGTAGTAAAGATGACCTCCATCTGGCCGGTGCTGAGTATAGCAGCAAGCATGGACCTCGAGGTAGAGCAGCTGGACGTGAAGACGGCATTCCTTCACGGCGACCTCGAAGAGGAGATCTACATGCAGCAACCGGAAGGATTTGTGGAGAAAGGGAAGGAGCACCTAGTATGCCGGTTGAAGAAGAGCCTATACGGACTAAAGCAGGCTCCCTGGCAATGGTATCGGAAGTTCGACTCCTTCATGACCGATCAAGGGTACCACAAGACGCAGGCCGATCACTGCGTGTTTGTGAAGAAGTTCGAAGGAGGGGACTTCCTGATACTCCTC
Organism: Azolla caroliniana; assembly: GCF_043228905.1. Taxonomy (NCBI): domain Eukaryota; kingdom Viridiplantae; phylum Streptophyta; class Polypodiopsida; order Salviniales; family Salviniaceae; genus Azolla; species Azolla caroliniana. Next base: position 6,791,947 of record NW_028230455.1, on the reverse strand, counting down.
CTGTACGTGGATGACATGTTGATCGTCGGACGAGACCAAGTCAAAATACGGATGCTGAAGAAGGCTCTCAACCGGACCTTCTCAATGAAAGACTTGGGTCCGGCAAGACAGATGTTGGGGATGCACATCATTCGGGACCGGTCAGTGAAGCAATTATGGTTGTCACAGGAGAAGTACATGACAAAGGTGCTTCACCGGTTCAACATGTCAAATGCGAAACCGGTCGGATCGACACTTCCGTCAAACTGCAAGCTATCCGGCAAGCAAAGCCCGAAGACGAAAGGAGAGAAGGCAGATATGATGAAGATTCCATATGCCTCTGCCGTCGGGAGCTTGATGTACGCAATGGTTTGTACCCGATCAGATATTGGACACGCAGTCGGGGTGGTGAGCCGGTTCATGAGTAATCCCGGCAAGGAGCACTGGAACGTAGTCAAATGGATACTCCGGTATTTGAAGGGCACTTCAAATATGTGTTTCCGATTCGGCTCCGGAAAACCTCAACTAGACGGTTTCACCGATTCGGACATGTCGGCTGATGTGGATACCAGCCGGTCTACATCCGGGTATGTAATGACATATGCAGGGGGGGCTGTTTCGTGGCAGTCGAGGCTGCAGAAGACGGTGGCATTGTCAACCACGGAGGCGGAGTACATGGCGGCAGTGGAAGCCGGCAAGGAAATTTTATCGATGAAGGACTTCATCGGAGAGCTCGGTATACGGCAAGAGGAATACCGACTCTATTGCAACAGTCAAAGTGCCATCCACCTTGCAAAAAATGCGGCCTACCATTCCCGGACGAAGCATATCCAGCGGAGGTATCACTGGATCCGGGAAAGAGTAGATGACCAGGAGTTCACACTGACGAAGATCCACACGGCCGAGAACGGGTCAGATATGCTGACCAAAGTGCTGACACCCGACAAGCTGGATGCATGCCGGAAGAGAATCGGACTGGTAAGACACCCCATGCCGGAGTGAAGGGGGAGTTTGTTGGGAGACAGGTCCCTCCGGATGGGAAGGGAGAAGAACAGTGCCGACGAACAAACCCTAAACCCTAAACCCTAAACGGTATGAGGAGTACACGGCTACGGAGAGCCGGATGATACAGGCCCGGTGTGAACCGGATGAGTAGTACCCGACTACGGAGAGCCGGATGATACAGGCCCGGTGTGAACCGGATGAGTAGTACCCGGCTACGGAGAGCCGGATGATACAGGCCCGGTGTGAACCGGATGAGGAGTACCCGGCTACGGAGAGCCGGATGATACAGGCCCGGTGTGAACCGGATGAGTAGTACCCGGCTACGGAGAGCCGGATGGTGCAGGCCCGGTGTGAACCGGATGAGGAGTACCCGGCTACGGAGAGCCGGATGGTGCAGAACCGGAGGAAGAGACATATTCGTAAATATGTTTCTGAGAGCCCATCGAGGCTATATTTGTAAATAGCCGAAAAGTCATATTAGTATAAATATGACTTAGGGCAAACTTTTAGTTGTGGTTGTCATTTTCTGTTTTGCACGAAATTAGAGTGCGTAACTGTACAGAGAGAGAGAGAGAGAGAGAGAGAGATCGAGGTCGTTGCCTCTGTTGTAACCGCCGCCTATGGCGAAGATCGTGAGCACGAGGTTGTTGCCTCCGTGGACTCACTATTTTTTGTACATTCTTACATAGTGACAGTTTGCAGCATGTGGACTGCCGTGGTTTTTCCCCTAGTTTGGGGTTTTCCACGTAAACCTCCTGTGTAGTCTGTGTGTATCTTCCTCTCCTTTGTGTCCTATTTTATTTCCCGTTTTCTGTGTATCATTCTACGCTCGGTTGTGGCCGAGCATCGCGCATAAGGATCGTTGGGTTCCCATCAACCTCTACTTCGACAGGATCTGGTACCGTGTGGGCGTCCATGGGATGTCTGTTGGCCAGGGCAAGTTCCTCCTATGCCGTGTCCGTGATCTCCTTGCTGGAAGGTTCTTCCTTCTACTTTGTGGCCGTTGAAGGGCTAGTGGGGATGGCTACGAGTCGTTCTCGTTCAAAGGCTTCTGCTTCCAGGCGAAACAGCATCTGACCGTCATTGAAGTCCTTCATTATTTGCTCGATTGCCGCGGTGTGAGATTTTGCCAAGGACTGGTAATCCTCGGTTAAATCTGCACGTAGGTTTTGTATGCTAGCTTCGTCCATTTTGTAGAAGCCGCGGCCCTCCTTCCGTCGGTTCTCAGCGTCGGCGCGTAAAATATGCAATTCGGCAGCTTGGGCTGCCCATTCTTCTCCTGCGTGACTTAATGTTTCCTCGACCTTTTTGGTAAGGTGTTGGCGCTGTTTCTCGATCAATATTCTGATGCGTGTCTCATCCATGCCGGGCTGTGCTCGGATGGCTGCTAATGCCTATTTTAAGCCGTCGACCTTGGCCTGAATCTTCTATGTTCTTAGCTCATAGATGGCCTGAGTGTTCTTTGCATCCGCGGTTACGAGCTGAAGAGCCTGCTCGTAACGCTTGGTGAGTTCTTCGGTAGCTTGCTCCCATTCTTTTTGACACGTGGCCCGGATTTGTTCCCGTTCGACGATTCTCTCTTCTTGTAGGGCGAAGTAGGAATCCGATAATGTGTCTTTTTGCTCCGAAAGTAGCTTGCTTTTGATGAAAAACTTGTCAGCCATTTCTTTAAGGGTCGTACGTTGACTCTGCAGCTCGGCATTCTCCGCGATCATCCTCTCCTCCCGTTGGAGATTTCTTTCCTCCTGCCGATGGTTCCAGTCTTTCGCATTGTCGAGCGCGGCCTGTAGGTCTAGAACCTCCTTCTCTTTCTTCACCACTGTGGCTGCGTATTCCTCCAGCTTGCTTTTGAGTTCGGCTTCTTTGGCCCAGTGCTTCGTTCTGCTCGTGTATCCTTTGGTCGGCCTGGGCTCTAATCTCGGCCATCTGCTTGGAAGCTTCTTCTTTTAGGCGAGCCATCGCCTCTTGATGTCATTGTTCGTGTCTCTCTGTTCGTCGTTGTTCTTCTTTAAGCTCCGCGCGGTAATCCCGGAGCGGGGGTTCTATCTGGGTTGCCACCTCCTTGGGTGCACGTGGTGGTGGTATCTCGGTCTTCTCCATGGGCATGGGCGCCTCGGTTCTTGTGCAGGCATCGACCATCTGTAACGAGTCCGTTTGTGTACTGGCCTGCACCGTCAGGATTGAGTCAGTGATGGTGCTTTCATCCATCATTGTTATGCGTGGAGGCGCTGGGAGGGCCTCGGTAGTCGTGACCGGAAGGCTCAAGAGTTGTTGTTCCGGCCGGTTTTGCTCCCAGGCTGCCAGCTTCTAGTTCGCAGCTTGCCATAATTCTGTAGCCATCTTAGCCTGTTTTTGGGCTATTTTTATCTTTCGGGCCATGTCTTTGGCTGCCCGCGTAGTGCGATCCAGGTCCCGATATGCCTCGATAAGGGCCGTGTTCAACTCGGGGACTTCCATGAGAAGAGCGGCCTATTTTGCCTGCTTCTTCCTCCCGATTTTTTGTAAAGCCCTGTCCTCCTGGGGCTCAATTTCACCTATTAGCGTGCGTTGAATCATTTTTGTTTCAGCATGCTCCTCCGCCATTCGAGCGACTGCCGCGACTTGGGCTCTGGTGAGGAAGTCGACCAGCTCGAATGTCGTACCGAGGCGTAGGAGCACACTAAATTCGTAAGCCTCCGCGGGGAGGTCCTTATACCCGAGGACTTCATCCTCCGAGATCTGTGTTGTCTACCCATGCTCGATCTTTCCCTGGTTCAGCGATGCCTCCTCAGGGGTGATGGCCAGGTTGCTCTGTCGGACAACTAAGGCTTGCTCCTGTTGTGGCTCTTTCTGTTCTTCCGAGGACTCGCGGTTGAGTCATCTTCTCTTCCTTGGATGTGTTTGGGGTTCTGGGGGCGGTAGTGTTGTTTCCTCCGCCTGCTTCCTTTTTTGGGGTTGTGGTGGTGCAGCCTGTTGTGTGTTGGGGCGTGGGCTAGGCCCTGGGGACGTTACCGAGGGGCGCGACGTTGGCTGTCGAATGGTGACGTCATCGGCCGTGTTGTCTTCCGCGGCTACCTCCTCCTCCCATTCTTGGCAGGTCTCGGAAACTGCCCTTTTTTGTTGGGGTTGGGTGGGTGGTGGTGCAGGTGCGGGGTTTTGGTCAGCCACAGGAGGTGAAGGCGATGTGGGCTCCTCCCATGCTTCATGGCTGATGGCAACGAATTTCTCTCTCTGCCTTCGTGGTGGTGGTGGGGACGTGAATGTGCGAGGGGAAGGAAGAGAAGAGGGTGGGTATAGAACCATCAAAAAGTGGGTAAGAACAGACAACATCTTCTTACCGGACTGAAATGAAGCTAAGGCGGCACGGAGTCCCTCGCCTGTGATGATTCCCCAATCGATTCTGTTTCCTTCATACGTGTTGATGATGATGGTTGCCTTCTTCTGTGGCATGCTTGTTGGGTTCGTATGCACGAACGCATACTCCATTAATATACGAGCAATCTCCCCGAAAGCTTTGTTGGGACCGCCATACGTGCGATATGCCTTCCCTGAGGCTAAGTACTCACCGAAGTACGCCTTCATCTTTGATGCCGGGGGTATGTCGACCTCATGGTCCCCTCCCCGTTGCAAGTCCAAAACAGCCCGAAGCACGTTGTTGGTGATGGCTTCGGGAGTTATACGTTTAGCCACACCTTGGGCATCTGGGTGCACGGGGGCATCGATGATCTTCAGGTAACCGCCCATTCCTCGTTCCTGGAGCCAGGCGCGGGTTTCTATTGAGGCGGTAAGAGGCATGGTGGAGATGGAGACGGGGTTCCACTGTGTGGAAGCGTGAAGAAGAGTGATGAGGCGAGGGCGAGACACAGGAGGAACAACAGGAAGGGGAAGTCCAGCAGAGGGGTTATGAGAGCGAAAGAGGGCTTGAGAGCAAGAGCGTTTAGCGTGATGAGGGCGAGACGGGGTTTTTGAGCTTGAGAGCGATGGAGATGGGGAGCGATAATGGTCTATGCTGCATTTTGGAAACGGTTTTAGTAACTTACTCCTAGGGTTTTGTGCCTGAAGCGAATCCTGAAAATTCTGAGTCGTGGGTGCCATAATAAGTGACTAGCACCACGTGTCCTGAAGGTGAGTGGGGCGCTTCTAGTGCTTTGCATGTGCTTAAATAGGTACTAACTGAGTGGTGGCGAGGGGTGCCCCTAAAATTGTGGGTGCCTAGGTGGGTGGTGTAGGTGTAGATAATCAATGGCTAAACTATGGTTAATCCTACCTACTACTACTTTTATTAATTTCAAGAAGGTGGGTGAGTCCTTATTCAGGGGGACACGTGGCGTCCTCCGTGGTGGTCTCCCGAGACTTGTTTGTGCCGTGTGGCTCGGTAAACGGTGTCGCGTTGTTACGCGCGTGCGTGGAGAAAGGCGTGACCACGGGGGTCTTGGACTAGGGAGTGACGGAGCGTAGGAAGTCGTGCTTCACCGTTTCCGGGGGATCCCAGAAGAACACCGGAAGCGACCGAAGGGAGAGAGAGAAAGAGAGGGAGCACGCGCTTAACACCGACTCACGCACACACACGCACATGCCAACCCGACTAACGCCCTTATGTACAGGAAACGCAGGAAAGGGGAAGCACCCGACACCAACAGAGACGCGAATATACACAGACAGATGCAACGTATATATATATATATATAAAAGGAAGAATACATTCCCGGCGTCGAGCCGGACCAAGGTAGGTTACAGTAGTCGTCAGCTGCCAAGCCGCCGGTCGGGGAGCTCACGGGCTCGTCACGCCGAGTGGCGTCTTGCGCAGGAGATGAGCTGAAGCAAACCCTAAACAAACACGAAGGGGGAGAAGAAGAAGAAGAAGAAGAAGAAACTAACTCTAAACCTAACGGTATACCCTCTAATGCAAAATGGGCAACCCTTTCACAAAGGGCGTTCCCTTCCTTTTATAGAACAAGGAGAGGGATGCGTTACAATGTGGGATAAATCCCGACTTACATGGGATCGACTGTCCCGACTTGACTACTCTTCGGCGCCATAAAGGCGCCCTCGTTATTCACACTAAATGTACATGGGTGCATACACACGCTGCACCCCGTCGATGTAGCCAATGTTTCCCGGTTTCCGCCTCTAGCCGAAATTCTTCACGACATCCGCCCCCACCTAACTACACGTCCACCGGTACGTGCCAAATCTGGTTGAAGGGTGAGAGATTTCGGCCGGTGAGAAACCGGTCTTCCGTGATCGATATCCCGGCACGCTGCCGGTTTGATCCGTCGGCTTCGATTCTTCCTTCGCGCTTACCTCCCCGTAGGCTCGTTCGACCCGTCGATGGGTCCTCTGCCGCGATCTCCGTAGTACGCGTACTTTCGTTGGCCCTCGTTCGGCCGTATGAACGCCCCGCTTCCCGCCGTATGCCCGATGTCCTCCGCTTCAAGCATGCCCGTAGTGGCCCCCTTGGCCTCCGTTGTCCAACCGTGATGTCCTGATGGTCGTCCCATGTTGTTTCGCGTTGTCTTCGTCCTTTCGCCGCCACCTTCCTTCTCCATGGTCTTACATCGCCGCGTCGGCTCGAACCGCCATGGTCTCCGGAATAGTGTGGAGGATCCCTTTCCGGCCTTCTCCGCGCTACCTCCGAACCACGCAACCTATCTCCGCGCTCGCCTTTCCGCTCTGGCACCTCCGTGTGCCACATACCCTCGTCCGTTGTTTGGCACTGCCTGTGTCGCACTCCGGTTCATTGCACACCTTGTCGGCCCCCTTTTCGGCCAGATCGTGCATCGCCGCTCACCCGCATACCGGTGTCCTTTGCATTCGAGGAACACCCCGTAGTAGCCCGCTTCGCCCTTCCCGTCTTCGTGCTGCTGCAGTAGGTCCTGAGTCTTCCGCTTGCCGTCGTCCCCTCGCCCCCACCAGCTTGTCACCCCGGGCTTGCCATGTCAGTCTTCGCTACTTCGACAGATCTCCCGAGATCTACGAAGCGAGTGTGGAGGATCCTCCTCCGGCCTCTCTTGCAATCCCCTAACTCCGACCATGTGCAGTCCACTAGGCACTTGTCACCTCGTTCCCGGCACCTCTCTTGTGTCGTCTTCCGCTTCCTTCGTTCGGCCCCGCCCGCGCCGAACACCGTCCCGTAGTCACGCTTCGATCCGGCCCGCGATGGCCACTTGCGAGACCCTTGTTCTATCCCAGGTGTGCCTTTCCAGCCTGACACACCTCCCCGCGTTTGCCCCTACCGTTCCTTCCGAAACCTCGTGTCGTTGGGTCTCGTTCCCTGCCGCCACCGTCCTTCTCCATCGGTCTTACGTTGCCGCATTGGCTGATCAGCCGAGGTCTCCGGATCGGTGTGAGGGCCCCATAGGACCGGACTCCGTTTCTATGCTTGCCGTAATTCGGGTGTCTTTTGTTTGAGTCCCTCCCGGACTCTCCTCGTGTCATCCGCGTAGTCGGGTCCCGTTTCCCGCCGCCACCAACCTTCTCTCTCGGTCTCATGTTGCCACGTTGGCCGAACTTCCGGAGTCTCTGGTTAAGTGTGGGGATCCCGTAGGACCGAACTTCCTTCCGTCCTTGCCTTTGTCACCTCGTCGCCACTGTCAGTATCTTGGTCTTACGTCGACCGCATTGCCGACTGCCGAAGTCTCTAGAACCGGTGTGAAGGATCCTCCGCCGACCGCCCATCCGTAGCCCCTTTGCCTTCGTCACCTCGCCGCCACCGTCAGTATCTTGGTCTTACGTCGACCGCGTTGCCGACCGCCGAAGTCTCTAGAACCGGTGTGAAGGATCCTCCGTGGGCCTCTGATTTGTCTTCCCGACCCTGTCCCAGGTCGTCCTTTTCCGCATGCCGAGAGGGCATTTTGTTCCGCACCCTCTCCCGTGGTCCCGACGTACCGTGTCCTCGGCCTCTTCGTAGGCCAGCTCTCTTCCTCCCTCCCGGAATGGTTATCCGGGAGTCCGCTCCGCCCGGTTCTCGCTCGGGTCCGTTCGTCATTCTCCAGATTGCCGAGTCCCGTTCTCCTGTCGCCACCAATCTCTCTATTATAGGACTCACACCGGCTCTCGGGCCGGCAGCCGGATCGGGGTAAGGAACTCCTATAGGACCGGCTTTCATTCTCCTTCCAAATCTCGACCTTCGCCTGGTCGATCTTTCTCCCCATGTAAAAGAGGGCGGCTCGTCCCGCACCCTCTCCCGTATCGGCACCTTTATGCCAAATCCGGCCTCGATTGAACGATCCGCGACCGGATTCTGTTCCATCCGAATCGGAATGCCGATCTTCTCGTGCCTCTTCCGTCCTCGGCCTCCTCACAGGCCGTTTCCCATCCGTCTTCGCTGGCATCGTGCCAGGACTCCTCGGTACCACCATCCATCTCCTCGGTCTTCCATGGGCATACGGGCCTGAATGCCGAGTTCTCCGGAATCGGGTTCGTGGGCTTTCGTCCGCTCCTTCCCCGTATCGTCTCGCCGGTGATTCTTGGCCTTTCGCCGCCGCCTTCCTCCGCTTGGGACTCACGTGGGCACTCGGGCCCGACTGCCACCGTCTCGGGAGCAAGTGTGGGAAGACACAAAGAATCGCCCGTCCGTTTTACGCCCTTGTCCGTAGCCACCGACTCTTCGTGGTCGGCGGTCTTCTTCTTACCGATCGCGCAAAGCCCGTCTTGGCTCGCTTCTCCAATGACCGGGGTTTCGGGCTGACACGCCCGAAACCGCTGGTCCCAACTATCTGGTTCCGCGATCTGTATCTCGGCCTCGTCCTTGGTCGTTCTATCTCTGCAAGTCGAGAGGGCATTTTGTTCCGCACCCTCTCCCGTGGTACCGTCGTACCGATCTTCCGCCGTCGCGTGGGGCAAGTCCGTCTCCTCGGTCTCGGCTTGCGGCCTCCATCTTTCCTCTTCCTCGATCATCGCCTCGAGAGCTGCGTACGCCTCCGCAATCCTGGCCCCCAACACCGACCCTTGCCGACTCTCTTTGCCGTTCGACCTCTTCCCGCTGTGACGGCACGCCGTCGCGTACCTTCCTCTTAGCCTTCTTGGCTCGCTCGTTGTCTAGCCGTTGGCACACCCATCCGACCTTCGACCAGTCCTCCGTAAGCCCATTCGCTCCATCATCGTCTTCGAGCTCAATCCCGATGGCCTCCCGTTCCGTTCGGTCGATCGACCTGACGAACAATAGGACCTTGTCCGCCCCCACCAAACCTTGTTCCCGCTCTGGGAGCCGAGCAAGCCGCCGCTCGAACTCTCGAAACGCCTTGGCAGCGCCCCGGTGGGTCTTTGCCGATGCTACCCACTGGTCGAAGTCGTGTCGTCCCCGGCTCTTCCGCCATCCTCCGTATGCCTTCAGGAGCGCCTCTTCGAAGGCCTCCCACGAACTATGAGCCTCACGGAGCTCCTTTATTTCCGCGTGCATCCGGACAGCCACGACCCGACAGAAGAACTCCAGCCTTAACGCCTCGTCTGCACCACGCTCCTCCATTTCCGCGTTGTAGGCTTCCAAGTAAGATGGGACTTTGTCCCCGTTGAAACGGCCGACTCTTTCGACCACTCGCTCAGCCGCTTGTTGCGCTGCTTCTCGCCTCATCACCACTCGTGCCGACTCCAACACCACTTCGGCCACCATCTCCGCAAGGTCGTCGTCTTCCGACTCCATCCTCCCTTGCCGCCTTTCACGTCGGGTTCACCAAATATGTTGCGTTGTTACGCGCGTGCGTGGAGAAAGGCGGGACCACGGGGGTCTTGGACTAGGGAGTGACGGAGCGTAGGAAGTCGTGCTTCACCGTTTCCGGGGGATCCCAGAAGAACACCGGAAGCGATCGAAGGGAGAGAGAGAAAGAGAGGGAGCACGCGCTTAAAACCGACTCACGCACACACACGCACACACACGCACATGCCAACCCGACTCACGCCCTTTTGTACAGGAAACGCAGGAAAGGGGAAGCACCCGACACCAACAGAGACGCGAATATACACAGACAGACGCAACGTATATATATATATATATAAAAGGAAGAATACATTCCCGGCGTCGAGCCGGACCAAGGTAGGTTACAGTAGTCGTCAGCTGCCAAGCCGCCGGTCGGGGAGCTCACGGGCTCGTCGCGCCGAGCGGCGTCTTGCGCAGGAGATGAGCTGAAGCAAACCCTAAACAAACACGAAGGGGGAGAAGAAGAAGAAGAAGAAGAAGAAACTAACTCTAAACCTAACAGTATACCCTCTAATGCAAAATGGGCAACCCTTTCACAAAGGGTGTTCCCTTCCTTTTATAGAACAAGGAGAGGGATGCGTTACAATGTGGGATAAATCCCGACTTACATGGGATCGACTGTCCCGACTTGACTACTCTTCGGCGCCATAAAGGTGCCCTCGTTATTCACACTAAATGTACATGGGTGCGTACACACGCTGCACCCCGTCGATGTAGCCAATGTTTCCCGGTTTCCGCCTCTGGCCGAAATTCTTCACGACAACGGGTTGGGTGGTGTAGTCCCTCGATATGGTCGAAGTCAGAAACCATTGGCCCAGCTTTTGACAGTGTCGCCGGCGAGTGTGCCGAGCTTGAACGTCCCGTTGAACTCGTCGATAATCCAGAATGGACCAGTCCACCGAAATCTTAATTTTCCCGGCATTGACCCGAGTCGTGTTTGGAAAAGAAGAACTGGTTTGCCTATGGTGAGCTCCTTCTCCAGCCCGTGTCGATGTCGATCCACGAAAGCCTTGCGTTGCCGTTGCCGTTGTTCGAGCTGGACCATATTCTCTATCCTATCTTCGCCGAGTTCGAGGAGTTGTTCCAGTCGGGATTGCTCGGATTGGGCCTCGGGAAGCCGTGCTTTGACTTGAACTCGGAGGCTCGGGACTTGGAACGCGACGGGCATTACGGCTTCTAACCCGAACGCCATTCGAAAGGGGGTCAATTGGATGCTTGTTTTGATATTCGTACGATACGCCCACAGTGCGCTCTGGAGTTTGTCATCCCAATCGGTCCTGTTTTCATTGACGATCTTCTTCAGTATGGTTTGGAAGATTTTATTGGTCGATTCCGCCAAGCCGTTCGCCTGCGGGTAGTATGGTGTGCTTTTCTTGTGCACCACCGCGTAGTGGTGTGTAAGCTCACGTATTATATGATTGATGAAGTGCCCACCTTGGTCACTAACGAGCTCGATTGGGCATCCGTAACGGCACCAGAGGTGCTCGTACACGAGTTTAGCCGTGGATGCCGCCGTGTTATCTCGGAGTGCCTTAGCCTCGACCCATTTGGTGCAGTAATCCGTGGCAATGATAATATACCTATTCCCTGTTCAGGCCGTGGGTGGTTTGAAAGGGCCAACAAAATCCAAACCCCATTTTTGAAATGGGTCCAACGGAAGAATCGGCTGCTGTGGCATCCGTGACTGTTCCATTGGTTGCCCCAGTCGTTGGCACAAATCGCACTACCGGCAAAACTCATTAGCGTCTTTCTTCGTTGTCGGCCACCACAATCCACTTTGCCAAACTTTCCTTGCCGTGGAATCCCCGGCGTAGTGCCCCCCAGCTACTCCCTAGTGGGCTTCCTGAAGAACGGCGTTCTTCTCGAATTGTCGAATCGCTCGGCGCCATATGCCGTCCGAGCCTTTGTGGTAGAGAATGTCCGAGACGAGGCAAAAATTCCGGCTACGCACTGCTAGGCGTTTTCTCGTGTCAAGGGTCATGTGCTCGGGAGGTACACCGGTAGTGAGAAAATGGGTCATCTCCGTGATCCATTCATCTCCGTTATCGTCTGGTATCGTCGTCAGGTTAAATAGGCTGGCATCCGGTAGCTCGTCGTACGTTGTTTTCGCCGGTTCTCCTGACTCAAGACGGCTCAAGTAGTCGGCGACGGCATGTTGTACCCCGGGTCGATGTTGAATCTGGAAATCAAACTCTTGTAGTAGGAGCATCCACTGAGCCAACCGTCCGGTAAGGGCTTGCTTATTGACCAAATAAAGAAGGGTTGAGTGATCCACATGAAAGGTAAATTTTCAGCCCAAGAGGTAATGCCGAAATTTATTGATGCTATAAATCATACCCAGGGCCTCCTGCTCGATGGTGGAGTAATTCTTTTCCGCGGTCGAGAGCCGTCGGCTGGCGTAGTACACGGGCCTATACCAATTCGGGGGTGTGCATTGCATCAGGGCACTTCCGATGGCGATGTCCAAAGCATCTACGAAGACATGAAACGGTTCAGACCAAACTGGAGACTGGACCATCGGGGCATGTGACAGCATTCGTTTCAGGGTCTAATAGGCCGTGTCCTCGATTGACGTCCATTGGAAAGGAAGGCGATGGACTGCCGCGTGTAAGGGTGTCGCGAAATCGGCCAGGTGTCGTATCATTCGGCTGTGCCACCGGATCTGTCCCAAAAAACGGCTTAGTGCCCAAGCGTTCGAGGGTGCGGTGGCATTCAAGATTGCCTTTACTTTATCCGGGTCCATAGCGATGCCTTCTTGACTAACAATGTGGCCGAGAAGGTTGCCGCTGGTGACTAAGAACGCGCATTTCGCCGGGTTAAAACTCAATCAAGCTTGGCGACATCGGTCCAGGCAGAGTCGTAACTGGGTCATGTGTTCCCGTCGATGGCCATACACGGCGAAATCGTCGAGAAAGACTTGCATGAACGTCAGGATGTAGTCATGAAAGATTTCGGTGACGATGCGCTGGAACGTAGCCGGCGCCATTTTTAGACCGAACATCATAACTTCTGCTACAAAAACACCCCATTCCGTGACGAAAGCGGTTTTCTCCTAATCCTACGGGTGCATTCTTATCTGGTTATAGCCGCTGAACCCGTCGAGGAAACTATAGCATTCGTGGCCGGCTACCGTGTCGAGGACGCTATCCGTGAATGGGAGAGGGAAACCGTCGGTGACTATTGCCGCGTTAAGCTTCCGATAGTCGACGCAGACGCGGATTTTTCCGTTTTTCTTTGGGACCACTACGATCGGGCTCAACCATGTAGCCCGTTTAACAGGGCGAATGAACCCCACTCAGAGTAGTTTGTCAATTTCCTCTTTGACTTTAGCGGCGTAGTTGGGGTTCATCCTGTAGCGCCTCTGCTGAACCGGCCGAGTGTCGGGTAAGATGTGAATTTGATGTTTGTAGTATTGAGGATCCAGCCCCTTCATATCGGTGTAAGACCAAGCGAAAACATCCTGGTAGTCGGTGAGTAATTTTACGAGGCATGCCCGTTCTCCAGTTGGTAGATTATTGGCAATTTGCACCGTACGGGGATTCTCGTCCGAACCGAGGTTTATTGTTTCTAGGGTTGATGCTTTCACTCGTTGTGAAATGGCGAGTTCACGTTCGAAAGCCTCCCGAGCATGACGTAGCTCGGCAACTGTGGTTGCATCTGGTTCCTCCTGGGGTGGTGACTCCTCCGTGACTTCCTCGTCTTTAGATGGCTCGATGGTTGGGAAGGCATTGATTTCGAAGAGAGGGATGATCGTGGGATGATCATCTAGGAAGTCGTCCTCCTCCTCATCGGCCAACCCGTCGAGCATATGGACCCCTTCCGCGTATAACGGCGAAGTGTTGAGGGCGACGGGGACTCGTTCTTCAGTGATGATTCGGACTTTTGTCTTTCCTCTTCGGAACGAGATCATGTTGCATTGCCAATGTTGCTTGATATTCGTTGTACGCAACCATGGTCAACCTAGTAACATTGGGTAGGCGCCTTGTGTCTCCAGTCGTAGCACGACGGCCAAGATCGTGAACATGTGGCCTCCGAGTGTGAAGTCGAGATGGCGGATTAAACCAATGGGGCGAACGGAGCGGGTGTCAGCCATCCGAAGCCAAAAGGGGCATGGTTCCCATTGATTCAAGCCGAGGTTGAGACACGTTGACTCGCTAATAACGTTTACGCCAGATCCGTCGTCGATGATGCATCCGTGCAGGTCTTGTCCCTTAACGATGATTCGCACGGCTGGGTTCTGAGAATCCATGAGTGGTGGATTGGTTCCTGCTTCGGTGAGGTGTACCGGTGGCGTCACGGGGTTAGTATTGGCCTGGAGTGCCGCCAGGGTGTCCCGAAATCTCGGCATGAGTGGTAGCAGTTTATGTAGGGGCAGCGAGATGCGGGAGTTGGTAAGAACATCCTATAGATGGTCGTCCTCCGACGACGTGGATGGTGCCGAGGTTTGTGGTACTTCACTGGGCCCATCTCTCATGTCAGTTTGCATGCGTACAACATTATTTTTATTGGCCGTGTCGATCCATTCTTTTCCTGCCTGACGTACGTCATCCTGGATTTTCCACTGAGTAGTCTACGCTTTACTCCGGGTAGTGACCATTTGAACATCGGCCATGATACTGTTCACCGCGGGTGCCTTGCCACGGTTGGTTATCGGACATTGCATGGCGTAGTGGCCTGGTTGCTTACATTTAAAACATGTCACATTGGCCGAGCTGCTGGTGTCCGCTCGGTCTGTGTGTGGAAGTTGTTGTTGTTGATTCTCGGTCTCATTTGGTGGTGGGTTGTTCCGAGGTGCGTTGGAGTTGCGCTGGTCATTTTGAGGAGCGTCCCGTCGGCGGTTGTCATTAGGTCTTCTATTGTTGCGTGTGTTGCGGTTGTCGTTTCGCCGATCAATGCATGAGTTCCATCAGTCATACCGGTCATCGCGATTGTCATCATATCGGGCATAATCGCCGTGTCGGTCATTGCGATAATGATCACGGAGGTTATCACGTCGGTAGTCGTCGTCTCGGCGCCGTCGATCCGGGGATCGTGGTTGGTCGTTATCCTGGTCTCGGTAGATATATCGCTCATCCTGCCGAGAGTATGTATTTCGTGGCTCGATCTGGCGGACCGGTGCCGCCGTTGTGCGGTTCAGCATATTATATTCGCACTGCTCTACCGTGTGAGCTCGAGACTGACAGATCAGACACTGTGGTTGGTGGGGACATTCGAGGGCCAGGTGCCCTGATCCTGAACACGCAGTGCATTGGAGGGCTTGGCGAAAGCGATTGTCCTCTTGGGGAAGAGCGTTTTGCAAGGATGTCATCGAGAAGGCCATGCCGTGCTGGTTCCGATCGAGGGCGAGAACGCGCGCTATGACTTGTTCGATAGTATGGTTGGCGAAATTTGTAAGTGCGAGAGTCGTTCGTAGAGGCTCTCGTAAACTAGATAGGAAAGTGTCCGGTATATGTTGTGCCGAGACATCATCGGCCACTTGTCTGTAGAGATCCTGGAACCGGATCGTGAACTGCGCGACCGTTTCGTGAGGTTCCTGGCATATAGAGAAGAATTGTCGGAGAAGTTCCCGTTTAGGCACCTCGCGATGAAAAAGTTCAAGGAACTTTGTGCGCACGATTTGGAAAGTGGCGGCCTCTCCTATTTTGAGGCGAGAGTACCATCGTGCGGCCGGTCCATCGAGGGAGAGTGTGAACTCGGCAATCTTCGAGGCATCGATTCCGGCCGGCGTGAGGCGGTGCATGGAGTGGTTAGCCTGCCACGTGGATATGAAGGCACGGACGTGTGACTCCGCGTCTAGTCCGTCGGTGTATCGTGGGTATGGGTACGGCATGATGTCGTATTGTGGGTCTTCTGGTAGCACCGGAAAAGGGTTTAGTTCCGGTTGATTGACCTCCGGAGGGCTCGACGGGGGTTCTGGTGGTGAATCAACTCGCGATCGAGTGTCCGGTGGCGAGGATTGCACTGGACAAGCCTCCGATTGATCGGGAAAGGATTGGTTAGTGACCACCGAGTCGGCAGTTCCTTCGACTGGCTCGGGGCGTCGGGCGGGTGGCCAAGACCTCGTAGTGCGAGAGGGCGTTGTAACGGCAGCTGGTGGTTACCTTCAACGAAGTTCGCTGTGCACCCACAGCTGTAACCGGGCATGCCAAATTGTGTTATCCGTTCCTTTGGGTGAACACCTTCGATAGATCTGAGGCTATCGGTCTTCAAGGGCGTGGTATGTGAAGGCTCGTAACAGAGGCGTCGAGAGAGATACAGGGCTCAAAGAGAAAACACTAGCGAGGTCTTGATAGACGTGGGCGGCATTGAACTCATAGGTATGGATCAAAGCACAGACTCATGCAGCAAAATGGGTACAACTCAGATATATTACTATGACAGAAAATATTACAGAACACGGCCTATGGCCGGTGACCTTACAAGTTTATCTAATTACGAAGGACTAAGCTAGTGCTTCCGCCTATATTTTTCTTCTCTCCCTCTCTGAGGTACTGGTCCTCGTTTAAATAACTTTTCCCCTAATACACAGCCGAGTCGTCGGTGGCCCGTGATACTCGGACTCGGCGTTTGCTAATTTCCTAATTTTACATTTCTATCCTCTGGACAACATTCTGGTTCGGGTCCAGGGGTGTGGTGATCGGTCGGCATTCCATCATGCCAAACTTGTACAGCATATTCAACACATAGTGTCTTTGTGAGAGAAATATGCCATCGGGGGTTCGGATCACCTCAATCCCAAGGAAATAGTGAAGCTCCCCCAAGTCCTTCATCTCAAATGCGTCCGACAACTAGGACTTGACTCGGCTCATTTCATCGAGTCCGGGTCCGGTGATGACTAGATCATCAACATACAACAAGATGCAAACCGGACCGTCCGGACCTTGCCGAATGAACAACGAAGAGTCAGACTTGGAGGCCGCAAACCCCATCTTACACAACCGGTGCGTGATCTTCGCATTCCAAGCTCGGGGGGCTTGCTTCAGGCCATAAAGTGACTTCTTCAGCCGGCATACCGCTGACTTGTTCATCTCTGACGGGTTGGGTCATAAAGACCTCTTCGTCAAGATCACCTTGAAGAAATGCATTCTTCATGTCCATCTGGTGAAGATGCCACCCCCTTGCCGCAACAACCGCCAGCACCACACGAACCGTCGTCATATTCGCTACCGGAGCGAAGGTCTCGTCGTAGTCAATTCCGTGGGTCTGCGCGTATCCCTTCGCCACTAACTGGACCTTGTACCGGTTAACCGAACCGTCGGCATTCTACTTTACCTTGTACACCCACTTACATCCGATCGGTTTACAATGTCGGGAAGGGTCAAGTAGGTCCCATGTGTCATTGGCATCAAGTGCCCACATCTCTTCCTCCATAGCAGCACGTCAATTTGCGTCCTTTGCCGCTTCTGCGTACCTCTCCGGTTCACACACTTCCGCCACCTTGGTCATGTACGCATAGTGATGCACCATGTACTCATTGTACCCGTACCGCTTCACGGGGTTCTTCTGGTGGGAAGACCGACGTAACTTATCGTTACCCGGTTTGAGGCCCTTCTTGGCCGGTTTGGACGTCATTCTTAAAGATCCACCTTCATCCTTTCCAGAGTTGGATTAGCTCCGATCCGACTCAACGTTGTCGGTTTCGTATTCCGGCATCTTCTTCTTCCCCTTCTCTTTTCACGTGAACCGTCTCCTCGGTTCCTTGCGCGGGGAGAGCACGGCAGAGTCTCCATTACTCGCCAATTCCTCATCCGACTGGTCATCCCGACTCAGCCGCTCATTCGGTCCACTTAACCGAAATGGGATCAGACTCTCTTCTAGAGTGCCGAGGTCTTCATCTTCTAGCTGGACCGGCTCATGCTCACTAACCTCATCCTTTGGTATCAGGTCGGGGTTGGAAGTCGGAGCCGGTAAGGCATACCATGAGGCCGTCTCATCAAACTCAACATCCCGGCTAACTCGGACCTGCTTCGTCTGGGGGTTATAACACTTATACCCCTTTTTCTCATGCGAGTAACCGACCAGGATGCATTTCTCCAACTTTGCATCCAACTTCCTCCACTTCTCATCCGGCACATGCACATATGCAATGCTACCGAATATCCGAAGGTGTCTCAAATTCGGCTTGCATCCGAAATACAGCTCATGTGCGGACACCTTGTTACCGATCCGGTTTTGGATGTAGATGGCCGTCAGGACCGCCTCCACCCAGTAGAAATGGGGCATGCTCTTCTCCTCCAGCATTGCCCTTGCCACGTTGACAATCGACCGGTTCTTCCTTTCGGCCACACCGTTTTGCTCCGGTGTGTATCTATAACTGAACTCTCTCCGAATTCCTTTTTGCTGTAGATAATTGTTAAATTGGCCAGAAAAAATATTCTTTTCCGCCATCCGACCGTAGGCACTTGATCTTCCTCTCCGTTTCCTGTTCAACCAGGCTTTGCAGGTTCCGGAAACACTCAAAGACTTCACTCTTTCACTCAATGAGGTAGATCCACGTGCGCCGGCTGTAGTCATCGATGAAGGAGACAAAATACCGACTCCCGCCAAGACTAACGTTCTGTGCCGATCCCCATACATCCGAATGAATAAGGTCGAGCTTGTTACAGCTACGCTTTCGTTTGTTGGGGAATGGAAGCCAGTGTTGCTTCCCGAGTTGGCAAGCTTCACATATTTTGGCCTTCTGACCACTAAACTTCAGCAAACTGAAAACAACTTGTTTCGTTTGCAAGTCTTGAAGCCTCCGGTAATTGACATGGCCGATCCGCTTGTGCCAGAGATCAATATCCAATTCAATCTTCTATTCTTTGGCAAACAAAGCGGTGTCGACGTCATTGGTGTCAAGGATGAACATCCTCCCATATATGCACCCTTGCGCAATAATCTGGCCCTCTTCCTCGATGAAGCACCCAAGGTGCGTAAACCACACCTGCATCCCCTAGTCAATGATCTGACCGACTGACACCAGGTTCTTCGTGATAGTCGGAACGTGTAATACGTTCATCATCTTCCCCCTCTGTCCGACGTGGCTCAAAGGGACTTCTCCAATATGCACGATTGGGTGAGGAGTGTCATCTCCGGTTTCGACGACTCCCGGTTGTTCCGGTTTCTCCAAGAAAGAGAACCACTCTTTGTGGCTCGTCATGTGATTTGACGCACCGGAATCAACGTACCACACTTCCTCCGATTTGGAAGTAGTCTTCTTCATCAAGTTAGCCTCGTGGTTCATCACCAAGGCTGGCCCTTTATCGGCTTTTCCGGTTTTGGATCCTCCCGATCCTTCTACGTAGTGCAAGTATTGCCGGTTCTCTCTGTCGGCCTTGCCGGATCCGGATCTATCCGAATCGGCGCGCTTCTTCCAGCACTCGCTTTCTCTGTGGCCCTTTTTACCACAGTACCAGCATTCCGTGTCAGCCTTTTCTTGCCGGCATCTGGCGCCGCCTTGACTCCCCCTGCTTGTGGAGGGTCCGGAACTGATGTCGGCACATTCTCTGTGCCTTCGGTCCTGCTCTCGCCAGCTGCTCCCATTGCGAGCTGACCCGCCTCGTCCACCACACCCACGGGGCCGATCTGCCTCCGCATATAGCATCCGGTTGTCAGCGGGTGCACCTGTTGACGCACCAGCGTGGTTCTCCTCTACAAGGAGCATCGACTATAAGTCGAAAAATGACGGCGTATTTTCCCTTGTACACATAGCAGTTCGGAACGCTCTGAACTTTGACGCCAAACCTCCGAGACAGATTTGCACCATATCAGCTTCTTCAATATTTACATCGATGGAGACCAGAGAGTCACAAATGTCCTTGATTTTGGAGGTGTAGTCTGCCACCGACAAGTCACGTTGTCGTAGGTTGCTCAGCTCCAATCGGAGTTGAAGCTTCCTGGTTGTAATGCTTGCGGAAAAAATATTCTTCAGATTTCCCCAAGCATCTTTCGACATTCTTGCATCCCAAATGTAGCTTAAGAGTTGTTCGCCCACACAAGATGCGAAGCAGTACAGTACTCTGCTCCCCGACTGTTCCCACGCCGGGAAATCTCTGTGTGTCAATTCGGGTGCCGTGTCATTTGCTCCGTCAACATAACTCCAGTAATCGTGCCCGAGCAGGTATTGGTGCATCTTGTAGGACCAAGACGCGTAGTTGTTTCTATCGAGCTTCTCCGTCGGAAGCGAGCTAGCCATGCCTCTATCCATCGGTTTTACCTGTCCTTCTTGGTTGGTTTTCCTTTCAAGTATCTTGGTTGCAGAGGTTCTCAACCCTCGCACTCTGATACCATGTAAAAACGAATAGTGTGCGGAAGCAATAGAAAACCGAATACAGAAACGCAGGTTTAATCGAGAGCTTGACAGTACGTAGGAGAGACAGAGAAAGAACAGAACAAGTTAAATCTATTTCAAAACAATAATAGTTCTCTGTATTACTCTGTACATCGTATGTGTTCAGTGAACACTTTTATACAAATCCATACGGACTGACAGAAGTACGGTGTACTTCAATGCTCACACGAGCGTCTGACACTAACTATGAGACATTAACTACCTAGTATTCTAGGCTGCTACTAGGCTTCCGGTTACTGATGGATCCGGCTAACCGGCTAACCGATCTGGCTCATCCTTCCGGATGCCGATCCGGCTTAGGCTTATTCAGCCGATCCGGATCCGGTTGAGCTTGCCGCTCAACACACACCTCTCCCGAATCTTGGCGAACCTTCATGTTTCTGTCCAGAAGGGTTGAGATGGACTTACAATCCGCCATACCGAACTTGAAGATCATATTCAACACATAATGGCGTTGGCTGATCAATATGCCTTCGGGGGTTCGGATCACTTCGATCCCAAGGAAGTAATGAAGGTCCCCCAGATCCTTCATCTCGAATGATGTTGCAAGCTGAGACTTTACTCAGTTGATTTCTCTGAGGTCGGCACTTGCAATGACTAGATCATCGACATATAGCAGAAGGCTAATCGGTCCAGTCCGACTCGGCCAAATGAACATTAAAGAGTCCGGTTTTGATAGGGCAAATCCCATCTTACGGAACCTTTGCATGATCTTCGTGTTCCAGGCACGCGGGGCTTCTTTCAGTCCATACAATGACTTCTTCAATTGGCAAACTGTCGGGGTTTCGTTCGGATAGAAATTTGCGGGGGTTGTACCATGTATACCTGTTCCTCAAGATCGCCTTCCAAGAACGCGTTCTTTACATCCATTTAATGTAAGTGCTACCCCTTTGCCACTACTACCACCATCAGTACAAGGACAATTGTCATCCTCGCGACCGGCGTGAAGGTCTCATCGTAATCGATGACGTGTTTCTGTGCATAGCCCTTCGCCACTAATCTGGCCTTATATTTGTTGAATGAGCCATCTGTGTTATATTAACAGAGATATGGCTTCGATAAGAAAATTAGGGTTAGGGTTTCTTCAGTCCTCTATTTTTCTTTTTCCTCCCCGTTCTGAGAAAAAAAAATTGCTCTCTCCCCCTTAGGATTCCCCGTTACCACTCGAAGATACACTTGCATGAGGAAATCTAGTTTGAATCTCCAATCCAGTTGCATGCGTCCACACATACCTTTACTTTAGTTGCATGGCCTTCACATTCAGTTGCATGTGTCCACACATGACCTTTACTTTAGTTGAATGGCCTCCATGTTCAATTGCATGTGTCCACATGACCTTTACTTTAGTTTACTTTACTTTACTTTACTTTACTTTACTTTAATTCGGCTGCATGATCCTATCATCCGTAAAGTTTGACCCGTGCATGATCTGTCCGTCCCGACCGATCCATCCACATCCGTCCAATCCGATTCGATCCTTCCACATCCGTAATGTTCGGCCCGTGCATGATCCATACGTCCCAACAAATCATTCCACATTCGTCCGGTCCAAAACCATTCTAAGCAATTCGGTCTCATCCGTCCATCTGAACACTTCAACCAGGATCATATTGACCGTTCAATGCTCCAAACACACATATAAACTAATGGGTTCTGGGTCTACTTATATATTGTTGTATCCGAAATTTTCCTATCTATTTGGGATATCTTAAAATTCTATTCCCTCATCTTCTCAAGCTTCATACTTACATAACTTGATATATAATTGTCCATTTTATATGCATCTTTTTATACCAAGCTATTAAGCTAATCTAAAATAATTATTTCATTATTTATTTATTTTATATAGTGTGTGAAGAATCACAATACAACGTGGAAGAAGCCCACATGCTAGAGGGATTAGATGACGAGGAACTGGAAAATTATCTGCAAGAGAACCCTCGCATCATTCCCTTGTTCGAAATCGATGTCATCGAAATGGTAGGGACATACACTACGCTTGCAACAGGCGACGACGACTATGAACCCAACACGAAGGCCCTCATGGAACTCCGTGGGGCGCAAGACGCATTAGAGTGAGAAATGGAGATATCTTGACGTGTCACGACGTCAACATTAGAGGAAATCAATGTTGGGACTTCCGACGCACTGTGTCCTCTCTCCGTCGTGAAGGACTTACCTCCTTTGGAAAAGACGACCATGATCGACTTATTGTACGAATGTAAAGATGTATTCGCTTCTCCCCACGAGGATATGAAGGGACTAGACCCCAAATTCTACCAGCATCAAATTAACCTGGCACCAGATGTAAAGCCTATTCAACAACGACATTATCGCATGAACCTATATTACACGGCTCGCATCAAAGAAGAAATAGAAAAACTCTTGAAAATCGGGTTTATCCGACCTGTCAAGAACGCAACTTGGCTAATTCCAATTGTCATCGTACCGAAGAAGAATGGTAAAATTCGAGTCTGCGTCGACTATCGTAAACTGAATGCGGTAACCATAACAAATGCTTTTCCTTGCCATTCATGGATGGCGTACTCGACGCCGTAGCCAGGGACGAAATGTACAATTTTCTAGGTGGCTTCAGCGGCTACAATCAGATCCGTATGCATCCCGACGATCAAGAGAAGACAACTTTCGTGACAAAGTGGGCTATATTCGTAGCCGTAGTGATGATGTTCGAGCTTAAAACGGCGCTTGCGACATTTCAGCGCATCATCACAGAAATTTCCGGCGACTACATACTAGCCTTTATGCAGGTTTTCCTCGACAATTTTGCAATGTATGGGGTGCGGGACGAGTACCTACGGCACTTACGGTTTTGCTTAGAGCGATGCCGCTCAGCACAACTCAGCCTCAATCCCGCCAAATGAGCATTTGGCGTGACAATTGGTGCTCTCCTCGGACGCATAGTAAGCCGTGAAGGCATTTCAGTTGATCCAAGGAAGATCAAGGCCATCATTGAGGCCCCGACCCCAAAGAACGCGAAGGCCCTAAGTCGATTCCTGGGATAGATCCGCTGGCACAATCGCATGTTGTGCCACCTAGAGAACTTTGTGACACCGTTGCATGCGGCGGTGCATCGAACACCATTCAGTTGGACCGAAACGGAGGACAAGGCGTACATGGCCTTAAAGGTCATGCTAACTGAGGCACCGGTCGTACAACCACCGGATTGGACACAACCGTTCCACGTGTTCGTAGATGCATTGGAAATAGTGATCGGCAATGCTCTTATGCAGTTGACTGAACCAAATTGATATTGGCCAATCTATTACTCGAGCCAGAAGCTTTCAGTCATTGAACGCAATTACTCCACGACCAAGCGCAAAGCGTTGGGTATGATATATAGTATCAAAACAATTCTGTTATTCTCTGACCGGACAAGGCCTAACACAAGGTGTCACGGAGACACTTCACCAAAGGGTGATTACGGCATAGGATTATGACTCAACGATTACACCGACTTAAGTAGGTTACACGATTAGAGCGCTTTTGTTAATTACACGCGTAAGATATAACAGTAATTACAGAACGGAAATCAACACAGAAGTATAAACACCATATGCTCTATTAATTATCCGCTGCGATTACAATGGGGTCCGGGCCTTTAAATAGGTTTCCGGCCCGTAGTACAAAACGGTGCCTATCGCACCTATTCGGGATCCGTCCGGATCTGGAACGGCATACCGTTTCCAGTCCGTCCGTCCACACTATGCTTATTTATAACCATACTTAATTAATTCCTTCACTCCGTATTTTGGACTCCTTGCCGGCCGGTAACACATGGCACGCCCGTGGGACAGTACCTTGTACGTCGAACCCTTCTCGGCCCCTTCATTGTTCACCCAAATTGTCCAAAATACTTTGTTCCAGAGTTTCCAATTGTTCTTCCGGTTGTGGTTGTTGCGGCTGTGCTTGCTGCTGCTGTTGTGGTTGCGGTTGGGACTGAGACTGCTCCGGCTGCTCTATAGGCGGCTGCTCCGTTTGTTTCTCTGACTCTGGCATCTCCGTTTGACTGCTTCCGGTCCGGTCTCCTTCCAGTAACGGTTCCTCATCACTGAGGTTGACCGTAACCGGTTCTCGTGCTTTCTCTTCCCGGATCCGGGACCTCTCGTAGCTTTCAAACTGGATCTGCGCCTCCAGCCTGTCGTCGTCCAGCTGAGCTACAAGTTGCCGGACTTGCCCTAGTTGGTCCTCTGCCAAGGCTTGAAAGTCTTCGGCCAGCTCATCTCTTATGCCGGTGAAGTCTTCGGAAGTCAGCATATAGCAATCATCTCCCTCCTTCCGCCGGTTCTCTACGTCGGCCCGGAGCAATTGGAGTTCCGCCGCGTTCGTGGCCCACTTGGTCCACCATTTGACGGAACCGTTGTCAATCAAGCTCTTGGTCTGGTTCAACCAGGCTCGCATGATATCCTAGATGCGACTTGCTCCCATTTGCGCTCTACTTTCCACAACTTGTCGTTCCTCCTTCAACTGCTTGATGAGATTAGCCGTATCCTCCGCCTGCTCTCTGTAGCGCGTCAGCTGCCCTTGATATGTTGTTTGCAGCCTCTGCAGTACCTCCGCCGCTCTTTCTTTTTCCGCCTGTTGTTGCCTGAGGAGCTCTGTCCGAACCTTCTCCGCCTCTTCCAACCGTCTTCTGGTTTCCGCTTGTTCATTAGCGTATGCCGTTGCGGTCCGATCAACTGCTTGCCGGAGCTCATCCGTCCGTTCCTTGTGCTCCGTTTGCAACCGTTTATACTCCCGGTGCAAGTGCTCAAATTCCTCCGTTTTTTGTTTGAGCTTGCCGTTGATCTGGCGATGGTTCCGGTCCTCCCGGTCCTTTACCTGCCGGAGTTCCTCTTTCAGGCGCTCTACTTCTGTTTCGGCGGTTCTCCGGAGCCTATCCTTCTCTTGCAGCATTTTCTCCTTCTCCTCCTTGAGCCGGTCGTACGCTTGGTGGCCTTTTCGTAAGCTCTCCTCGGCCCAACGTAGCTTCTCAGCAGTCTTTTTGAGTTCTGCCTCCGCTGCCGTCTTCAACTCTCTTTCGCGGCTCCTCAGCGCTTCTTGGGCAGCTAGCTCATCCTTTAAGTCCGCAAGCTCTTGGGCTTGTGCCGCATTTCTCTCCGGAACGGTTTCCGTTGCCGGGGTCTGATTGCTATGTACAGGTTGATCTGATGCTTTATTCTGTACATTGCCCGGAGTCACCGGTGCTTGGACTTGTGTTGTCAAAGCCAATTGAGCCATTTCCCTTGTGACCCTGTCCAAGTCTTGTTCAAGGCTCCGGATTCTAGACCGGGCCGTCTCTAGATCTACGGTTGTGACGAGCAACCGTTCGTGGTGCGCTCTCTCCTCCGCCTCTATGTACTCAACCGCTCCGGCGATCTGCTCGCCTACCCACCGTAGCCACATGCTACTGGTGCCTTGCTGCTGTACTGGTCGGGTCGGCTCGTTCACTGTGGAATTGTCTGGCCTGAGTGCCTGTATCTGCCGTTCTGGTTCTACTCCTTGGCCGCCGTGTGTGCTGGCTGGGCTCGCCGGCTGTTGAGTTCCGGTTCTCACCGTCTCCGGAGCCGTTGGAATGACTTCTTGTGTAGAAGTCGACAAGGCCGGTTCTATACGCACCGGTTCCGGTTCCTCCCTTGTGGTTTGCTCAGGTTGAGTTGGGGGCGTTTCTTCCTTTTGCGGGTCTGAACGCTCCCCCGCTGTCCCGGCAGTCCTACTTCTTGACCGTCGTTGGAGGTGCTCTACTGGCTCCTCCGTTTCCTCTTCCTGGGTAGCGGCATGTATCTGTGCCGTCAAGGGTTCCAGTTCCTTCTATCCCGGTCGCCGTATGGTTATCTTAACGGGTCGGACCGGTGACACCTCCTCCAGTTCTGGGAGCCGTTTCTTCCCTTTCGTCGCCTTCGACGCCAGCAGCTGCTGTCGTTTGGACGCGGGTTTCGAGGTGCTTCCTTCCGATAATCTTGGCCGCTTCTTTGGCTGAACGGTCTCGACCGGCGGCGCGAGCAATGTTATCCACTGAGCTACGGCATGCCACAGCTTCCGGCCCTCCTTGCCGTCCTTTCCTCGTACCGTGTCGATTGCCGCGCACAAACCGTTTGCAATCAACACCGGCCAATCCACCTTGATCCCTTCATAGGTGGCTATGATCATCCCTGCCCGATTTTTTGGCATGACAGGGGGTCGGGGGTACACGTGGCCGTACTCATGGAGCACTCGAGCTATCTCCCTGAATAGCGGATCTTCGCCGCCCTACGTTCGATAGCCTTTGCCGGCTACAGAGTACTCACCGAAATATCGGATGAGTTGCTCCGACGTTGGGTTATCAATCTGAAAAATACCTCCCTCCGGAAGGCCTGTTAGCGCACGGATCGCTTCCTCGGTGATGACTTCTTTGTCGAGCTCCTTGATGACCTGGTCGGCTTCTTTGTGCGGTGGTGCCTCCATGATGGTCAAGAACCCATCCAGTCCGTGTTGCCTGAGCCATTTCCTGGCCGCTTCCGACAGCGTTTGTGGTTCCATGTCTGCTTCGAGGTCGAGGAAAGATGGCGAGGTAGAGTGGTGATGAGAGTGAGAGCGAGAGAGAGAGCGTTCCGAACGTGGGGGTTCTCTGAGTGCAGGTTCGCGTTTGCTAAGCTTCCACTGCCTTGGTGCTTCTGTGCTTCTTGGCTCGCGAAAAAAAAAGGTCTCCATGCGTTTTTCTTTTTCTCTGTGCGTCTTGGCACCTTTTTCGAGCATGCGCACGTCGTGTACCAATTTAGTATTAAGTAATGTGGCGGCTCTTAAATGCCCACTACGTACCTTTTCGCTCCTTGCTTTCACGTCCGTTCATACCTCGATTTTTAATGATTTCTTTTTCTTTTCTTTTCTTTTTTTCTTTTTTTCTTTTTTTTCTCTCTTTTTAATGACGGTATGTGATCTTACACATCCGTAGGTCCCTTCGGACCCTTACCGTTTTCCTTACGGGTTGCCGTGTCTTCCTTCGCCTCTGCTACGGGTTCCCCGTCGTCTTTTTCTTCCATCCGTACCGTTCCCGGACAGGTTCCCGGTATAGTGCCGGTGGGCTGCATAAACGGGTTACTTGGCATCGGTCCTTTATAGGGCTTTAGTCTAAATCCGTTGACCCACTTGCCTAGCACTTCACCGGCAAGTGTCCCTAACTGATAGGACCCGTTGTATTCCCGTGTCAGCCAATACGGGCCTGTCCATCTAAACCGGAGTTTACCCGGCATCTTGCCCATCCTTGTTTGGAATACTAGCACCGGCTTCCCGATTTCGAACATCTTTTCATTACCTTTCCGGTGACGGTCAACGAACGCTTTTCGTCGTCGTTGCTCCAGTTCCATGTGTAGGATGCTGGCCAGCCGTTGCTCCTCCAGTTCGCATAGTGCTGTTAGCCGCCTTTCCTCCGACTCCTTTTCATTCAGCCGTTCCCGTAGTTGGATCCGTAAGCTTGGTACCTGAAATTCCACCGGCATGACCGCCTCTAAGCCGAACGCTAACCGGAACGGTGTTGTCCGGATACTTGTTTTGTATGCCGTTCGGTACGCCCATAGCGCGCTATGGAGCTTTGTATCCCAGTCCGTCCGGTTTTCATTGACGATTTTGCGGAGAATGTTCTGCAGCGTTTTGTTGGTGGACTCTGCTAACCCGTTCGCTTGTGGGTAGTACGGTGTGCTCCGTTTATGGACCACAGCATAGAACGTTGTTAAGCTTTCAACTACCTGGCCGAGGAAGTGCCCTCCTTGGTCGCTGATTAATTCAATCGGACATCCATATCGGCACCAAATGTTTTCGTACAGGAATTTTGCTGTGGATGACGCGGTGTTGTCTCTCAGGGCCTTAGCCTCCACCCATTTAGTGCAATAATCTGTTGCCACGATGACATAACGATTACCCGTTCTCATTGCCGGTGGCTTGAACGGTCCGACAAAATCCAACCCCCACTTCTGGAATGGCTCTAGTGGAAGTACCGGTTGGTGTGGCATCCGTGCTTGCTCCGTAGGCTGGCCCATTCGTTGGCATAGGTCACATTCCTTAGCATACTTGACGGCGTCTTTTAACGTCGTGGGCCACCATAAGCCGCTCTGCCATACTTTCCTTGCCGTCGCTTCCCCGGCATAGTGTCCTCCGGCAACCCCACAATGTGCTTCCCGTAAGATTACTTGTTTCTCGTCACTACGGACTGCCCGTCTCCATATTCCATCTGCTCCCTTGTGGTAGAGAGTGTCCCGTAACAGACAGAAATTGCGGCTCTGCACCGCCAGTCGTTTCCTCTCGTCCCGGTTCATTTCCTCCGGTGGCAGGCCCGTGCTTAGGAACTGGTGCATGTTTGTCAGCCACCTATCTTCTGATGCCACCGTGTCGTCCGCTACCGTTTCCGGGGTGATACGGAATAACTCTGCGTCCGGGAATTCATCCGATACTCCGTCGCCTGATTCTCCGGACTCTAACCGGCTCAGGTAGTCTGCTACGGCATGCTGGATACCGGGCCGGTGGAAGATCTCGAATTCGAACTCCTGCAACAGCAAGGTCCAACGGGCCAACTTACCGGTCAGGGACGCCTTGGACACTAAGTACAGGAGCGCCGAGTGATCCACATGAAAGGAGAACTTCCTTCCCAATAGGTAATGACGAAACTTTGTGACACTGTAGATCATGCCCAGGGCCTCCCGTTCCGTAGTCGAATAGTTCTTCTCCGCTTGGGACAGCTTCCGGCTGGCGTAATATACCGGCCGGTACCATTTGGGCTCCGTAAGTTGCATTAAGGCGCTGCCGATAGCGATGTCGGAAGCGTCAACGAACACATGAAATTCCTTGCTCCAATCCGGAGGCTGCACGACGGGTGCTTGCGACAAAAGTACCTTCAGGGCATTGTATGCCTTATCCTCCGTATCCGTCCATTGGAACGGTGTTCGATGTACCGCGGTGTGTAATGGTGTAGCCAAGTCAGCCAAGTGACGGAGCATCCGGCTGTGCCACCGGATCTTATGCTTATTTACAACCATACTTAATTAATTCCTTCACTCCGTATTTTGGACTCCTTGCCGGCCGGTAACAAATTCGTCACAACCTACTGGGCCGGAAATTCCTCTTCCATGTGGATCATCGCGGGGGTAACGAGATATGTTCCAAACACGCATGGGAAAAATGTTGGGCAAACTCCGATTCTGGTGGACGGGGCCGTATTGGATAGTCGGCGTCGAAAAAGACACTTTCAAGCTTGGCACTCTTGCCGAGGAACTTTTACGACAAAGGTCAATGGCTTTCAACTCAAACCATACTTGGGACCCACATCCCCAAATCCATCCAGGAACGTCGCGGAGTTAACGGGTCAAAACGTCGGCCCACTCCCTACCAAATCAATCTTGGGCGGTGGATCCACCCCACATTAATACGCACCCCACTGTGTAATAATGTAATATTAATGTAACATATTAACAGCCATTACCGTTAGGTATGAAAGGGAAAAAAAAAAAAAGAGAAAGATCTTGCATGCAGACGCACATCCCAGGAAAGCAAGTACCTGCTCTAGTCACACGCGTGGACATCATGACTCGACGAATCTTGAACATTGGCATTCCCACCTTACAAAATGGTAATTCGAGCCATTTCTCTCACTCTACACACCTTAGAAGCTGCCTTAGCTCTCCTCGCTCTGCACGCCACACAAACAACCCCCTCTACGCACCCACACCGAAGTAGCCATGTCGATCGAAATCTCCCCTGCTCTACAACGGTGTCTCCATGACCACGGCCTCACTGGATATATCTAGGTAGCGAAAGCACTGACTCACCCCAACTCCCAAGAAATGGCGATGCAAATAAATGTGATCACGAATGTGACGTTTGCAAGAAGTTGGACATGACCGCTACAAGGGAACGCCAATTCGAAGTCCCTCCCGCAAAGATCCTCGAACGATACTTTGGCGAATACTCCCTCTCGGCCAAAGAATACAGAACAATGGATGCCCCTTATCTGTTCTTCCGCAAGCTCGCGAAGTTCCTACTGGAGGTGGGTTGCGTACACCCAACGCGTATGAGATGCCCAAGCAGAAGGGTGGCATCATCATTTCAACCTTCGAGGGCCGCGACGTTGACTAGGTTCTTCATTACACGAAGGACTCCATGCCTTCCAGACAGGTAAGAAGCTCCGCCCAATTATACAACAATATTTCACAATATTGTTTTCCCCATCGACTTTCCCAGCTCCAGGGGCGGCCCGCCCATCACCAGGCCCGTGACAATAGAAGCGGCGGCTCAAAGAACTCAACACAACAGAATGGGAGGAGGATGGAAGCACACAGTCCCCGATGTTCAGCATCACACGAAACAAGCAGCAGTCTGCCCCCGTTACGAACCAAGACACCGACAAGCAACCGAGCAACCCCAAACCCAAACGTCGTCGGCTAGATCGAAAGGAAGGTTGGGGTTTGGCAAAAGACGCGGCCCCATAACCTGCCACTAAAGTATCAGCCGAGGCAGAGCCCACGCAGGTGTTCGAAGAAATTCCGCGGTCTCAATCAATCTTGACCGGGAATACGGAGAGAGGAGGCAAGGGCATCCTCACGTTAGATAATGTTGTAATGGCCTACTCGGAGATGCTAGTTGTGGCCCATGAATTTGCGGCCCTGTTGCAATTTGGCGCCTCCTTCGAAATCATGGAGTTCTTGGTGATGCAACAAATCAAAGTCTCGCAATGCATGGTGTAGGAACATGCAGAAAGGCAGATGATTGAGCAAGCTCTGGCCGGAGTAGCGGAAAGAGAAGATGACCGCGCCCTGAGCAAAATCACCCGAATGAGAAACGTAGAGGAAGGGCGTGTAGGAATAGAGGTTCCCCCATGGAACATCCCCTTAGTCGAGGTACACCGGGAGCTTGCCACAGTACGGCACAGAGCGAAAGATATGGTCTGTAAAAACAAGAGCGCGAGGAAGGCCAAACAACTCGACAAGCAAGCTTGAAGAGGCCCAAAGGAAGATCAAAGAGTTGGAGTGTTGCCTATAGGAGAAAACATCCTCAACCAATACCGCAGCCTCCCCAACACCCGAAATGAAAAGCTTGACCGAGGAAGTCGAAGCTCAGACACTGATAGCGGCCAAAGCGAAAAAAGCGGTGGAACTCGCCGAAATGGAAATCGAGAGACTCCGCTCCAAACTCCGACAATCGTCGGATCGGAAGACGGAGATTTGGGCCAAGGCAAGGAAAGGCATGAAGGAGATCTAAGACAAGTTGGACGCCAAAATCACGGCTCACAAACAAACGGTCGAAGCACTTAACAAGCAAACGGAAGAAGTTGGTCTATCTGAAGAGATCATTGCGGCACTATGAGAGGCCGTGCAAAAGAAGCTACAATGGTACGATGAGCAAATCGAGATCAAGCGCCAGATGACGAGAGAATTCAAAGTGCGATTAAATAATGAAATGGGTCGACTAGAGGAACTGCACGCAAAAGAATCAAAGCTCTGGCAAGAGGTAAAAGCACGGTATGAAGCACATGCGGCCTCCAACACCAACAAAATCACAAAACTCAAGTCGACCATCCAAGAAATGCGGACGAAAACCGAGAGAATCAACATCGTACTATCAACATCCAGAGAGAGATTCACCCGCCAACTGCAGGAAGCACACGACCGGGGTGTTGGGAGACAGGTCCCTCCGGATGGGAAGGGAGAAGAACAATGTTGATGAACAAACTCGGCCGAGGCCGATAGGCCGAGGCTGAAACCGTATGACGAGTACCCGGCTACGAAGAGTCGGATGGTGCAGACCCGGTGAGAACCGGATGAGGAGTACCCGGCTATGGAGAGCCAGATGGTGCAGACCCGATGAGAACCGGATAAGGAGTACCCGGCTACGGAGAGCCGGATGGTGCAGGCCCGGTGAGGAGTGCTCACCGGATGAAGAGACATATTCGTAAATATGTTTCTGAGAGTCCATCATGGCTATACTTGTAAATAGCCGAAAAGTCATATTAATATAAATATGACTTAGGGCAAACTTTTGGATGTTGTTGTTATTCTTGTTGGTGTAAGAAGAGAGAGAGCGCGTAACCGTGTATAGAGAGAGAGAGAGAGAGAGAGAGAGAAAGAGGTCGTTGCCTCTGTTGAAACCGCCGCCTGTGGCGAAGATCGTGAGCACGAGGTCGTTGCCTCCGTGAGCTCACTATTGTACATTCTAACATAGTGATAGTTTGCAGCCTGTGGGCTGCCGTGGTTTTTCCCTAGTTTGGGTTTTCCACGTAAACATCCTGTGTACTCTTCTCTTCACTGTGTCGTGCATTTATTTCCCATTTTCTGTGTATGATTCTAAGCTCAGTTGTGGCCGAGCGTTGCGCATAAAGAGCGTGCAGTTCCCGTCAAGTGGTATCAGAGCGAAACGACACAAAAAATGGACGAATCGTTGGGCGGCATGTTCAAGCTCACCGGCTCCAACTATTCGGTGTGGAAGTTGAAGATGAGGGATATGCTCGTGGTTAAAGATCTTTGGTTGCCGGTTCAATTTGGGGACAAGAGACCGAACAAAATCGATGCCACGATATGGGAGGTGATGCACATGAAGACAAAGGCATACATACGGTGCTTCATCGACAAGAGCCTATACAACAACTTCAA
This sequence comes from Azolla caroliniana, assembly GCF_043228905.1. Lineage (NCBI taxonomy): Eukaryota > Viridiplantae > Streptophyta > Polypodiopsida > Salviniales > Salviniaceae > Azolla > Azolla caroliniana. The sequence goes on along the minus strand of NW_028230455.1, from coordinate 6,759,348 downwards.
TGAAGAGTTCAAGGCTCATGAGCTCTGGGAGAAGATCAGCATTATGTTTCAGAACAAAAATGTTGTTAATCAGGTTTCGGTATTCCGGAAGCTGGTAAGACTCTGGTACCAAGATGGCTCCAGCATGGCGGAGCACATGAATGCCTTCCAGGGGCTGATCCACCAGGAAACTTCATTGGAAGTACCTCTCACCGATGAGGTACTAGCGCTACTCTTGCTCGGTTCCCTCCCGGATAGCTGGGAGACGTTGGTTGTCACTTTGGGCAACGCCGGGCCGGAAGGAAAACGGTTATCCCTAGCAAGAGTAAAGTCGAGCTTGCTAGCTGAGGAGGCGCGTCGGAAAGATAAAGATACGAGCTCCAACTCCAAAGCGCTCCTTACCGAATCGGAACGCGGAAGACATAGAAACCGTAATCCCCAGAACCAGGAGAAGTCGGGGATACGGTCAAAGTCAAGGGGAAGGCCTACTTGCTTCTATTGTGGCAAGCTGGGACACTTCCAAAAGAACTGTCGGCATTTCCGAAAAGACAAGGAAACTGACGGTACCGATTCGAAGCGGACCCCGGACCGGAACGGTAAAGACCAGAGGGGGCCGGACTGGAAGGGAACGACGGCAATCGCGGCAAGTGAAGAAGAGTTTATGCTCATCACCGAGGAGAGTGAGATAAACCTTGCCGGCGACGAGATGACCTGGGTGGTAGACTCCGGAGCGTCGTTCCACCTTACCCTGGACCGGAAATGCTTCTCATTCTACGCAGCCGGTGAAGTCGGGGATACGGTCAAAGTCAAGGGGAAGGCCTACTTGCTTCTATTGTGGCAAGCTGGGACACTTCCAAAAGAACTGTCGGCATTTCCGAAAAGACAAGGAAACCGACGGTACCGATTCGAAGCGGACCCCGGACCGGAAGGGAACGACGGCAATCGCGGCAAGTGAAGAAGAGTTTATGCTCATCACCGAGGAGAGTGAGATAAACCTTGCCGGCGACGAGATGACCTGGGTGGTAGACTCCGGAGCGTCGTTCCACCTTACCCTGGACCGGAAATGCTTCTCATTCTACGCAGCCGGTGAAGTCGGGGATACGGTCAAAGTCAAGGGGAAGGCCTACTTGCTTCTATTGTGGCAAGCTGGGACACTTCCAAAAGAACTGTCGGCATTTCCGAAAAGACAAGGAAACCGACGGTACCGATTCGAAGCGGACCCCGGACCGGAAGGGAACGACGGCAATCGCGGCAAGTGAAGAAGAGTTTATGCTCATCACCGAGGAGAGTGAGATAAACCTTGCCGGCGACGAGATGACCTGGGTGGTAGACTCCGGAGCGTCGTTCCACCTTACCCTGGACCGGAAATGCTTCTCATTCTACGCAGCCGGTGAAGTCGGGGATACGGTCAAAGTCAAGGGGAAGGCCTACTTGCTTCTATTGTGGCAAGCTGGGACACTTCCAAAAGAACTGTCGGCATTTCCGAAAAGACAAGGAAACCGACGGTACCGATTCGAAGCGGACCCCGGACCGGAAGGGAACGACGGCAATCGCGGCAAGTGAAGAAGAGTTTATGCTCATCACCGAGGAGAGTGAGATAAACCTTGCCGGCGACGAGATGACCTGGGTGGTAGACTCCGGAGCGTCGTTCCACCTTACCCTGGACCGGAAATGCTTCTCATTCTACGCAGCCGGTGAAGTCGGGGATACGGTCAAAGTCAAGGGGAAGGCCTACTTGCTTCTATTGTGGCAAGCTGGGACACTTCCAAAAGAACTGTCGGCATTTCCGAAAAGACAAGGAAACCGACGGTACCGATTCGAAGCGGACCCCGGACCGGAAGGGAACGACGGCAATCGCGGCAAGTGAAGAAGAGTTTATGCTCATCACCGAGGAGAGTGAGATAAACCTTGCCGGCGACGAGATGACCTGGGTGGTAGACTCCGGAGCGTCGTTCCACCTTACCCTGGACCGGAAATGCTTCTCATTCTACGCAGCCGGTGAAGTCGGGGATACGGTCAAAGTCAAGGGGAAGGCCTACTTGCTTCTATTGTGGCAAGCTGGGACACTTCCAAAAGAACTGTCGGCATTTCCGAAAAGACAAGGAAACCGACGGTACCGATTCGAAGCGGACCCCGGACCGGAAGGGAACGACGGCAATCGCGGCAAGTGAAGAAGAGTTTATGCTCATCACCGAGGAGAGTGAGATAAACCTTGCCGGCGACGAGATGACCTGGGTGGTAGACTCCGGAGCGTCGTTCCACCTTACCCTGGACCGGAAATGCTTCTCATTCTACGCAGCCGGTGAAGTCGGGGATACGGTCAAAGTCAAGGGGAAGGCCTACTTGCTTCTATTGTGGCAAGCTGGGACACTTCCAAAAGAACTGTCGGCATTTCCGAAAAGACAAGGAAACCGACGGTACCGATTCGAAGCGGACCCCGGACCGGAAGGGAACGACGGCAATCGCGGCAAGTGAAGAAGAGTTTATGCTCATCACCGAGGAGAGTGAGATAAACCTTGCCGGCGACGAGATGACCTGGGTGGTAGACTCCGGAGCGTCGTTCCACCTTACCCTGGACCGGAAATGCTTCTCATTCTACGCAGCCGGTGAAGTCGGGGATACGGTCAAAGTCAAGGGGAAGGCCTACTTGCTTCTATTGTGGCAAGCTGGGACACTTCCAAAAGAACTGTCGGCATTTCCGAAAAGACAAGGAAACCGACGGTACCGATTCGAAGCGGACCCCGGACCGGAACGGTAAAGACCGGAGGGGGCCGGACCGGAAGGGAACGACGGCAATCGCAGCAAGTGAAGAAGAGTTTATGCTCATCACCGAGGAGAGTGAGATAAACCTTGCCGGCGACGAGATGACCTGGGTGGTAGACTCCGGAGCGTCGTTCCACCTTACCCTGGACCGGAAATGCTTCTCATTCTACGCAGCCGGTGATCACGGCTGTGTTCGGATGGGGAATGAAGGTACATGCCCAATTTTCGGCATAGGAGACGTGTGGCTGTCAACACCAACCGGATGCAAGTTGCTGCTGAAGGATGTCCGACACGTTCCGGAGGTTCGTCTGAACCTGATATCAGCCGGTCGGCTAGATGATGAAGGCTACACGGGTAGCATCCAGAACGGTGTCATGAAGTTCAGCAAAGGGAGCCTGATTGTGGCTCGGGCCCGGAAGGTCAACACGTACCTGATGAATGCCCGGTTATGTCCGGAAGAAGTAAACGTGGCATCTGACACTGCCGGTGAGCTGTGGCACAAGAGGCTGTGCACATCATATGAGCGAGAAGGGGATGAAGAGGCTTGTAGACGACAACCTCATTCCACTGAAGAACGTGCACTTGGAGAAGTGCACTGATTGTCTGGCCGGTAAGCAAAACCGGACCTCCTTCCGACCAAGGACACCGATGAGACGTAACGCACCACTGGAGTTGGTGCATACGGATGTGTGTCAAGTAGACACGAAGTCACATGCCGAAGCGCAGTACTTCGTGACATTCATAGATGACCACAGCCGGAAGCTGTGGGCCACACCGTTGAAGACGAAGGATCAGGTGCTATCCGTCTTCAAAGAGCTCCACACGAGAGTGGAAAGAGAAACCGTCTGGAAGCTGAAGGCGGTTCGAGCAGATAACGGAGGAGAATACCGGGGGCAGTTCGAGGAGTACTACCGCTCGAAGGGAATCCGGCTCGAATTTACCGTGTCGAAGACGCCAGAACTAAACGGACTGGCCGAGAGGATGAACCGGACCATAATGGAAAGGGTTCGGAGTATGCTAGCGCATGCAAAACTACCCAAGAATTTTTGGGCTGAGGCACTCGAGGGACCAGCTGGTTACGGTGAGGATACCGAATAGGCTGAAGAAGAAGTAGAGGAAGTTGAAACCGGAACCGGCCAAGACCCCGAATAGGATTCGGATGAAGAACAAATGGAGGTGCCGGTTACCGAACCCCGAAGACAGAGATATCCTCTCAGAGAGAGAAGGGCCCCCCGGAGATTTCCAGATGCAAAGCATGTTCTGCTGACCGATGAGGGGGAGCCGGAAAGCTTCGAAGAAGTGAAGGATGACGCCCACAGCCAAAAATGGTTAAGTTCCATGCAGGATGAGATGGACTCCCTGCATGAGAACCATACGTATGAATTGGTGGATTTGCTGAAAGGAAAGCGAGCACTCCGAAACAAGTGAGTGTACAAGTTGAAACCGGGAGATGCCGGCAACCCCCCGAGATACAAAGCCAGGATCATGGTGAAGGGGTTCCAGCAGAAAAAGGGCGTGGACTTTGACGAGATATTTGCCCCGGTAGTAAAGATGACCTCCATCTAGACGGTGCTGAGTATAGCGGCAAGCATGGACCTCAAGGTAGAACAGCTGGACGTGAAGACGGCATTCCTTCACGGCGACCTCGAAGAGGAGATCTACATGCAGCAACCGGACGGACTGAAGCAGGCTCCCCGACAATGGTACCGGAAGTTCGACTCCTTCATGGCCGATCAAGGGTACCACAAGACGCAGGCCGATCACTGTGTGTTTGTGAAGAAGTTTGAAGGAGGCGACTTCCTGATACTCCTTCTGTACGTGGACGACATGTTGATCGTCAGACGGGACCAAGCCAAAATACGGATGCTGAAGAAGGCTCTCAACCGGACCTTCTCAATGAAAGACTCGGGTTCGGCAAGACAAATGTTGGGGATGCATATTATTCGGAACCGGTCAATGAAGCAATTATGGCTGTCACAGGAGAAGTACGTGACAAAGGTGCTTCAGCGGTTCAACATGTCAGATGCGAAACCGGTCGGATCGACACTTCCGGCAAACTGCAGCTATCCGGTAAGCAAAGCCCGAAGACGAAAGCATGAAGGCGGATATGATGAAGATTCCATATGCCTCTGCCGTCGGGAGCTTGATGTACGTAATGGTGTGTACCCGACTGGATATAGGATACGTAGTCGGAGTGGTGAGCCGGTTTATGAGCAATCCCGGCAAGGAGCACTGGAACGCGGTCAAATGGATACTCCGGTATTTGAAGGGCATTTCAAATATGTGTCTCCGATTCGACTCCGGAAAACCTCAACTTGACGGTTTCACCGATTCTGACATGTCGGCTGATGTGGATACCAGCCGCTCTACATCCGGGTATGTAATGACATATGCAGGGGGAGTTGTTTCGTGACAGTCGAGGCTGCAGAAGACGGTTGCATTGTCAACCACGAAGGCGGAGTACATGGCGGTTGTGGAAGCCGGCAAGGAAATCTTATGGATGAAGGACTTCATCGGACAGCTCAGTATCCGGCAAGATGAATACCGGCTCTATTGCGACAGTCAAAGTGCCATCCATCTTGCTAAGAATGCGGCCTACCATTCCCGGACGAAGCACATCCAGCGAAGATATCACTGGATCCGAGAAAGAGTAGATGACCAGGAGTTCGCACTGAAGAAGATCCACACGGCCGAGAACGGGTCAAATATGCTGACCAAAGTGCTAATACCCGACAAGCTGGATGCATGCCGGAAGAGGATCGGACTAGTAAGACACCCCATGCCGGAGTGAAGGGGGAGTTTGTTGGGAGACAGGTCCCTCCGGATGGGAAGGGAGAAGAACAGTGCTGATGAACAAACTCGGCCGAGGCTGAAACCGTATGACGAGTACCCGGCTACGGAGAGCCGGATGGTGCAGACCTGGTGAGAACCGGATGAGGAGTACCCGGCTACGGAGAGCCGGATGGTGCAGACCCGGTGAGAACCGAATGAGGAGTACTCGGCTACGGAGAGCCGGATGGTGCAGGCCCGGTGAGGAGTGCTCACCAGATGAAGAGACATATTCGTAAATATATTTCTGAGAGTCCATCATGGCTATACTTGTAAATAGCCGAAAAGTCATATTAATATAAATATGACTTAGGGCAAACTTTTAGATGTTGTTGTTATTCTTGTTGGTGTAAGAAGAGAGAGAGCACGTAACCGTGTACAGAGAGAGAGAGAGAGAGAGAGAAAGAGGTCGTTGCCTCTGTTGAAACCGCCGCCTATGGCGAAGATCGTGAGCACGAGGTCGTTGCCTCCGTGAGCTCACTGTTGTACATTCTAACATAATGATAGTTTGCAGCCTATGGGCTGCCGTGGTTTTTCCCTAGTTTGGGTTTTCCACGTAAACATCCTGTGTACTCTTCTCTTCACTGTGTCGTGCATTTATTTCCCGTTTTCTGTGTATGATTCTAAGCTCGGTTGTGGCCGAGCGTTGCGCATAAAGAGCGTGCAGTTCCCGTCACGGGGTTGGGTCGTATGGGTGAAGCAAGCAGCAGAGCTCCACACTTACCTGGCCGACTAGGAGAATCAGCAAAAAGACAGTAAGGGCTTCTACAAACTTAATGAAGAAAGCATTACTACGGTCTGCGAGGACCTTACGCAAGTTTATCAAGCCCTAGCCGACCACCACTCCGAGGAGATCGCGTAGCTGTTAAACGAGTTCGGCGACAGCCAGATCGAGAACTCACTCTAATTCCAAGCGTACGAGAACGAACGAAAGTAGGTTGAGGAAGGGAAAGGTTGGCAACCATCATACTCCGTGACAACGATTTCGGTGAGCACACAACAGAAGACCACAAGCGACCGAAAGACGAAGTCCCGGAGGTCACCCGGAGGTCACCACGATGTCAAACCCACCCTCAGAGACGCATCCGGAACCCGCCGAGGCCGTGACAAAAGAAACAGTCGTCGAAGCCCCAACACAAGTTACACCGCCCGAGGAGCCCCTGACCAAGCACGAGGAGGAAGGCCCACAAATTGAACAAACACAAGAGGTCAAACCTAAGCCAATTGACAATCTCTTCAATCTCTTGTATACAATCTCTTCAATATAGTTTTTGTTTGTCTGAATCTCTGTGTCGAGTGTATCTGTGTTGAGCCATGTAATCTATTTAGGCTAACTACGTACGAGTCGGTTGTAGTCGTCAATGTAACCTCCACAGTCTCCATGATCCAGATAAACATTACAGTTCCAGACGGTTCACCCGAGTTACGGCCACGACAAAAACACTCATTCCCTAACCACGATTCCCTTGAGACAAACCCCGACGGATTGAGGATTCGGCACCGTGTCACCTTAACTTGTAATAGTTGACTCTCTATCTCCTCCAAGAACCAGTCGACACCTCTGTCGACTCGCTGGTCGATTTGACCGACCAGCCTGTATTCGGCTCGTCCATTCGAGTGCTGACTTCGACTATCAATTGCTCCCAATGGGGGGACAAATTCCTAACATCTTCTACATTATGTGCATTTCCAAGTAAATTGCATATTCAATAACGCAACAAGATCATCAATGCATTGATCTTCCATTTCAAGAGTTCAACATTAATAATACGAAATTATGGAATAATGTCCATTGTTTGTAACAATGAAAAAGTGTCTATTGCTTAATCTCATTCCAAGCAATAATAGTGAGATTGGTTGTATCTAACAAATGTACCCATTGCCGACTTTCCAATGCACGAGTTCATTGTCAACAATATGTCGCAATAGCTCAAGAATAACCACATCTTTTAATCATCCATGCATATCTTGGATCTCAACAAACTGAAAATCTAAATTGTTTTTATCTGATGCACTCTACAATTAGTTCAAGAATAAATAAAAGGGTATAAACATTTGATCATAGCACTTATTAAAGCTAGGGATGTCAATCCAAGCATTTCTATGTGCATAATAAGGTAATGGACAATCACCTTCCAACAATACGAGGTTCCTTAGCCTTTCCAATCATTGTATTAGGAACTTTTTCAATTCCAGTGGCATTACAACAAACAACTAAGGTAACTCAACCTACCATTTTTTTCTTACCTCAAATTGTAATAGGACCTTCACTGGGCAAAAGCATTGTATATCATGGAATTAATGGAAAAGACAAACTTGTTTCGTCCATATTGTAAATACAACTAGGATCACACTCATTGACTATAGCATAGATCCTTCCCAAAGAAGCCAACAATTTGGGATCATTTCGATCGATTGCCCCTCCTTCCCAATACAAACTCACAGTACTCAAACATTGGTGATGACGAAAGTTCCTAAACTAACACCAAGTTGCCTTGAAATCATCATCAAAATATTTTCCACTAACTCCAAAATTCGTAGCCTCTGGTCATAATCTAAACAAGGTCTAGCACCTCACTTGCAGGTTGAATTCAGCACCGTAATGCTAAAGTGATTCAATTGACACAAATGGGAGTTTGATTTTCTTACTAATTCAAGCAACATCATGGGAGCAATAGAGAGGTCATGGGGGTATAGTTGGCGTGGTTGTGGGGGCTGCGCTTTCAACAATGCAAACAAACTTTGTTCACACAAAAATCCATAAGTCCGCAATTTGGTACGACCCTACCATTTCACAATTACAATCTAATGAAGTGTTTCACATTACATTTTTGGGTTTATGACTTCTGACACAAAAGAGCAGTCAGTTTCTCATTACAAAAAGAAATGAGCTCACTCACACAACAGAAGACATGCATCTTTAATGATTTCAATGCATCATTATTACTATGTGAACAAATAACTTAGATTTACTGAGCAGGGTGAAATCATGTAATTAAGATAAAGGGCAATCAACACCACAAATGACAGTTTGAGTGGGACACATTGTCAATGAGAAGACAGATAATTCCCTTACACATTTGACATAAAATTCAAGTGCAAACGAGCAGTCCGGAAACTGCATTCATTACATTTAAGGGTTTGTATAGCTATCAATTGCAATACTTGCACACACAAAAAACTGTCCTTCAATACTGACCTTATAGTTTTGTCAAAAGCTAAGACCAATTAAAGACTTGGTGTGTCTCAAGAATGGCTGAGTCTTTTATAAATACCTTATTCATATTTTTTACAATACATTATATTGCACAATTCTGATAACAGGGAACAATGGTATAAACTTGCTTCTCATTCTCCACAAGCTGCGGTTGACATGAATATAGCCTCTCAAATAAATCATCACTCTCGTTCATCCCATGATCCCAAGCTCGTGTTAACAGTAGTTTGTTTACAATGCCTTCTGGGAATGACATGAACTGGTATACAAATACAACGTATTCAAAATTCTAATGTACAGATTCTCGCAATTGCAAGAGGCCTGCCATTACCAGCCTGGCCTGTCTTCATCCATATAAAGGAAGCATGCAATGTCTTATTTATGATTATACCCTTTGTTTTCATATAGCGAAAACACGAGTCAACTTCATCAAGGAGATAATATGATATAAAATGCACCATGAGAACATGCCCCCTAAAATTGAAGAGCAATCTCTCGGTGCCGGCAAAGATCGCTAAGGTAGTTGCTTGAACTGTACTCTTCGCTCAAGTCTTCTTCAAATATACTCGATTCCGATGGAATATCATGGGGCCCGAAATGTTCATCTGTAAGCAACTCTAGTACCTGTAAAACCAGCACCGTAACACAAAACACTTTTCTTAGGCCGCTTTGAACGCAGTGCATTTCTATGTTAGATACTATATGACAATGACATGCTAAATCACGACATAGAAATCATTTCCTTACTACATAAGTCAGACCAATTCAACCTATCATATCATCGCTTAGTTATTCACACATTTACCTTTATCAAAACACTAAAATACAAATACATTAGCATGCCCTTGTAAATCTTGGGCTTCAAAATATCTCATATTTCTAGTTTGAAACCATTGCTACTTTACACACTTATCCTAAACATAGGATTTACACATTCACTTTCCACAATTCAAGGGTTGAAAATGATAGTACTTTAAAAAAAAAATAGCATCTAGACAGTAGTTGATCTCCCATATAGAAATGAAGGGACAAAATGGTTACCTGGCTCATTTGAGGTCTACAAATGGGAGACGATTGTATGCAAAGATTTGCTGCTATGATAACGCATTGCATCTCTTGCTGATCATACTTCCCATGTAACCTTGGATCCACAAGGTCCTCCATTTTTGAAGATTCCAGCATAGGTTTTGCCTATTAAATAATCCATCAAATCACATTACATCCATGTCATTTTTCATATAGCAAAGTGAATTTAAATACTTGAAGGAAAGCGAAGTTAATCTTCAGATTGATTTACTATTATTATTACCCAGATAACAAGGCTTTGTTTAGAGTTGTCAATGGGTTGACGACCAGTAATAAGTTCAAGAAGAAGTACACCATATGCAAAGACATCGGTTTTTTCATGTATGATACCATACATGAAATACTCCGGAGCAAGGTAACTGCAAAAGACAACCATCAAAGCGTTTGTTCAAAGCCAAATGCAAAGATTTTTTCAAAAACACTGGGAGAGTTTCAGATCCAAAGATTTTATTTGACGCACTATAATAAGGATTTCAAATCTAATGATTTGTTCACAAAACATAGGAGTTTCAAATCCATTTGAGCTTTTTGGAAAATGAGGAGTGTCCTTAAAGTGATCCACAAGAGTAAGTATATAAATAGTGGCCTACATACCCAAAAGTCCCTTCAACAGGGAAAACACTAAGCTGACTGGATTGCGAAGGGAGCCATTTGGCAAGCCCAAAATCTGATATCTGAAAGATGCCGTATAAGTATAAAAATTCAGGCATTATTAAGTAGAGAATATTTAGCATAATTCCTAACTCAACTATTTTTCATTAAGAGTAACACGAAAAAGTTACCTGTGGCTCAAAGTCAACACCCAACAAGATGTTGGATGCCTTGATATCTCGATGAATGATCCGGCGTGGGCCACCTGTGTGAAGATAGTGAATGCCTCGGGCAATCCCAACAGCTATTTTGTATCTAGAACACCAATCTAATGGAGGGGTATTAACACCTGAAAGAACATCAAGTGTGTATTAAACAAGGCCATTAAATAGTAACACCAACTTGTAGAGAAAAGACATTACATGTGGCATCACGTTTTCATTGTAAAATGCCTTCATATTTTGAGATATGAATTAACTACCACTTCTAAAAAAGGATTTATAAAATCTCTTTCCCACAATGTAAGGATAAGAAAACGACAGAGTTTGACTTATAATTGAAGCATATACCATATAGCAAAGTTGCAAGGCTTCCACGTGAAGAGAATTCGAACATAAGATGTAAACCCTCCTCTATACAAAACCCCACCAGAGGAGTTGTGTTAGGATGACAAACATGAGCCACAATCCCAAGTTCTGTCAAGAAATCTTGTTCCTTGATTTCTTCCGATATGCCTTTCGTAAGTCTCTTCACTGCAACAATTCGACCATCTACCAACGTCCCCCTGTATACCTCCGCATGACCACCTTTTCCCACCATATTTTCTGAAAACAAAAACAACACATTACAAGATCACAATGTTTGAATACCTGATTGCTTTTATACATGAGGTTACTTAACTGAATCATGAGAGTGTAGTAATAAAACTCTTGTGATTAACAATCTTGAAGATTATGGCTTTCATTCTCAAACAATGGATCTGATGTTGTCACTCATTATAAACACTGTTTCTTCACAGTTTTAGTTTGAGATCATGCAAACAGTAACAATTTGCTGTTTAAAATAACAATGGTTTTACAAATTCACTTTCAACAACCCAGAGATTGAAGAAAAACATGGCATTGCCCTATTGAGAAAGTAAAGGCCAAGCAAAAGACCCACAAGGAAACCTACAGACATTATGCCATAATCCTCTCTCCATGTGTCTCTCTCAAAAAACTCAATGACTGTAGTTAAAAACTTTCATTTCATAGATAATGATAGGAAAATTAAGACTCACCTTGATTGAAGTTGTTAGTTGCCAAAGCAAGCTCTTCATAAGAGAAGCATCTCCAATTTTGTAGCGCATTGGTTGATGGTGTACATGGTTCATCGGTGATCATTTCAGCACCTAGCAGAGCACTCACATATAGCTTGAAAGAGCCCCTTATTGATGTCCGATCAAGAGAAGTTGGGGATTTCTTGAGATGGTTTGGAGACGATACAGTTGAAAGCCTCCGAATGGACCCATTCCTCCAAAAGTTTGGTAGACTCTTAGCTTTTAGTTTTGATACTGACTCATCACCATCTTCTACACTGGAGACACAAGACAAGAGGCTTTTTCTGGAGTTACAATGAGTGTAGCTTCTTGAAACCGAGCTTATGTCCGAATCTGATGGCAATAGCAGGTTTTCAAGAACTCCTCTTGGTGAACCACCTTCCCCTATTGAGACGGGCCATACTCTGCTACCTGAAAGAGTACCCGAATTTTGATCTGAATAGTCTTCTCCGTCTTCGCTATCATCTTCGCCTTCTTCTTCTTCTCTCATCCACAAAGGGCTAGATGTGCATGAGAATTGCGTCGAAAAACTCCGACAATATTGGACACTTCCCTTTTCTTTCTGGCAAAGAAGGGATGCATGATGATATCGTCCTGTGAGTAAGTAAGATCACCAGAAAAGTAGATGAGATTCAACACCCCGCCATTGACCTCTTGTATCATCTATGCATGCCCATTCATGTATTTCTATGCCAGAAAATTAGAGTAACTAGGCCTCTTGGCTATATAATAGGTTCTTATGTATTGTTACATTCACACATGAAAACTGTGCTTAGTCCAAAATGCTTAACTTCATAAGTTCTCAGGTTGAAGAAAAGAAGATGAGCATCTGTGATCTATATAAGCTGATACATTGGTTTAAAACCAAAAACCAACCTTTAGTGCATCCACATTTTTCCTCTTTGGAGAAATTGTCTTTGTAGAAGAGTATCTTAGAGTCTTTTACAACCACAACTGAGCATCCGACAGGTAACTTTCGAGCAAGCGAATTTCCTCTTCTTTGCACATTTCTGTATGTAATTAAAGAATTAAGAATCGTTCATTAGTAAAAACATGTCTTACCACATATAATATTAGTTTTAGAGGGGGAACACCACAGAAAAAACCCCTAACTTGTTGGGTATAGACCCAGCAAACCCTAATTTTCCATAGTGCAGTGGACAACTCCTCCACAACCTCCATAGTAAAGTCAAAAGGGATATCTTGGTAATTATGGAGCACTTTAGGGTATGCTGGTACTTTAGCACACTTTGGAGTAATTTACTACTACAACTTTGCAAAACTTTGGGGTGAATTCCTGAAAACTAAGTTTTTCAGAAAGTTACAACAACAGAATGGTATTTCCAAAAGATGTACTTGTATTCTGGAAACTCCCCAACAGCTATCAGGTATTTTCCCGTGGTTTTACCCCAAAAATTTCAACTCTTAGAACAAAGAAGGAAAATAAATTTCGTCTCGCGCCCTTACCGGGTTATGTGGTGGTGATCGGATGGGCTCACAACAAGCATGGTAGCAAAGAGAGATTTAGCCATTTTTATCATCTCACAATCCTCATCATCTCTATTGGAGCTTGCAAATCTAGCATCTAATTTCACTTGTTTAAGGTCAGACAGATCCTTCAATGCAATAAGAGAAGAAGGGATGGTCATATCACGATGCATCCTCGAAGTCTCAGAACGAAGGGCTGGGATTATATTCTCCGACTCCACATCTACATCAGAACAGAGAGATAAAGAGAGAGATTTGGTTATCGTCCATTGAATATAGTCATCAAATAAAGAACATAGTTCAGTTAAATATGTTACTCCAATAGGGCTTTGTTAATAAATAATAGTCCATTGAATTTAATCCTCTATACGTTATCATTGCTCATTGAATACAAAACTCTAATGGAGATTCTAAGTTCATTGTGTGCAGAATCAGGGTTTTCAAAAAAGCAGTTGAATTTATATACACAGACACACACACATACCATACCTACATAGATAAGTATACGAATACATAGGAGTGGAATCAGAGCCTGTGAATTCTGGTTTTCATAATATATTACATATGTATGTGATAACATACGAAATACATACATACAATCTGCAGTTTATCAAATTGTACAACGTAACAAGAAATCAACCAACCATTCCTCAAGTAGAAAGCAACGACAACATCCCCAGGCCTCGCAGCAATGCTAATGGCCCATGAGAGGAGCTCGAAAACATCCTCTTCTCTCCGAATCCCAACCAAAATCATCTCTTCTCGCTCGTTCTCATCGTGATTAGCATCATTATCATGATGGTGCTGATGATTAGCACCATGGATTCGACAATGATTTTGATCCTTTTGTCCATGTCTTCGTTGCCAGAATTGAGCTTGGTTACTCCAATCTTGTATTAATATCTTCTTCTTTTGATGATGAGTAGAAGAGAAAAACATGTTGATATCCTGATTTTTTAAAGTCTAGGTTTTGTTAGTTAGGCTTGCTAAAGTCATTAGGGTTTATATGTAGAGAGGATTAAACAACATACATCCATACGTGGAGGCATAGACATAAAAAGATGAACATGCTAAGACACAATGAAAAGAGAAGATGAATGAATGTAAGGATTTTAGTTGATAAGAAGGGAATGAAACAGAGACTAATGAATGGGTCTGTGTGTGAGAATCTATTGATATACATATGGATTTGATGATGAGGCCTTTTCTTGCTCTCTCTCTCCCTCTCCCTCTCCTGCCAAAACAATGTCTCCAATAAGAAGAGATAAGAGTGAGAAAGGAGGGAAGGGGGGTGGGTTAATCTAATCTCTATGTAAAAGAATGAAAAGTTTAATTACAGGAGGGGGAGAGAGAGAGAGAGAGAGAGAGAGAGAGAGAGAGAGAGAAGGCGAGATTAAAGCATTAAGGATTTTACATCCACAATACTCTCTCCCTCTGTCAATCTCTGTATCTATGTTTTGTGGAGAGAGAGAGAGAGATTCATGTGATTATTCATTCCATGGATTGATTGATTGATTGACTTGACTTGGATCTGGCAGTGTGTTTGTAGTAGTTGTAGTGAGTAGGATTGGCTTCTCATTTTCAACACACTTTGGTTCCTTCTTTTATTCTCTCTTTTGATATCATTTACTTATTTACCAATACCATATTCATTCATTCAATCAATCAATCCACCACCCAACCCAACCCATGCTATGGATGAATTAATTGTATGTATGTATGTATGTTTGCAAACCAAACCCATGCTATGTATGGTATGTATTGTATGTTAGCTTGCCAATTTTTATTAGGCTATATTTAAATGGATAGGTATCATGATGAAATTTGGTGGGTGGGTTTTGATGGAAAGAGAAGAGGATGGAGGGGGGGGACCCCATCCCATGTTCATGGCCTTAATTCATTCATTCAATATTTTGTCTTCCTTCCTCCTCTTCAAACCTTTCACCTACTTCACTTGTTCTTCCCCCGCCCCTTTGGGGACGCCAATGCAATTTGAATATGATAGATGGATCTCCAAATCGTTGGAGATAACCTCAACATCATGCACTAGGGTTAGAATAGAAACGTAGAAGGCACAGGTTAACTGTAAATCGTTTTTCTAAAGAAAGCACAGTGGCATTTCTAAATTTACACGGACAATTCCATCTCATCCGCAACCTATCTCCACCCTTGAAAATGAGAGAATTCATTGAAAATGCACAAAACACCCTACTCGCACTAGCAAATGATCCATATACCATGTACACCTTACATGTCGTGCCCGTGCATTGAAACTCGAAAGGGCCAAAGCTTTCACAAAGCTTTGTAACAAAGTCACTTGTAAGGAGAGAATTAGTTCAGATGGATCTAAGAGGGGTACCTTTGAGGTCTTTAATGTCTCTTATGTGCTTTCTTTCATATCACGCAACAAGAGGAGAGAGTATACATCAAACCAAACACCGCCGCATTCTTTGCCCCCACCGCCATTGTTATTAGAATTTAGAACAACCATGCATGTGCACATGCCTAATAATATTAATAAACAACCATATGCGTGCTTTTTATAGTAGATTTGAAATTTCTAATCCTACAAAAAAATTCAAAACAACAAATAGTCTGCCTATCTAGTATCTGGATCGAATAACTCCTTAAATTTAGGCCTTCCAAACAGCTTTTTTAAAGAGACTTCTCGAAGCAATAGATCATTGAGACACGATGCTAATAAAGAAGCTCATAAATTGGGTTATGCTTCCTTCATGTAGGACTATGGGAGGAGAGTTTATGTACGTTGAATTCACGTTCTTCGTCCTTTCTACCTTTGATTTGGTTAGTTCATTATGAAACTAATCTCTTGTTACCCACCAAATATCTGAGTCATAGTTGCCAAGAGAATTGGCCCTATGAAGGCTACATGCAAACAACTGATCCACTCTCAAAAATGTCCTCCCTAGAGTTCCTTGTCATTATTTCTACAAGGAAGCTATGGTGTTAGAATTAAAGGGCCACCTCTAGGCTAAGGGCTATGGACCTCCTAGGCATGTATACTCACAAGATGTTAATGTTGTTTGGCTATTAATGAATAAAAAGAGAATACGGTGCATGTGTGTGTTGGGTTAGAGTGTGAGAGAGAGAGAGACCAAATAGTTGTAGTTTAGTTGGTCATAAACTATAAGGTCCATCCATTCAATCCAACCCCTCTATTTCGGGAAAAACATATATGGTGGACTTGGGGCTTCAAACTCAAGGCCTCGTGTAGGTAAATTCTATAAGTTATATTCTATCACACTAGTGGAAGAACATTTTTCTCAAATTACATTGATAGATATCATCATTCAACCTCAACTTGTCCTTGTCGTTCCAACTCAAACTAGGAGCAACATGTTTTCCCTCTTGCTTTTATGTCAATCTATGTGCGCTTCCATTTCTCCGAGTCGCTCAAGAACATATTCACATTTTTTGTCTCATCATGATTCAATGGCAATGCCATCATCTTTATTTCCTTGGAAGACGTTGTGTTTCTTCTACCATACCTATTTCTTGATGTGCAATTTCTCGAACAAAACCTTTGACTATCTTCATATAATCTTTTGTGATAAAACATCCATTCTATATTCCATTATCTTTGTTAGTCCTACCTTATCTACCAAATGCTTACTTCTGTAAGTTTAAAATATTAAGAAACATATGCTAAAAACTATCATTCCACAAGGTATGCATGTTTTCTATTGATGCACATGCAAATATTGACATCTATCGTTCCAATTGTTTCACACACCCCCATTCACACTTTATCAATGATATAATAATATCATTGATATGAACTAGACCATTTTTTGCCGGCTCAAAGCAATTAAACTCATGAGTCATGTCCCATGTGAAAACACCATATGAAAGCTTTCTCTAGGAAAGCACTTTGGATCCTAATTAAGATATGGTAATTTAACTTTTGTCCTAAATCTTCAAGAACACTTAATTATGTGTGCACAAGGATAATTTTCATTCTCATGCGCCTTCGGCAACTTCACTACAAGTTACAAAGTCACCATGAAGTATTGGGAATCTCTTCTTCATAGTGTATATAATATGTGGGCGTTCTCTCCATTCATCACTTAATTGTAATGCTTGTGTCATGTCAACGAATGGGGGAACTTCCACGAGTTCTTAGTGGGTGGTGGTTGCAGAGGAACTTACAATGTTCCTAATGGTCTATCATTTTCATATTATGATGGTTGTACCTTGATTGCAATTGGGTCCCACAATATATAGGGTCACACAGTGTAACTACTACTCATTAAAAGTGATTCACATTCAACTTTTCAGATCTTATGTCCATATCAACTAAGAGCATCGATGCAAAAACATGCAATTGTTTCTTTTGTATTTATATTATTATTGGGGAAAAGAATTATGGAACCAAAGCTTGTTATTTCACAATTTTGTTTTGTGATTTACGTTGGGTAAAGGACAAGGTTTGCCAAGCAATTACATAATGTAGATCAAAACTCCAAAAATGCAAACCATATAAACTGAGGGTCAAAACTCACAAATAATGTAAAATGAGAATCAAACATCCAAACTTGAAAACAATGTTAACAATTTTGTGTGTAGGTTTAAGTTTGGGTTTAGTGACTTCAAACAAAGCCAATGCAACTTAACACCTCTCTACATGTTTGACTTCTAAATGACTCATAGAATCGTGGTCTCTGCAAGTAGTTACGTATCATTGTTCATTGTCAAATATTTGAATGCATGCAAACTCTTGTAAAATTTTAAGTGATTGCTAGTTTAAAAGCTTTGTAATTAATATTGTTCACAATGCTTAATGAGACGAATGGAGTTCCGCAGTATGTCAATTGTTTTGAGTGAACGTAAATTGTCAACAAGACGTCCAATAATGTTTTAGAAATCCTTTAGCTTGTCAATATTGGTAATGTCCTATTTGATGGGGACTGGAAACCTCATATTAATTTTCTGGTCCAAAAGGTCATAACATTTTGATGCACACTTTAATTAAATTCAACATACTGTCATGACTAGAGACTAAACTCAAATTCTTAGCATTCATGAGGACAAGCACGAATTAGATTTAACTAGCAAAACTATGCGCCATGGGTCCCAATTATGCAAAGTTTTATGTCTTGTGTCATTGTCAATGTTGGTAATAATGTTGCATTTGATGGTGATTGAACACCTCGTACTCATTTTCTACTTCTAATTTTATAACATCTTGTTGCACCTTTATTATAATATCATGAAGGCACTAAAGTAATTCGACAAGTTTGTTATTTCATAGACTCAAGCTAGAACCCAATTGTAGAGTCAAATTACCACAAATGTGTGTCAATAACGCTCCGATTACTTTATGACTTAAGTCAATTAACTACATTGGTATATATGATTTAATGCATCAAAATGTGCATAGTTTGACAAGTTTACGAAATTCACTTACTTCATGCCTTAATTCGTACAAATAATCTTTATTGAAAGAAATAAAACAATGGGAAATCACGTGGTGGAAGTACTTGCCATCATCAAACTTTAATTGTTTATAGATTCACAAGGTTAGATCACATCCATTGATGTTGATTTGTGCATAATGTAGCAAATTTAGTTCTTCCTTAACCAGTACATTACACTTCATCATTTGTGTTTTAGTATTTACCCACATAGTAGCAAAGTGGTAATGTACATTGACAATTGCAACACGTAGCAACCATTGGTATCAAGGATAAAATGCATAATAGCCAACTTTATTCCACTTCCTAGTTACAAGTGAAACAATATTTTAAGGAATTTCCCAAAATTTTAATTGCAAAATTTTCTTTGTAAACACGATATTCCCTTTTGTTTGAAAAGGTTGTCTATTCATATCTATGAAGTCTACGCCAATGATAACTTAGAGGACAATTACTAAGTTATGATAAATTGTTATGTGCACATCCAAACATATGCCTAGACCTTGGGGGAGAGGCAACCAATCATTAGCGTAGAATGTTCATTAGGCTCGCTTCACAGAACCCATTTTAGGACCAAATGTTGAATTGATTGGATCATTGAAAGGGATTAACATTTCCCC
The DNA here is from genome assembly GCF_043228905.1 of Azolla caroliniana. Taxonomy (NCBI): domain Eukaryota; kingdom Viridiplantae; phylum Streptophyta; class Polypodiopsida; order Salviniales; family Salviniaceae; genus Azolla; species Azolla caroliniana. The sequence goes on along the minus strand of NW_028230455.1, from coordinate 6,740,022 downwards.
TTGTGTTAAAAAATTGTGTCTTCAGTTTAGAGCACTTTTCACTAGGTTGACATGGTACATGAATACACATTAGCGTGTTGATGGTGGAATATAACTCCATGTATGTCCATTGCCTTCTACCATCAACATGTCATAGGGACATGGTTTTAACCTATTATTGACAAGATGGGGAGATCCATTATATGCAATCTAGGTTTCAAACCATAGTGTGCCTTATATTCTTGTGTATCACTAACCCAATTCCATAAACCTTAGCATCCCTAATGATGGACTATATACCACTATGTAATTAAATTATTATCCCAAACATTCATTGAATAATAAGGCAATAAAACATATTTTTGAATGATTTCCAGTCATTCACTGAATATGGCTTCCTGTCATATCATCTATATACAATATTCAACATTATGAGATTAATTTATGCTAGGCTTATGTCATTATCAGTAAACAATATATGCAATGATGAAATCACTAATTAGCTATTAAGACTCTAATGATGTGAAATAGTCATGCTTTTGAGAAACGTTATGAAATAATTAGTTTGTTTTGTTTTTTGCGGTTTATATTCTATTTTTGCATTAAATAAAGTTGACAAAAGTAACTATTGAGGACAACTTGCGTCACACCATGTCTCCTCGATGTTTATCACCATGATACTTTATAGACGAGGATCTATCAATATAACTAGCTAGTACATGTTATTGGATCCAAGAGGCCTAATGATCGACCCTATGTTGCATTTACGAGATAAACATGCATTTCTTCGCCTAAAGGTGCTAATCTAGATACATGATTTCGTAAAAAAGTTCAAGACACGTGTGCTTGATGGTTATGCATTTTCTTCATTCATTGAATTCGTTATCTAATTACTTATAAAGTATTTTCACAATATTAAAATTGTACAAAAGCATATTCAAAGAGGCAATATGTGTTTACAATAAGTTATAGGTTTTCTCTCTATCTCATAAAGTTAGTCTTTGAGGTGCAAAATATTCAAGCAACTAATCTTACTTTTGAATAAGATATTGCATTGAAGATTGTTTAAGACAAGGCTTTAAGCAAATTCTATTAATATGTAAAATATAGTATGCCATTAAGCTAATTGATTTCATGTTTAGTAAATGTAAACACGATGGCAATATGGTTATTGTATATAACATGTCTTGAACTTTACCAACAATGCTGATGCATATTTTGTATTCTTTGCCATAGCTGAAAAATGGAGTTCCATGTAAATTATATAGAAGATTTATTGATACTAATGGAATTCCCCATTCAAACAACATAATGTGTGCAACTCTGTGACATATTAAATATCAAATAACAATAGGAGTTGTGAATGAGAGACACCGACAATATATTACAAAGTATAACTATTAGCTAACTTGTACACCCCAATGTTCCACACATTACCAATACCAACACATGTAATGTCGTGGTTTTCGTTCGGCACATGACATGACTGCCATTTATTGCAACTTGACCTATGCACCAGCCCACAAGCTCATTCTCTCTCTCTCTCTCTCTCTAGAATTCTTTCTTATTATTATACAAGAAATTGACATGGTAAGGCCAAAAAGAGATTTTGCTCAAGGTGTTTTTATTAACCGCAAGCTAACAAAAAAATATTTATTTACTTTTTTAACTTTATCTCATTCTTTCTAACATTATTTTAATGCCTTAGCACCAATTTCAGCATCATTCTTGCATCTAAGCACCGTGGCTATGAGTTTGGGAGCGTTGGTATGTTATGTGCCTTTTCTTTTTTCAAGAGAATATGCATGTTTAATTCCTTTGGATTTCTCTGTTAGACCACTTTCTCCTCAAGACATGAACTAATAGTTAAGCCTTTCAGAATGTTGATAAGTCACATATTACTACATAACACATTGAATTCTCAATGGTAAAGTGACTAGTGTAGATACATTGATGCTCATGGAATTGATTTGCTTTTGTAATCCATGGTCGCCTATGATGTAAAACTCATGCAACTAGAGAGGACAATTGTTTAGGCATTCAACAATTGGGCAATAAAGAAACTTCTTCGGTTTTTTGGGGAAGGAAGTATGTAGATAAGTTCAAGGAACACCCACACTGTAAACTACTGAATTAATTGATGATTTTCACGAAGAATTTGGAGCCATTGTTTTCATAGATAGTGTCTTAGAATGCCAAATATATAACCATCATGGAGATCATAGTAAGGGTAAGGAAGCTTCAAACATTTTTCAAAAAATGTTTAGATTGATCTATAATTTTCGTAGAGAAGCTAGTGTCATTAATTTTGTACGTGGCAGCTTACAATGCCCAAAGTTGTTGATTCTCAAGATAATCAATGGATATCATAAAATGGGATACAAGAAGTTGGGTTCATTTTACAAGAAATTGAAAGTGAGCAATCTATGAATGAACCTAATTTACCAGATGTCACTGGGAACGTTAAAGTTGAGCATACAACCTCCTAGGCTCAACTAATGAACTTTCCCAACTAAGCTTGTCTCTTTTTTCTAATTATATAATCGCAAAAGCAAATTTCTTTCATCCATTTGAACATGAGATATTCGGAAATGGTTTGCAAAATGACATTTTGAAGAGTATTTTAGCTATCCACGTAAAAAAAAAGGCACATGAGAATATTAAACAATTGTTTTCTACTCAAACACTGGAAGGCCCCAACACAAAAGAGAGAGAAAACCGGCATAAATTAAGTCGAATATTATTATAATCGTCTCATTTGTAAAATTTTATAACTAATGGAAGGAGTTTTTTTTGGAAAAAAAAAACTCAATATTGACAAAATTATCAAGGGCAATTGGTCAATGCCCAACATCACATTCAAACACCCACAAAGCTTCATTGATAATTATACTCTCACATGTATTGATAATTCTTACAATCAACGATCACATATATAATCATACTTTTTTTTTCCCCCAAAATATTTCCTTCATTGTATTAAGAAAAGTGTTGGAAGGCTACAAAATGTACAATCAGAAAGTGTTATATACAAAAGAGATGGTTAGGGCAAGGACTAGGGGTGATGATATTTCCATATTGGTCCTTGAGAGGAGAATGTGAACAGAGGCATCTTCCTCCATAACTGCAGTAATATTTTCCTTTTCTTAAGAACAACCTCCGAAGAGCCTGACATATTGTCATATTGCCCACACACTACCGCCCATAAGCTCTCCCATAATTCTGGCAATATATCCGAGAGAAGAGGAATTATGGAATCATATCGTCTTTTACAACGATACTTCCATAAGATCCATAATGTAACCGTAGATATGGTTTTCCATACATGGGCTGCATGCATTTGCTTGCGAGCTTGCTGAAAAGGGGAGACAAAAATTAGATGGTTGTTGATGACTGTCATAGCCTCTGGAGCATTATTTGCCTCATAAAACAAGAGACTGGAATGGAGAACTGCTGATCCCTAAGAGAAGTGGCAACTTGCCTTAATTGTCAGGAATAAAGAACTTTATTCCATACCTGTTGGGCTAGTGAGCATGCTTGGTAGTCACATATATATTCATACTCTAACACATAGAAAATAGAAATTAGGTCGGAGTTCAGGAGATTTGGACCTCAGGAAGGATGTCCACCGGTCTGGCTGAGGGGATGATCTATCTCATCCCCAAAGTAGTAGAGCAAAGCCTAGAGCTATGCCAATGGTGTCCAATCACGATCCTTAACACGATATACAAGATACTTGCCAAAGTCCTAGCTCGACGGTTAGCAAGCTCCTTGCTAGACATCATACATGAGAGTCAAACAGGGTTTACAAGAAGTGGGTGTATCTTTGATAATGTGATGCTACTATGGGAATCTATGGCATTAGTAGATCGTTCTCTGTCGAGCTCGGCTATTCTGTTGTTAAACGTTGAGAAGACCTACCATAGGGTTCTCTGGCCCTTCTTGGAGAACATGATGAGGGCTATGGGCCTACCCCAAAAATGGAGGAACCACACTTCTGCACTCTATAGGACTGGTACCAATAACGTCCTGCTAATTGGCATTAGGGCCCCCTCGTTCCGATTGCAACGTTCAGTGAGGCATGGTTGTCCCTTTGCTCCATATATTTATCTATTTATATCAAAGGCTTTCTTTGCCTTCTTACAAGAACCAAGTAGTGGATTGAGGGGATTGCTCGTCCCCAATGCGTCTGAAGATATTCTGTTGTCGGAATATGCCGACGATACGGTCCTCTTCCTGCAGGGCAACGAGGAGAATTTGCAACGGGTGAAACAACTTGTCGAGGACTTTTGCCAGGCTGCTAGAGCCAAGGTCAATTGGGATAAAACCCAGGGCCTCTGGTTCAACACGTAGGAGAAACCAAGGTGGCAACCCCACATCGATTTTAATTGGGTCCCAAAGGGGACGACCTTCAAGTACCTAGGGTTTATGATGGGGAGGGAGATCCCGAAAGGATCGCAATTGTCCCATGTGTAGTCCAAAATAATAAATAGGAAGTTGAACCAATGGAGTAGATCTAAACTATCATTTGCTGATAGGGTTCTTATTGCGAGCTAGGAGATTCTTGCCACCATGTGGCACTCAGTCTCCTTTTGGATTATGGACCCTGCAGGTCTGCACGCGATTAAGGCTGCCATCAGGGGGTTTATATGGTCAAGTAATGATAACCCAATGGCAACCGCTAGAGTGTCATGGCATTGGTTAACGCAGCCGCGGGCCAAAGGGGGAGTTGGCCTCATAGACCCCTTAACGTAGAGTTGAGCATTACTAACCAAAATGGTGGTTCGGTGCCTCCTGCAAGGTAATCTGGAGTGTTGGAAGGTACTCCTTCACTATAGGTTGCAAGCAAGGACCCCCAAGTACGGTAGCCCATGGTCTAACTCCTTGAACCGGTGTTGCACGAATAGAGTCCCACCCAAGATGGCCCGTGATCCGGAGGATAGGGTAATGAACTCCATCTAGCGGGCATGGTGTCACATGCGACATCATTTGGTCAAGCACACCCTACACCCTGGAGACACTTAGAATCGAATGACTAGAGAACCATTATTTTGGAATCCTCGGGTGCAAACAAGTGATGACATGATGTTAGGGCAACTTAAGGCCCTAGCGTGGGGAAAGCTGGCGCAGACAGGGCTCCATTCTATAGGTGATTGGAGACGCATGGTGGCTCCAGGAGGAGCACAAGAGGACCCATTCCCTCCCTTCAAGGGAGTTATGAAAATGAGGAGATTGATAATAGAGATAGTTGACAGGGTTCCGGTGGGGATGTGAGAGGAGATACATGGTTCCATCTCTTTTATGAGGTTGGAATGGTCAATTTGTTGAAGGGGTTGAGTGGATCTAGAGGAACTACATTATTTGGGGAGAGCCAGAGTAGGGGCACTTGGCACCCAATCCGAATGGTGGCGCAGGTTGGTAACAACTGGAAGATGGACCCTGATGTTGCTATGGTGGAACCCCACTGGAAATTGTGGGTCTACGGTTATTACCCCCTTGCGGAACTAGAATGGGACCATGGGGATTTCAGGTGGAAACACGGTGATAGAATGCGCCACTTCTTCGATTACAACACTAAATTGGGTTGGGCTATACATCTGTAGTTGGACGGTTCCCTACACAATGGCTGGCAAACATTGGGCATCCCTAACGAGGTGCCCAGTACATTTTGGAAGGGTCTCTGGCGTCTCTACGTGCTTGAGAAGGTCAAGCTATTTTGGTGGCAGATCGTCCATAATGTGGTCCCCCTTGGGGAATGGCTAGGTAAATGTGGCAGCCTGATAGCTTGCCCACTCTGTCCTTCACCTATTGAGACTCTGAGACATTGTTGATGGGATTTCCCTCAAGCTTAGAGGGTATGGGACAGAGTGACTCGCCTCTTAGCTACCTGCGAAGTGGAAGGAATAACATTGTGGAGCACAATGGCTTGGATTGATCTCTCGGTTGATTGCTGGACAGACACTTTTAATGAAGACCATTGGTGCTATGAATGCACAAGAGGTAAACTCGTCAAGACCCAATTTGGAGAGGCTTGAAGACCACATCCCCTCGGTTCCAGGAGATTTGGATGTTGATCGCAGGTTTCACCTAGTGCTATGTATGGAAAGCACGTTGCCTAAAGGTCTTCCAAGTTAAGGGGTATAAGTGTTTTAACCGTTCCACTCAGCCCATTATCAAAGTAGCTCTACAAATGGACCATTTTCTATGCTCTGAGTAATGGTTTTATACTAATGCCTCACATAATGCCTTAATAGCTTTATAAAAAACTTCAACATTTTACGGATTGTAGAAATCACAAATATATTGAAGTATACTTGTTAATCATGGCCAAATCCTAAATTTAGTAATATTTGATGAAGCAGTATCATGGTATGCCCTAACACTAGTAACCCCCACCGTGCCTGAGTCAAGCAGATTGATGTTGATCTTGAGAGTGAAGAAGTGAGACCCAACAATGTTCACTACGAGAAAGTGAACGTCAAGTACCGTCAAGCAATCAAAGTACTACTAGGCATGAAGAAACCTTTGATGTGGTGTCACCTCGGTTGTACACCCATACAAAAAGAAGAAAGGGCAAGATTCCCAAGCACAAGGCCAAGAGACCGCGCCTAAGGTAAGGACTAATTAGTCACCCTGATCAATTGTCAATGAATATATGGTGTGTTTATATTGAGGACGAATGGAGTAAAAGAAGGTAGAGGTGGCCAATGAAAAACTTAATCAATCGAGCTGATAGAAGAACTTGATAATAAGGTTCGAATATGAGTGCGTGGTGCATCACAATGCATTCATGGTGAAGGTCATGATGGACCAAGAACACAAGACTTAATGTAGAAGTTGTCTTTTGGGCCTCCCAAAGTACATATTATTTTGCTAGTTCATCACTAGTTATTTACAACATATCATTTAAACCTACAAAGTTTATTCAAATTCACAACTATAGATGTCATACCCAAATACACTAATGTAATTAAAACTTAATTGGGTTATATTAAATTTCATAGACCTAGGTCAACTGTTAGGCAAGTGTCGAAGTTACTCTCTTTCTTTTTTTAACATTTTACTTCATTAGATATATATCTTTACCATACAACCATTAAAATCAGAGCTTGCCTATGTGCATACATGTGCATGTTGATAATTTCTTTCTCTTTCAAAGTGGATAAATGTCTAGGAATAGTTATAGCCATGTCAATACTTTGTCTCTCACATCAACAAAAACACGTCTCTTGCTTTATCTTCAAAATATTTTCTTTCAATTTTGAGCAAAATGTATAGCAAATTTATAGACTTTTATGTCACAAATTTATACATGTACATGCTGATAATTTCTTTCTCTTTCAAAGTGGATAAATGTCCAGGAATAGTTATAGGCATGTCAATACTTTGTATCTCACATCAACAAAAACACCTCTCTTGCTTTATCTTCAAAATATTTTCTTTCAATTTTGAGGAAAATTTATAACAATTGTATAGACTTTTTTTTTGGAAAAAAGAAAACAATTGTATAGACTTTTATGTCACAATTCGAATAGGAAATTAACCACTTCTCATGAGTTTCTCTTGTTTGCAGTAATGAGTTATTTCTAATAATGCACCTAGCATTTTCATTGCCCACAATCTATGCTCCCTAATAAGCATCATATACATACTTACCACAACATTTGATTTTATTGAATCTGAAGAATCAAATGAAACAATTAACGTAAACATTGTTGTGAACTCCTATATGTGAGTAAAAAGGAAATGTAAACATAATGAATGCACTCTTTGTACTATGGCCCTATTATATGAGATTGAGTGAAATTGCCCATTGTATATATTTATGTGTATTTTTCTTTTCATACATGATGGCTAAAATGTTACTTGACAACGTATTTTTCATAAAAGCTTTCCTTATGTTTGATGCACATTTATGCAAATATTCAACTCTCCATATTTTCCCCGGCTTGGTTGGATTGTGAATTAAATATGATAAAAAGTCAGTACGAAAATGATGCATGCATGCCCTTTTCATAACTTTCTTGAGGTACTTGCACGTGCACCTCAACTAACCAAATTTCATGTGGATGATAAAAAGTCTTTGCCTAGAAGCAACATATAGGAATCCGTTGGAAAGGTGTTTGGTCCCAAGTGACTCTCAACATCTTAATTTTCTTCCATTTTTTGAGAATTTATGCTAGCAATGCATTTGAGAATAATTCATAAAACATGTTAATGGACAAGCATCAAATTAAATGTTCGAAGTTAAACGTCCTTAGAAATGAGGTGTCCATTTGAGATGACTTGATATGTGTTGATTTATAGATAAAATGCTCTCAAATCATACAAAAAATCACATCTGCGACAAAAGAAAACAAAATCTTTTTGTTGACATTCACTTTGAGGAGAGGATGGTGTGCACATAATGGATATGCATTAAACATTGGATTAAAAGAAATCCTCTAGCATACACGATTTTTGCTTAAATACCGGGGCGGTGGGGGTGGTTATATCAATTCAAAAGTTAGTGTAAGAGTCTAGGGTCGAATCAAGAAATGTGGATGTGGTGTATATAAGAAAAATTGGATTACTCTAAACATGGATTTCCAAATGTACTCATTGTGTTCATAATGTAACATCATTTTGCCTCTTGCGCATAATGGAAAAATGTGGATGTAAGATATCTTCTTTAATGCATGTAACAATTGTTGAACCAAATGAATGTATTTGCTCCACTTTTGCTTGAATTTAAGAGTTACTTCCATAATGAATATGGACGGGAAAACATCTCGCCTTTTGTTAATATGTTTGGAAAGGTATATCTTCTTATTAAGGCAATGTAACATGCTATTATTTTCAACCCTTGGCTTGTATTGTACTCATGAAAAAACTATAGGTTGGATAAGATGCAACCATCAATTCTCAATACCAATAATGAGCATGAAGAGGAAAACGTTGAAGGAACATCTTTATATTGTGGAACACAACCATTTTTCCATTTTGGGGGATATAGGTATGAGTCCTCACCGACAGAGATTGTTCACTAATGGTTTTACAAAGCCATGTTTCAAGAAAAAGAGTATAAACTTTCATGGACTTGGATAATATATACCTATCATGTATGCATATTAGATCACTCTCAAATAGTTCTTTTGCATTTAGTGCCTTCTTATATGTGATATCTCACCTACACATGAAGGAATTTATCTAGCAAAAATGAATCTTAGACTCAACATTACCTTTGCATTAACATGTGCTAAAGACATGGATTTCCAAAGGTGGAACCTATTAGTCTTGTCATCAAGGTTTAAAAACAAGCTTTATTTTTACATTGTAGTGCTTACAAACAAGATAAGGCACACTTGGTTTTGACTATGCCTCCTCTTTAACATGTTATAGCTCATTGTGATTGAAGTGTCATCAAATTGCATTGCACTCCATCAACCAACATGTATATCCCATCATATTACATCATTTGAGATGGCGTCCATTTGGAGTTTGCAGACCATGTATCCACATTGCGGTTGCTATTGTGACATCACCTCATCACAGTGTCATTGTTAGTCTTCTACATCTTAGTCATATTGATACTTTTGATTGCAAATCAAACATTTGGAAAGCTTTTCAAGTATTGATCCATCAATGGCAGTTTTATGCTCATTAAAGTGACAAAATACAACTCTGTTCTTGGCTTATGTGCAGACCCCTAAGAAAGAAATGTTGCAATATTAGCTCAAATGAGATTGCAATATTGAAACATGACAATATATTCTAACAATTGGTTCAGGTAGTCGAAAACATTTAGCAAGGTTGCAATATACATAGCATCTGGATGCTATATGTATATTTCACAAATTTGTCACTTTAGGATTCAATTAACAAAAATTACACTTGCAAATCAAGAAACAAATTCGTCAATTTAGGATTCGATTAACAAACATTATACTTGCAAATCAAGAAACACAGTCGATAGGTCGAAAACAAAATGACATTGTGATTATGTAAAAATAAACAGTTACATTCCAAAAATATTCACGAGTACATCACTATTTGGGTTTCTCTTACACATACAAAAGAAACAAACAATGATATATAGTCGCTTTGTTGCTTTTTTAGAAGATTGTTATTCTAGTTGAAGAAAGAATGTGACACAATACAACTCGAAAAGAAGGTACAACTCAAAGAATAATTGCTTCCTTAGAAGAGAAAATGAGTAGAGATCTGTAAAACAACTGGTTCCCAACTGAATGATAATACAATATCTTCTTCTAAAGCAATACTTATTACAACATACAGACCTTACAATCAATTCCCCATCTCCATATATCTCTTGCAATATTCACTGCAATTCCAAAGGTCCATTTAAACAAGCCTCACAAAACCTTTGGATGGAACCTCCTGCATAACTTAAAATCCAAGGTACTGGCAGATGCTTTGAGCATCTATCACAAGTCGTATAGAAAATTAGGTGGTTATAATCATCAATTGATGATATGCCATTTCTTAGTTAGACCAAGGTCCTTCTCCTCTTTGAAGCAATGCAGCATACAGCAACCTATTCCATGAGTCTGGCAATCCTGGAAGGCACCAATGACCACAATCCACTATATCACTATTTCTTGTCCAATTTGCAACGTGGCTATCTCTTCTATATGCTGACATAGATGTAATATTCAATATAGTAATTGGTACATTTACATTCTTGATTACATCATTCAACACAAACAGGTGAGGGAATTCTTCGGTATAACTCAAGTTCAGGACTGGCTTTGTTTCTGATCGGCACAAACGATCACGCCAATGACCCCTACTCATAAAAAAAAGTCAGGCCAACTAAAATCAAATATCTTTTTTACATGTTTAACGATACAAAATAGCTAAATCAAGTGAAAATCTTGTCCTCATGATTGAAAAAATGACAAAATCAAGCAACTGAAGTAAAAAATATCATATCTGATAAAAAAAGCAAAAAACAAGTCAAGTCAAAGAGCTGACTTAAAGAAAGAAAATAACGAGAATTTGTTTTAAATGATTAAAACATAAAAAATAAGTCATGTCAAGTCAAAGAGCTTATTATGTGGCTAAAGAGATAATGAACATGTCATCTCGGAGAATGTTTTTTTATATGAGTAAAGATAATGATAAAAGAATGGCATCATTGTCTTGTTTAAGATGACATACTCCCAATGGGCAGGTTCATAGCTGCGAAAAAAGACTTGAGTCTTGTTTGGGTTGACCTTTGACTTGACCCAATTTGCCCATGTGCTCAATGCTATGCGGTATGCATTTTCCAAGTTCAACCCAAGTTTTATTGACTTATCAATCTGGAAATAGCAGCCCCTGCAACCAGTCAATAAGTTACTAACCCACAGACAAATTAAAATATAATATTTTCGTTGAAGTATTTTCTTTTACAAAAGCAGAGATTCTATTAATTGTACTCAAGTTAACCAAACTTAATGTGCAGCCCAATTCTCCAAGAAAATACGAACTGTTTTAGCTCTCTCTCTCTCTCTCTCTCAGCAATGGTTCAAGACACATTGCAAAAGTATAAATACATTACTCCCATTCCAATATAGCTTGGACTGTTGACACTGAACATTACCAAAGTGGGGAAAGAAAAATAGAACTGAGCAGATATAATTAAATTGGCGAACAAAAGAACATGGATCAGCTCCACAACATCTATTCTTATAAAGATGGCCCACTATGCCCACTATAAGACACTCTTTTTACACAAGTTGTATGATAGATTTATCATCAGGCATTCTAACACGGATACACATCTATCTTATGCATTCCAAGTGTGAAAGGGAAGCTCAGAACCTCTTAACAGCAGCTAGAAGTTGAGATAGGCAAAGATGCAGAGAAGAACGGATCTATTTGCCATGGGAGGTGAAATCAGAAGAACGTTTTGTCCGCCATTGTGTTGTTTTTTATGAAATAAGGAGTTACCACTATCTCTCAAACAAGTCTTTGGCCCACTAAGCAAGGTAATGGAAAACATTGACCAATGGTGCATGGGATTTTTCTTGTTAGAACCCAAGAGACATATAGGGAAGTTGAAGGACACGAACAAAACCACAACAGCTCATCAACAAAGAATCACCACGACTATCTTTAGTTCCATCGATCATGATACAAGTCAATTAGAGGCTACAGATGTGGGGTCTTGACCAGACACTCGAAAGTGGTTACAAATGATTAGGCAATAGCAATGTGGCCATGCAAGTAGACCACTACAATCTGAATCACAGCCCTGGCGTCCTTGCCATCAAAAGTAAATGCCATTATCGCCCCAAACTGAAGGTTCTTCCAATATCTCTCAATATGGGAGTGGCCCAAGTTGGATATTTTTTGAGGCAGAAGTTTCAATCTCTCTAAAATCAGAATCTTGAGTGCTTGTATAACTAGATTCTCTAGTGCCCCGTGTTTAGTTATATTAATTTTATCTTTGTTGTTCTCAGAAAAGTGGCAACATTTTTGGACGTAATCCCTTGTTCAGTATAATTGGCCACTTTGCCTCTTAAAAGACGTTGATATATCTTTCTTTCTTTTAACAAGGAGAATGGAATTCGATACGGCCCAATCTTATGAATTTGCACAAGTTGAACACAACCCAAAGATGGAAGATTAGAGAAAATATTTTTTGATGCATGTGTGGTGCAAAGTCTATTTTTATTTTACTTGTGCATATTGAAAGTAAGGACAATGCCCACAATGCCGTGAAATGACCTCCCCAAGGCCACATTGGAGATTGGATGCTTACTACAGAACAATCTCAAATGAAAATTTCTTTCATCCAGTTGTATTAACAGTACATTAAAATTCAATATTGGAAAATTAAGAAGGGCAGTTGATGCAGAATTGGACAATGAAGGAAAATAAATCAGCCCCACAACATCTCTTGGGAGGAAGATGGCCCACTACAAGGCACTCTTTTTACACATCGTTAGATGGATTTATTATCAAGACTTCTTATATTGACACACATCTATCTCATGCGTTACATAGTGTGATAGGGTGGATCAGAACCTCATCACATCAGTTAGACATTGAGATAGGAAGATATGAACGCAAATCTATGGAAGAACAGATATGCCAACTTTGCATCATGGGGTAGAATTGGAAGAATCAGAATGTTGACCACCATGGTGATATGAAAAAAATAATAGGGAGATATCGCTGCCTCTTCAAAAAAGGCTTTGGCCCACTGTGCAAGATCATGGAATACAAAGACCAAAGGTGTTTGGGATGGCTCTTATTAGAATTCAAGAGACATAGAGAGAAGTTATTGAAGAACCACATACAACCACAACTCCTCAAGAGAGGACAATCACAACTTTCTGTAGCAACATCAGTCTTGTAAAATGTAACCTCTTGTTTGGTCTTCTAGGCCATTTTGGCCTCAGGTTAATATAGCTTTCTTTCTTTCTTTTTCTTTGGTCTCTACATAGATGAGGCATCGCATTACACAGAGATTTAGTGGTTGGGGAGAATGCTTAGTGAGTACAACCATATGGGTATTACTATATGCTGATGAAAATGTGCTGATCTATGACTCTCTGGGGGGATTACAAAGGCATCTAAAGACCTTCAAAACATTTTTGCACAGACAAAGGTTTGTCGGTAGACCTGGACAAAAAACAGCCTGATGATGTTTACCAGCACTCAAGCATAGATAATGAAAACAGAGCAGAACTTTTCTTGGGAAGTAAGGAGACCGAAATTCAAGATGCCTGGGTGCACTCTTAATAAGAATCACAGCGGCAAAATGAACTGCAAACCATAGAAATGGATCCTCATCAAGTTCCTACAGAATATTTGCAGAATACGCTCCTAAAAATTTCTTCGTTATAGGAAATTGGTGCAAATATTCTCTGGTTGTTCCAACTAACAAAATTCTCAGTAGGAAGAAAATGCAGGTGGGAGAACCTTTCATGATGCAGTAGAAGTTTGTAGTAGAGTTCCAAAGAATGGTTACCAGCCCTCATTCTGGGGAGATAGTTACTATGATGCAGTAGAAGTTTGTAGTAGAGTTCCAAAGAACGATTACTAGGCCTCGTTCTGGGGAGATAGTTGGGAGCCTAAGACCATCCCAAAAAATGGAAGATTGTGGGGAGGGTCAAATCCTTTTATTTGAGGTGAATGCAGTATCATATATTGATGACTATAGCCAATTGAGTATGTCTCCCCAAAACTAACAGAACTTCAAATTAACAGAGTTTGGCTAGATTGCAACTATAGCATTTGGAAGCAATTAGAAATTCCTTTGCATGGTTGCATGGGGGTCGAACCTCTGATAAATGGCTGAACTGTGCAGAATAAAGAGAGACAAATTATCAAGAAGAAGACGAGATATACAAACCTATTTCTTAATATATCAGAAAGAGGTCTCCGTTTAAGCTCCTGCAATGAGGATTACCACATACCCTATCTATGCAGAAAAATGGAAGATCCTTACTGATCAAGAACTAGAAGAGTTCCGTAGCATCTTCTTTCCACATATTTATATATCAGTTGAAAATGTCTTCTTCCTCCCGTTGATCTCTGCAGCAGTGGATATCAGCCCATGATGACAGACAAAAATGCTAAGTCACAAAAAGATGTAGATGCTCTTGAGGAGAGAAAAGTGACTATGCATTGCAACAAGGATCATGCCCAATAAGAATAAAATCCGTTAATTTTTCTTTTCATGACTTTACTTGAATCTGTCATCGGGAAGTTGAGGCAAAGGCGCACGATCATGGTCTTTAAGGGAGAACCTCCCAAAACAAGCTTGACTAAAAATCAACATGGCCATACTATGACACACACAGTAAAGAACATTCAAACAAACACACATCTTGTTGTAATATTCACCAGGGTAGAAATAGCCAAAATACCTTGAAAATGTCTTTGATGCTGTCCACCAATGTCCAGTGTTGAATATCAATATATTCGCTTGAAGCCACTTCATCTCTGTTGTTTCTACCTTATCTAACCTAAGAATTCTTCGAACTCTTCTTGGAACATGCCTGGGTGGTGGGCCTTCTTGAACAAGATATGGTGACCGATAGTACTCTACTGTAAAGTTAAAAGTGCTGAACCGAACAGCTAGATATGGTGCTTTCTTTGTTATCCGATTCCCGTTCACCTCATATACAGAGCTCTTATTTGATATATCTGCCATTAAAAGACAAATGAAGGACTCCCATTGAGTTCTTCCCATGGAATCACCAACAAATGCAATGCGGAGGCCCCGAAGCCGATTGCGAATATCGTTGCCATTAAACCTGATAAGAGGCATGATTGAAATTTGAGATGACAAAGAAAACAACTAAAGGAGAAAGAAATAATAAATTACGACTAGTCCAAACCACACCGAATCAAACCCTATTTGCATCGAACCAAACCTTAACAAAAGACAATAAAATCCAAACCATAATCACATTGAATTGAATCCAAATCATAATGACCAGATGAGAAGTGGAGGATCCAGCTTTCTCCGCTTCTCATCCGGTACATACACATATGCTATGCTACCGAATATCCGAAGGTGTCTCACTGTATAAAACCTTAAAGAAATTTAATTAAATTCTAACTACATTGAATCAAATCATAATCACATTGAATTGAATCCAAATTCAAATTGAATCAAACCATACTGATATTAACTTGAACACTGATCACATAGAATCAATTCCAAACCTCATTCAATAATCCCACCACAGTGACCCTAGTCCTAAAGACATTGAATCAAATGCAATTTGCATAAAACCAAACCCTAATCATGCTGAATCAATGTCTAATCACAATGAACCAAACGTGAATCACATTGAAACTAACTCTAATACCATTAAATTAAACCCTACGCACACCAAAACAAACCATAAACACATGATATCGAAACAGACCTAATCACATCAAATTAAACCTAAAATCACACTGAATCAAGATGTCATTACATTGAATTGATCTATAATCACATCAAATCTAAATTTAACCAGGTTGCGGCAAATTCAAACCACATTACACCTAATCGAAATCCTCATCAAATTGAATCAAAAACCAAATTCAAATGGATTCAAACTTACAATGGAATATCACACCCAGACGGTTTCCATCTCCACTTTAAATAATCGGCATCAGGACGTCCATTATCTTGACAACTAAATCCAGGTTCAGCGAAAGGGCAGGTAGAGGAATTGTATACAGGTTGTGCATCTTCGTAAACCCAAGTTCCAGTATATATATCACAATTACTTGAATAGGTTTTCAAAGACCCAATATCATTACTCAAAGACCCACGATAGATCTTATTCTTCCAAAGGTTCACATTTGATGCTCTCAGTGTAAAGGGCAAAGAAAAGAACAGAAAAAAACAAATAAAGAAAAAGAAAAGACGAAACAGGGTACTCTGTTTCTTGACCCTCCCTGAAGAAGAAACCCTACTATTTCTCCACATGAAGAAGGGAAAAAAAACTCACTCGGATTGAACTGGCAGCACGAAGGGAGAAAGAAGGAGGCCTTGATGCCAAGAATTTTGCATCGGATGCAGAAAATTAGAAAGCATTTTGAATAGTTTGATTTTATCAGAGCCTCTCTTTTAACCTTAGTCTATTAGGCCTACCGGCGCACGCTTAGACATAAGTTCATAACATACATACGAATATAGATCTATGATTACATCAACATGTATCATACATACATATGTACATAGAGCTATGTATGATTGATTACATGTATGTATCATACGTAGATAAGAGAGACACGCTCGTGACTAACTATGTACTACCAAAAATTTAAGAGGGCAAGTGAGGGAATCGCGGGCATAGACGGTGCAGGTCGCACCGCTGATGGCGTGTGCAATCTCCACCGTCCAATGTGGATAAAAAGCTGACATCAACTGTCACCATGAGCCTGACTCTCTGACAGCCTCTGTCACCAAGAGCCCCATTGTCTAACAGCCTCTGTAACTAGGAGCACAACTCTGTCACAAGGAGCCCGGTTGTTTGACGGCCTCTGTAACGAGGGGCCCGACATTGTCAAAAGGAGCCCTGCTGTTTAACAACCTCTTTCACCAGGAGCCTGACCGACTCAAGGCAGGAGCCCGACTTAGAAACAAGCATCAAAAACTCCCGAAAATTGTAAGTCTACAACAAATATCTGCTATGAAAATGATGCATAAAATTACTCAAAAAAAAACGAAGCTTCCAATTGCTCAAAACCTAAAACTTAAAGCTAAAAGATCACACAAACTTATATCTCCAAGCTTCAAATAACAAATCAGCTTGACGATTCAAATAACAAGTCTTACATAAAAGATTAGAGTGTCAAATGTTGACAATGGGAATAATCCAAGCCTTGGAACCCTAAAATGAAATATGAATACACACGTTACATATAACAATTACGGCTCATGTCGGGATGATGGCAAAATGCAACCACAATTTTTACAATATGTAACAATCGAGTCCCTTGAAGTCAAGGTCAAGCCATCACAATGCAAACAGCGAACCTTCTCATGGTCACATATTGGCAATCGCCTCCTAGCCCGACTTGCACCTCTTTGTAGTTTTCCAGTGTGGGATTTGGAAGTGTTTGGGGAATTGCCAATAAGTTCTTGCGAGTTGTCTATTGTTGTGCTTTTCTTGGCACCGATTTGTTGGTTGCGACTTATTGATCTGCCATCTTCTTCATTGATTGATTTTGGTGCACCAACGTGATACACCTTCTCAGTCATATCTTCCAATGTTTCTATACATTCCAAAATATTTGCATGGTCAAAGGTTCCTAACCCCTGCTTGAGACATTGAAGTGCTTCCTTGGCCATTTGTATTTTGGACTTCAATGATTCAATCTCTGATGTTGTGGGGTTTGTCTCCCTGACTTGTTCTACCTCTGTCTCCACTTGTATTTATATATTATGGTCCATTCGCATTTGGGTCCACCCATAATTTTTTGGCGTGAAACTGACACAACAAAAGTCGACAATGTGTTTGTGACCGTTGGCCATTTACAACAATCCAAGATTGATGGTCTGTTGCAACCACGTTAGTTATGGCATTATATGATATCTAACATTTATCAATCACTATCGCATTTGGCTAGA
This sequence comes from Azolla caroliniana, assembly GCF_043228905.1. Lineage (NCBI taxonomy): Eukaryota > Viridiplantae > Streptophyta > Polypodiopsida > Salviniales > Salviniaceae > Azolla > Azolla caroliniana. The sequence continues at coordinate 6,721,967 of NW_028230455.1, read as the reverse complement.
CCGTGGGCATCCTTGCGAATATGACTCTCAAGCAAGTTTCTAATGCGACTTGCTCGTGTTTTGACCCCTTATTAGAATTACAAAACATGTACCATAATGGGATCCCAATTCCCATGGTGTTGGGGGCAACAATTGCATATAATGGTAGCCCGAATTGGTTTGTTTTAAATGTCGACTCGATTGCCCAAGAGTTGTTTAGGGTCAACCGCTCACACATTTCCAACATCTGTTGATCTTGAAGTATCAAGATAAATGGTTGTCTCGCGGGAGATTCTGGTTCACCAGGCAAGTAGGGTTGAACATTCAAGCCACTTTCCCAAGATCTAGGAGTGCATAAGCATCTTGCATAATCAAAGACCAATCAACCTTAGTCATGGAACTCCCGATTTTTAACCTATTTGCCAAGTTATGGACCTTTGGTATCATAAAGAACATATAGCTAACAAGCTCTAATGGACTAGCCTTGGACTTATGATATGCTTCCTTATGCATGCTCATTCGTGCCACATGCCTTGCATACCAACATCAAATAGGTCATCTTTGCAACAACTTATGACATTGGGGTGTGTTGGCAAAAGGTACACATCCGACCTATTACATGGTACATGACCACTATGAGGTCCATATATTGAAATGGTCAGTGTCTCATTGTCAACCCCGTCATTCATTCTAATGTCCACATGGAATGTACACCCACATCGGGGTATGCACCTACGTCGTCGAGTGGAATTAGACGCAAGTTGAGATGTCCCAGCACGATGACAACTATACCTAGTCACACACATACCCTTCTTGACTCCTTTCCTTAAGCATGTGTGATACTTGGTTTGCAAATCCGTGAGCGCAACATCTAACTGGTGGGTTTCTACCTTGATCACTTCTATGGGTTGGGTCTTGTTATATTTGGCCATGCTCGATCCCAAACCTTTGTTCGGGTCGATCTTCGACACCATTTGGCAACCACAACTTCTAATGCGTGTTTTTACATACTCAGTTGCGATGCCATAATCACGTACATTAGTCACATAATCCTGCTTTAACTCTTTAAGAATCTTTGAAAATATGTGATAGGATGCGTCACCATGTGACACTAATACTACCTCCCTCCACTTCTTGACGTATATTATTACTTGAAGATTAGGTGACACCTTAAGGTAGATTGCACTCTCATTCCCGAGTATGAGATGACTCTTCATGCGCCTCCATGCATGGAGATTGAGAGGTGCACCCATTGCGACATCACGTAATGCTTCTAATGCTACCTTAACTTGTCCTGATAAATCTTTAACCATCAAATCATACGTACCTCTTGAGAATTCAAAATACTTGCGAGAACAATACATGAAGGGATCCACCACCTCATCCTCATGATCGGAATTAGATGACTCAAAAGGCATCTCCAATTCGTCCTAAGATACAAATGTTGTCATGAAGAAAACCGGCCATAGGCGGAATTGGAGAAGAAGGTGCACGAACCGGCTCTTACATGGGTGGATGCGAGAATTGATATTTTGTACATAATTCGTAATTAGGTCGGTTGATGTAAATACTAGGTAGTACACATTTATTAGGGGATTTGTGCGTATCTCCGTCGAAAGGGACAGGGAATAAAGTGATTGGGCTAGGGAAGAAGGGTACCCCCCTTTGCGAACTATTTAAGGAGGGAGAGAAGGAAGAAAGGGTATCGCGCGTTGGCGAGGACGAAGTGCTGTTGTAGAACCGAGTGCTGAGCTCTCTCTCCTCCGATCGTCGTTCTCTGTGGGTGTCGGGAGTTCGCTGCCTCTACTTCGTGGACAGCCCGTGTGCTTCTAGCAGATGCTCTCTCTCTCTCTCTCTCTCTCCCCCCTTCCCTTTTTGTTTCTTCGAGTCGTGTGGCTGTTGTCTGTGTGCGTGAGTAGGACCCCGTGTCAGGTCCATTACCAGGTTGCCGGTTGTAACTGTTCGAGTTGTAAGCTATTGATTATAGTAATCAGATTCCTGTTTTCTTGCTCTTAATCTCTTTCTGTGTATCTACAACTCTCTCTCTCTCACACACACACTCTCTCCTTGGTCTAAGATCCCCGTGGTCCCGCCTCTTCCTACACGTGAACGCGAAACTTCGCGACAACGTGTTGAGTAACAAGCTCAACATCGGGTGTGTAATACGGCGTGTAACCCAATGCGTAGACTGGACACATAAGTTAGTACGCACAACTTGGCTGTATTGGTGCATAAACCGAAAGGCCATTAGAGAGATATTCCTCGTAAGGAATAATTTTGGGAGTGAGTGTTGTGGCTCATTTATGAGCGGTCAAGTATTGTCAGTACTTGTTTCAACCCAATTGTCAGGGCTCGTATAAAAGGTGCTCATTGAGCACGATGTATGTACAGAGTGTCATTATTTTGAAATAGAACTAAGTTTTCTGCTCTCTATCTATCTCTCCCTCTCCATCATCATCTCTGCGTTTTCTGTTTTACTGAACTGTCGTTTTTCCGAACTGTGTACTTTGTGTTTTGCATACACTTCTGCACACATATTCTTTTTCATGGTATTAGAGCGCGAGGGTTGAAGTCCTCTACAGCCGATAGAAAAGCTTGCGACAGAGATATAGTTGAGTTGTTTCAGAAAAGATAAGACAACAACATGGACAGAGGAATGGGAAGCTCGCTACCGACTGAGAAGCTTGACAGGAGCAACTACGCATCTTGGTCGTACAAGATGCAGCAGTACTTGCTTGGTCATGGCTACTGGAGTTATGTCGAAGGAGGTAATGATACAGCACCCGAATCGACACATAAGGATTTTTCGGCTTGGGAACAAGTGGCAAGCAGAGTTCTCTACTACTTTGCATCCTGTGTGAGCGACCGACTATTGAGCTATATTCGGGATGCCAATACACCAAGTTCTCTACTGCTTTGCGTCCTGTGTGAGCGACTAGCTATTAAGCTATATTCGGGACGCGTGGGAGAATCTCAAGAAGATTTTCGCTGCTAGCACAATGGCTAGGAAGCTGCAGCTCAGACAAGAGCTCAACAATGTCTGGCAGAAAGATCTGTCTGTGGCCGATTACACGGCCTAAATCAAGGAAATCCGCGACTCTCTTGCCTCCGTCAACGTGAACGTCGAGGAAGATGAAATGGTGCAGGTTTGTTTTGGTGGGTTAGTGTCAAAGTTCGAAGCGTTCAGAATAGCGGTCTGTACGAGGGAGAATACGCCTTCATTCTTCAAGCTTCAGTCAATGTTGCTCGTGGAGGAAAATCATGCGGGTGCGTCGACGAGTACGCACGCCGACGACAAGATGCTGTACACGGAGGAAGATAGGCCCCATGGTCGTGGTGGACAAGGTGGATCGGTGCGTAACGGAGGCGGCCGAAAAGAGCAGAACGTACGGCATAATCGAAATGCCGGAAGCAACTCCGAACCCTTCGGAAGTAGGGGGAGTCATGGCGCCGCCGGAAGCCGGCAAGATAAGGCCGCAATGGAATGTTGGTACTGTGGCAAGAAAGGTCACAAGGAGAGCAAGTGTTGGAAGAAACAAGCCAATTCGGACAAAGCTAGACCAAGCAGGAGAGACGTAGGAAGGTGTCAAAAGTCGCACTACGCTGAGGGCTCCGAACGAGCCGGAAATAGATCGGGCCCGGCCTTCGTAATGAAGCACAAGGCTAATTCAATGGATGTGAACACCTCGAAATCAAGTGAGATGTGGTATGTTGATTCCGGGGCGTCAAATCATATGACGAGTCACGGGGAATGGTTCTCGTACTTGGAGAAGCCGGAAAAGCAAGGAGTTGTCGAAACTGGAGACGACAATCCGCATACCATCGAACACGTCGGTGAAGTTCCCCTTAGCCACGTTGGGCAGAAAGGGAAACTCATGAACGTATTGCATGTCCCGACAATAATGAAGAACTTGGTGTTGGTTGGTCAGATTGTCGACCAAGGGATGTAGGTTCGATTCACACATCTCGGCTGCTTCATTGAAGAAGAAGGTAAAGTGATCGCACAAGGGCGACGTGAAGGGAGGATGTTTATCCTCGAAACCAACAATGTGGACACCGCAGTGTGGCACAAGCGGTTCGGCCACGTAAATTTCCCACGGTTTCGTGAAATGCAGACGAAGAACATTGTTTTCGGGTTGCCGAATTTTCGTGGCCGGAATGGCCAAGTCTGCGAAGCCTGTCAAATGGGAAAACAACACCGAGTTCCATTCCCCAACGAGCATAATCGTAGTCGAAATCCGCTGCATTTGATCCATTCGGATGTGTGGGGATCGGCACAGAACGTGAGTCTCGATGGAAGCCATTACTTTGTAACCTTCATCAACGACTTCACTCGGCACACGTGGGTATGAACGATTGCGAAGAAGAGCGAAGTCTTCGCGTGTTTCCTGAAGGTGAAGAGCCTTGCGGAAAGGGAAACAGGGAATAAGATCAAATGCCTATGGTCCGATGGCTGGAAGGAGTACTTCTCCGACCAGTTCACAAGTTATCTACAGAACGAGGGAATTCGACGCGAATTCTCGTGTAGATACACGCCGCAGTAGAACGGCGTGGCCGAGCGGAAGAATCAGACAATCGAAGAAGTAGATAGGGCAATGCTTGAAGAGAAGCATATGCCGAAATTTTATTGGGCCGAAGCCGTGAAGACGACTCTCTACTTGCAGAATCAGACTTCTGCTAATGGAGGAGTGTCGCCACATGAGCTGTATTTCGAGAAGAAGTCGAACTTGGCACACTTGAGGATTTTCGGTAGCATTGCATATGTGCATGTGCCAAAGGAGAAGAGGAAGAAGCTGGACGCCAAAGCCGAAAACTGCATCTTAGTTGGCTACTCAAACGAATAGAAGGGGTATAAATGCTATAACCCCCGAACAAAGGAAGTACACATAAGTCGAGATGTTGTGTTCGACAAATCCGCTTCGTGGTACTTGCCTTCACTTCCAATACCTCACGACTCCATTCCAAATTCTGAGGAAGAAGTCAGCGAGGCTGAGATGCCTCTGCATGATGAGGAAATCAGAACTTTGAGAGAGTGTACGATCTCATTTCGGCTAAGTGGGCCGAATGAGGGGTTCGGCCGAAATGACCAACCTATTGAAGAGACGGTGAGTAGTGGAGACTCGATCGTGATGTCCCTGCGTAAAGAACCGAGGAGACGGTTTACGCACAAGGAGAAGGGCAAGAAGAAAATGCCGGACTACGATTTCGGCATCGCCGAGTCAGTTCGGAGCGAATTTGACATCGAGCCGATCATAAAGGAACCTTTGCAGAAGAGGTCAAAATCGGCCGAAAAGGTCGTGAAATCGGGTAATTACGAATTATGCCGATCTACCCGCCTGAAGAACCCCGTGAAGAGATACAGGTACAATGAATACATGGCGCACCATTATGCGTACATGACGTGAGTGGCGGAAGTGCGTGAGCCGGGGAGCTACGCAGAAGCGGCGAAAGACGCAAATTGGCGTGTCGCAATGGAGGAAGAGATGCACGCTTTAACGTAGAATGAAACATGGGACTTGGTTGACGCACGAAAGGGTGTGAAGCTGATTGAATGTAGGTGGGTGTACAAGGTCAAATACAACACAGACGGCTCTGTCAACCGATATAAGGCCTGATTAGTTGCGAAAGGCTACGCGTAGAATCACGACGTGGATTACGATGAGACCTTCGCACCGGTTGTGAAGATGACTACCATTGTCGTGCCTCTCGGCGCCGGATCGTTACGTGAGTTGGGTGGGAACTGCTGGGGTTTTGGACTAGGAGAAAGGAGATCGTGAGATAGAGATTAATTATGAGTAGATAGCAAAGAGAAAGATAAGAAACTCGTGAATCACACGAGTATACTAAATTAATTGGTACTTAGGTTGTTAAGAAAGAAGTAGATGCATAAATCGTGAATCCCACGAATAATTTTTATATTGATCAATACTTAATCCAAAAAAATTATGAGTAGATAGCAAAGAGAAAGATAAGAAACTCGTGAATCACACGAGTATACTAAATTAATTGGTACTTAGGTTGTTAAGAAAGAAGTAGATGCATAAATCGTGAATCCCACAAATAATTTTTATATTGATGAATACTTAATCCAAAAAAATAACCAACCCTTATACATCTTTCTCTCCTCCTTATATAAGGACGGAAGAGGCTAACCATAGCTTCTTGCATTTCTCAAGTGTTCATGCTCTCTAAATTTGCATGCTTTACTTTTCCCACTATGATTTCCTAAATTTAGCATTCATGCTCGCTAGATGTGCCTGCGTAATTTTATTAGTGTGCATATAAATAAAGTTTTCGCGCATTCTAAAAATGCATGACTTACCTTTTAATAAAGGTAGACGAAAATAAAGGTTCTATACGTATTAAATCTATATTTGAAACACTTAGAGTAAGTTAGTATAATGGTAAGGCTGGAGTTTGTTTGCGTGGAGGTGTAGGGTTTGAATCCTGCTCTATGCACGTAACAGAAATTTTAATGTTTCTTTTATTTACAATTGTGTCTCTTCATCCCGTAAGAGACTCTCACCGACCTTCTTCATCCGGCTCTTCCTTGCCGGTTTACCGATTCCTCCTTGCCGGTTTGCCATTCCTCCTTGCCGGTTCCTGTTCGTCCGGTTCTCACTGGGTATTTCATTCTCTATCCGGATGGACAAAATGCAATTTCCACGTAGTGTGTAAATTACACTACGACACTCACCCCCTCTAAACCCGCACATCCTCCGGTATGTGCCGAAGTTCCCGAAGTTCCATATTCTCCTCCATCCGTATCGCTCTCCGAATCTTCCCTTATGTCGACTACGAGTTGAAGTCCACTTTCTTCGCTATCCGCATCACCACGATCTTTGTCCGGTTGCTCCTCATTGTCGGTCTTGTCTATGGCTACATAAGATTCGTTGTTAGTCTGCTTCTTGAAGATCTTCACCCGTTTCCCTGCTATAGGCACTCGTAGTATCGTTCCATCCAACTCACTTAGTCGGTAAGTTCCGTTGTCGAAAACTTTCCGAACCTCATACGGGCCAAACCACCTTTTTGCAAACTTCCATACCGTTGTATGTTGATGATCCAAACTACTATCATAGACAATCACCCAATCTCCTTCTTCAATCTTCCGTGGTTGTAGTCGGTGCTTGGTGTTGAACCGGCTTTTGTTCCGGAGTACATCTTCCGGTCTTCCCTTCAGTTGTCGTATCCGGACCGCTAGTAGTTCTTCCCGGCTCATCTCTTCCTTCCACGGTAGCATTGTCCATGTCGGGATTGCGGTTTCCGTTGGCATTACCGGTGCTTGTCCGGTCATAAGTTCTGCCGGCATATAACCGGTTACGGAGCTATTCATCGTCCGATCCGTCCATAGTGCATACGGGAGCGTCTGCGGCCAATCCATCACCCTTATGTCGCATGCTTTGGCAAGTGCTTTGACGATCGGACTATGTCCTCGCTCGACCTTTCCGTTGGCTTTCGGATTGTATGCCGTTGTTAGTGTTAACCGAACTCCATGTTTGGCGAAGAATCCCCTAGCTTTATTAGAGTCAAGTTCTCCTCGATCCGCAATCACTTGTCCTACGCACCCGTACCTGCAAAACACTTCCTCCAAAAGAAATTGACATACCGCAGAACACGTTTTTCTTCGCAGCGCCCGACCTTCTACTTGATTTGTGAGATCTTCCCGAGCTAACACCAAGTACTTCTTTTGTCCGATCCCGGTTGGCATGGCTACAATGTCGAGCATCCATTTGAAGTTGATTGTCGGTGAGAATGTCGGATGTAACTCATCTCGGTGTCGAACTCCGGAGTAGAATTGACACTTCTCGCAACTTTCCGTGAACTCCGCGACATCTTTGTACATATTCTTCCACCAATATCTTTGCTGGATCTTCCCAAATGTTGCCCATGTTCCCCGATGTCCAGCCCAATCAGATTCGTGAAATTCAGACATTACCTGGTTTCGTTGCTCTTTTGTCCCGACTACTCGAAGTGGTATGCCACCCGGTCTTTTCGGCTCCCTCCATAAAAATCCATTTTTCAAGAAGAACTTTCGGACTTGCCGTTTCTTACTTCAGATCTCGGCTCTCTCTTTATTGTCCAATGAATCCTAGATTTCTCGTAGCATTTTCCCGATCAACAAGCTTTCTCCCTCGTATTCTTCTTCCCGGAATTCTTGGATTACGTCCACCCGGCATATGTGCTCCGAAGCAAAGTAGTCTTCGGAAACTTCTTCATTATCGGATTCGGTTATGTCATCTCCGAACTGTGCCCTTGATAGCATATCCGCTACAACGTTGTCTTTTCTGGAGATGTGTCTTACCTCCGGATTAAGTGACTTAACATATGCAATCCACCTTCGCATAGCCACATCCGGTATAGTACAGCACCGCATCATCCCGAGTATCGGAAGACAATCCGTTTCGATCACTACTTCGGCTCCGATCAAATAATCTCGATCTGATTTGATTGCCGACATGACTCCCCATAATTCTCTTTTGACATGCGCATACCCGCGTTGCCTTTCGTTGAGAACCTTTGCTCCGAATCGGATCGGATATCGCGAACCATCCGAGTCGAGTTGATTGATGACCCATCCGATTCTGGTTGGACTTGTATCAACCGTTACTATAACCGGTCGGTCATAGTTCGGCTTCTTTAGAGCTTCAGCCCTCCGCAATGTTTTCTTGAGCTTCCTCATGGCTTCGGTGTGTTCCGGTTTCCATTGGAACTTCTTCCCCTTCCGCAACAAGTGATAGAGCGGGTCCGCAATATGTACGTAGTGCGGAATCCATATGTGATAGAATGCACATGCTCCAAGAAACCTTCGGACTTCGGATTGTGACTCACATACTTCTTTCATAGCTTGAATCGCATCAATCTTGGTTGGTGACGGTCTTCGGCCGTAGGGCCCACATAGATGTCCGACTACCAATATTTCTTCTTGTCCGAATGCCGATTTCTCTCCGGAAAGTGTTAGATGCACATCTTCTAACTTCCGTAACACTTTCTCACAATCACAGATATGGTTGACTACGAACCTTCGGCATCCCCGTTCATCCATAGCTTCATCTTTTTCTTCCACCGCACACCCTTTCATCGGAATGTCATCTAGGAACGACATCGTTATCTCCAGTATGCAATCCCCTAGCACATTGTTCATCACATTCATCATATGTGCGACTGAGTTTGTCGCAACTTGTGGTAGCATACACATCCAGACTAATCCTATCGGTGTCTGCATGGTAGTGATGTCTCGGCTCTCCACGGCTAGTTGGAATTGGTCATATCCGGAGTATAGGTTTCCAATGGAGTATATCGCGCGACCGACAAATGCTTCCGCAAATTCGTCCACTATCGGACCGACTCCGGAATTCCGGATCGTGACCTTGTTTACCGGTTGCAAGTCTTGGATAAATCGGAGTGACCCATTCTTCTTCGGAACCGTAAACCATCGATTTGAGTATGGAGCGTTTGATGGCTCAAGAATCCCCATCACCAACTTCTCCTTGAGCAAGTCGATGACTTTCGGAATATGCGCCCGCGGCACCGGAATCGGCTTCAAGCTCCACGACACATGGTCAATTGTGAAGATCACCATCGGCTCCACTATCTTCGGATCAACACACCCTATCTCCTTCGATGTAAATGCAAATGCTTTTCCATGTTGTTCCAGCATCTCACGAAACCGTTCTTCTTCTTTTTGTGAGAGGAAACCACCTCCACTGATCCGAAGTTTCTTCCGGGTCTCATCCGAGAAGGCATGGCACCGGAATCGGCTTTAGGCTCCATGGCACATGGTCAATTGTGAAGATCACCATCGGCTCCACTATCTTCGGATCAACACACCCTATCTCCTTCGATGTAAATGCAAATGCTTTTCCATGTTGTTCCAGCATCTCACGAAACCGTTCTTCTTCTTTTTGTGAGAGGAAACCACCTCCATCGATCCGAAGTTTCTTCCGGGTCTCATCCGAGAAGGCATGTCCGATATCCACGGACTTTCGAAGTGTTGGATCTCTTGAGACTTCTTTCCTCTTTTGTTCGCTATCAGCGGGTAGCGGTCCTGCGGCCGGTTTCACTTTCTTCTCCACGGTCTTGTATTTTGTACTTACCATTACTTCTTCTTTGCGGAACGCATCCGGCCTCATTTTCGCAATGATCTCGTACATCTCAACCAATTCCACCGGGACTACCTGGTCTTCTTGGTTTTTACCCTCCACAAGCTCTTCAAGCCGTTGTAGCGTGCTCCCATAGAACACTTCTTCGACTATGCCCACGATTTCTTCATCTTCTTTTATTATTGATGCCGACCGTAACTTATCCTCCACTTTTCGGTATTCTTTCTTCATTCCTCCGGTTATGGCAGTGTACGTGGATGCCCCATCCGGGCCGATTCGTACTTGTTTTGCACCGAGAGGTTTCTTCCTATGTGGGGTATCAGGGCTTCTCGGACTATCACTTCTCCATTCTGCAACAGTCTGCTCTAAAAATCCATTCTTGTTTGGGACAAGAGCTCTCTTTTATTCCTTTCATGATTTGCCAGCACCGTTAGGAATTGGACGGATTTCCCTCTATTTTGGCTCCGAATTCGTGCAAAAGCCGCACCGCTATCGAGCACCTTCGTCTCCATCCGTGATGCCGTGATAAAGGGTTGCCCGAGGATCACGGAGTGTGAGACCTCGTCTTGTACGAAGAAATTTTGGTCGATCTCGACATCCCCGATCTTCACCATCACATCCAGAAAAGCCGCAAATAGGTCTTCCGTTGCTTTAGAGGCTGCCCGGATCTTCCATCCATGGTTAGTGTTTATAGGCCACTTCCCCATCCGGTAGAACTCCTTGGACATCAAATTGATCTCCGATCCGTGATCAATCAATGCTAGCACGGGCTCTTTGATGTTGCTGATTCGGACCGGAGTCTCCGTAGTTGCACGTGCCCAGTGTGGCCTTGTGTAGTGGGAGTTCGGTATTTTGTCCTCCATTTCGGTGTCATTCATTAAGACGGTATTTGCATTAACCCTTGGAGCATTTTCCTCCGTACTATCTTTTTCTCTTCACGAGATCCACAAGAAGATCGTGGAACTCCTTCGCTATTCTGAGTAATTCCTGAAGCGAAAAATCTACCCGGCTATCGAGGATTCTCTCCTCAAACACCTTTTTCAAGTCCGTTTGTTGTTCGATGTCCGAGGCGAGCTTGAATGCCAGAATCATCTTTTCTTTTCCATTACCTCCGGAGTTCCAGCTTTCCGGTGTCTTTGATGGACCGACCGCCTCATCCGTGCGCCGTCGCTTCTCATCTACATACACTTCATGCAATTGACATAAAGCAAACATGCTATTCTTATCCACGGGGCACTCCCATCTTGTAGCTTCACGGATACCTTCCGCAGTGCTTCGGATCTCATTGGAGTTGGTTTTCTCGGGGTTTTCTAGCATATCCGGCCAAAATGATGCCTTTGCTCCTGACGACTCACCCACACTTATTCCCGCGGTTGTCGCATAATTACCTTTTGCCGCTATTTCCTCCTCTAGAACCTTCTTCATGCCGCCTTTCTGGAAGTTCGGTCGGAGTGGTTTCCGAGAGTCCATCGAATGAATCCGATTTCCCTCGTAGTAGATAAGATCCCGTCGTAACGCCTCCTTGTGCTCGTCGCAATCCCATCGTGTTCGGTACTATCACACCATATACATCGAGGGTCCATATACTTGGAGTTTGTGGGTCGGTCTCACGACTTCTTCACCATCGCGATTTTCAGATTCTCCATATCTTTCAGCAACTGCTCCACCGTGGTTGTGTCAATCCCCTTCTCGGTCGTAGTCTCTCGAGCCCGCAGTTGATGGTCCTCCAATCCGGATCTCGGTTTCGGAATCGGTTTCGAAACCCTCTTCTCTTCGTTAGCAAGCCACTGCCCCCTCTTCATGTATCGCGCGACGAAATCCCGCACGCTTTCCCACGTTTCGGTGAGGCCGCTTTCGGTGGTCGTGTCCTCTAGAAGCACTCCGAGATCTTTCCGGTCCCGGACGTCCACAACTCGCAAAAACATGATGACTTTGTCCGGTGCAAGAATAGTTTGATCTCTCGCGGACAACCCTCCGAACCGACTTTCGAATGACGAAAACACTTCGAGGACCTTCAGCCCCTCGATGGCGAATGTGGTCTTTAACGCTTCTTCAAATGCTTCCCACGTCGGATTTTGCTGTTGTAACCCGTGGATACTCCCTTGAAGCCCGTCGGTCGCCACCCGGTTGAAGGATGTCACTTGCAGTCCTTCCAAAATCCGACACCGGAGCATCTCTGCCTTGTAGTCCAGCAAATATCGCGACACATCCTTACCGTTGAATTGCCCGTTGCGTTGCACGAGCCGCTCTACTGCTGCCGAAATCTCCGACATCGCGTGTTGTTCTTGTAGCATCCGCTCGAACATCGCCATCATATTGTTAGCTTGTTGATTCTCCATCTCCTTGCCACCCGTTTTCACGTCGGGTTCACCACTTGTGTCGTGCCTCTCGGCGCCGGATCGTTACGTGACTCGGGTGGGAACCGCTGGGGTTTTGGACTAGGAGAAAGGAGATCGTGAGATAGAGATTAATTATGAGTAGATAGAAAAGAGAAAGATAAGAAACTCGTGAATCACACGAGTATACTAAATTAATTGGTACTTAGGTTGTTAAGAAAGAAGTAGATGCATAAATTGTGAATCCTACGAATAATTTTTATATTGATCAATACTTAATCCAAAAAAATTATGAAGTGATCCGCACCCCTGAAGGCATATTGATCAGCCAACGTCATTACGCGCTGAATATGCTCTTCAAGTTCGGGATGACAGACTGTAAGCCCATCTCGACCCCTCTAGATAGGAATGTGAAGCTTTGCCCAGATTCGGGAAAAGCGTGCGATCCGACACGGTTTCAACAAATTGTCGAAAGCCTCATCTATTTGACTATTACTCAGTTAGACCTCAATTACCCGGTCGGACTGATCAGTCAATTCATGTCGCAGCCTAGGACTGAACACTTTTAGTGCACGCAAAGGGTATTGCAATATGTTAGTGGCACGAAAGACATGGCGTTGCTATATTGGGTAGGCGTAGCCGAACAGTTAGTCGGCTACACGGATGCCGATTGGGCCGGAAACGCCCACGATCGTAGATCCACATCTGGATATGCATTCTCTCTAGGAAGTGCGGTGATCGCGTGGAGCAGTAAGAAGCAGTCAACAGTAGTATTGTTGAGCATGGAGGCCGAGTATCGAGGGGCGACTGTCGCTACGTGCGAAGTCATTTGGCTAAAACGACTATTACGGGATCTGCATGTAGAGATGTCTAATCCGACGACGATCTATTGTGACAACCTCAGCAATATCCACCTTGCGAAAAACCCCGTGTTCCACGCCCAGACCAAGCACATTGAGGTGCATTACCATTTTGTCTGCGAGCGGGTCCTTTCAGGTGAAGTTGAATTGGTGCATGTTCCGACTAATCGGCAGGTTGCCGACATCTTCACCAAGCCTCTTGGTCTCAACAAGTTATGACATTTCTCGGGTGAGCTTGGGTTGTGTCACCTCGACACGCCGAACTTGAGGGGGAGAAAGGAAGAATAGGAACAAGAGCGTGAAAGGAGGGGAGGTGGTCATCGCGGCGGAAGTGACCATGACGCGGAATGGGATGAAGAATTCGATTTTGGGAAGGCTGAAGAAGCCGAAGAAAAGAGCAAGGGTCATAACCATAGAAAAGAGCCGAGGATAGCCGAATCAGGGGGAGATACAACCAAGAAGGGCGTAAAGGCCAAGACCAAGACGTGGTCTTATGTAGTCAAAGGCCTAAAGACAGGAGACGAATTGGAGACAACCAATTCGGATGAGAGCGGAATTGAATTGGAAGTGTTCGATTTAGATACGCCGAATCAACTGAAGGCGATGCGGAGGAAAGGGCAGCGAAGGATGTGCCAATACCACAATAACAAGGGAGCTGAGAAGGGCCGGATGAGCAGACAAGCCGACCGGAAGGGTCGAGGCGCATGGATTTGAACAGGTTGAGGAGCGCGAGCGAGGCGTGAAGCCAAGAGGAGCTGGAGCGAAGATCCGGAAGAATAGGTGGAGCCTCAATTTGAGCTTGAGGGGGAGTGTTGAGTAGCAAGCTCAACATCAGGTGCGTAATATGATGCGTAACCCAGTGCGTAGACTGGACGCGTAAGTTAGTACGCACAACTTGGCCATATTGGTGTGTAAACCGAAAGGCCGTTAGAGAGATATTCCTCGTAAGGAATAATTTTGGGAGTGAGTGTCGTGGCTCATTTATGAGCGGTCAAGTACTGTCAGTACTTGTGTCAGCCCAATTGTCAAGGCTCGTATAAAAGGTGCTCACTGAGCACGATGTATGTACAGAGTGTCATTATTTTGAAATAGAACTGAGTTGTCTGCTCTGTCTCTGTCTCTCCCTCTCCATCTTCATCTCTGCATTTTCTGTTTTATTGAACTGTCGTTTTTCCGAACTGTGTACTTTGTGTTTCGCATACGCTTTCACACACATATTCTTTTTCAAAACGATGCGCTGGACGACCATGACGTATCCTCTAATTCATCTTCCGACATGGCAAAGACAACATGATCCATTGTGCTATCCATTGATGGTTGTGGTCGATTACTATGGTGATTGAAGTGAGTGAATACAATGTGATCGAGAATGTCAATGATTGAGGTGAATGAAGTGAATGTGAGTGATTATTCCAATGAATGAAGTGAATGAATTCAAATGAATGCCAGTGATTGAAGTTCAAATGACTTCAATGTGACCGATAATGCACATGAATGAAGTGAATGATTTCATCTCTTCTTCAATGATTTAGTTCGAGAATGAGTTCAGCTCTTATTGAAAGAGCAGGAATGCCAACTCTTCGTGAATGATTTTTGCGGTTTGATTGTGATCGAGGTGAATGAAATTAGTGCGAGTGATTAATAGACTGAATGAAGTGAATGAGTTCACCTCTTAGTGCATGCCAGTGACTTTGGTGAATCAATTTAGTGTGATCGTTAGTATGATCGTTGCAACACAATCATTACACGTAGTTCGACACCTGTCTATTAATGAGTCGGGCTCCCTCCTTTGATATGAGTTGGGCTCCTCATTAATGAGTTGGGCTCCCTCCTTTGATATGAGTCGGGCTCCTCATTGGAACAACTAGAATGTTGAAATCAGTTAAGCTTCCAAGTGATATATGTTGCTAATTGATTTTTGAGGATTTCAAAGAGAATTTTCAACGTTAAAACTTGAGCTACACATTTGTGGCTGAAACATTGGGCTACACATTTTGAAACCTCTCTTTCATCACTTTGTGGGGACGGGCATGTGAACTTTCCTGTAGCAATAGAGTAGCAATTAAACTCCCCATATAACATTATTGTAGATTACTTTGTGTGCCTTAGTGCAATGTTCACAATGTCGGGAACTCAACGCTCCTTATGCACAACGCTCGGCCACAACCAAGCTTAGAATGATACACAGAAAAAACGGGAAATAAAACACGACACAAAGAAGAGGAAGATACACAGGAGGTTTACGTGGAAAACCCCAAACTAGGGGAAAAACCACGGCAGCCCACAGGCTGCAAACTGTCACTATGTAAGAATGTACAACAGTGAGTTCACTAAGGCCACGACCTCGTGCTCACAGATCTTCGCCACAGGCGGCGGTTACAACAGAGGCAACGACCTCTTTCTCTCTTGCTCTCTGTACACAGTTACGCGTTCTCTCTATTCTTTTACCAACAAGAATGACAACAACTCATCTAAAAGTTTGCCCTAAGTCATATTTATACTAATATGACTTTTCGGCTATTTACAAATATAGCCTCGATGGGCTCTCAGAAACATATTTACAAATATGTCTCTTCGTCTGGTGAGCATTCCTCACCGGGTCAGCACCATCTGGCTCTCCGTAGCCGGGTACTCCTCATTCGGTCCTCACCGGGTCTGCATCATCCGGCTCTCCGTAGCCGGGTACTCCTCATCCGGTCTTCACCGGGTCTGCATCATCTGGCTCTCCTCATCCGATCTTCACCGAGTCTGCATCATCCGGCTCTCCGTAGCTGGGTACTCCTCATCCGGTCTTCACCGGGTCTGCATCATCTGGCTCTCCGCAGCTGGGTATTGCTCATCCGGTCTCGGCCTCGGCCGAGTTTGTTCATTAGCACTGTTCTTTTCTCTTCCCATCCGGAGGGACCTGTCTCCCAACACACAATTCCTATCTTCTCCATTATTGACTTATTAGGGCATATGTAGCACTAGCAAAGCATGAATTTAGCTCTTCGAGAATGATTTCAGCACTAGCAGAGCATCTGCTCCCCCACATTAGTCTCATAAAGTGATAAAAAAGCTCAACTAAGAAGACCCCCAACCAAGAAACAGGTTCTTACTAAAGTAGTGCATACACAGTTTACCCACACACATATATATAGGTATGAATCTAAAAGCTTCAAAAAGAGAAGGTTTAATCCATTATCTCAAACTCCTCAAGATCTGACTCCACATGGAATAAGATTCACATTGAGTCATATACAACCAAAATGAGATTCAAATATTGATTTGATATTACAAAATTAACCATATTGATACAACTAAGAATAAACAAAAGGTTAGCCGCCTTGATTCCAAAATACAAAAAAGTTGGCAGCCTTGATTCTAATATTCAAGGCCAATATACAAAAAAGATATATCACAAAAAAGCTATATACGACTGGCTTACAAAAGAAATATATAAAAAAGGTCGGCATTAGATAGTACACCGAGATCATATATTTGATGTTACAAAGTACAATTCCGAATGATTAAAATAACCCTAAACCCACAGTCCTTCGTGCCCATTTCGCCATGATTTTTTGAAGGAGCTCCACGTCTTTGAATACAGGCGTGGGGTCCTTACCCTACACCACAAGCTGCCATCAACCCTAAGCCCTTACAAAAACAAATGCTAATATTGAATCCTAACCCGTACATACAAAATCATCAGACTCAAATCCTTGAATGAATTCCTCGACCAACATCCGAATGGTTTGCATCACATAATACCCACAATCCGTCCCATTAGGTTGGGCCGGGATACACAATACATGGAACCGCTCATCGCTGATGATGCAATGGTCGTGCGCAGCGCTAGAGATATTTCGTACGACCAAATCACCCAATGTCTTCATGTCGGATGATTATTCAATGGATCACAAAAAACAATTGGGCTCCTCACCTTCTTGGCATCGAGACCTGTAGGAGTCTGCCACATCTTCATCCAATGCACCCAATGCCCTGAGTGCAATATGGGAATGAAGACATATACCCGTTCAGGGACCTGAGTGAGTATGTCTTCTACCTTATCACTTTGCCCTTCTAGTTGTACGCATAATGGATCAACAATATGAAACCACTTGTCGATCTCGAGGGGTTGTGAGTACTCCATCCATAAGTGGAAGAGGGTCATCATCCACATGGATGCCATCTCCCCTACAATGCACAACGAACATAGTTCTACCTTAGTCACAAAGACCACTAGATCTAGTGTTCGGCAAGCCACATGAAACCTGTTTATTAGGCTAGATTAACAAGTATAAAAAAACATGAAGTTAACTCTTGATCTCATGCCCCCACCATAACGACATACCTAGTGAACTTATTTCTTGTTGTGTTATCCCATGTTTTCGTGACTGTCCCAGGACTAACAAAGACAATCCCAATGTCCTCATCCTCATCTGTGTCGGATGATGTAATGTCCTGCAATTTGGATGGGTCCACTTTTGTCTTGTAGATTTGGATTTTCGGCCTCCTTGGTTGTCGGGTTGTCGATTCTAACAGTTGGTCCTGACCACCATTGGTCTCTACATTTGCCACATCTTCTGGCATGGGAAACCCATGATTCTTACACTGAAATTCATACATAAGATTCACACATAACCATTCACACACTAGATTTAGACTCACATAAGAGGCACACATAATCATTTACCATACTTACATAAGATTCAGACGCAACTGCAACCTTCAACTTCAGTTTTGTCATCCGGTGCTCCTTCCCCCCGTCGTACCTGACCATGTCTTGGCTAATGAATTAGGCAATTAAATCGACCTCGTTGGATGTTCAAAGTGCGTTCGTAGTGGCATTGAAGATGTTAATCACTCTTGTCTTGAACTTCCTCATGTATGATTAACGTGATCTATTGTACTTTAGCTCAGGATCCAAAAAACGCCTTACCAATTGTTGTCTTTCGTAGTTGCTGAAGAATGAGGTGGTTGTGCTCTTCATGGAGGTCGATTTCTTTTCTTCCTCTATCTTCAACCCCCGAGGTAGTATTACACTAATGCCACGTGCCTTCGATAAGTGAGCCTCCATCTCAGCTTTCTTGTGAAACCATCGTACCTCTTTTATGCATGAACCTCCAATGATACATGTGTGACATTTGATACCTATCGAATCTCTTCCACAATTGAAGAGGGACATAGGGGCCACTACAACATTGGTGTGACATTT
The DNA here is from genome assembly GCF_043228905.1 of Azolla caroliniana. Taxonomy (NCBI): domain Eukaryota; kingdom Viridiplantae; phylum Streptophyta; class Polypodiopsida; order Salviniales; family Salviniaceae; genus Azolla; species Azolla caroliniana. Next base: position 6,703,495 of record NW_028230455.1, on the reverse strand, counting down.
ACATTAGAAAAATCCAATATATACTTACTTCAATAATGGTTACAAGAATGTACATCAACTCACCATTTAGTTTGACATCTTCAACAGATTGCCCCACGTCGTGTATGGGGTTCGTATCCATGTTTGAGTCATTCATAGGTTTTTTAGTAATGATGTTTTCAACATCCTGTTACCGGCCGGCAAAGGAGTCTAGAGTGGGAAACGGAGAGCTAATTAAGTAGTAGGAATGTGGTTGTAATTAAGCTATGAGTGTGGACGGACAGACCGGAATCGGTATGCCGTTCCGGATCCGGACCGATCCCGAACAGGTGCGGATGGCACCGTTTTGTAATACAGACCGGAAACCTATTTAAAGGTCCGGATACAATGTAATAGTTAGCGGTTAATTAATGAAAGCTTAAGCGTTGTTATATCTTTGTGTTAATTGCCGTTCTGTCTTAATTGTTATATCTTACGCGTGTTATGAAGACGATCCTAATAAGTAACTTGATTAAGTCGGATTAAGCGTTGAAGTCTAATCCGGTTGCCGTAACACCCTTTGGTGAAGTGTCTCCCGTAGACACCCTGTGTGTTAGGCCATTGTCCGGCCCGAAGAGTTAACACAGTTTTTGGCAACCACAATTCCTGTTTTTGCAGCGAACGACGACACGGATGGATGTCTAGATCAACGCACGACCTGGTTACAGATCGAACTCGACGCCTTGCCGAAAGGCAAAGGAGACGCGAGGCTTTCCAGCAAGCGGCGCAGGAAATTAGAGCGGATCGCTCGTTTTCCAACGTAATCCGGAGAGTAGCGGATGACTCCCATTGGTTACAGCAAACATCGCACCCGGATGACGGCAGCAACCTAAGCAGCCTCCGGGAAACCGAATCCCTTCTCCACGCGTTGGCAAACGGAGAAGGCGAAGCAGAGGCCTTTTCAGCATATGAATCAGACTCCGAAGGGGAATACAACGTGCACACGAACTACCGTAGCAGCAACGAAACCCCGGGCGGACCGGAGGACGAAGGATCGGATACCTTACCGACACCGGAACCGGAACCGGAAGTGCTAACGCTGGAACCCCCGGAACCAGCAGAAGAAGAACGACCTCCGTCACCGGAAGTCGAGGAGGAGAGGCCTCCGTCACCAAAGGAAGAGAAACAACCGACACCGGAATCAAATCGGGAAAGACCACCGACACCGGAGAAAATTCTGGAACGAGCACCAACACTACCAGCCTGCGCACCGATACCGGACGACGACATGCCGTTCCAGTACTCCAAGTATAGAGATGATCCGGACGCGGAAGCTCATGTGCACGCCTTTGAACAGACATGGGAAGCCAACCATGTGTCCCAGAGATTGACCCCAGAAGAAGAAGAACGCTCTAAGATAGCGGAATTTGGTGTCACATTGGAGGGACCAGTAGCAAGATGGCGCCGGACGCAGGACCCGTCTACCATCAACACCTTTGCAAATTTAAAAGCTAAATTCATGCAATTTTTTCAAAAGGAGGTGGACCAGACCGTAATGGTAGGCTTATTTTATACCATCCGGCAAGAGGCAGGGGAGAGCATTCCCCAATTTGTCATCCGGTTTCAACGGATGCATAGTCAGCTTACTCGTGCACCCCTGGAGGAGGAATTACAGACGATATTCCTAAATGCGCTTCGGGAACCCCTACGCACGGTTTGCACGGTAATCGATTTCCGCACAAGTACCATCGACTAGGTCATTGACCGGGTGAAAGAGATGGAAAAGACAAGCTCCTGGCTCACGCTGGGCGCACTTCAACGGGCGCTACCGTCCGATGAAGACCTCCGGTTTCGGCAAGCAATACAGTGCACAACCTGCTTGAATTCCGGACACTCGGCTCTAGAATGCACTATGAGGACGCAATGTGTAATCTGTCAATCCAAGAGCCATACGACGGATAGGTGCGAGTATAATCTGTTGACTCGGCAAGCACCACTCGCCCGACAAATTGAGCCACGCAGCAGCCGGGATGAAGAAGACGAACGCTGGCGGCGAATGGACCGTGACCGACCGGCACAAGATGTCCGGTATGGCGAGCGACGGGAAAATAATGTCCGGTATGGCGAGCGACGGGATAATGATGTCCAGTACGGCGAGCGACGGGAAAATGATGTCCGGTACGGTGATCGGCGAGAGAACTATGACCGGCATGATCGGTACCAGGATTACAATAGACGATACGAACAGTACGACCGGGAGCACTCCCCCGAGTATCGTCAGCAACGAGAGGAATACGGCAGATATAACGGGCAACCCCATCAAGAGTACCGTAATAAGAAGAGCTTTAACAAAAAATGGCATTTAAAAAAAGGCGGCTACCCCCGGGATCCGGAACAAGGCGCTCCAAGTAGCCAACCGGTACAAAACCCCGCGCGTACCGTAGGACCTGCCCCGGGTACAACAGACAATGCCGAATCTAGCAATGCCCGGAAAGCCTACTGCTACTACTGCCGACAGGAAGGCCATTATAGTAACCAATGCCCGGTGAAGAGCTATGAAAAACGACCGACGGTAAATATGGTAGTCCCTGAGGTGGCAGACCTGCAGCAGGTGACCACAAGGTCGAAGGGCATGGCCAAAGAATGGGAGACACAGGAGACCATCCGCAAACAAGCAACGGAATGGGTAAAGAAAGCAAACGAGCAGAATGTCACAGACTTACAGCAGCAAAAGGAGAACACCGCAGGGCTTGCCGGCGGTAGTCACTCCGAGAACGAGACATGGCAGGCGTTGCAAGAATGCCAGATTACGTTACCACTAGGAAGACTCCTACAACTCGTGCCTAGATTCACGGAAGGACTGAAGACGGCCATGACGACAGGAGAACCATCACCGGCACCGGTACTCTTCTCGAATCCGGAGGAGGGACCAACAGTGGTAGACACCAGCAGTCCGGTAATCACTGCCATTGTAAAAGGGAAAGAACTCCCCGGCACAGTTATAGACGGAGGCTCTGGGGTAAATGTAATAAGCCTCCGGATGTGTGAGGACCTAGGAATCCACGAGTGGGAGCCGTGTCCGTTCTGGTTACGGATGGCCGATACAAGCTTAGTGCGGCCGACTGGATTAATACGGAAATTAGAAGTCACCGTTGGCGGGCATACATTTCACATCTCGGCCGTAGTGCTACAATTACAGGCACAAGGCGCATACCCGTTATTGCTGGGGCGGCCATGGTTGAAAACGGCACATATCAAACAGAATTGGCGAAAAAATATAATTACCTTCCGGCGAGGAAAAGCCAAGGTACGGGTACCAACACAGCCAAGGACGAGCACTGGCAAGGAATGTACACCGTTGTACGCGGAATGCGTCAACATGCTCGAAGGGTTAGCGGACGAAGAAGAAGCTCAATACCTGCAGGAAAACCCGAAGATCATACCCTTCTTCGAAATTGACATTGCCGAAGCCGTAGCACCGTACTTACCGCAACCGGAAGAGGCGGAAGCAGATCCGGATAAAGACGCAATCCGGGAGTTACGGCAAGCACAGGAAGTGTTGGAACGGGAAATGGCCGTTTCACAGCGCGTAAAAGCATCGCAATTGGAAGAGGTGAATTTAGGCACCACAGACGAAGCAAAACCGGTGCACATCGCCAAGGAGATGAAGTCTGGAGACAAAACGGCGATGATAACACTTCTCACGGAATTTCGCGACGTATTCGCCTGGTCATACGAAGACATGCGAGGACTCGACCCTCAGTTATACCAGCATCAAGTGCACTTGAGCAAGGACGCAAAACCAGTGGCACAAAGACGGTACCGAATGAATCCCAATTATGCTGCCAAGGTCAAGGAAGAAATCGACAAATTGCTAAGAGTTGGCTTTATCCGTCCGGTAAAGAAAGCGACATGGCTGAGCCCGATCGTAGTCGTACCGAAGAAGAACGGAAAAATTCGAGTTTGCGTGGACTACCAGAAACTCAATGCGGCTACGGTAACGGATGCATTTCCACTTCCGTTCACAGATGGAGTGTTGGATGCCGTCGCCGGCCATGAGGTCTATAGCTTCCTAGACGGATTCAGCGGATATAATCAGATCCGGATGCACCCCGACGACCAAGAGAAAATGGCATTCGTCACCGAATGGGGGGTGTTGGTGGCCGTGGTGATGATGTTTGGACTCAAAACGGCACCGGCAACGTTTCAAAGAATCATCATGGAAATCTTTGGTGAATATATACCGGCTTTTATGCAGGTTTTCCTTGACGATTTCGCCGTCTATAGCCGGGAGCAGGACCATTTTCAGCACCTCCGTCTTTGTCTAGAAAAGTGTAGAGCGTATCGGCTAAGCTTGAATCCGGCAAAGTGTGTATTTGGCGTGTCCAGTGGAACTTTATTAGGACATATCGTGAGCCATGAAGGTATTGCAGTCGACCCGGACAAAGTGAAAGCCATATTAGAAGCACCGGCGCCGGCAACGACAAAGGCATTAAGCCGGTTCTTAGGCCAGATCCGGTGGCACAGCCGGATGCTCCGATACTTGGCCGACCTGGCTACACCGTTGCATGCCGCCGTACATCGGACACCATTCCAGTGGACCGATACTGAGGATAGGGCGTATAAGGCCCTCAAGGTACTATTGTCGCAGGCACCGGTAGTACAACCTCCAGATTGGAGTAAAGAATTTCACGTGTTCGTGGACGCCTCCGACATCGCAATCAGAAGCGTACTGATGCAGCTTACGGAACCAAAGTGGTACCGGCCAGTGTACAAAGCCAGCCGGAAGCTATCCCAAGCAGAACGGAACTACTCTCTACTACGGAACGGGAAGCTCTAGGAATGATCTACAGTGTGACAAAATTTCGGCACTATTTATTGGGAAGGAAGTTTTCCTTCCATGTAGATCATTCGGCACTCCTTTACCTGGTGTCCAAGGCGTCACTCACCGGCAAATTGGCCCGGTGGACCTTATTGTTACAGGAGTTCGAGTTTGAAATATTCCACCAACCCGGTATACAGCATGCCGTAGCAGATTACTTAAGCCGATTGGAGTCCGGAGAGACGGGTGACGGAGTACCGGATGAGTTTCCGGATGCGGAGCTGTTTCGAGTCACTACGGAGACGGCAGCAGATGAGACAGTGGCCTAGGAAGACAAGTGGCTCACAAATATGCACCAGTTTCTGAGCACAGGACTGCCTCCGGAAGAGCTGAACAGGGACGAACGGAAACGCTTGGCGGTACAAAGCCGACATTTCTGCTTACTGCAAGACACACTGTATCACAAGGGTGCTGACGGCATATGGAGACGGGCGGTGCGCAGCGATGAAAAGGAACTGATACTAAGGGAAGCCCACTGCGGAGTTGCCGGAGGTCACTATGCTGGAGATGCGACGGCCAGAAAAATATGGCAAAGTGGCCTATGGTGGCCAACGACATTAAGAGATGCGGTACGGTACGCAAAAGAATGTGACCTATGCCAGAGAATGGGCCAGCCAACGGAGCAGGCTCGTATGCCACACCAGCTGGTACTACCACTCGAGCCATTCCAAAAGTGGGGGCTGGACTTTGTAGGACTGTTCAAGCCACCGGCAATGAGAACGGGTAATCGGTACGTTATTGTTGCTACGGATTATTGCACGAAATGGGTGGAGGCCAAAGCTTTACGGGATAACACCGCTGCGTCAACGGCAAAGTTTCTATATGAGTACATCTGGTGCCGTTACGGATGCCCCATTGAATTGATAAGTGACCAAGGGGGGCACTTTCTCGGACAAGTAGTGGAAAGCCTAACGACCTTCTATGCCGTGGTCCACAAACGAAGCACACCTTACTATCCACAGGCGAACGGATTAGCAGAATCAACAAACAAGACGCTCCAGAACATCCTTCGGAAGATCGTCAACGAGAACCAGACAGATTGGGACACAAAGCTACATAGCGCGCTTTGGGCTTACCGGACGGCATACAAAACGAGCATCCGAACAACACCGTTCCAGTTGGCGTTCGGACTCGAGGCGGTCATGCCGGTAGAATTTCAAGTACCGAGCTTACGGATCCAACTACGAGAACGGCTGAACGAGAAGGAGTCGGAGACAATAAGGTTGACAGCGCTGTGTGAGCTGGAGGAACAACGGTTGGCCAACATCCTACATTTAGAATTGGAGCAACGACGACGGAAAGCATTCGTCGACCGGCACAGGAAAGGTAACGAAAAAATGTTCGCAATCGGCAAACCAGTGTTAGTATTCCAAACCCAGATGGGCAAGATGCCGGGTAAACTAAGGTTTAGATGGACCGAACCATATTGGCTAACACGGGAGTATAATGGGTCCTACCAGTTGGGGACACTTGCCGGCGAAGTGCTGGGCAAATGGGTCAACGGATTCCGGTTAAAGGCATATAGAGGACCGATGCCTAAGAACCCGTTTGAGCAAAGGACCGACAGCAACCACCAAGACGGCAGAGACGGAAAGCCGGGAACCGGAGAGAATGAGGCTGGTAAGGGTCCGGGAGGACCAACGGACATGTGACGTCACACTAATAATAATAATAACTGAAAAAAAAAAAAAACAATCATGCAAAAGCGAGGAATGAATGGATGAAAGAGCGTGGAGCGAAAAGGTACGTAGAGGGCATTTAAAGCGCCACCACAGGACATAATGCTATTTTAAGTACGCGACATGCACAAACTCGAAAAAGGCGCCAGAATGCACAGACAAAAACCATTGCGCGTAGAGACCCTCTACTTTCGCGAACCCAGGAGCACAGAAGCACCGAAACGCTGCAAGATTATCAGAAGAGAACCTGCACACAGAGAACCCCCGCCTTTTGAACTCTCTCTTTCTCAACCCCGCTCTCATCACCATCCATCCTCATCACCGCAATCCGACCTCGACCCAGAGATGGACCCGCAAACGCTGTCGGAAGCCGCCAAGACATGGCTGAAGCAACACGGGCTCGAGGGCTTCTTGATGATGATGGAAGTACCGCCACACAAAGAAGCCGACAAAGTGATCAAGGAAATCGATACAGAGGTCATAACGGCAGAGGCGATTCGAGCATTAACAGGCCTTCCGGAGGGAGGCATACTAACGATCGACAATCCAAACCCGGAGCAACTCATCAGATATTTTGGTGAGTACTCTCTAGCCAGCAAGGGCTACCGGACACAGGGTGGCGGAGATATGCTGTTCCGCGAAATTGCTCGTGTGCTCCATGAATACGGCCACGTATACCCTAGACCCCCTGTCATGCCGCAGAACCGGGCAGGGATGATCATCGCCACCTATGAAGGGATCAAGGTGGATTGGCTGGTATTGATCGCAGACGGGTTGTGTGCGGCGATCGAGATCGTCAGAGGCAAAGACGGCAAAGAAGGCCGAGACGGACGAAGGATATGGCACGCCGTAACGCAGTGGCTCACCTTGCTGGTGCCACCCGTTCAGACTGTCCAACCCAAGAAGCGAGGAAGAGTGCCGGACGGCACACCAAGGACGGCTTCCAAACGGCAACAGCTGTTGGCCTCGAAGGCCACTAAGGGAAAGGCGGCGGATACAGAACAGGCGGCAACAGGAAGCGGAAGCCGGAAGCGCCCAACGGAGGCGCAGGAGGAACCACCGGCACGGTTCGTAAAGGTCACACTCCGCCGACCGGTGAATCGAGAAGTGGACCCCTTGGCGGCAAAACTCAATGCCGGAGCTCAGGAGGAGGAAATAGAGGAGGAGCCTACGGAGCACCTCCAGCGACAGTCGTCGACAAGGACCGTTGAGACAGCCGGGAAACGTTCGGACCCTCAGACAGAGGGAACACCGGCTCCCCATACTGAGACTCCCACGCCAAGGAAGGAACCGGAACCGGTGCAGATGGCACCGGAAACAGAAGCCCCGACACCACCGGCAACACCGGCAAGTTCCATCCCGCCAGAGCCGGAAAGGTCACTGCAGCCTCCCTCGGTCAGCCAAGAAGAAGCGCAAGGGGACCAAGGACAGCAGGATGGTCCACGGGCAGAAACGGAACTGCAACTCGGCGCAACCAGGCGGGACCACCCCTCTACAAGTGAGCCCATCTATCAAACCTCCGTGCAAGCACAACAAGGCACCGGTAGCCTGTGGCTCCGGTGGATAGGCGAACAAATAGCCGGAGCGGTGGGGTATATAGAGGCGGAAGAAAGAGCGCAAAGCGAACGGTTGCTCGTCACAACCGAACAACTAGAGACGGCCCGGTCTAGAATCCGGTGCCTTGAAAAAGATTTGGATCAGGTCACGACAGAGATGGCCAAAATACAGATCCAATCACCGGTGACTCCGGTAAGTGTACAGAATAATGAAACGGAACGACCTGTACATAGGAATAAGACCCCGGCAACGGAAACCGTTCCGGCGAGAGATGCGGCGCAAGCTCGGGAGCTTGCGGAATTGAGAGAGGAACTCGCCGCACAAGAAGCGCTAAGGAGCCGGGAACGAGAATTGAAGACGGCGGCCGAAGCCGAATTAAAGAAGACTGCTGAGAACCTCTGCCGGGCAGAGGAGAGCCTCCGGAAAGGCCATCAAGCGTACGACCGGCTAAAGGAGGAGAAAGACAAAGTGCTGTAGGAAAAGGACAAGCTGCGGAAAACGGCGGAAACAGAGATCGAACGGCTAAAGGAAGAGCTCCGCCAGCAGAAGGACTGCGAGGACCGGGCCCGTCGTCAGATCAACGCACGGCTCAAGCAAAAGATGGATGATTTTGAGCACCTGCACCGGGACTACAAACGGCTGGAAACGGAGCATAAAGAACGGATGACCGAGCTCCAGCAGGCAGTTGATCGGGCCGCGACGGCGATCGCCGACGAACGGGCGGAAAATACAAGACGCTTGGAAGAGGCGGAGAAGGTCCGGATGGAGCTCCAACGACTGCAGCAGGAAGACAAAGAGAGAGCGTCAACAGTATTGCAGAAATTACAAAGTACATATCAAAGGCAATTGACGCATTACAAGGCGCAGGCGGAGGACAACGTAAAAATCATCAAACAACTGAAGGAGGAACGGCAAGCGGCGGAAACCAAATCGCAATTGGGAATGAGCCGGATTCAGTCCATCCTCCAGGCATGGCTGAATCAGACGAAGCACTTGATTGATGAAAGCTCCGTCAAATGGTGGACAAAGTGGGCACAAAACGCGGCGGAACTCCAGTTGCTACGGGCGGATGTGGCAAACCGGCGGAAGGAAGGAGATGACTGTTATACTTTGACTTCTGAGGACTTCACCGCCATACGGGACGAGCTGGCCGACGACTTCCAAGTCCTGGCAGATGAACAGCTAGCGCAGGTCAGGCAGCTCGTAGCTCAGCTGGACGATGATAGGCTGGACGCTCAAATTCAGTTTGAAAGCTACGAGCGGTCCTGGGTACGGGATGAAAAAGCACAGGAAGCGACAACGGTTAACCTTAGTGATGAGGAACCGTCGTCGGCTGAGGGCCAGCCGGGAACCAGTCAACCGGAGACCACCACGATGCAGGGAGCAACGACGGAGACGCGGGTGTCAGAGCCACAAACGGAGGAGCAGCCGCAGCAACCACCAACGGACCCGCCGCAGCAGACAACAACAGAGCAGCAACAACAACAACAACAACAACCACTTCCAGATGAACCATTGGAGCCTCTCGAACAAAGCATTTTGGACATTTTGGACGAAGAATAGCAAGGGTCGGTTGTGGATTCGACGTACAAGGTATTGTCCCACGGGCATGCCATGTGTTACCGGCCGACAAAGGAGTCCAGAGTGGGAAACGGAGAGCTAATTAAGTAGTAGGAATGTGGTTGTAATTAAGCTATGAGTGTGGACGGACGGACCGGAATCGGTATGCCGTTCCGGATCCGGACCGATCCCGAACAGGTGCGGATGGCACCGTTTTGTAATACAGACCAGAAACCTATTTAAAGGCCCGGATACAATGTAATAGTTGGCGGTTAATTAATGAAAGCTTAAGCGTTGTTATATCTCTGTGTTAATTGCCGTTCTGTCTTAATTGTTATATCTTACGCGTGTTATGAAGACGATCCTAATAAGTAACTTGATTAAGTCGGATTAAGCGTTGAAGTCTAATCCGGTTGCCGTAACACCCTTTGGTGAAGTGTCTCCCGTAGACACCCTGTGTTAGGCCATTGTCCGGCCCGAAGAGTTAACACATCCATATCGTTGGATTTGGAGCACCTAACACCCTTTCTTACTAAAACCTAACACCCTTCCAGCAACAAGAGAGAAAAGAAAGAGACATGAATGAAGGCCATACCATTATAAATGCCTAAGACAGACATGTTATTTAAGGTAGTTCATATTCTTTGCAAACCATAAGATAAGATGAAAGCTTGCAAACCATAAAGTAACATGACTAAGGATTAAAAGCGTTAGATTTCCATATAATGAGATGTGATCAAATGTAAATGAAATTAAAAGAGATAACAATGTAAAACATAGAAATAACCATCAAAATACATACCTGTTATTGCCTTCATTTTACAGATCGAATGAGGATGGTAGGTCATTGGGAAGTGCTCGCTGGCAGAAAGTGGCGCTCCTCTATGATTGTTCCCTCCAAATACCCTAAAACTCTATTTGAAAAATAGGTTCAAAATGAGTGATTCAGTTTTTATAGTCAGTGCTCATTAATGAGAAGGGCTCCTAGTCGGGCTCTTGCTTAATGAGCGGGGCTCCTGGTTGGGCTCTTGATTAGCGAGCAGGGCTCCTAGTCGGGATCCCCAATAACTGACCATTTCTTCATGCGTTTTTTCTTCTACATTGGATGGTGCAGATCGCACGTGCCTTCGGTTTAGCGACATGCACTGTCCCTCTCCGTGATTCCCTCACTTGCCCTCTTCAATTGTTGTATGTATTTAGACACGTCGGAGAGACACACATACATATCTGAATGATTTAGATATGTGTATGTACGCACACCCATGTACCAATAGCGTGTGCATAATACATATACTACGTACGTACATACATGCATACATGCATACATACATAAATACATACATGATTGTATTGAAAAATGAGAAAAAATGCCTTTATTCTCAAGAATATACATATATGTCACAACAGGAGAGAGAAAAAACACAAAGATCACTTTTTACATGAGGTGAAGGTTCCTCTTAAAGGCCAAGATTTAGCCGTTGGGGTTCGCTAGCCATTTTGGCAATAGCTTTAATCATTCTCAACACTCCCCCTCAAGATGGGCAAAAGATATTCCTAAGACCATCTTGTCACAAAATCTAAAAAGACTTACAGGCCCAAGTCCCTTTGTAAGACAATCTGCTACTTGATCTTCAATAGAAACATGACTCAATTTTAATATCCCACTATCAAGCTTCTCCTTGATAAAGAATCTGTCAAGTTTGATGTGCTTGGTCCTATCATGCTGTAGTGGATTGTTGGCAATGCTGATTGCTAACTTATTGTCACACCACAACCTCATCTGATTTTCTTGATTCATCTTTAGTTCTACTAGGAGAGTTCTCAACCACAACATCTTCGCAACTCCTACAACAATAACTCTATACTCTGCTTCTGTTGTTAACCTTGCTACCACTGACTGTTTCTTACTCTTCCAAGAGACCAGATTGCCCCCAACAAACATGCAAGATCCTGATGTGGATTTCCTATCATCAACACAACTAGCCCAATCAGAATCTCAATTGCCCTCAATGTTAAAATGACCATGTTTTCTAAAGATCAATCCCTTTCCCGAGACACCTTTGAGATATCTCAGAATTTGGTACACTGCATCCATATGATCTTTCCTTGGATCACGCATGTAGCGACTTACCACACTCACTGCAAATGAAATATCTAGACGAGTATGAGTCAAATAAATCAGCCGACCTACCAATCTTTGATACCTTTCATGATCAACTTTCTCTCCTGCAAGTTCAGTTAACTTGATCTTTGGGTCAATTGAAGAAGCTACAAGCCTAAAACCCAACATTCAGTTTCTGTGAGAAGATCTAATACATATTTTTGTGGAGATAAAACAACTCCTTCTACCCCATGAGTTACCTCAATTCCAAGAAAGTATCATACACGTCCTAGATCCTTCACCTCAAACTCTTTACCTAGTTGTACCTTCAGTTGGGCAATTTCTCCTTCATCGTCACCTGTGATAATTATATCATCCACATACACAACAAGTAATGTAGTATGCTCCTTGTGTTGTCAAAAAAAACATTGTATGGTATGCATTGATCTGATGGTATCCCATCCCCACCATAGACCTTCTTAACCTATCAAACCACACTTGAGGAGATTACTTCAGTCCATAAAACGACTTCCTTAGTCTGCAAACCTTGTCTACTGTTTGAATTGTACCAAAACCCGGGGAGGGATATCCATGTACATTCTCTCCATCAACTCTCCATGAAGGAATGCATTTTTTTACATCTTATTGATGTAATTTCCAATCCTTATTCACTGCTAAGGAAATAAGCGTTCTAACAGTGCTCATCTTCGCTACAGGTGCAAAAGTCTCGTCATAATCAATGCCATATGTCTAACCATTTCCCTTAGCTACTAATCATACTTTGTAACAATCTATTTTGCCCTCTGCAGTTTATTTTATTGTAAACACCCATTTTGCACCCAACCGCCTCCTTTCTTAGTGGTAGTGATACAATCTCCCAAGTTTTGTTTTTCTCAAGACCTCTAAGTTCTTCTTTCATAGATGCTTTCCACTTTGGATCTTCTTTAGCAACTTGCCAACACATGGGTAAAGTGACAGAATCTAATGACGCAATGATGCTTTATGCGTAGCTAATATGTGAGAATAAGAGATAAATTGAGCAATATCGTGAGGAAAACCATAACGATCAGGAAGTACTCCTACATTATTGCGAGAGGTCGTCCTAACCACTATAGGAGAAGGTGAGGAAATCATATCATTGGTGATTTCTGGGTTTGGGAGTTCTATAGGTATTTTAGAAGTTGAGGCAAGTTGGGACATGGGACTTGATGGCACAAGTGGCATTGTAGACGTCGTCCTAACCCTCTATAGTATTTGAGTGGAAGTCTCCATGTGAGTTGTTGCAAGGAGATAACTCTAGGATCCTTCCTTTGAAGGTGTTTGGATATGTGTATTTTGTAAATGACAATAGACAATTTGTAGGAAAGCTTGATCCGAGAGCTGTGAAATGTGTATTTGTGGGATACTCTACCACACAAAAAGGGTACGTTTGTTGGAGTCCAATGGAGAAGAGATTATTTGTGAGCATGGATGTCCATTTCCGAGAGTCGGAGCCATATTATAAACAAGATGTAACTTCACCCTTTGATAACTTAGTTGAGACTGAAAATATGAGGGAAGGAGGTAATGGTGAGAGATTGCTAAAAATAGGATCAATTCCTTTGTTGATCCCTACACCAGCGGAGAAACAAGTGAGCATAGGAGAGGAGGAAGAAGAAGGAAAAGAAGAAGAAGAACTTGTATGTGTTGGGACTCAAGTTGAGGGGGAGCTAAAGGTGTATACCCGGAGGAAGAGGCAGAAGGAAGGAAATATGAACACGTCTACAATGCCACTTGTGCCATCAAGTCGCATGTCCCAACTTGCCTCAACTTCTAAAATACCTATAGAACTCCCAAACCCAGAAATCACCAATGATATGATTTCCTCTCCTTCTCCTATAGTGGTTAGGACAACCTCTCGCAATAATGCAGGAGTACTTCCTCCGGGTATACACCTTTAGCTCCCCCTCAACTTGAGTCCCAACACATACAAGTTCTTCTTCTTCTTTTCCTTCTTCTTCCTCCTCTCCTATGCTCACTTGTTTCTCCGCTGGTGTAGGGATCAACAAAGGAATTGATCCTATTTTTAGCAATCTCTCACCATTACCTCCTTCCCTCATATTTTCAGTCTCAACTAAGTTATCAAAGGGTGAAGTTACATCTTGTTTATAATATGGCTCCGACTCTCGGAAATGGACATCCATGCTCACAAATAATCTCTTCTCCATTGGACTCCAACAAACGTACCCCTTTTGTGTGGCAGAGTATCCCACAAATACACATTTCACAGCTCTCGGATCAAGCTTTCCTACAGATTGTCTACTACATATCCAAACACCTTCAAAGGAAGGATCCTAGAGTTATCTCCTTGCAACAACCCACATGGAGACTTCCACTCAAATACTAAAGAGGGCATTCTATTGATCAATACGGCAACTGTCAAAACTATTTGTCCCCATAACTGCTTTGGGACATTCATAAAAATCATGATGTTTCTTGTTACCTCTAGGAGATGTCCATTCTTCCTCTCTTCTACTCCATTTTGTGCTGGTGTATATGGGCATGTAGTTTGATGTTGTATTCCTTGATCTGACAGGTATGCCCTAAACGTAATGTTAGCATACTCTCTTCCATTATCGGAGCTCAACACCTTTACTACTACACCATATTGAGTTTGAGTAGCTCTATTCAAATCTTTGAAACATTATTTGTGTGTGGAAGCGTATGTGAGACACAGAGAGTATAATCGGTTATTCGGAAATTCGATAGTTAGGTAAACCATAGAGAATGATGAGAGAGAGACAAAGAGAGCAGACAATGATTTTATTACAAAATAATAAACACTATGTACATACAATGTGCTTAGTGAGCACTTTTTATACAAGCCTTGATGAGTGGGTTGACAAAAGTACTAACAAGTACTTGCATGCTCATTAACTGAGCCTGACATTAATAGCCTATAATATTCCTATTACTATAATAGGAATGTAGGCCCCTAACGGCCTCTCGGAATCCATCCGGTTCAGCTCACCCGAATTGTACTCTATTCGATTCGGCTCCTGACTTCTTCAGCTGATTCGGGCCTAGTCGATCGGTCATCAACCGATTCAGCCCATGTTGAGCTTGTCTCTCAACACTCCCCCTCAAGCTCAACTTGAGGTCCCACCGTGTCAACTCTAGCTGGTTCGTCACTCCAACCTCCTCTCCTAGCGTCCCGATGCCTCGCTTGCGCTCCTCGTCTAGTCAAGTCCTACGTCCCACAACCCCTTCGGTCTGGCACTCCTCGAATCATCTAGTCCCGTGCACCTCGACCTCTGTGGTCGGCTTGTCTGCTACCCATACCCATGCTCTCTTTCTCTCTCACACTCCCCTACATGTTTTTCAAATAACCCCAAAAAATCTTCTATCCCACACCAAATATATCAAACCCCATATCTCCTACATCATCAAATTTGAACACACACACACACACACACACACTATCTCCCTCCCTCTCTCTCTCTCTCTCTCTCTCTCTCTCTCACGCACACACACACACACACACACATCCTTATCTTCCCTATATAAACCCCTCCAATTCTAAATGGTCTTGTGCACTGATGAGCTCCGTAGGAGCGAAACTAGTTTGCCACATCGACCATTTCTTTGTATTACTTTTTAAGTTTCTTAATATGAATTAGTCTTTAGTCTATTTCTCTCTCTCTAAACTTTGTACATCTCTCTCTCTCTCTCTCTCTCTCTCTCTCTCTCTCTCTCTCTCTATAATTCTCACTCTTAATCTCACATTCACCCACCAATTGTATACCGTTCGCACTCCTTGTATTGACCTCACGGTCTAGAACTCACAATTCTTTGTGCATCTCTCTCTCTCTCTCTCTCTCTCTCTCTATAATTCTCACTCTTAATCTCACATTCACCCACCGATTGTATACCGTTCGCACTCCTTGTATTGACCTCACGGTCTAGAACTCACAATTCGTAGTAATTTCTATGGAGGACCAATCCACAGAGACGTGAACCCACGATGGCATATGATCGACGCCCTTCGAGTATCCACTTCGTGTCGAGTTCCCTCATTTCAAGTGGAAGGCATTTGCAACGGCATCATCGGCATCCCAACATGCCTTCAACAGATTATCTCTCACTTCCTTACATCTTTTCATTGTAAGCATGGGACTACATTCGGTAGCCATGCATTCCCTTTTGTCTCTTTTAGTATGTGTGCATATGGACTACTTTCAATAGTTGGCATTTTGCATAATCTTAGTATTTCCTTTCCTTTCCAATGCACGGGATTACATTGTAGCCGGCATTTGTATTCAACATATGTTCTACCCTTCCGTTGTAACCAATATACCTTGCATCACTCTCCCTCCCACTCACTTTCTCTTGCATGATATCCTTCCCCCATAGTCTCTCTCTATATTAACTTTACCCCTCTTTTATCTTTACCTAATTCTCAACATACCCTTACCTATTTTCAACTCTACCCCTTCCCTAACTTTTCGATATTTCCACTATACCCTCCCCCTTACTTTTCCTTATCTTTAACTCTACCCCTCCCCTAACTTTTCCATATTTTCACTATACCCTCCCCCTTACTTTCCCTTATCTTTAACTCTACCCCTTCCCAAACCTTTCCATATAATTTTTCACTATATCCTCCCCCTTATTTTTCCTTATCTTTAACTCTACCCCTTCCCAAACTTTTCAATATTTTCACTATACCCTCCCTCCCCCTTACTTTTCCTTATCTTTAACTCTACCCCTTCCCTAACTTTTCCATATTTTCACTATACCCTCCCCCTTACTTTTCCTTATCTTTAACTCTACCCCTTCCCTAACTTTTCAATATTTTCACTATACCCTCCCCTTACTTTTCCTTATCTTTAACTCTACCCCTCACATTTTAACTTTTAGCATCCTCCCCTAATTCAGTTTTCTCCTATTTTCCAATTCTACCCCTCACCTCTTAATTTTTAGCCTCTTCACCTCATTCTCCTTTTTCCTATTTTCTAATCCTACCCCTCCCCTCACCTTTTATTGTTTCCAAATTTTATTTTATTTTATTTTTTCTAACCATCACCTCCCCCTTATTTTTCCTAATTTGATCTTCTACCCCTCCCGTTACTTTTTCATTGCCACTCTAACATTACCCCTACCTTTCCCTAACTCACGCCAAGTATAGGAAACGATTTGGGTGCGCTTGAATCGTTCTTGGTGATCTTTTCACTTCATTCCCACTTTGTCAATTTACTCTACCCCTGTCTCGTTCACTAATTTCAATCTACCCCTTTCCCCCTTCCTTTTTTCCAGAATTACATTCATACCCCTCCCTCTTTTAGTAAATTTCTCGTACCCCTCCCCCTTTCATTTTTCTTAATCTCACTCTACCCTTTCCTTCTCCACTTTAATTTCCAATATACCCTCCAATTCTTCCTACCCCCCTCCTTTTTTCAAAGATCTCCATACATTCTAACGTACTTCACCATCCCTAACTCCCACCTCACACACTTCTCTCTTACCCTTCCTCTCTCTTTCTCTCTCACACTCCCCTACATGTTTTTCAAATAACCCCAAAAAATCTTCTATCCCACACCAAATATATCAAACCCCATATCTCCTACATCATCAAATTTGAACACACACACACACACACACACTATCTCCCTCTCTCTCTCTCTCTCTCTCTCTCTCTCTCTCACGCACACACACACACACACACATCCTTATCTTCCCTATATAAACCCCTCCAATTCTAAATGGTCTTGTGCACTGATGAGCTCCGTAGGAGCGAAACTAGTTTGCCACATCGACCATTTCTTTGTATTACTTTTTAAGTTTCTTAATATGAATTAGTCTTTAGTCTATTTCTCTCTCTCTAAACTTTGTACATCTCTCTCTCTCTCTCTCTCTCTCTCTCTCTCTCTCTATAATTCTCACTCTTAATCTCACATTCACCCACCAATTGTATACCGTTCGCACTCCTTGTATTGACCTCACGGTCTAGAACTCACAATTCTTTGTGCATCTCTCTCTCTCTCTCTCTCTCTCTCTCTATAATTCTCACTCTTAATCTCACATTCACCCACCGATTGTATACCGTTCGCACTCCTTGTATTGACCTCACGGTCTAGAACTCACAACTCGCAATAATGCAGGAGTACTTCCTCCGGGTATACACCTTTAGCTCCCCCTCAACTTGAGTCCCAACACATACAAGTTCTTCTTCTTCTTTTCCTTCTTCTTCCTCCTCTCCTATGCTCACTTGTTTCTCCGCTGGTGTAGGGATCAACAAAGGAATTGATCCTATTTTTAGCAATCTCTCACCATTACCTCCTTCCCTCATATTTTCAGTCTCAACTAAGTTATCAAAGGGTGAAGTTACATCTTGTTTATAATATGGCTCCGACTCTCGGAAATGGACATCCATGCTCACAAATAATCTCTTCTCCATTGGACTCCAACAAACGTACCCCTTTTGTGTGGCAGAGTATCCCACAAATACACATTTCACAGCTCTCGGATCAAGCTTTCCTACAGATTGTCTACTACATATCCAAACACCTTCAAAGGAAGGATCCTAGAGTTATCTCCTTGCAACAACCCACATGGAGACTTCCACTCAAATACTAAAGAGGGCATTCTATTGATCAATACGGCAACTGTCAAAACTATTTGTCCCCATAACTGCTTTGGGACATTCATAAAAATCATGATGTTTCTTGTTACCTCTAGGAGATGTCCATTCTTCCTCTCTTCTACTCCATTTTGTGCTGGTGTATATGGGCATGTAGTTTGATGTTGTATTCCTTGATCTGACAGGTATGCCCTAAACGTAATGTTAGCATACTCTCTTCCATTATCGGAGCTCAACACCTTTACTACTACACCATATTGAGTTTGAGTAGCTCTATTCAAATCTTTGAAACATTATTTGTGTGTGGAAGCGTATGTGAGACACAGAGAGTATAATCGGTTATTCGGAAATTCGATAGTTAGGTAAACCATAGAGAATGATGAGAGAGAGACAAAGAGAGCAGACAATGATTTTATTACAAAATAATAAACACTATGTACATACAATGTGCTTAGTGAGCACTTTTTATACAAGCCTTGATGAGTGGGTTGACAAAAGTACTAACAAGTACTTGCATGCTCATTAACTGAGCCTGACATTAATAGCCTATAATATTCCTATTACTATAATAGGAATGTAGGCCCCTAACGGCCTCTCGGAATCCATCCGGTTCAGCTCACCCGAATTGTACTCTATTCGATTCGGCTCCTGACTTCTTCAGCTGATTCGGGCCTAGTCGATCGGTCGTCAACCGATTCAGCCCATGTTGAGCTTGTCTCTCAACACTCCCCCTCAAGCTCAACTTGAGGTCCCACCGTGTCAACTCTAGCTGGTTCGTCACTCCAACCTCCTCTCCTAGCGTCCCGATGCCTCGCTTGCGCTCCTCGTCTAGTCAAGTCCTACGTCCCACAACCCCTTCGGTCTGGCACTCCTCGAATCATCTAGTCCCGTGCACCTCGACCTCTGTGGTCGGCTTGTCTGCTACCCATACCCATGCTCTCTTTCTCTCTCACACTCCCCTACATGTTTTTCAAATAACCCCAAAAAATCTTCTATCCCACACCAAATATATCAAACCCCATATCTCCTACATCATCAAATTTGAACACACACACACACACACACACACTATCTCCCTCCCTCTCTCTCTCTCTCTCTCTCTCTCTCTCTCACGCACACACACACACACACACACATCCTTATCTTCCCTATATAAACCCCTCCAATTCTAAATGGTCTTGTGCACTGATGAGCTCCGTAGGAGCGAAACTAGTTTGCCACATCGACCATTTCTTTGTATTACTTTTTAAGTTTCTTAATATGAATTAGTCTTTAGTCTATTTCTCTCTCTCTAAACTTTGTACATCTCTCTCTCTCTCTCTCTCTCTCTCTCTCTCTCTCTCTCTCTCTCTCTCTATAATTCTCACTCTTAATCTCACATTCACCCACCAATTGTATACCGTTCGCACTCCTTGTATTGACCTCACGGTCTAGAACTCACAATTCTTTGTGCATCTCTCTCTCTCTCTCTCTCTCTCTCTCTCTATAATTCTCACTCTTAATCTCACATTCACCCACCGATTGTATACCGTTCGCACTCCTTGTATTGACCTCACGGTCTAGAACTCACAATTCGTAGTAATTTCTATGGAGGACCAATCCACAGAGACGTGAACCCACGATGGCATATGATCGACGCCCTTCGAGTATCCACTTCGTGTCGAGTTCCCTCATTTCAAGTGGAAGGCATTTGCAACGGCATCATCGGCATCCCAACATGCCTTCAACAGATTATCTCTCACTTCCTTACATCTTTTCATTGTAAGCATGGGACTACATTCGGTAGCCATGCATTCCCTTTTGTCTCTTTTAGTATGTGTGCATATGGACTACTTTCAATAGTTGGCATTTTGCATAATCTTAGTATTTCCTTTCCTTTCCAATGCACGGGATTACATTGTAGCCGGCATTTGTATTCAACATATGTTCTACCCTTCCGTTGTAACCAATATACCTTGCATCACTCTCCCTCCCACTCACTTTCTCTTGCATGATATCCTTCCCCCATAGTCTCTCTCTATATTAACTTTACCCCTCTTTTATCTTTACCTAATTCTCAACATACCCTTACCTATTTTCAACTCTACCCCTTCCCTAACTTTTCGATATTTCCACTATACCCTCCCCCTTACTTTTCCTTATCTTTAACTCTACCCCTCCCCTAACTTTTCCATATTTTCACTATACCCTCCCCCTTACTTTCCCTTATCTTTAACTCTACCCCTTCCCAAACCTTTCCATATAATTTTTCACTATATCCTCCCCCTTATTTTTCCTTATCTTTAACTCTACCCCTTCCCAAACTTTTCAATATTTTCACTATACCCTCCCTCCCCCTTACTTTTCCTTATCTTTAACTCTACCCCTTCCCTAACTTTTCCATATTTTCACTATACCCTCCCCCTTACTTTTCCTTATCTTTAACTCTACCCCTTCCCTAACTTTTCAATATTTTCACTATACCCTCCCCTTACTTTTCCTTATCTTTAACTCTACCCCTCACATTTTAACTTTTAGCATCCTCCCCTAATTCAGTTTTCTCCTATTTTCCAATTCTACCCCTCACCTCTTAATTTTTAGCCTCTTCACCTCATTCTCCTTTTTCCTATTTTCTAATCCTACCCCTCCCCTCACCTTTTATTGTTTCCAAATTTTATTTTATTTTATTTTTTCTAACCATCACCTCCCCCTTATTTTTCCTAATTTGATCTTCTACCCCTCCCGTTACTTTTTCATTGCCACTCTAACATTACCCCTACCTTTCCCTAACTCACGCCAAGTATAGGAAACGATTTGGGTGCGCTTGAATCGTTCTTGGTGATCTTTTCACTTCATTCCCACTTTGTCAATTTACTCTACCCCTGTCTCGTTCACTAATTTCAATCTACCCCTTTCCCCCTTCCTTTTTTCCAGAATTACATTCATACCCCTCCCTCTTTTAGTAAATTTCTCGTACCCCTCCCCCTTTCATTTTTCTTAATCTCACTCTACCCTTTCCTTCTCCACTTTAATTTCCAATATACCCTCCAATTCTTCCTACCCCCCTCCTTTTTTCAAAGATCTCCATACATTCTAACGTACTTCACCATCCCTAACTCCCACCTCACACACTTCTCTCTTACCCTTCCTCTCTCTTTCTCTCTCACACTCCCCTACATGTTTTTCAAATAACCCCAAAAAATCTTCTATCCCACACCAAATATATCAAACCCCATATCTCCTACATCATCAAATTTGAACACACACACACACACACACACTATCTCCCTCTCTCTCTCTCTCTCTCTCTCTCTCTCTCTCACGCACACACACACACACACACATCCTTATCTTCCCTATATAAACCCCTCCAATTCTAAATGGTCTTGTGCACTGATGAGCTCCGTAGGAGCGAAACTAGTTTGCCACATCGACCATTTCTTTGTATTACTTTTTAAGTTTCTTAATATGAATTAGTCTTTAGTCTATTTCTCTCTCTCTAAACTTTGTACATCTCTCTCTCTCTCTCTCTCTATAATTCTCACTCTTAATCTCACATTCACCCACCAATTGTATACCGTTCGCACTCCTTGTATTGACCTCACGGTCTAGAACTCACAATTCTTTGTGCATCTCTCTCTCTCTCTCTCTCTCTCTCTCTATAATTCTCACTCTTAATCTCACATTCACCCACCGATTGTATACCGTTCGCACTCCTTGTATTGACCTCACGGTCTAGAACTCACAACTCGCAATAATGCAGGAGTACTTCCTCCGGGTATACACCTTTAGCTCCCCCTCAACTTGAGTCCCAACACATACAAGTTCTTCTTCTTCTTTTCCTTCTTCTTCCTCCTCTCCTATGCTCACTTGTTTCTCCGCTGGTGTAGGGATCAACAAAGGAATTGATCCTATTTTTAGCAATCTCTCACCATTACCTCCTTCCCTCATATTTTCAGTCTCAACTAAGTTATCAAAGGGTGAAGTTACATCTTGTTTATAATATGGCTCCGACTCTCGGAAATGGACATCCATGCTCACAAATAATCTCTTCTCCATTGGACTCCAACAAACGTACCCCTTTTGTGTGGCAGAGTATCCCACAAATACACATTTCACAGCTCTCGGATCAAGCTTTCCTACAGATTGTCTACTACATATCCAAACACCTTCAAAGGAAGGATCCTAGAGTTATCTCCTTGCAACAACCCACATGGAGACTTCCACTCAAATACTAAAGAGGGCATTCTATTGATCAATACGGCAACTGTCAAAACTATTTGTCCCCATAACTGCTTTGGGACATTCATAAAAATCATGATGTTTCTTGTTACCTCTAGGAGATGTCCATTCTTCCTCTCTTCTACTCCATTTTGTGCTGGTGTATATGGGCATGTAGTTTGATGTTGTATTCCTTGATCTGACAGGTATGCCCTAAACGTAATGTTAGCATACTCTCTTCCATTATCGGAGCTCAACACCTTTACTACTACACCATATTGAGTTTGAGTAGCTCTATTCAAATCTTTGAAACATTATTTGTGTGTGGAAGCGTATGTGAGACACAGAGAGTATAATCGGTTATTCGGAAATTCGATAGTTAGGTAAACCATAGAGAATGATGAGAGAGAGACAAAGAGAGCAGACAATGATTTTATTACAAAATAATAAACACTATGTACATACAATGTGCTTAGTGAGCACTTTTTATACAAGCCTTGATGAGTGGGTTGACAAAAGTACTAACAAGTACTTGCATGCTCATTAACTGAGCCTGACATTAATAGCCTATAATATTCCTATTACTATAATAGGAATGTAGGCCCCTAACGGCCTCTCGGAATCCATCCGGTTCAGCTCACCCGAATTGTACTCTATTCGATTCGGCTCCTGACTTCTTCAGCTGATTCGGGCCTAGTCGATCGGTCGTCAACCGATTCAGCCCATGTTGAGCTTGTCTCTCAACACTCCCCCTCAAGCTCAACTTGAGGTCCCACCGTGTCAACTCTAGCTGGTTCGTCACTCCAACCTCCTCTCCTAGCGTCCCGATGCCTCGCTTGCGCTCCTCGTCTAGTCAAGTCCTACGTCCCACAACCCCTTCGGTCTGGCACTCCTCGAATCATCTAGTCCCGTGCACCTCGACCTCTGTGGTCGGCTTGTCTGCTACCCATGCCCTTCTAAGCTCCTTCATTGTCGTGGTATTGGCACCCCTCGACCCGTCGGCTCCTCCGTCTTGGCATCGGCTTCGACTGCTTTCTCCTACACTTGGCCTTCATGTGATTTGGCTCGTCCAAATCAAACTTCTCGATCGAATCAGTTGTCTCCAATTCATTCATGCTCTTGTCTGAATTGGTTATCTCCAATTTGTCTTCCATCAGGCCCTTGACCACATCTGCCCATGTCTTGGTCCTGGCCTTTGCTTGGTCGGCTCTGTCCTTCCCGACTCTACCGCCTCTCTCGGCTTTACCTCCCCTTGGTTCGGTTGGCTCTGGCTTCGGCTCCTCTCTCGGCCGCCCCCTACATGCGGCTAGTCCTTGCTTAGCCGATCTTCTTCAACCTGTGCATGCGTCCTTGGTTTCTGTAGTTGATCCGGACGTTCCAACTTCTTTAGTCGTGTCGAAATCGAATTCTTCATCCAATTCGGTATTTCGGACTTTGTCTCTTGCCGTCTCGCATATTCAACTTTTCCCTCTCAAGTTCGGCATGTCGAGATGCTGTAAGCCAAGCATGCTCGAAAAATGTTGCAACTTGTCAAGGCCAAGAGGTTTGGTGAAGATATCGACAACCTGTTGATTAGTCAGAACATACACAAGTTCGACTTCACTAGAGAGGACTCGTTCCCAGACGAAATGATAGTGCACCTCAATGTGCTTGGTCCGGGCATGGAAGACGGGCTTCTTTGAAGGTTGGATGTTGTTGAGGTTGTTGCAGTATATGACTGTCGGTTTGGATGCCTCCACTTGCAGATTCCTCAATAGCCGTTTTAGCCAAATAGCAACAACCGCCCCTCAAATATCTCCTTCAGTGCTCGACAATGCCACTGTCAGCTGCTTTTTGCTGCTCTAGGAAATCACAACGCTTGCCAATGAAAACACAAATACGTATGTTGACCTGTGATCGCCGGCATTTTCGGCCCAATTGGCATCCGTATAGCCGACTAACTCCTCAGCTACTCCTGCCCGATACAACAATGCCTATCCTGAGTGCCGCTAACATATCACAATATCTTTTGTGCACACTGAAGTTGTTCGGTCTTTGGCTGCAACATGAACTGATTAATCAATCCGACCGGATAACTGAGATCCGACTGAGTGATGGTCAAGTAAATGAGGCTTCCGACTATCTGTCGGAACCGTGTCGAATCGCACGCCGTTCTCGAATATTGGCAAAGCTTAAGTCTTTTGCTTCTCTAGGCAATCACAACCTCACCTCAAATATCAGTCTCAGTGCTCAACAGTGCCGACGTCGGCTGCTTTTTGCTGCTCTAGGCAATCACAATGCTTGCCAATGAAAACGCGAATCCGTATGTTGACCTACGATCGCCGGAATTTCTGGCCCACTCGACATCCGTGTAGCCGACTAACTCCTCGGCTACTCCTACCTGATACAACAATGCCTATCCTTAGTGCCGCTAACATATCACAATATCTTTTGTGCACACTGAAGGTGTTCGGTCTTTGGTTACAACATGAATTGACTAATCAATCCGACTAGATAGCTGAGGTCCGGCTAAGTGATGGTCAAGTAAATGAGGCTTCTGACTATTTGTTAGAACCGTGTCGAATCGCATGCCGTTCTCGAATATTGGCGAAGCTTCACGCTTTTTGCTACTCTAGGCAATCACAACTGCCCCTCAAATATCACCTTCAGTGCTCGAGAGGGCCACTGTTGGTTGCTTTTTGCTGTTCTAGGCAATCACAACGCTTGCCAATGAAAATGCAAATTCATATGTTGACTTGCGATCGCCGGAATTTCCGGCCCAATTGGCATCCGTGTAGCTGACTAACTCCTCGGCTATTCTTGCCCGGTACAACAATGCGTATCCTTAGTGCCGCTAACATATCACAATATCTTTTGTGCACACGGAAGGTGTTCGGTCTTTGGCGGCAACATGAAGTGAGTAATCAATCTGACCGGATAGCTGAGGTCTGGCTGAGTGATGGTCAAGTAAATGAGGCTTTCGACTATCTGTCGGAACTGTGTCGAATCGCACGCCGTTCTCGAATATTGGCGAAGCTTCACGCTTTTTGCTGCTCTAGGTAATCACAACCGCCCCTCAAATATCACTCTCAGTGCTCGATAGGGCCATTGTCGGCTTCTTTTTGCTGCTCTAGGCAATCACACCGCTTGCCAATGAAAACGCGAATCCGTATGTTGACCTGCGATCGCCGGAATTTCTGGCCCAATCCGTGTAGCCGACTAACTCCTTGACTACTCCTTGTTACCGATTAGGAACACAGTCTACGACCAGTCCTTTGACCTAGACCTCAAAGTGTCTGCATTGCAACGAATGGTACAGTCGTACCGTAATACGTAATGGGATAACTCCCCGTATCCTAGTAGCATATAAGGGAGACGGCTACAACCGAACTCCTTAGACAGTGCACTAGTAACAACACTCGCACTCACGCCTACGCCCTTATGATTACAATATGCCACCAAGAATCACAGAAACACAGTAGATTAACCACAGATATGCACATGAATAAGTGAAGATAGTACTCTATTAACATAACGCTCTATGCACCCAAATTTACACTCTACCTCTTACAGAGGATTTTTGCCCTTTATATACAAAGAGTCTTTTAGCCATTCACGCTTCCCACGTGAACCGTTATATGCGTTACGTTTTAACTATATTCTATATTTCTGCGCTCCTGTCCATCGGTTACTATTCCGGCAGACAACACTTGGCATGCCTGTGGGACAGTGCCATGGCACATCGGACCCATCCCTTTAATCTTCCTCCAAAATGGCCCGAATGTTTGGTTCCACCCCGGTGTTCTGTTCAGGTTCGGGGACAGCGTAGTGTTAGTAGGCGCGTCGTTGCGTGGTTCTAGTACTTGCTTGGTAGGGCTTTCGATGGTGCTGTTGGCTTCTTGTGTGGGCGGTCCGGGCTCTGCTGGCTCGTCCTGTTCTACTGTGGCTGGCTCAGCCATCGGCGGGCTCTCGGTAGGTCGAGGTTCTGTCTCGTTCGTAACTTCCTCCGTGGTGCCGGCCGTAGTCGTACGCTCCAGTGAATGGGGCTGAGGTTCCTCATGGTCAGTAGTCTCATTTTTTGGTATCGCGGGGGGCTCTGCTTGCTGTTCCGTGCTGCCCACCGCAGTGGTTAATTCTGGTGATGTGGGCTGAGGTTCCTCTCGTTCGGCAGTATCCTTTACTGGTATCGCGATGGATTCCGCGTTGGGTCGCGTGTTGCCGGCTTGCATGATTTGGTGAAACAGGTCCTCCTGACTTTCGCCAAAATCGTCTAGTAGCTGCGCGTGTTTCTCAGAGTGTTGGTCCGCTAGTATGCGATATTCCTGCGCTAGGTCCTCCCGTACTACCGCAATGCTTTCCTCATTGAGTTTGTAGAACCCTCGACAGTCTTTTCTTCGGTTCTCCCAGTCCACCCGGTATGTATGCAACTCCGCCGCTTGTGTAGCCCACGCTATCCAGCCTTTGTCTAGCGCCGCTTGTAATTGCGCCGTAAACCTCTCCCGATTTGTTTGAAGAAGTATGTGCACGTTGTCGGTTATTGCTTGGCAATGGTTGCGTGCTTCTTCTACGGTTTTCTTGAGGTTTTCGATTTCTTGTTTACTGACCGCCGCCGCTTCCTCATAATTGCTCCTCATTCTTGCCCATATCTGAGATTCCTTCGAATGTAATTCCTCCAGCTTTCCCATTTCATTGTTCAGGCGGATTTCGAGCCGATGCCTTCTCTTCTCTTCCCGTACAAGCTGCTCGTCAAACCATGCTTTCTTCTTTTCCAATAACGCCTGGAGTTCCGTGATCGCCGTTTCCAATTTTTGCGCTTCCTCCTGTAGTTTGGCGTTTTCTTCTTTTGTGCGGGTGTGCTGTGCTGCCTCCGCTATGAGTTTCTCTTCAAAGGTCTTAACTGCCTTTCGGCCGTTGGCCCGAATGTCCTTTTCTCTGTCCGAGGACTGGCGAAGTTCGGAGCGAAGGTGTTCAATCTCCGATTCCGCCAGTTGCACGACCCTTTTTGCTTTTGAGGCAATGGCGGTCTGTGCTTCAATCTCTTCTTTCAGGGCCTCGACGGCATTATCTGTTGGTTGAGCTGCCTACTGCGCCATAGTCGCATTACGCTCCAACTCCGCGATGCATTCATTGGCCTTTTGTAGATCGGCTTGGGTCAGTTTAACCGTTTTCCAGACATTTTTATTTTTAATCGCCATATCTTTGGCGCCAATATTGACCTTAGCTAGTTCCCTATGAACCTCGACGAGGGCTGGGTTTAATGGGGGTAGTTCCATCCCCATTTGGCGTATACCGGCGTTCCGCTGTCTACCAACTCTGGCTAGCTGCTCCTCATCATAGCTTTCCGTTGTTTGTGTTAGCGTGCGCTCGATTATTTGTCGCTCCGCGTGCTCCTCAACCACTTGTTGGGAGACTTTTATTTGTTGTGTTGCCAAAAATTCCATGAGTTCAAAAGTAGTTCCGAATTGTAATAGTGCGCCGAACTCATGGGCCGTGTCCGGAATGTCCGGATATGCCAGGACCTTGCTTTCCCCTGTAAATACGCCTTTCACACGCTGTGACTGGGCCGAAACGATTGACCGTGATTCCCGGATTATTTCGAAGGTGGTGTTGGGCTCTGTAGCTATGGGGTTGTCGACCACGGTGGTCGTCTCTGTGGCCGCGAGTGTGTCTTTAACTAATCCGCGCCCATCTTTCCTGCCCATCATTTCGGCCTTGGGCTGCCCTCACGTTGCTCAGCTTCCTACTCATGCAGAGCTTCCTCCCTGTTCTCCGCCTGTTCCTCCTGTGTTGTTCGCGTGCTGGGTTGGGTTGATTGGGGTTCATCCTCCCATTCCGTGGTGGCTAACTCCGCTAACCTTTGTTTCGTGGGTCGTGGCGGCGACATGGGTTTGCTAGGCTATGGTGCGGGTAGTCCTCGGGGCGGGAATAGTATCGTCAGATACTGTTGTATGATTAGCTTGAGCTTTTTGCTGCCTTGATATGCATGCATGCCTTCCCGCAATGATGGTCCCGTAATGACCCTCCAATTGACCGTGCGCCCTTCAAAGGTATCAATGAGGATACCTGCCTTTTGTAACGGTTACATACCATATTATTTTTACACTATAGTACAAGTAGGACCCTATACTTACTTCGCAGATTCCTCGGCTTTGTCCTGTCCGGCGGGGAACGGGTTAGGTGGCGTAGGTCGTCCGTAAGGTTTAAGGTGAAACCCATTCATCTTTTGTCATAACACTTCCCTGGCCAAAGTGCCAAGTTGAAACGTGCCCTGTTCTGCTCCCACTATCTAGTACGGCATGTCCAACGGAATCTTAATTTTCCTGGCATTTGCCCCATGTGTGTTTGAAAAACTAATACCGCTTTCCCAACCGTAAAATCCTTTTCACGCAAATGCCGATGTTGTCCACGAATGCTTTGCGCCGCCGTTGTTCCTGCTCCAATATGGCCATACTGCGTAACCTTGTTTTGCCTAGTTCTAGCAGTTGTTGTAGCCGTATTTGTTCAGATTTGCCGCGGTCTTTTTGCGTAGTGGTTTCGCTTCTACCCACTTGGTGTAGTAATCCGTAACCACTAGGATATACTTATTGCCCGTTCGAGCAACCGCCGGGGTAAAGGGTCCCACAAAGTCCAACCCCCACTTTTGGAAAGGATCCAACGGCAACACCGGTTGATGTGGCATTCTCGCGATCTCCGTGGGTTAGCCCAGCCGTTGGCATAAATCGCACTGTTTGCAATATTCATACGCATCCTTTTGTGTAGTCGGCCACCAAAGTCCTACTTGCCAGATTTTCCGAGCCATAACATCGCCCGCGTAATGTGCTCCTGCCGTACCATAGAGGGCTTCTCGTAAAACTGCAGCCTTCTCATCCTGCCGTATTCCACGCCTCCAGATGCCGTCACTGCCTTTGTGATATAGGACGTCGTCGACTAAATAGAAATTACGACTCCATACGACCAATCGTTTTTTCTCGTCCGTCCTTAATTGGGGTGGCAGTAACCCTGTGGTCAGAAAGTAGGTCATTTCTTTTGCGTGAGTAATCGCAGAGATTTTGTTCGGATTGACCGCTATCCCTTCCTTACTGACTAGGTGGCCGAGGAGAGCTCCGCTGGTGACACCGAAGGCGCATTTGGCGAGATTCAGGCTTAAGTGTGCAGTTCGGCAACGCTCTAGGCAAAGCTATAGATATGTAAAATGTTCAGCTGCTGTCCCGTATACCGCAAAATCGTCTAAAAAGACCTGCATGAAGGCAAGTATATATTCCCCAAAAATCTTCGTGATTGTCCATTGAAATGTAGCCGACATTGTCTTTAGCCCGAACATCATGATGACCGCGGCATAGACTCCCTAGTCCGTGACAAACGTCGTCTTCTCTTGGTCGTCGGGGTGCATGCGTACTTGATTGTACCCACTGAATCCATCTAGAAAGCTATACATGTCATGCCCTGCGACGGCATCCAGTACGATGTCGGTGAAAGGTAAAGGGAACGCGTCTGTAATGGTTATGACGTTCAATTTCCGGTAGTCCACGCACACGTGTATTTTGCCATTTTTCTTTGGTACGACTACTATCAGGCTTAGCTATGTGGCTTGTTTGACTTGTCGAATGAATTCGGCCTTGAGGAGTTTGTCAATTTCCTCTTTTATGTGAGCTGCGTAATTTGGGCTCATGCGGTATCGACGCTACTGGACCGGTTTCGAGTCGGTCGCTAAATTGATCTTATGTTGATAGAACTTCAGATCTAATCCCTTCATGTCCTCGTGGGACCAAGCGAACACATCTTTATATTTCCTGAGTAGTGCAATCATTGTGTCTCTATGATCCGGCAGTAATTCTTTTGCGATGGAGAGGAATCGGGGGTCTGACGTCGTACCCACATTTACTTCTTCTAGGGCTGAGGCAGTGACTCGTCGTGAAATTTCCATCTCCCTCTCGAACGTCGTCCGTGCTCTGCTTAATTCTAATATTGACTCTGGGTTTGGTTTGTAAGCCTTGTCGTGGAGCGTAGTGGGCGTGGCGTATTCCGCCGCGGTTTCTATGACATCGATTTCGAATAGTGGAATGATCTGAGGGTGCTCATCGAGGTATACTTCTAATTCTGTATCATCCACCCCAGCCAACATATTTATATCTTCCGTGTATAACGGTGTTATGCCCTTGGGTTGTGCCACCATTTCCTTTGTTGGTACGCGAACCTTGGTGCGTCCGCATTGAAAGTTGATGCACTTATGTTGCCAGCTCTGTTTGATATTCGTTGAACGAAGCCATGGTCTGCCAAGCAGCATAGGATACGCTCCTCGGGCGTCGAGGGCGAGGACTACCGCCGAGATGTTGAAGCGATGTCTGCCCATGATAATGCCTAACTTGCGTAGTAAGCCTAAAGGTCGTACTGAGCTGGTATCCACCATGCGAAGCCAAAACTGGCAAGCTTCCCCTTCTAAAATTCCCAATTATTCGCATGTCTTCGCGCTAATCACATTGACGCCAGAGCCACCATTGATTACGCATCCTGTGATTTCCTGACTGTGTAATATCAACTTAATAGCCGGATTATGGTGATCCACCACCGTTGGTCCGACACTAGTGTCCGTAAAGTTGGCGGAGACGCTTACCCCAGGTCTGCCTATTATGCGATCCTCCACGGCCTGGTGGAACCATAGGACTAGTTGAAGTAGCTTCTCCATGGTCAATGTTATCTCGTAGCCTGCGAGTGCTTGCCCTATGGGATCCGGAGATATCACATCTTCCGCCAAAGGCCCCACATTGTTCGCGGACTCCTGCCGCATACGTTCCGTATTTGCCACGTTCGCTTTTTCGACCCATGCTTGGGCCGTCTGACGTATCTCATCTTGCGCGGCACAATCAACATTTTTTGTTTGCTGTCTTGTCGTGACTTGCTGAACTTCCACCATAATTGTATTGACGGTGGGCCCCTTGCCCTTGCGTAGTGGACATTACGTGGCATAATGTCCGGGCTGTTGGCAAATGAAACAATGGACGCTAGATTTGCCTTTCTC
Organism: Azolla caroliniana; assembly: GCF_043228905.1. NCBI lineage: Eukaryota > Viridiplantae > Streptophyta > Polypodiopsida > Salviniales > Salviniaceae > Azolla > Azolla caroliniana. The sequence continues at coordinate 6,671,944 of NW_028230455.1, read as the reverse complement.
GGCAGCTGGTGGCGTGTTCCAATCCCCAGGTGTGACTTGCTCCTCCCGGTCTTGGTTCATTCTTCTGAGCATTAGCGTTGGTTGTTGTTGGTACTGGTGCGGCTCTTGATGCCGGTCATCATCCGAACTTTCGTTGTACCGCCGTTGGTCTCGATACTGACGATGTTTCCCGGGAGGCCCATTGAAGCCGCCACGTTTGTTTGTCGGACGGTAATTCTCGTAGCATCGACCTCCTTTATTATATCTGTGGTTGCCTCGGTAGTCTTCTTCCTCCGGCTCTTCTTCCTCGGAATCGTTGTTATTCCGGCGATTCAGGTAGTGCCGGCCATCGCGTGAGTTCCGATCCGTATACCAGGGCCGTTCTTCTTGGCACCTTTGCTCATTACGGCGGGGTGGGCGCTCTGTTTCCACGCTTTGTACTGTGGGCGTGGATCTGTTCAACACATTGTACTCACACTACTCGACCGTGTGTGCTTTCGAGTGATAGATTGGGCAGTGGATTCAGATGTTGCATTCCACTGCGGAATGCCTAGAATTGAGGCAAATCGTGCACTGGATTGCCTGGCGAAAATGTTGTTCCTCGTCCTGAGGTAACGCTTGCCATAATGAGGACATGGAAAACCTCTTCTTCGTCCAGCTTGAGCTATAGCGCTCGTTCTATGACCATATCGGTTGTTTCTCCTTTCACGCTATTGTTGTTGAGTGTCGTCCGTATCGGTTGTCGTAAAGCTACCAAAAATGTCTTCCGAGCCTTGTCCTTTGTCGAGCCCCGTTCTAATTTCCGCCGTAGATTTTGGAAGCATAAACTGAAATCCGCTACAATCTCGGCTGGCAACTGTTTAATTGTATAAAAGTGCCTGAGGATTTCGCGTTGTGGCACTGCTGATGAAAGAAACGCAGAAAGGCCGACTGTAGTTGGTTGAAGGACGTGATTGCTGGCAGATCCATTTGCGAATGCCAAAACACCGCTCTCCCATCCAGGGTTAATCCGAACTCTGTCATTTTGGATTGGTGCGCTATTGCTTCGGGAAGTCTCTGCGCCATGTGATTTGCATTCCAGACATTCAGGAACAGACGAATGTGGGTTGCGGCGTCGGTTTCGTCGTTGAAGCGGGGATAAGAGAAGGTCATGTTGGATGCTATGGCGGGTAGGGAAAGACCACAATGCTTTTGTGGTGAGCGCACTTCCTGCTTGTCGCCGGGATATTTGGTGAGCAAGAAAACGTCTTTGTGGTCCCGACAGGTATCACTGAGGTCACTGAGGCGAGGTATTTGCCCTGCGCATTCCTCTGTCTGGCGTGTGATGGACCTTGTGATTGGTCGGTCTTGTAGTGTTGGTTCTCTGGGACGTCTGCGGCTAAACATCCATTCGTCGTTGTTCGTCTATGAGAAGACACAGATCACCAAGTGTGCCAAAAGTGTTACCGATTAGGAACACAGTCTACGGTCTGTCCTTCGATCTAGACCTCAAAGTGACTGCGTTGCAACGAATGGTACCGTCGTACCATAATACGTAATGGGATACCTCCCCGTATCCTAGTAGCGTATAAGGGAGACGGCTACAACCAAACTCCTTAGAGAATGCACTAGTAACAACACTCGCACTCACGCCTGCGCCCTTACGACTACAATACTCCACCAAGAATCACAAAAACACAGTAGATTAACGACAAATATGCACAGGAATCAGAGAAGATAATACTCTATTAAGATAACGCTACCTCTTACAGAGGATTTCTGCCCTATATATACAAAGGGTCTTTTAGCCGTTCACGCTTCCCGCGTAAACTGTTACATGCATTACGTTTTTACTGTATTCTATATTTCTGCACTCCTGTCCGTCGGTTACTATTTCGGCGGACAACACTCATGCCCAATACAACTATGCCTATCCTTAGTGCCGCTAACATATCACAATATCTTTTGTGCACACGGAAGGTGTTTCGTCTTTGGCTTCAACATGAACTAACTAATCAATCCGAACGGATAGTTGAGGTCTGGCTGATTGATGGTCAAGTAAATGAGGCTTCCGACTATCTATCAGAACCGTGTCAAATCGCACGCCGTTCTCAAATATTGGCGAAGCTTCGCGCTTTTTGCTGCTCTAGGCAATCACAACCGCCCCTCAAATATCACCCTCAATGCTCGATAGAGCCACTGTTGGCTGCTTTTTGCTGTTCTAGGCAATTACAATGCTTGACAATGAAAACGTGAATCCCTGTGTTGACCTATGATCGCCGGAATTTCATGCCCAATCGGCATCCGTGGAGACGACTACCTCCTCGGCCACTCCTGCCCAATACAACAATGCCTATCCTTAGTGCCGCTAACATATCACAATATCTTTTGTGCACATGGAAGGTGTTTGGTCTTTGGCTGTAATATGAACTGACTAATCAATCCAACCGGATAGCTGAGGTCTGGCTGAGTGATGGTCAAGTAAATGAGGCTTCCGACTATTTGTCAGAACCGTGTAGAATCGCACGCCATTCTCGAATATTGGCGAAGCTTCACACTTTTTGCTGCTCTAGGTAATCACAACCGCCCCTCAAATATCGCCCTCAGTGGTCGACAAGGCCACTGTCGGCTGCCTTTTGTTGCTCTAGGCAATCACAACGTTTGCCAATAAAAACGCAAATCCGTATGTTGACCTGCGATCGCCGGAATTTCCAGCCCAATCGGCATCCGTGTAGCCGACTAACTCCTCGGCTACTCTTGCCCAATACAACAATGCCTATCCTTAGTGCAGCTAGCATATCACAATATCTTTTGTGCACATTGAAGGTGTTCGGTCTTTGGTTGCAACATGAACTGACTAATCAATCCGACTAGATACCTGACGTCTGGCTAAGTGATGGTCAAGTAAATAAGGCTTCTGACTATCTATCGGAATCGTGTCAAATCGCACGCCGTTCTCGAATATTGGCGAAGCTTCACACTTTTTGTTGCTCTAGGCAATCACAATCACCCCTGAAATATCGCCCTCAATGGTCGACAGGGCCATTGTTGGCTGCTTTTTGCTACTCTAGGCAATTACGACGCTTGCCAATGAAAACGCGAATGTGTATGTTGACCTGCAATCGCTGGAATTTCCGACCCAATCAGCATCCGTGTAGCCGACTAACTCGTCTACTCCTGCCCGATACAACAATGCCTATCCTTAGTGCCAGTAACATATCACAATATCTTTTCTGCACACTGAAGGTTTTCGGTCTTTGGTTGCAACATGAACTGAGTAATCAATCCGACTAGATAGTTGAGGTCCGGCTAAGTGATGGTCAAGTAAATGAGGCTTCCGACTATCTATCGGAACCGTGTCGAATCACATGCCGTTCTCGAATATTGGCGAAGCTTCAAGCTTTTTGCTGCTCTAGGCAATCACAACCACCCCTCAAATATTGCCCTCAATGCTCGATAGAGCCACTATTGGCTGCTTTAACCTGTTCTAGGCAATCACAACGCTTGCCAATAACAACGCGAATTTGTATGTTGACATGTGATCACTGGAATTTCCGGCCAAATCGGCATCTGTGTAGCCAACTAACTCCTCGGCTACTCTTGCTCGATACAACAAGGCCTATCTTTAGTGCCGCTAACATATCGTAATATCTTTTGTGCACAGTGAAGGTGTTCGGTCTTTGGCTGCAACATGAACTGACTAATCAATCCGACCAGATAGCTGAGGTCCGGCTAGTGATGGTCAAGTAAATGAGGCTTCCGACTATCTGTCGGAACCGTGTCGAATCGCACGCCGTTCTCGAATATTGGCGAAGCTTCACACTTTTTGCTACTCTAGGCAATCACAATTGCCCCTCAAATATCTCCCTCACTGGTCGACAGTGCCACTGTCGTCTGCTTTTTGCTGCTCTAGGCAATCACAACGCTTGCCAATGAAAACGCAAATCCGTATGTTGACCTGCGATCGCCAGAATTTCCGGCCCAATCAGCATCCGTTTAGCCGACTAACTCCTTGGCTACTCCTGCCCGATACAACAATGCCTATCCTCAGTGCTGCTAACATATCACAATATCTTTTATGCACAATATCTTTAATGCCGATTCGGACAAGGGCGAATCATGCCGACGAGGCGTAGATAGGCGTCAGATATCACACTACCTAGATGGCTTAGGGCGAGTAGACACAAAGCCAACTCAATGGATGTGAATACCTCAAGGTGGTGAATACCTCGAAGCACTGATTTGGGAGTGGCTTCATCAGGAAATTAGAGATGTTCACTTCGATGTCAATCTTCCGGACTTTGAGCTTCATCTCAGTTACTAGCTCCCGGATATGATGATGTCGCACCTCAATATGCTTTGTCTTTGCATGATAGAGAGGATTATTGATGTGGTGTATTTCGTCCTCCCAATGCTTTCGACCTGGATTTGACATGTACCGGCTGACGACACCTACGATGTAGGCAAGATCAGGTTGGGTCGCCACCATCACTTACATGATACTTCCTATAGCCGATGTGTAGGGTGTCTTTCCATTGAGCTCTCTCTCCTTATCCGTCAAATGAGAGTCTTTGTCCGATGGTCAGGTAAATGTCGGTGGTGGTATTGGGGCTAGCTTCACGTTTTGCATGTTGAAGCACTTTAGCACCTTGCGAATATAGTCGAACTGGGAGAGTCTGAGAGTTTTTGTTCTCCGATTTCGCTCTATCCTCATACCTAGTATGTGTCGGGCTTGTTCGAGTTCCTTCATTGCAAACTTCTCGTGAAGACTTCTCTTTAACTTTCTGATTTCGGCTTGATTGCTTCTTGCAATTATCATGTCATTGACATAGAGGATCAAATAGATCCAAGACTCATCAACCAGTTGCCGAGTATACATACATGAGTCGGAGTTGGACCGGATGTAGTCGAGCTGTTGGATGTAGGAGTCAAACTTTTGGTACCACATCCTTGGCGCTTGTTTTAAGCCATAAAGGCTTTTCTTCAATTGACATACGAGGTGACTTTCCTCCCCCCTCGCTGTGAAGCCTACCGGTTGGGACATGTAAATGTCCTCTTCCAAGTCTCTGTGTAGGAAAGTCGTGTTGACGTCCAGTTGCTCAACCTCTAGGCCCTCTGTCGCCACAACTCCGAGTAGGAGCCGTAGGGTGGTCATCTTGACTACTGGAGAGAATATCTCGCCATAGTCAACCCCATGTTCTTGCTTGAACCCTTTTGCAATGAGCCGAACTTTGTATTTTGGTTTCTCTTAGTCGAATACATATTTGTATCTGAAAACCCATTTGCAGGGCATCGACTTTCTTCCAGCTAGTAGTTCGACCAGCTCCCATATATTGTTCTGATAGATCGAGTCCATCTTGGATCTCATGGCTTGTAGCCACGCGTCGACATCTGATGCAACTCTAACTTCGTCGTATGTGCTTGGTTCACCTGCATCAGTGTAGTTAACGTAGTCCAGGCTCGGTTGATAGAACTCTATCAGCCTTCGAACTCGTCCAGATCTCCTGGATGCCGAAGTGATTGGTTCGGATACTTCGATAAGCTCTATCAGTCGATCAGTGTTTGTTGAACCACTTATGTCAGGAGTCTTGTTGTATGAATCACCCTTGTGCTAGGAGTTCGGCGACGCCACATCATCCTCCCCTACTTCGGGATCGTTTGACTTGAAGATAGGAGTCTTAGTCGACTCATGTTGCCTTTTCCCCTTAGCCTTTTTGGGTGTGGTAGATGAATCGACTCTGTCTCTGTCCACTCTGTCATTTTCGACTTGCACATTGTCAACTTTTGTCAATCACTTAGTCGAAAGAGTTTCAACTAATGAACCTCTTGCCAATTCAGGGTCGATAGGGGTGGTGTTGGCTCGGTCGAGTTTGACTATTTGTCAACTCTTTGATTCAGCCGGTGGCTCGGTCTTTCTACGACTTCTCTTTCGAAGTCAAAAGAGACCTTTTACCCACTCTTTTTTGTTGGTTCCTGTTGAGATACAAGCTCAACATTGGGTGCGTAAACCAGTGCGTAGGCTGGGTGTGTAACTAAAGGCCGTATCGGTGCGTAAACTAGGAGGACATTGGATAGATATTCCAAGGAGGAATATATTTTGGAAGTTAGTGTAGGGGCTCATTGATGAGCATTGAAGTAAGAGTCAGTACTTCTGTTAGTCCATATGGGCTTGTATGAAAGTGCTCTCTGAGCACATCCTATGTATAGAGCGTTATTCTCTTAATATAATTTTGTCTCTTGCCCTCCCTCTCATTCTTTGTGTTCTTTGCATTTACCGAACTGTTGTGTTTTCGAACATCAATTGTATACTCCGTATCTTTTACGCACACTTCCGCACATTGTATTCTTCGACATGGTATCAGAGTGCGAGGGGTGAGATTCCTCTGCAGCCGACAGAAAAGCAAGAGATCAAGACAGAGTCAAGGTTTCTTGTTTTCAAAAAAGATACGATAGAAATATGGACAGAGGAATGGGAAGCTCGCTTTCAACTGAAAAGCTCAATAGGAGCAACTACACATCTTGGTCGTTCAAGATGCACTAGTACCTGCTCGGCCATGGCTACTGGATTTATGTCGAAGGAGATAATGATGCAACACCCGAATCGACACACAGAGACTTCTCGGCCTAGGAACACAGAACTTTCAGAGTTCTCTACAGTTTTGCGTTTTGTGTGAGCGATCAACTCTTGAGCTACATTCGGGATGCCACGACACCAAAGGACGCGTGGGCGCATATGAAAAGGATTTTCATCACCAGCACGACACTAGGAAGCTACAACTCAAGCAGGAGCTAAGCAATGTTCGGCAGAATGATCTGTCCATGGCCGATTATACAATCCGAATCAAGGAGATTTGCGACTCTCTCGCCTCCATCAACGTGAACGTGAGGAGAATGAAATGGTGCAGGTTGGCCTTGGAGGTTTAGCGTCTAAGTTCGGAGCATTCCGAATGGTGGTCTGCACGAGGGAGAATACACCATCATTTTTTGAGCTTCAATCAAAGTTGCTCGTAGAAGAAAACCACGTGGGTGCGTCGACGAGTACGCACACCAACAACAAAATGTTGTATACGGAGGCAGAGAGGCCCCATGGTCGTGGTGGATGAGGCAAGTCGGTACGCAATCGAGGTAGCTGACAAGAGCAGAATCTACCACATAATCAAAATATCGACAACAGTTCTGGACACTTCGTTAATCGGTGGAGCCAAGGCGGTGCCAGGAGCCGGCAAGGGAAAGCCACACCGGACTGTTGGTAATGTGCCAAGAAGTGACGGGAACCCAACGTTCCTTATGCGCAACGCTCGGCCACAACCGAGATTCTTTTCATACACAGAAAACGGGAAATAGAACACGACACAAAGAAGAGAAATGGTACACAGGAGGTTAACGTGGAAAACCCCAAACTAGGGGAAAAACCACAGCAACCCACAGGCTGCAAACTGTCACTATGTATGAATGTACAAAACAGTGAGTACACGGAGGCAACGACCTCGGGCTCACGATCTTCGCCACAGGCAGCGGTTACAACAGAGGCAACGACCTCGTTCTCTCTCTCTCTCTCTCTGTGTACAGTTACGCGCTCTCTCTTCTTCTTGCACCAACAAGGAAGAATGACAACAACAACAACAGTTACTAAAAAAGTTTGCCCTAAGTCATATTTATACTAATATGACTTTTCGGCTATTTACAAAAATAGCCTCGATGGGCTCTCAGAAACATATTTACGAATATGTCTCTTCATCCGGTTCATACCGAGCCTGCACCATCCGGCTCTCCGTAGCCGGGTACTCCTCATCCGGTTCATACCGGGCTTGCGCCATCCGGCTCTCCGTAGCCGAGTACTCCTCATCCGGTTCATACCGGGCCTGCGCCATCCGGCTCTCCGTAGCCGGGTACTCCTCATCCGGTTCATACCGGGCCTGCGCCATCCGGCTCTCCGTAGCCGGGTACTCCTGATCCGGTTCAGGCCTCGGCCGAGTTTGTTCATCGGCACTGTTCTTCTTCCTTCCCATCCGGAGGGACCTGTCTCCCAACAAGAAGGGCCACAGAGAGCGTGAGTGCTAGAAGAAACGAGCTGATTCGGACAAGGCCGGATCAAGCCGACGAGACGCAGATAGGTGTTAGAGATTGCACTAGCTAGATGGCTCAGGGCGAGCCGACACAAAGCCAACTCAATGGCTGTGAATACCTCGAGGCGGTGAATACCTCGAATCATCGATTTGGGAGTGGCTTCGTTAGGAAATCAGCGATGTTCACCTCGATGTCTTTGGATGATAGAGAGGATTATTGATGAGGTGTATTGCTCTCTGTGAGGCACAATAGGTGGTTAGCGTTGGTCGATCAATTCGGTTCGTAGCTAAAAAATTGGCAGATAATCGATGCAGCTAGATCGCTTCCTTCATTCCTTTTGATGTTGCTATGTACTTGGTTTCTGTGGTAGACAGAGTTATGCACTCTTGAAGCTTCAACCTCCATGATATAGCACTGCCACCATAGACGAAGATGTACCCAGATGTCGACTTCTTATTGTCCAAGTTCTCTCCATAGTTGGAGTTGGTGTAGCCTTCAAATTCAGTCGGATTTGCTGATCTGAAAGTTAGTTGTGCATCTTCGGTCCCTCTTAGGTACTTGAAGATGTGCTTGACAGCCTCCCAATGCTTCCGTCTTGGATTTGACATTTACCGGCTGACGACACCTACGACGTAGGCAAGATCAAGTCAGGTTGCCACCATCTCCAACATGATACTTCCTATTGCCGATGCATAGGGTGTCTTTCCATTGAGCTCTCTCTCCTTATCCGTCAAAGGAGAGTCTTTATCCGATGGTCAGATCGACATCGGAAGCTGTCTTGGTGCTAGCTTCACGTTCTACATGTTGAAGTGCTTTAGCACCTTGCGAATATAGTCCAACATAAAAATCTTGTCGAAGTCGATGCCATATTCTTGTCGAAAACCCTTTGCTACTAGTTTGCCCTTGAATTTTGGGGTGGCTGAATCGGAAGTCTCTTTTAATCTGTAGACCCACTTGCATGGAAGAGCACGTCGATTCTTCAGTAATAAGAACAAGTCCCAAGTCTTGTTTGCTCGAATGGAGTGCATTTCTGGTTGGCCTTCATGTGATTCGGTTCGTCCGAATCGAACTCCTCAAACGAATCAATTGTCTCCGATTCATCCTCCTTCAGGCCCTTGACCACATTTGCCCATGTCTTGGTCCTTGCCTTCCCTTGGTCAGCTCTGTCCTTTTCGACTTTGCCGCCTCTCTCGGCTCTAGGTTCGGCTCTCTCTTTCCGCCGCTCCCCCTACATCTGGTTAGTCTCCACTTAGCCGATCTTCTTCCACTTGTCCACGCGCTCTCGGCTTCTCTAGCCTATCCTGACATTCCGACTTCTTCAATCGTGCCAAAATCAAATTCTTCATCTGATTCAGCTATTCGGACTTTGTCTCTCTCCTTTTCGGCTTCTCTCCTCCCCCTCAAGTTCGGCAGGTCGAGATGTTGTACGACAAGCATAGTTGAAAAATGTCGCAACTTGTCCAGAACAAGAGGTTTGGTGAAGATATTAGCAACTTGTCAGTCGGAACGTACACAAGTTCGACTTCACCAGAGAGGACTCGCTCGCGGACGAAATGATATTGCACCTCGATGTGCCTTGTCCAGGCATGGAAGACGGGGTTCTTCGCAAGTTGGATGTTGTTGAGGTTGTCGCAGTATATCATTGTCAGTTTAGACACCTCCACCTACAGATCCTTCAATAGCCTTTTGATCCTAATGGCTTCGCACGTAGCGATTGCAGCCCCTCGATACTCACCTCAGTGCTCGACAGTGCCACTGTTGGCTACTTTTTGCTACTCCAGGCGATCACGACACTTCCCAATGAAAATGTGAATCCATACGTTGACCTGTGATCACTGGCATTTTCGTCCTCATCGACATCCATGTAGGAAACTAACTCCTCGCTATTCTTGCCCAATATAGCAACACCCTATCCTTAGTACCACTGACATTACGCAATATCCTTTGCACGCATTGAAGGTGTTCGGCCTTTCACCGCGACATGAATTGACTGATCAAGCCGACCGGGTAACTGAGGTCCAGCCGAGTGATCGTCAATTAAATGAGACTTCCAACAATTTGTTGCAATCATGTTCCTGAATTTTGGCGAAGTTCCTGAATTTTGGCGAAGTTTCACACTTCTGTCTAGAGGATTTGAGACGGACTTGCACTCCGTCATACTGAACTTGAAGAACATATTCAACACATAATGGTGTTGGTTTATCAATATGCACTCGGGGGTTCGGATCACTTCGTACCTGAGGAAATAATAAAGGTCCCCCAGATCCTTCATCTTGAATGATGTTGCAAGCTGAGACTTTACTCAGTTGATTTCTCCAAGATCTACGTCGGCGATGACTACATCATCGAAATAGCATGATGCTAATTGGTTCGGTCTGACTCGGCCAAATGAACAACGAAGAGTCTGATTTCGACAGAGCAAACCCAATCTTATGCGGTTGCTACATGATCTTTGTGTTCCAAGCACACGGGGCTTGCCTAAGTCCATACAACGACTTCTTTAATCGGAAAATTGTCGAGGTGTTTCGTTCGGATAGAAATCCGGTGGGCTATACCATGTACACTTGTTCCACAAGATCGCCTTGTAGGAACGCATTCTTTACATCCATCTGATGTAAATGTCACCCCTTTGCGGCTTGTTGAGCAGACAAGCTAAACAGGATCTGAATCAGTTGAATAAACCGGAGCCTGATTGGTATCCGGAACGGAGAACCGAATCGGTATCCAGAACCAAGAGCCAGACCAGATTGTAACCGGTAGGCCATTAGAGGACTACAAGTTTAGCCTAGTACGTAGGCACACTCCTTGGAGTTAGTGTCAGTCAGTTGTATTAGCATTGAAGTACATGTTAGTACTTCTGTCATTCCTTTTAAGGACTTGTATAAAAAGTCTTCTGTATGACATTGTATGTAACAGAGAATGTTATTATTTTGAATTAAGTTCATTGTTCTGCTCTCTCTCTGTCTCTCCCGCTCTCTATCTGTGTTTTGTGAAGATTCCATTAAACCGGCACTTTTTCTGTTGTTATCCGCGTGAACCGGTTCGTCAAAGCTTTCGCATATTAACCTTGACATGGTATTAGAGAGCAAGGGTTGAGAACCTCTGTTGCGGACAATCGAAATAGATGAACCCTAACTTACGGAAAAGCACAGACCGAAAAGAAGGAAGATATGGATAGAAGTATAGCGAGCTCGCTTCCTACAGAAAAGCTGGGCCGGAACAACTATGCATTCTGGTTGTATAAAATGCACTAGTACTTGCTAGGGCATGTATAAAATGCACCATTACGTGGAAGGTGCAAATGTAGCAGCGGCGGATTCGGCACACCAGGACTTTCCGGCATGGGAACAAGGAGCGAGCAGAGTAATGTACTACCTCACGTCCTGTGTGCACGACCATATGCTCGGCTAAATCAAGGATGCAAAAACGCCAAAAGAAGCTTGGGAGAATCTTCAAAAGATGTTCACGGCAAGCAAAACAACCCGAAAATTGCAACTCTGATAGGAGCTCAACAACATCCGACAGCGAGTTATGTCGGTTACTGACTATACCACTAAAATAAAGGAGATCTGTGACACACTCGGTTCCATCAACGTGATGGTGGACAAAGAAGAGATGGACTAGATCTACCTCGGCGGTCTAGCACAATGGTATCGGCCAATCTGGACGACAATTTGCACCCGGGAGAAGCCATTGTCCTTCTTCAACCTGCAATCGATGGTAATGGTCGAAGAAAACCACGCGAGTGGGTCGAGGACCACTCAATCGAACAAGTGGATGATGTACACAAAGGTGGATCAGCCCCGTGGGCGTGGAGGACGAGGTGGGTTGGCACGCAATAGAGGCGGTCGACAAGAGCAAAATTGAAGACACAGAGATAGTGCCAACAGAAGTTCTGGACCCTCCACAAGCAGGGGGGAGTCAAGGTGGCATCTAAAACCGGAAATCGAAAGTCGACACAGAATGTTGGTATTGTGGCAAGAAGGGCCACCGAGAAAGTGAGTGTTGGAAGAAGCACACTGATTCGGATAAATCCGGATCCGGTAAAGCCCGACAAGGGAACCGGCAAAGCCTGCACTACGCAGAAGGATCAGAAGGATCCGGAACTGGAAAGACCAGAAAAGGGCCAGCCTGTGTGATGAAACACAAGGTGAACTCAATAAAGAAGACCACTTCCAGATCAAAGGAAGTGTGGTACGTTGTCTCCGGAGCGTCTACCACATGACGAGCCACGAAGAGTGGTTCTCATATCTGGAAAAACCGGAGCAACCAAGAGTTGTCGAAACCGGAGACGACACTCCTCACCTGATAGTGCATGTCAGAGAACTCCCCTTGAGTCATGTCAGACAACAAGGGAAGCTTATGAACGTGCTTCACTCCCCGACAATCACAAAGAACCTGGTGTCGGTCGGGTAGATCGTCGAGCAGGAGATGTAGGTGTGGTTTACACAGCTCGGGTGCTTCATTGACGAAGAGGGCCGGATCATCACGCAAGGGCCCCGGGATGGGAGGATGTTCATCCTCGACGTAATGATGTCGGCACCACTCTATTTTCCAAAGGACAGAAGGTCAAGTCAAATATTGACTTGTGGCACAAGCGGATTGACCATGTCAATGATCAAAGGCTTCAAGACCTGCAATCGAAACAGGTTGTTTTCGGATTGCCAAAATTTAGCGGCCGTAAGGCCCAAATTTGTGAAGCCTGCCAACTTGGAAAGCAACATCAGCTTCCATTCCTCACCGAAAGAAACCAGAGCCGTAACAAGCTCAACTTGGTACATTTAGATGTATGGGGACCAGCACAGAACGTTACTCTTAGCGAGAGCCAATATTTCGTCTCCTTCATCCACAACTACAACCGATACACGTGGATCTATGTGATCCAGAAGAAAAGTGAAGTCTTCGACTGTTTTTGGAACCTACAAAGTCTTGTCGAACAGGAAACAGAGAGAAAGATCAAGTGCATGCAGTCGGATGGCGGAAAAGAATCCTTTTCCAGCCAATTCAACAATTATCTGCAACAGAAAGAAATTTGGAGGGAATTCGGTTGCAGATACACACCGGAACAAAATGGTGCGGCCAAAAGGAAGAATCGGTCAATTGTGGAGGTTGTAAGGGCAATGCTAGAAGAGAAGAGCATGCCCAAGTTCTACTAGGCCGAGGCGGTCCGGATGGCCATTTACATGCAAAATCGGATCGGGAATAAGGTGTCAGCACACGAGTTGTATTTCGGGTGGAAGCCAAATTTAAGACACCTCGGGGTATTCGGTAGCATAACCTATATGCATGTACCGAATGAGAAGTGGAGAAGTGTATCCTTGTCGGCTACTCACATGAGCAAAAAGGTTATAGGTGATATAACCCTCAAACAAAACAAGTTCTAGTGAGTCGAGATGTCAAATTTGATGAGTCGGTATCATGGTACTCTTTAATAACTTCGACCACCAACTCCAACCTGACTCCAGAAGATGAGGCCAGTGTTCTTGAAACAATTCGGACAGAAGAGAAAGAAGAGTTTGGTACCCTAGATGAAAGTCTGATCTCAATCCGGCTGAGTGGGTCGCATGAAGAGCTGAGTCGGAAAGATCAACAGGATGAAGAGTCAGCGAGTAGTGGAGACTCGGCCGTGCTTTCCCCGTGCAAGGAACCGAGGAGACGATTGACACACAAAGAGACGAGGAAGAAGAAGATGTCGGAATACGACACCAGCAGAGATGAGTCAGATCAGAACGAATCTGACTCCGGACCTTCAGAGACAAAGTCTGAGTCGGCCAAGACGGCCCTTAAATTGGTTAACGAGAAATTACGCTAGTCGACCCGCTAGAAGAACCCCGTCAAACGGTATGGGTATAATGAGTACATGGCGCATCACTATGCATACATGACGAAAGTGGCGGAAGTGCATGAGCCAGTGAGCTACACCGAAGCGGCAAAGGATAGACATTGGCGTGCCGCGATGGAAGAAGAGATGTGGGCACTCAACGCCAACGACACATTGGACTTGGTTGACCCTCCCCGACATTGCAAACCGATTGGTTGCAAGTGGTATTACAAGGTCAAGTACAATGTTGACGGTTCGGTCAACCGGTACAAGGCCTGGTTAGTGGCCAAAGGATATGCACAAACCCACAAAATCGACTACGACGAGACCTTTGCTCCGGTAGCGAAGATGACAACGGTTCGTGTAATGCTAGGGGAGCTGCGGCAAGGGGGTGGCATATTCACCAAATGGACGTGAAGAATGCATTTCTTCAAGGAAACTTTGAAGATTATGTCTACATGTTGACTCAAGAAGTCGTTTTACAGTCTAAAGCAAGCTCCCCGTGCTTAGAATTCGAAGATCACGCACCGGTTGCGTAAGATGGGGGGCCTCCAAATCCGACTCGTCATTGTTCATCCGGAAAGGTCCGTCAAGTCCAATATGTATCCTGCTATATGTGGATGATCTAGTCATCACCAGACCCAAACTCGTTGAAATCGGTTGAGTGAAGTCCCAACTGTCGGATGCATTTGAATTGAAGGACCTGGGGGACCTTCATTATTCCTCGGGATCGAAGTGATCCACACCCCTGACGACATATAGCTCTCACAATGACATTTTGTGTTGAATATGTTGTACAAGTTCGGCATGACAGATTGCCGACCAGTCTCCACACCCTTGGACCGGAACCGAGAGCTTCATCCCAACTTGTCAGAAGCCTCATTTACCTTACTATCACTCGACTTGACATCAACTATCCGGTTGGGGTGATAAGTCAGTTTATGCAGAAGTCGATCGTGGAGCACCTTCAGTGCGCGCAACGAATACTGAGGTATGTTAGCGGCACTAAAGACTAGGGACTGTTATACTAACATGGTATAACCTAAAAGCTAATCGGATATACGGATGCTAACTGGACCGGTGATGCATCGGATCGTCGGTCCACTTCCTGATTCATTTTCTCTATTGGTAGCACGGTTGTTGCGTGGAGTAGCAAAAAGCAACCGACTATGGCTCTATCAAGCACTGAGGGTGAGTATCGGGGTGCTATTGTTGCCACCTATGAAGCAATCTGGCTTCAACGACTGTTGCAAGACCTCTATATCGAAGTCCCGACTCTAATCCCAATCTACTGTGACAACATGAGCAGCATGCAGCTAGCCAAGAACCTCGTGTCCCATGCTCGAACGAAGCACATCGAAGTGCATTATCATTTTGTGCGTGAGTGGGTCTTGAGCGGTGAATTCGAACTAACATCTTCACCAAGGCCCTTGGAACCGACAAGTTGCAACATTTTTCCGAGATGCTTGGTCTTCAGCATCTCGACATGCCAGACTTGAGGGGGAGAACCGGTATTGATAAGGGGAGAACCGGAATGGAAACAACAAAAATAGGTTGTGGCACCGGACAAAGAGCCGGAGAGAAGGAAACAACCCAAACAGGGGGAGACAGGAAGAAAAAGGAAGCCGAGTCGACTGAAGAAATTGGCAAATCCAATCAAGTGGAATCAAGCAGCGACGGCGGCAACGCCAAGAAGGACAGAGCCAACCGACAGAAGAAGGCCAAGACCCGAACATAGTCTAATGTGGTAAAGGACCTAAAGATTGAGGATGAATTGCAAACAACTAATTCAGACAAGAGTTGGAACGAATTGGAGGCACCCGATTCAAAAGAGGTGTTCGATTCAAAGGAACTGAATCAACTCAAGGTCAAGCAGACAAGAAGGCAACGGAAATTGACACCGACACGGAGAAACCGACGGGTCGAGAAGTGCTGAAGTCACAACATCGAAAGAACTGAAATGGGCCTTATGAGTAGACAAGTTGATCGAGAAGGTCGAGAAAAGCAGAATTGGACGGGTCGAGGAGCGCGAGCAAGGTGAGAAGTCGCCATAAGAAGTCAACTTGAAAGCTCGACAGACACTTACACAACGATCCGACCTCACATTGAGCTTGAGTGGGAGTGTTGAGTGGACAAGCTCAACTAGATCTAGATCGGTTTAATAAGCCGAAGCCGGATTGGTATCCGGAACAGAGAACCGGATAGGTATCCAGATCGATATCCAGAACCAAGAGTCGGACTGGATTGTAACCAATACGCCCCTAGAGGACTACAAGTTTATTCTAGTATGTAGGCATATTCCTTGGAGTTAGTGTCAATCGCTCGTATGAGCATTGAAGTACATGTCAATACTTCTATCAGTCTTTTTAAAGACTTGTATAAAAAGTATTCTATAAGACATTGTATATAACAGAGCGTGTTATTATTTTGAATTAAGTTCACTATTCTGCTCTCTTTGTCTCTCCCGCTCTCTGTCTGTGTTTTGTGATGCTTCCATTAAACCTGCACTTTTTCTGTTGCTATCCGGGTGAACCGGTTCATCAAAGCTTCCGCATATTAACCTTGACACTGCTGCTACCGCCAACAATACACGGACAATTGTCATCTTCATGACCGGCATGAAGGTCTCATCATAATTGATACCATGTTTCTGCGCCTAGCCCTTGGCCACCAACTAGGCCTTATATCGGTTGACAGAGCCGTTGGCGTTATATTGGACCTTGTACACCCACCTCTATCCGATCGGCTTCAACCCCTTGGGTACATCAACCAGGTTCCCAGTCTCATTCTCCAATAATTGCTCGCGTCTCTTCCTCCATGGCTTTTCACCAATTGGCATCCTTTGCCGCTTCTGTGTAGCTCTCCAAATCACGCACTTCAGCCACCTTCGCCATATATGCATAATGATGTGCCAAATTACGGGATTCTTCTGGTGGGTGGATCGGCGTAACTTCTACTTCGCCGATTTTATGACCCTCTCGGCCGACTTCAACCCTATTTCCGAAGGTCCCTCTTTGCTCCTAGACACATCTAATTCGCTTCGATTCGATGTATCGACGTCACTGCTATATTCCAGCATCTTCATCTTCCCTTTCTCCTTGCGCATAAACCGTCACCTCGATTTCTAGCTAGGGGACTGCACATTCGAGTCTCCACTACTCGTCGGCTCTTCATCCGGCTGGTCCTTTCGACTCAGTTGCTCATTCGGCCCACTTCCGAACTCTCTTCTAGATTTCTGATTTCCTCTTCCTCCAGGGGCATCTCAGCCTTGTAGAGAAAATGCAGAATAATCTTCGGCCACAACCAAGACTTAGATCACTTAATGATAATCCAACATAATCTAAATGGAGAAATGGAAGTAAGTACACAAACAGAAGAGAATGCACAAGATGTTAACATGGAAAACCCTGAGAGGGAAAAACCACGGGAGCCCACAGACTCCAAACTATCACTATGTCAAAGAATACAACATGGGGCACAGAGGCAACGACCTCGTTCTCACACTCTTCACTTGGTGGCGGTTACAACAGAGAGTGCTCGTAGCTGCTCTCACGCTCTCTATCCCTCTACTACGCTCTGTACAACAGTTACACCAATAACTCTATACAACAAATAATGACAACACTCTACAATACAATTTGCCCTAGGTCATATTTATACTAATATGACTTTCGGTCTATTTACAAATATAGCCCCAGTGGGCTCTCTGGAACATATTTACATATATGTCCCTTCATCCAGGGAGAGGTTCTCACCGGGCCTGCAACATCCGGTTCTCACCGGGTCTTCCTTACCGGGTACTCATTATCCGATTCTCACTGGTTCTACATCATCCGGTTCTCACCGGGCCTTCATCATCCCATCCGGAGGGACCGAGATCCTAACAAGCCTCATTGGTCTCTTCCTTAGAATTCAGAATGGAGTGGATTGGGGTTGTAGGTGAGGGCAAGTGCCACGGAGCCGACTCATCAAAAATGACATCTTGGCTTACTCGGACCTCTTTCATTCAAGGATTATAATACTTATAACCCTTCTGCTCATCTGAGGAGCCAACCAAGATACATTTTTTGGCTTTTGTGTCTAACTTCCTCCATTTTTCCTTCGGCACATGCACATATGAAATGCTACCGAATACTCTCAAGTATGCCAACTTCAGCTTCTTCCCGAAATATAGCTCATGTAGTGACACTCCTCCATTTGCAGAAGTCTAATTCTACCGGGTATATTGTCGTCTTGACGGCTTAGTAGAATTTCGGCATATGCTTCTCCTTGAGCATTGCTCTAGTTGATTCCTCTATCATCTGATTCTTCCTCTCGGCCACACCATTCTACTACGGTGTGTATTTGCACAAAAATTCGTGTCAAATTCCTTCCTTTTGTAGATAGCTAAAGAACTAATCAGAAAATTATTCTTTTCACCATCGGACCTTAGGCACTTGATCTTTCTACCGGTCTCAAGTTCGGTATCAGCTCTTCACCTTCAAGAAGCAAGATAAGACTTCGCTTTTCTTCTCAATCCAGCATACCCAAGTGTGCCGAGTGTAGTCTTCAATGACGGTTACAAAGTAACGACTTCCATCGATACTCACGTTCTGTGTCGGTCCCCATACATCCGAATGGATTAAATCGAGCTTGTTTTGGCTCCGATTTCTTTCATTTGGGAACAGAAGTCAGTGATGCTTCCCTAACTAGCAGGCTTCGTAGACTTCGCTCTTTCGGCCACTAAATTTCGGCGAGCCAAAAACGATATCTTTCGTCTGCATCTCCTGAAGCCGCGGGAAGTTGACGTGGCCGAACCGTTTGTGCCACAAGTCGACTTTTTGCCTTTTTGCAAACATCGCGGTTCCAACTTCGCTTGTTTTGAGGATGAACATCCTCCCTTCTCAGCTCACTTGCGCGATGATTCGACCTTCTTCCTCTATGAAGAAGCCAAGGTGAGTAAATCGAACTTGCATGCCCTAGTCTACTATCTATCCGACCGACACCAAATTCTTGGTCATTGTCGGCACATGCAAGACATTTCTCATTATTCTGTTTTGGCCAACATGGCTCAAGGGGACATCTCTAATGTGTTCGATGAGGTGAGGGGTATCATCGCCAGTTTCGACGAGCCCCAGTTGCGTTGGCTTCTCTAGAGTCGAGAACCACTCCTTGTGATTCGTCATGTGGTTCGATGCGCCCGAATCCACATACCACACCTCGTTCAACCTTGAGGTGTTCACCGCCATCAAGTTGGCTTTGTGCTTCATTATGAAGGTTGGGCCTGTTTAGGCTCACCCTGAGTCTTCTACGTAGTGCGATCTCTGATGCTTATCTGCTTCTCCTCGGCTCAATCCGGCTTTGTTCGAATCGGCTTGCCTATTCTAGCACTCGCTCTGATTGTGGCCTTTCTTGCCACATTACCAACATTCTGAGTCAGCCTTCGCTTACCAATTTCTGGCGCTACCCTAACTCCCCTTGTTTCTGGAGGGTTCGAATATGTTATTGGCCCCTCCTCTATGCCTCTAGTTCTGCTCTTGTTGGCCGCCTCCATTGCGTGCCAACCTGCCTCGTCCACCACGACCACGGTGTCGTGTTGTTCCACTTTCACGTAGGAAATAAGGCGGGACCGTGGGGGGCCTGAACCGAGGAGCAAGAGAGAGAGAAGAAGGCGGAGCGGGAAAAGAGCGCAAGCATTGAGCCGGTTAGGCCCGTTTGCAACTGACAACGCTTGTCAGCTAAATAAACCACCAATGTGTATCCGATCAAGATGCACACCCGCGTAAAAGAGAGACTCACAAAAACACAGAGACAGAGAGAGAGAAACAAGAGATTTGATTCCAATAACAGTAAAGGTTATAGTGTTTGCAAGATTACAATCGGATAGCCAGCGACAGACCCAACCCAGACAATCACGCGCCCTCGCACACACACAGTAGAGCCTTTGCCGGAAAACACGCGGGCTTCCCCAGAGCAGAGGCAACCAACTCAGAAAACTTGCAGATAACAACGATAGAGGAGGAGAGAGCTCGGTTCCCAGTCTGACAGCACCTCGTCCTTGCCAAAATGTGATACCCCCACTTTTCAGTCTTCTCCCCTTCCCCTCTTATAGGCCGCCAAGGAGGGACCGTTACATCCTGGTCAAATCACCTTTATTCTCTGTCCCCTTGAACACAAATCCACTTCGATTCACTAGCCTATTAATATATTCTCCTTAGGATATACACATCACGTCGGCCTATTCCTGTACAAGTGTTGGGTTGAGTGCACACGCGTAAGTGTCGTTTCACGCGCCAAATTCCATGATTCCACCTAAGGCCGGTTTTCTCTATGACAATGGGGTCTATCCTCCTCCATGTACAACATTTTGCTATCGGTGTGCATGCTTGTCGACGCACCCGAGTGGTTTTCTTCTACGACCAACATCGATTGTAGCTTGAAAAACGAAGGCATATTCTCCCTCATGCAGACCGCCATTTGGAATGCTCCGAACTTCGACGCCAACCCTCTAAGGCAAACCTGCACCATTTTGTCCTCCACAATGTTCATGTGTACGGAGGCGAGGGAGTCGCAAATCTCCTTGATCTTGGAGGTGTAGTCAACCACCGACATCTCACTCTATAGGACATTGCTCAACTCCTTTGTAAGTTGAAAGCTTTTTGGTTGTGGTGCTCATGGCGAAAATCTTCTTCAGATTTCCCCAAGCATCCTTTGGCATCTTTGCATCCTGAATGTAGCTCAAAAACTTGGTTGTTCACACAGGATGTGAAGCAGTACAAAACTCTACTCACCACCTGTTCCCAGGACAGGAAATCTCTGTGTCGATGGGGGTGCTGCATCATTAGCTCCTTTGACATAACTCCAGTAACCGTGCCCGAGCAGGTAGTGGTGCATCTTGTACAATCAAGATGTGTAGTTGCTCCAATCGAGCTTTTCCATCGGAAGCGAGCTTCCCATTCCTCTGTCCATGTTCGTATCTTTTCTTTCACGAAAACGACAAACCTTGTCTCTGTCTTGTTCGCTTGCTTTTTCTGTCGGTTGCAGAGGATTTTCAACCCTCTCTCCATAATGATGACACAGGAATATCAACAAGAACAAGTTACCCTCTCTAAGTGTGAGATATAACAGGTACAAAGATTGTACTTTTGGTCCTCGAGTGTAAAAGTATTCGTGTGCGGAAGCGTGTGCGATAGACGCTAAGTACACAATTGATTGTTCGAAGCTCGACAGTTAGGTAAACAGAGAGAATGGAGAGAGAGACAGAGACAGAGAGAGCAAACAACAACTCTTCAAAATTCAAAATAATGAACACTCTGTAGACTCTGTACATGCACCATGCTTAGTGAGAACTTTTTATACATGCCCTAACAAGTGGGTTGGCACAAGTACCATCAGTACTTGAATGCTCATAAATGATCCTGACACTAATTCTGTCTACAATATTCCTATTGTAGGCCCCTAACGGCCTTTCAGAATCCATTCGACTTGGCACACCCGAATCGAACTCTCTTTGATTCGGCTCTCAGCCAATTCGGGCCTACTCGATCGGTCTTCAACCAATTCGGCCCATGTTGAGCTTGTCTCTCAACATCAAGCAAGCAGGAGGTTCCCCCTATGGAGTGTCCACACTCCTGATGAGAAGCTAACACACGGATGCCATCTTCGTCAAGTTATCCGATTGAGATCAGTGGTCTTGAGAGCTCAAGTACGTGTCAGACATTGTGTAGTACTAATGTAGAGCCACTCAGGACATTGAGCTCTACTGTGTTGATTCCAATTATAACGCAATGCTGCGAATTTCCGACCCGTACAGAGTCGGAGTGTCGGGTCGGGTATTGCTGAAACTAAGATCTGTGAGGGGTCACATGGTAGGACGCACCCGAATCCAAGAGCCATGTGCTCGATTCCTCAGTCGTAAGCAGAACTTCTTATTCGACTAGGTTTTCAATGGATATTATGTTCGGCTCATTCGACAATACTTCGGCTGAAGAGCTGACGCAGATGACCTCCTCATGTCGGCCACTCTTTTGATCAGCTCACTAAGCCTTATCAATCTTGGCTTTGAGTGCACGACAATCAGCTTTGATGTGCCTGGGTTTTTGTTGGGAAATCTGTCCCTCTGGATGGGATCCGGTTATGAATGATGTGGACCAGGTGAGAACCAGAAGAGATCCTGAAACCAAATCGGATAGACCTGGTGAGAACCAGATGAGAAGACATATTTGTAAATACATTTCCAGTAAGCCTATTGAGGCTATATTTGTAAATAACCCTAAGTTCATATAACTATAAATATGACTTAGGGCAATCATTGTGGTGGTGGTTGTCATATTGTTGTATGTTGTGAAATGTTACGTGCGGAAGCTATACAAAACATAGAATACCGACAGAGAAAAATAGGTTTGATGGAGAGCTTAAGAGACAATGTACGCAGGAGAGACAAAGAGGGAAAAAACACAAAAAAGCTAAATTCGAATCATGTGTAAAACTCTGTACATAGGATGTGTTCAGAGACCACTTTTATACAACTCCATACGGACTGACAGAAGTTCTAACACATACTTCAATGCTCATAATGTTGGGAGACAGGTCCCTCCGAATGGGAAGGGATAAGAACAGTGCCGATGAACAAACTCGGCCGAGGCCGATACGCCTCGGCCGAAACCGGATGAGGAGGACCTGGCTACGAAGAGCCGGATGGTGCAGACCCGGTATGAACCGGATGAGGAGTACCCGGCTACGGAGAGCCGGATGGTGCAGACCCGCTATGAACCGGATGAGGAGTATATACGGAGAACCGGATGAAGAGACATATTCGTAAATATGTTTTCTGATAGTCCACCGAGGCTATATTTGTAAATAGCCGAAAAGTCATATTAGTATAAATATGACTTAGGGCAAACTTTAGTTAGTGTTGTTGTTGTCATTCTTGTTGGTAAAAGTATAGCGAGAGCGCGTAACTGTGTACAGAGAGAGAGAGAGAGAAAGAGGTCGTTGCCTCTGTTGTAACCGCCACCTGTGGCGAAGATCTGTGAGCACGAGGTCGTTGCCTCAGTGAACTCACTGTTGTACATTCTTACATAGTGACAGTTTGTAGCCTATGGGCTGCCGTGGTTTTTCCCCTAGTTTGGGGTTTTCCATGTAAACCTCCTGTGTATCTTCCTCCTCTTTGTGTCGTGTTTTATTTCCCGTTTTTTTTCTGTGTATCATTCTAAGCTCGGTTGTGGCCGAGCGTTGTGCATAAGGAGCGTTCAGTTCCCGTCAAGTGGTATCAGAGCGAAACGACACAGAAAATGGACGAATCGTTTGGCGGCATGTTCAAGCTCACCGGCTCTAACTATTCTGTGTGGAAGTCGAAGATGAGGGACATGCTCATGGTTAAAGACCTCTGGCTGCCGGTTCAGTTCGGGGACAAGAGACCGGACAAAATCGACGCCGCAATATGGGAGGTGATGCATATGAAGACAACGGCGTACATACGGTGCTTCATCGACATGAGCCTGTACAACAACTTCAATGAAGAGAGCAAGGCTCATGAGCTCTGGGAGAAGATCGGCATAATGTTTCAAAACAAAAATGTTGTTAATCAGGTCTCGGTATTCCGGAAGCTAGTAAGACTCCGGTACCAACATGGCTCCAGCATGGCGGAGCATATGAATGCCTTCCAGGGGCTGATACACCAGGCAACATCACTGGAAGTACCTCTCGCCGATGAGGTACTAGCGCTACTCCTGCTCGGTTCCCTCCCGGATAGCTGGGAGACGTTGGTTGTCACTTTGGGCAACGCCGGGCCGGAAGGAAAACGGTTATCCCTAGCAAGAGTAAAGTCAAGCTGGCTAGATGAGGAGGCGCGTCGGAAAGATAAAGATACGAGCTCCGACTCCAAAGCGCTACTTACCGAATCGGAACGCGGAAGACATAGAAACCGTAGTCCCCAGAACCGGGAGAAGTCGGGGACACGGTCAAAGTCAAGGGGGAGGCCTACTTGCTTCTATTGCGGCAAGCCGGGACACTTCCAAAAGAACTGTCGGCATTTTCGAAAAGATAAGGAGACCGACGTTACCGATTCGAAACGGACCCCGGACCAGAACGGTAAAGACAAGAAGGGGTCGGACTGGAAGGGAACGACGGCAATCGCGGCAAGTGAAGAGGAGTTGATGCTCATCACCGAGGAGAGTGAGATAAACCTTGCCGGCGAAGAAATGACCTGGGTGGTAGACTCTGGAGCGTCGTTCCACCTTACCCCGGACCGGAAATGCTTCTCATCCTACTCAGCCGGTGTTCACGGCTGTGTCCGGATGGGGAATGAAGGTATATGCCGAATTGTCGGCATAGGAGACGTGTGGCTGTCGACACCAACCGGATGCAAGTTGTTGTTGAAGGATGTACGACACGTTCCGGAGGTTCGACTGAACCTGATATCAGCCGGTCAGCTAGATGATGAGGGCTACACGGGTAGCATCCGGAACGGTGTCATGAAGTTCAACAAAGGGAGCCTGATTGTGGCTCGGGCCTGGAAGGTCAACACTCTGTACCTGATGAATGCCCGGTTATGTCCGGAGGAAGTGAACGTGGCATCCGACACTGCCGGTGAGCTATGGCACAAGAGGTTGTGTCACATGAGCGAGAAGGGGAAGAAGAGGCTTGCAGAAGACAACCTCATTCCAGTGAAGAACGTGCACTTGGAGAAGTGCACTGATTGTCTGGCCGGTAAGCAGAACCGGACATCCTTCCGACCAAGGCCACCGATGAGACATAATGCACCACTGGAGTTGGTGCATACGGACGTGTGTCAAGTAGACACTAAGTCACATGCCGGAGCGCAGTACTTCGTGACGTTCATAGATGACCACAGCCGGAAGCTGTGGGCCACACCGTTGAAGACGAAGGATCAAGTGTTATCCGTCTTCAAAGAGCTCCACGCGAGAGTGGAAAGAGAAACCGGCCGGAAGCTGAAGGCGGTTCGAGCAGATAACGGAGGAGAGTACCGGGGGCAGTTTGAGGAGTACTGCTGCTCGAAGGGAATCCGGCTCGAATTTACAGTGCCGAAGACGCCGGAACTAAACGGACTGGCCGAGAGGATGAACCGGACCATAATAGAGAGGGTCCGGAGTATGCTAGCGCATGCAAAACTACCCAAGAAGTTTTGGGCTGAGGCACTGTCGACGGCGACATATGTGATAAATAGATCACCCTCAGTACCCTTGGACGGAGACACACCACAGAGAGTGTGGACAGGTAAGGAAGTATCCTACCGGCATCTGAAGGTGTTCGGGTGTCTCGCGTACGTGCATGTAGCTAAGGACCGGAGAGGAAAGCTAGATCCAAAGACCCGGCCATGCATATTCCTCAGTTACGGTGACGATGAGTTCGGCTACCGAGTGTGGGACCTGGTCGATAAGAAGGTATTCCGGAGTCGAGATATTATCTTCATGGAGAACAAGACGCTCGCCGACTGGGAGTCGGAGGAGAAGATAATGAACTCCGAGTCGACCGGTAAGGATCGACTGTACGATGAGCAGTCCCAACCGGCAAGAGACCGGTTAGCACTCGAGGGACCAGACAGTTACGGTGAGGATACCGAACGGGCTGAAGAAGAAGTAGAGGAAGCTGAAACCGGAACCGGCCAAGACCCCGAATCGGATTCGGATAAAGAGCAAATGGATGAGCCGGTCACCGAAGCCCAGAGACGGAGATATCCTCTCAGAGAGAGAAGGGCCCCCCGGAGATTTCCGGATGTAGAGCATATTCTGCTGACCGATGAGGGGGAGCCAGAAAGCTTCGAAGAAGTGCAGGAAGACACCCACAACCGAAAATGGTTAAGTGCCATGCAGAACCATACGTACGAATTGGTGGAGTTGCCGAAAGGAAAGCGGGCACTCCGAAACAAGTGGGTGTACAAGTTGAAACCGGGAGATGCCGGCAAAACCCCGAGATACAAAGCCAGGATCGTGGTGAAGGGGTTCCAACAGAAGAAGGGCGTGGACTTCGACGAGATATTTGCCCTGATAGTAAAGATGACCTCCATCTGGACGGTGCTGAGTATAGCAGCAAGCATGGACCTCGAGGTAGAGCAGCTGGACGTGAAGACGGCATTCCTTCACGGCGACCTCGAAGAGGAGATCTACATGCAGCAACCGGAAGGTTTCGTGGAGAAAGGGAAGGAGCACCTGGTATGCCGGTTGAAGAAGAGCCTGTACGAACTGAAGCAGGCTCCCCGACAATGGTACCGGAAGTTCGACTCCTTCATGACCGATCAAGGGTACCACAAGACGCAGGCAGATCACTATGTGTTTGTGAAGAAGTTCGAAGGAGGAGACTTCCTGATACTCCTTCTGTACGTGGATGACATGTTGATCGTCGGACGGGACCAAGTCAAAATACAGATGTTAAAGAAGGCTCTCAACCGGACCTTCTCAATGAAAGACTTGGGTCCGGCAAGGCAGATGCTGGGGATGCACATCATCCGGAACCGGTCAGCGAAGCAACTATGGTTGTCACAGGAGAAGTACGTGACAAAGGTGCTTCACCGGTTCAACATGTCAGATGCGAAACCGGTCAGATCGACACTACCGGCAAACTGCAAGCTATCCGATAAGCAAAGCCCGAAGATGAAAGCAGAGAAGACGGATATGATGAAGATTCCATATGCCTCTGCCGTCGGGAGCTTGATGTACGCTATGGTGTGCACCCAACCGGATATAGGATACGCAGTCGGAGTGGTGAGCCGGTTTATGAGCAATCCCGGCAAGGAGCACTGTAACGCGGTCAAATGGATACTCCGGTATTTGAAGGGCACTTCAAATATGTGTCTCCGATTCGGCTCCGGAAAACCTCAATTGGACGGTTTCACTGATTCGGACATGTCGGTTGATGTGGATACCAGCCGGTCTACATCCGGATATGTAATGACATATGCAAGGGGAGCTGTTTCGTGGCAGTCGAGGCTGCAGAAGACGGTTGCTTTGTCAACCACAGAGGCGGAGTACATGGCGGTTGTGGAAGCCGGCAAGGAAATATTATGGATGAAGGACTTCATTGGAGAGCTCGGTATCCGACAAGATGAATACCGACTCTATTGCGACAGTCAAAGTGCCATCCACCTTGCTAAGAATGCGGCCTACCATTCCCGGACGAAGCATATCCAGCGGAGGTATCACTGGATCCGGGAGAGAGTAGATGACCAGGAGTTCGCACTGACGAAGATCCACAAGGCCGAGAACGGGTCAGATATGCTGACCAAAGTGTTGATACCCGACAAGCTGGATGCATGCCGGAAGAGGATCGGACTGGTAAGACATCCCATGCCGGAGTGAAGGGGGAGTTTGTTGGGAGACAGGTCCCTCCGGATGGGAAGGGATAAGAACAGTGCCGATGAACAAACTCATCCGAGGCCGATAGGCCGAGGCCGAAACCGGATGAGGAGGACCCGGCTACGAAGAGCCGGATGGTGCAGACCCGGTATGAACCGGATGAGGAGTACCCGGCTACGGAGAGCCGGATGGTGCAGACCCGGTATGAACCAGATGAGGAGTACCCGGCTACGGAGAGCCGGATGGTGCAGACCCGGTATGAGCCGGATGAGGTCGTTGCCTCTGTTGTAACCGCCACCTGTGGCGAAGATCTGTGAGCACGAGGTCGTTGCCTCAGTGAACTCACTGTTGTACATTCTTACATAGTGACAGTTTGCAGCCTGTGGGCTGCCGTGGTTTTTCCCCTAGTTTGGGGTTTTCCACGTAAACCTCCTGTGTATCTTCCTCCTCTTTGTGTCGTGTTTTATTTCCCGTTTTTTTTCTGTGTATCATTCTAAGCTCGGTTGTGGCCGAGCGTTGTGCATAAGGAGCGTTCAGTTCCCGTCACATAACTGAGCTCCTACACTAACTCCCAAATATATTACCTCGCCGAATATATGTTCAACAGCCTCTTGGTTTCCGCACCGATCCGGCCTCTTGTTGCGCACCAGTTTGCGCACCGGTTTACGCACCAATCCGGCCTAACTGATCGGTCCAAACCGATCCGGTTCTCAGCTTGCACAGCTGATCTGGCCAATGTTGAGCTTGTATTCAACACTCCACCTCCAGCTCAACTTGAGGCT
Source organism: Azolla caroliniana (assembly GCF_043228905.1). NCBI lineage: Eukaryota > Viridiplantae > Streptophyta > Polypodiopsida > Salviniales > Salviniaceae > Azolla > Azolla caroliniana. The sequence continues at coordinate 6,644,024 of NW_028230455.1, read as the reverse complement.
CTTCCGGTCCTTCGCTCCGGTTTCTCTTGACTTCACGCCTCGCTCGCGCTCCTTAACCCGTTCAATTCCGCGCAGCTCAACCCTTATGATCGGCTTGTCTGCTCGTGCGGCCTTTTCTAGCTCCCTTGTTGTCACGGTATTGGTGCCTCTTCTGCTGCCCTTTCTTCCGCTTGGCCTTCAGTTGATTCGGCGTATCCTAATCAAACATTCGAGCCGAATCAGCTGCCTCTGATTCGTCTCCGCTTTTGTCTGAATTGGTTGTCTCCAATTCGTCCTCAATCTTGCCCTTCTCGCCCTTGTTGGCTTCATCTCCCCCATGCTTGGCTGGCTCCGGCTCTTTCTTTTGGTTGTTGCCCTCTCATCCACTTCTGGACTCTCCCGCGCATCTGCCTTCGCGTTCTTCAGCCGACACTAAATCGAATTCGTCATCCGATTTGGTGTCGCGGCCACTTCTACTGCTTTCCGTGGTCTTGCAGGACCTTTGTCCCCCTCAAGTTCGGGAAGTCGGGGTGCCGCAACCCAAGCGCACCCGAGCATTGCAACAACTTGTCAAGACCAAGGGGCTTGGTGAAGATGCCGACGTTCAGCCAATCCGTCGAAACATACTGAAGTTCGACTTCACCAGACAGGACACGCACGCGGACAAAGTGGTAGTGCACCTCAATGTGCTTAGTCCAGGCGTGAAAGACGGGGTTCTTCACAAGTTGGATGTTGTTGAGGTTGTCACAGTAGATCGTTGTCGGACCGGACACCTCCACCTGCAGATCCTTAAGTAGCCGCTTCAGCCATATGGCTTCGCACGTTGCGACAGCCGCTCCTCGATACTCGACCTCTGTGCTCGACAGTACAACTGTCGGCTGCTTCTTGCTACTCCATGCGATCACGGCGCTCCCAAGGGAGAACGCAAATCCGGATGTGGATCGGCAATCGTTGGCGTTTCCGGCCCAATCGGCATCTGTATAGCCGACTAGCTACGCGACAATACCAGTCTGATATAGTAACCCCCGATCCTTAGTGCCACTGACGTACCTGAGTACGCATTTCGCGCATTGAAGGTGCTCCTCGGTTGGCCACACCATGAACTGACTAATCAAGCCGACCGGGTAACTGAGGTCCGGTCGGGTGATAGTCAAGTATATGAGGCTTCCAATAATATGTTGGAACCTTTTCGGGTCGCAGACCTTTCCGGAGTCGAGGCGAAGCTTCACGGTTCTGTCCAGAGGAGTTGAGACGGACTTACAGTCTGCCATCCCGAACTTGAAGAGCATACTTAGCACATAATGTCGTTGGCTGATCAATATGCCTTCGGAGGTTCGGATCACTTCGATCCCAAGAAAGTTGTAGTTAAAATCGTTGCCGGCCACAACTGGTTGTACGTGTGGGGAATAATAGTCAATCTAATGGAAAGGAAAAACAGAATATAGAAGCTGAGAATGACACAGATTTTAACGTGGAAACCCGAACTGGGAAAAACCACGTGGAGTCCACAAACTCTGAAACAGAACACTATGAGAGAAAGGAATACAATCAGAGATCTTAGAGGCAATGACCTCGAGATCTTGCTTCGCCAACAGGCGGCTATGGAGCTCACACTCGTTCACTCTCACAGTTACAGAGGCAACAACCTCGTCAACAGTAACTTTACAATAACGCGCATATCTAACATGATTGCCCTAAGTACTTATATACTAATGTAACCTTTCGACTATTTACAAGTTTAGCCTTCCGTGTTGAACACGGTTCTTCTCACTTCCCATCCGGAGGGACCTGTTTCCTAACAAAAGTAATGAAGGTCCCCCAGGTCCTTCATATCAAATGATGCTGCAAGCTGGAGCTTTACGCGGTCAATTTCACCTAGGTCGACATCGGCGATGACCAAGTCATCAACATAAAGTAAAATACTAACCGGTCCAAGTCAACCTTGACGGACGAACAATGAAGAGTCTGATTTGGACGTCGCAAATCCCATCCGACGCAATCGTTGCATGATCTTCGTGTTCCAGGCACATGAGGCTTGTTTTAGTCTGTAAAGGGACTTCTTCAACCAGCATACCGCCGAAGTGTTCGTTCCAGAGTGAAATCCGGGGGGTTGTACCATGTACACTTGTTCCACAAGCTCACCTTGCAAGAATGCATTCTTTACATCCATCTGATGTAAGTGCCACCCCTTCGCCGCGGCTACCACAAGCAAAACACGGACGGTCATCATCTTCGCGACCGGCACAAATGTCTCATCGTAATCGATGCCGTGTTGTTGCGCGTAGCCTTTTGCTACTAACCGGGCCTTGTATTGGTTGACCGAGCCATCGGTGTTATACTTGACCTTGTACACCCACCTACATCCAATCGGCTTTACACCCTTGGGGGCGTCAACCAGGTCCCAGGTTTCATTATCCGCAAGTGCATTCATCTCTTCCTCCATGGCGGCACGCCAATTTGCATCCTTTGCCACTTCTGCGTAGCTTTCCGGCTCACGCACTTCCGCTACACGTGTCATGTACGCATAGTGATGCGCCATGTACTCATTGTATCCGAACCACACAACAAGGTTCTTCTGGCGGGTAGATCGGCGTAAATGCTCATTAGCCAATGTTGAGGCCGTTCGGGCCAAAGCGGGCTTCGCTCTTGAGGGCCCGTCATCGCTCTTCTTGGAGTCGGACTCGCGTCGATCCGACTCGTCTCTATTCATGCCGTACTCCGGCATCTTTTTCTTCCCATTTTATTTGCGCGTAAGCCATCTCCTCAGCTTCCTACGATGGGAATGCACGGTCGAGTCTCCACTACTCGCCAGCTCTTCATCTGACTGGTCAAACCGACTCAGTCGCTCATTCAGTCCAATTAGCCGAAATGAGATCGGACTCTCTTCAAGAGTTCCGAGTTCACGTTCATCAAGAAGCATCTCAGCCTCGCTAACCTCATCTTCAGAACTCGGATTGGAGCTGAGGTCCGGAGTCGGAGGCAAATACCAAGACGCAGACAAATCGACCTACGCGAGCTTGTTTGGTTCGGGGGTTATAACACTTATAACCCTTCTGTTCGTCCGAATAGCCGACCAAGATACACTTCTCGGCTTTCGCGTCCAGCTTCCTCCGCTTCTCCTTCAGCAAATGCACATATACGATGCTACCGAAAACCCTCAAGAGTCGTAGATTTGGCTTGCTTCCAAAATACAGCTCATGTGCCGACACTTCTTCTCCGATTCGATTCTGGATGTAAACCGCGGTTTGGACTGCTTCGGCCCAATAGCACTTGGGAAAGCTCTTTTTTTCCAACATTGCCTGCGCCATTTCCACAACCGACTGAATCGTACTTTTGGCTACGCCGTTTTGCTCCGGCATATACTTGCAACTGAATTCACGCCGAATTCCCATTTGGTGCAGATAATTGTTAAATTGGCCGGAAAAGTACTCTTTTCCGCCATTCGACCGCAGGCACTTGATCTTCCTCCCTGTTTCCCTTTCAACAAGATTTTTGAGGTTCTAGAAACAGTCGAAGACTTCACTCTTCTTTTCGATGAGGTAGAGCCATGTGTGACGGGCGTAGTCATCGATGAAGGAGACGAAATATCGACTCCCACCAAGACTCGCGTTCTGTGCCGGTCCCCATACATCTGAATGTATCGAGTCGAGCTTATTTCGGCTCCGATTACGCTCGTTGGGGAAAGGAAGTCGGTGTTGCTTCCCTAGCTGGCTGGCTTCACAAATTTGGGCCTTTCAACCACTGAATTTTGGCAGTCCGAGCACAACTTGTTTCGATTGCAAGTCCTGAAGCCTTTGGTAGTTGACGTGGCCTATCCGCTTATGCCACAAGTCGATATCAAACTCAACTTTTTGTCCTTTTGCAAACATGGTGGTGCCTACGTCATTGGTGTTGAGGATGAACATCCTCCCATCTTTGCACCCTTGCGCAATAACTTGGCCTTCTTCCTCGATGAAGCACCCGAGATGCGTGAACTGGACTTGCATCCCTTGGTCGACGATCTGTCCGACTGACACCAGATTCTTCGTAATTGTTAGGACGTGTAACACGTTCATTAGCTTCCCTTTTTGCCCGACATGGCTGAGGGGAACTTCACCGACATGTATGATCGGATGCAGAGTGTCGTCTCCTGTTACGACTACTCCCGGTTTTTCCGGTTTTTCCAAATATGAGAACCACTCTTTATGGTTTGACACTCCGGAGTCAACGTACCACACTTCGTCTGATTTCGGGGTGGTCTTCTTCATCGAGTTCACTTCGTGTCTAGTCACGAAGGTTGTCCCCTTTCCGATTTTTTTGGATCCTTCGACGTAGTGCGTCCGCTATCGATTTCCTTGTTCAGTCCGTCCAGATCCGGATCCGGATCCGGTTTTCTCCGAATCGGCGCGCTTCTTCCAGCACTCGCTCTCCTTGTGGCCTTTCTTGCCACAATACCAACATTCCGCGATGTGTTTCCCTTGCCAGTTCTCGTCGCCTTCTCAACTCCCCCTACTTCCGGAGGGTCCGGAATTGTTGTCGGCATCACCACGATGCCTTCTTCTTTGCTCCCGTCGGCCGCCTCCATTGCGCGCCGACTTGCCTCGTCCGCCACGACCACGGGGCCTATTTCCCTCCGAGTACAGCATCTAGCTGTCGGCGTGCATACTCATTGACGCACCCACGTGATTCTCCTCTACAAGGAGCATCGACTGCAAGTCGAAAAACGACAGCGTATTCTCCCTTCTACAAATAGCAGTTCGGAATGCTCCAAACTTTGACGCCAATCCTTTGAGGAAGATCTGCACCATTTCGCCCTCCTCAACATTCACATCGATGGAGGCGAGGGAGTCTCAGATATCCTTTATCTTGGAGGTGTAGTCAGCCACCGTCATGTCGCGTTGACGCACATTGCTCAACTCCTGTCGAAGTTGGAGCTTCCTGGCTGTGGTGCTTGCGGCGAAAATCTTTTTCAGATTTCCCCAAGCATCCTTCGGCGTTCTTGCATCTTGAATGTAGCTCAAAAGTTGTTCGCTCACATAGGACGCAAAGCAGTAGAGAACTCTGCTCGCTGACTGTTCCCAGGCCGGGAAGTCTCTGTGTGTTGATTCGCTCCATCGACATAGCTCCGGTATCCATTTCCGAGCAGGTATTTTTGCATCTTGTACGACCAAGATGCGTAGTTACTTCTGTCGAGCTTCTCAGATGGAAGTGAACTATCCATACCTCTATCCATTTTTTTCCTTTCTTTTCTTCACCGAGATTAGGGTTTTTTTCTATTCCGAGCTAAAGTCGGTTGTCGAAGTTCTCAACCCTCGCGCTCTGATACCATGTGAAATGTTACGTGCGGAAGCTATACGAAACATAGAATACCGACAAAGAAAAACAGGTTTAATGAAGAGCTTAAGACACAATGTACGCGGGAGAGAGAGAGAGGGAAAAAACACAGAAAAACTAAATTTGAATCATGTGTAAAACTCTATACATGGGATGTGCTTAGATAGCACTTTTATACAAGTCCATATGGACTGACGGAAGTACTAACACATACTTCAATGCACATAACTAAGCTCCTACACTAACTCCCAAATATATTCCTACAATAACTCCCAAATATATTCCCTCACGGAATATCTGTTCAACAACCTCTCGGTTTCTGCACTTATCCGGCCTCTTGTTGCGCACTGGTTTACGCACCTATCCGGCCTCACCGATCCGGTTCTCGGCTTGCACAGCCAATCCGGCCAATGTTGAGCTTGTATCCCAACATATGTCCATAACTGTTGTACAGAGAGAGAGCGAGAGTATAGAGTGATATTCTGTTGTAACCGCCGCTTGGCGAAGAAATTGAGCTCGAGATCGTTGCCTCCAAGTCTCTGATTGTACCTTTCTCATATAGTGTTAGTTCGGAGTCTGTGGGCGCCCGTGTTTTTTTCCCATTTAGGGTTTTCCACTTAAACATCCTTTGTACTCTCTTTTGGTGTACGTGTATTCATCTCTATTCTCATTTCTATGTTTGATCCTTGAACGAAGTGATTCAAGACTCGGTTGTGGCCGAGCAATATTCTGCGCTATTCTTCAATCTGGTATTAGAGCGAACAACACAAGAAATGGAAGAATCGTTCGGCAGCATGTTCAAGCTCACCGGCTCCAACTACTCAGCGTGGAAGTCGAAGATGAGGGATATGATGGTGGTTAAAGATCTTTGCTTCACGGTTCAGTTCGGGGACAAGAGATTGCACAAGATCGACGCCACAGTGTGGGAGGTGATGCACATGAAGACGACGGCATACATCCAGTGCTTCTTTGACATGAGCCTGTACAACAACTTCAATTAAGAGAGCAAGGCTCATGAACCCTAGGAGAAGATCGGTATCATGTTCCAGAACAAGAATGTTGTTAATCGGGTTTCGGTATTCCGGAAGCTAGTGAGGCTCCGGTACCAAGAAGGCTCTAGTATGGCAGAGCGCATGAATGCCTTCCAGGGACTGATCCACCAGGCAACCTCATTGGAAGTACGTCTCACCGATGAGGTACTTGCATTCCTCCTGCTCGGTTCCCTCCCAGATAGCTGGGAGATGTTAGTTGTCACATTGGGCAACGCCGGGCTGGAAGGAAAACAGTTGTCCCTAGCAAGGGTAAAATCAAGCTTGCTAGATGAAGAAGCTTGCCAGAAGGACCGGGAGTGCGGAACCGATCCGAAGGCCCTGGTCACGGAAGATGACCACAACCGGGGAAGAGGCCAGTATCGGAGTTCCCAAAACCGGGACAAATCGGGGACGAGGTCGAAGTCAAGGGGGAGACCCACATGCTTCTATTGCGGGAAGTCGGGACACTTCCAAAAGAACTGTCCACATTTCCGGAAAGACAAGGAAACCGGCACCACCGATTCGAAGAAGAGTTCGGACCGAAATAGTTCGGACCGGAGAGGCCCGGATCGGAAAGGAACATCGCCAATTGCGACAAGTGAAGAGGAACCGATGCTCATTACCGAGGAGAATGAGTTAAACCTTGTCGGCGACGAGACAATGTGGGTTGTCGATTCCGGAGCGTCATTCCACCTAACACCGGATCAGAAATGCTTCTCATCCTACACAGTCGGTGATCATGGTTGTGTCCGGATGGGGAATGAAGGTACGTGCCGAATTGTCGGCATAGGAGATGTGTTGTTGACGGCACCAACCAGATGCAAGTTGTTGTTGAAGGATGTCCGACACGTTCCGGAACGGAGTCATGAAGTTCTACAAAGGGAGACTAATAGTGGCTTGAGCCCGGAAGGTCAACACATTGTACTTGATGAATGCTCGGATATGCCGGGAAGAAGTGAACGTGGCATCCGACACTGCCGGTGAGTTGTGGCACAAAAGACTGTGTCACATGAGTGAGAAGGGGATGAAGAGGCTTGCCGAAGACAATCTTATTCCGGTGAAGGACATGCAACTTGAGAAGTGCACCGATTGCTTGGCTAGCAAGCAAAACCGAACCTCCTTTCGGTCAAGACCACCGATGAGACGGAATGCACCACTGGAGCTGGTGCATACCGATGTGTGTCAAGTGGACACGAAGTCACATGCCGGATCACAGTACTTCGTGACGTTCATAGATGACCACGGCTGGAAGTTGTGGGTCTCACCATTGAAGACATTTATCCGTCTTCAAGGAGCTCCACGCGAGAATGGAAAGAGAAACCGGCCGGAAGCTGAAGGTAGTTCGAGCGGACAACGAAAGAGAATACCGGGGGCAGTTCGAGGAGTACTACTGGTCGAAGGGAATCCGGCTCGAATTCACCGCGCCGAAGACGCCAAAATTGAATGGGATAGCCGAAAGGATGAACCGGACCATAACGGAGAGTCTGGAGCATGCTCGCACATACCAAGTTACCCAAGCCGTTTTGGGCTGAGGCACTGACGATGGCGACCTATGTGATAAACAGATCACCCTTAGTACCCTTGGATGGAGACTCGCCTTAGAAATTTTGGACCTATAAAGATGTATCTTACCGGCATCTAAAGGTGTTCGGGTGTCTCGCATATGTGCATGTGGCGAAGGACAAGAGAGAAAAGCTGGATCCGAAGTCCCAAACATGCATATTCCTTGGATACGGGGATGATGAGTTCAGTTATCGGGTGTGGGATCTGGTCGACAAGAAGGTGTTCCGGAGTCGAGACATAGTCTTCATGGAAGACAAGACTATTGCCAACTGGGAGTCAGAGACGAAGGTGATGAACTCCAGATCATCCAATGAAAACTGGCTTAAGGACACAAGGACTTACCCGGTTGAAAACCGGATGTTGGCCAGTAACCAGATGACATTGGACGAACCGGCCGGATACGGACAAGAAACCGGGCCGACCGAAGAAGAAGAAGACCCCAGAACCGGACAAGATCCCAAATCGGATGAGAATGAGGAACAAACGAAGGAACAGGCAGTCAGAAACCAGGGACGGAGATATCCTCTCTGAGAGAGAAGAGCCCCCCAGAGATTTCCGGATGCATAGCATGTGTTGCTAATCGATGACGGGGAGCCGGAAAGCTTCGAAGAAGCAAAGACAGACACCCACAACCGCAAGTGGTTGATTGTCATGCAGGATGAGATGGACTCCCTCCATGAGAACTACACATATGAACTGATGGAGTTGGCGAAAGGGAAGAGAGCACTCCGGAACAAGTGGGTGTACAAGCTGAAACCAGGAGACGCCGGAAATCCACCAAGTCACAAAGCCCGGATCGTCTTTGCCCCGGTAGTAAAGATGACATCCATCTAGACGGTATTGGCATAGCGGCAAGCATGGACCTCGAGGTAGAGAAACTGGATGTCAAGACGGCATTCCTACATGGCGACCTTGAAGAAGAGATCCACATGCATCAACCGAAAGGATTTGGGAAGAAAGGGAAGGAGCACCTGGTGTGCCGGCTGAAGAAGATCTTATACGGATTGAAGCAAGCTCCCCGGCAATGGTACCGGAAGTTCGACTCCTTCATGACCGACCAAGGGTACCACAAGACACAAGCCGATCGTTGCGTGTTTGTGAAGAAATTTGACGGAGGAGATTTCCTGATACTTCTCCTATATGTGGATAATATGGTGATTTTCGGACGAGACCAAGGCAAGATTCGAATGCTGAAGAAGGCTTTGAACCGGACCTTTTCAATGAAAGACTTGGGTCCGGCAAGACAGATATTGGGAATGCACATCATCCGGAACTGGTTGAGAAGTACGTGACAAAGGTGCTTCAACGGTTCAACATGTCGGAGGCGAAACCGGTCAGGTCGACACTTCCGGCAAATTGCAAGTTGTCTGGAAAGTAGAGCCCGAGGACAAAGGAGGAGAAGATGGATATGATGAAGATACCATATGACTCTGTCGTCAGGATCTTGATGTATGGGATGGTGTGTACCCGGCCGGACATTGGTTACATTGTAGGAGTAGTCAGTCGATTCATGAGCAATCCCGGAAGAGAGCACTGGAACGTGGTCAAGTGGATACTCCAGTATCTGAAAGGCACCTCAAGTATGTGCCTCCGGTTCGGCTCTGGTAATGCCCAACTTGATGGATTCACCGATTCAGATATGTCGGCTGATGCAGATACCAGCTGGTCTACATCCGAATGTGTCATGACTTATGCAGGGGGAGTTGTTTCGTGGCAGTCGAGGTTGCAAAAGACGATTGCATTGTCAACCACGGAGGCAGAGTACATGGCAGTTGTGGAAGCTAGCAAGGAGATAATCTGGATGAAGGACTTCATCAGAGAGCTAGGGATCCAACAAGAGGAATATCGGCTTTACTACAATAGTCAAAGTTCCATCCACCTTGCAAAGAACACGGCTTACCATTCTCGAACGAAACATATCCAGCGGAGGTACCACTGGATCCGGGAGAGAGTAGAAGATCAAGAGTTTGTGCTGACAAAGATCCACATGGAGGAGAACGGGTCAAATATGTTGACCAAGGTGTTGACAACCGACAAGCTGGACGCGTGCCGAAAGCGGATCGGGCTGACGAGACATTCCATGCCGGAGTGAAGGATGAGATTTTTGGGAAATCGGTCCCTCCGGATGGGATCCGGTTATGAATGAAGTGGACCCGATGAGAACCGGATGGACCTGGTGAGAACTGGAAGAGATCCGGAAACCGGATCGGAGGTGGTGGTTGTCATATTGTTGCATGTGCATAACAGAGCGAGAGAGGAGATACAGAGTGATATTCTGTTGTAGCTGCCGCTTGGCGAATAAACTGAGCTCGAGGTCGTTGCCTCCGAGTCTCTGACTATACCTTTCTCATATAGTGTTAGTTTGGAGTCTGTGGGTGCCCGTGGTTTTTTCCCATTTAGGATTTTCCACGTAAACATCCTGTGTACTCTCTTTTTGTGTACGTGTATTCATCTCTATTCTCATTTCTGTGTTTGATCCTTAAACGAAGTGATTCAAGACTCGGTTGTGGCCGAGCAATATTCCGTGCTATTCTCTTTAGTTTCTTGCAGAAGTTGCATATTCGGTTGTTCGAGACTTGCTCTGACCTCGTTGATTGTTCGGTTGTCGGGAAGAACTTCTTCCTCGACTGTTCAATCGTTCGGTTGAACCTTGTACTACATAAGCTTCATTTGTCGAATCTTTGGCAAATGATTTCCTCTGAGCTGCTTTAGTTAGTATTGCGCTCGTAACTTCGGAGTACTTCACAGTAGTAGTTGAAGCATTGCACACAATTGTGACGAAAGTTTCCCATGACGGGGGAAGACTACTCATGAGCAACATTGCTCTCAGTTCATCTTGTTGTCGTCCCCTGAGCCAAAATCTGGGAGCTTAAACTTTCATACTCATTCAGGTGTGCCTGGACTGAGTCGAATTCTTTCATCCACAGGTTGTAGAGACGCCGAACCAAATATATCTTTGTGGAGGCAACCTTCTTCTCATAAGTGTCCAACAATGTCTTCCATAGTTGAAAGGTTGTTGAACACCATTGCATTGTGATGTACACTGACTCCGACAAGTGCATCCGAATTGTGGTGCGGACAATTTTGTCCAGCTTCTGCCATTCGTTCGGTTTGTATCCTTCTGGAGCATTTTCAGTTTCGATGGGGTCGATTTGCCCCTTTACTATCAAATAGTCTTGTATCTGTTCCTAGAAGTTGAAGTTTGATCCGTCAAACTTCCTTAGACTCATCTCTGATGAGCCAAATGTTGATGTCATCTGTGTCGGCTTGTTAGACTCTGTTCGGAGTTGACTACAAATGGTGGTGGGATGCAGCCGATTGGCTCACCCGATATTGTTTTAGTCGGATTCGAACACGAGTCGAATCGATGTCGACTTATTGGCAGATTCTGTCCAGAGTGGTTACAGACGATTGACTTAGCCAAATTGAACATGAATGCACCGATTAGGCAATCGGATTTCGAATGCTGATTTCAAGACAATACCAATCACAGATTATATGCTAGTTATCCAAGCCAATCCTGCTTCGAATGACTACGACGATGAGAGGGACAGAACCGACCGATCCTCCCAAATAGTCGAATGAAGCAGGGATAGGGGTTGTTCCTAGGACAAGATCTTCTTTGAGAAATTACGACAAGCAAATAGATTGTGTCTACCTTGGTAAAGCACAATCTCAAAGGCCGATTTGATGGAGATTCCACTCCCCAGTGGCTCCAATCACAAATGCAAGGTACAGTCAATTGGCTTACCTTAAGAGTGATCTAGCGAAGCAGAGTGCGAATCTTCAGTTTTCTTTCTCCTCTCCAAAGGAGATCTTGAACTCAGGTTCTTCAAGGGAAACAAAGCAAGAATGCTATAGAAGGTTGATGATAGTTGGCAGCGAGTTGAAGAACCTCTGCTCTGATACCAGATGTTAGGAACTGAGGCCATCAGTGTGGAACATCAACAACATTTTGAGATGAAGATCACCAAGTTCACAAGATTAAAGCACGATCTCAAAGTAGAATGGGAGAGAGAGAGCGAGAGGCACACAAAGATGTCCTAAACCTAGACTATCCAAAGGGACGGTGTGAATTCGACAGTGAGGAGCTATGGTGACGGAGTAGATTATTAGAATCTTTGAGAAAACCCATTTGTACGTGGTAAATTCAACAACATGTGAATCGTCCTTCAAGCGTTTCACAAATCATGGTTTAAGATACTCGAATGTTCGTAGTTGAACTTTGATTGTTGGATGCATTCGCTTAAACCTAATAAATAAATCAACCTACGTAATAGGAAGGGTATCTTATTAGTTATTTGTAACTAATTAGTTACGATTGGTAGTTCATGTCACAATGACCACTACCTGATTTAGCTATTTAGTTATGGCGACTTTCTAATTTGGCTAATTAGCTATTGCAACTCTCTAATGTAGCTAATTAGCTATGCCCACATGATGATGTTGCTAATTACCTATGGCCAATGACTAATGTAGCTAATTACCTATGGCCACTACATGATGTAACTATTTAGCTATGACCACAAAGCTGGAGTAGCTAACTTATGTAGCTATTTAGCTATGGCCACTAGCTGATATAGCTAATCAGCTATGGCCACTAGCTGATATACATATTTAGCTATGGCCCCTATCTGATGTAGCTAATCAGCTATGGCCACTAGTTGATGTAGCTATTTTGCTATTGTCACTACATAATGTAGCTATTTAGCTATGACCACAAGCTAATGTAACTAATTAACTAGCCATTAGCTGATGTAGTTATGTAAGAAACGAAGGTGCGGAAGCGTTAGACAACCAGCTTAGCTGGATAGCAACAGAGAGAGAGAGAGAGAGAGAGATTAACACACAAAAGGTACACAGGAGAGAGAGAGATTAACACACAAAAGGTACGCATGAGAGACGGAGAAAGAGCAGAACAACTTAAATCTATTATCAACAACTTCGTAAAATTCTTTGTACATACAACGTGCTCAACATCACTATTTATACAAGTCCTAAGAGGACTGACAGAAGTACGGTGTACTTCAACGCTCACACGAGCGTTTGACACTAACTACGAGACAATAACTACCTAGTAGTCTAGGCTGCTACTAGGCTTCCGGTTACTGTAGGATCCGGCTAACCGGCTCCCCAGCTCCCCAGCTCACCGAAATGGCTCATCCTTCTGGATGTCGATCCGGCTCAGGCTTATTCAGCCAATACAGATCCGGTTGAGCTTGCCGCTCAACACTCCCCCTCAAGCTCAACTTGAGGTCGGATCGTAGTGTCAGTCTCCATGGCAGCCAGTCCTTCCACCCGGATCCTTCTGGCGTCACTCCGCCTCGCTCGCGCTCCTCGTCCGGTCAGGTCCCGTTTGCCGCAACCCTTCTGATTCTGCACACCTCGACCTCCTCGGTCGGCGTCTTTGCTCAACAGGCCCAATTTAGTTCCCTCGTTGCTATGACTTCGGTGTTTGCCGATTCGCCGATTCCTTTGTGTTGGCATCGACTTTCGCTGCCTTCTCGTCCTCTTGACCTTGAATTGATCCAGTTCTTCTGAATCCGTCTGTTGAACCGAATCGGTTGTCTCTTATTCATTCCAGCTCTTGTCTGAATCGGTCACTCCCGATTCGTCTTCCGGTTCCAAGCCCTTCACCACATCGGACCATGTCCGGGTCTTGGCCTTCTTCTTCCGGTCGGCTCTGTCCTTCTTGACTCTGCCGCCACTGCCGCTTGTTCCGACTTGTTCAGATGTGTCAACTTTCTTCTTCATTTCTCTCCCTTTGTCGGTTCTTCCCTCACCGGCGCAATTGGCAGTATCTTTGCCTTTGCCCATTCCGGTGTCTTTGCCCGTTCTCCCCCTCAAGTGTGGCATGTCGAGATGTTGAACACCAAGCATTTCGGTGAAGTGCTGCAACTTGTCCGATCCGAGCGGTTTGGTGAAGATGTCGGCAACTTGCCGATCCATATGAACATACTAAAGTTTAACTTCACCGCTCAGGACACGCTCACGCACGAAGTGGTAGTACACTTCTATGTGCTTTGTGCGAACATGGAATACGGTGTTTTCGGCGAATTGCATGCTGCTTATGTTGTCGCAGTAGACCAAGATCGGGGTCGGCACCTCGATCCGCAAGTCTTGCAGCAGTCACCGAAGCCAAATGGCTTCACAGGTGGCAACGGTAGCACCCCGGTATTCAGCCTCAATGCTCAAAAGGGCCACTATTGGCTGCTTTTTGCTACTCCACGCAATAGCCGCGCAACCAAGGGAGAACATATAGCCGGAGGTGGTTCGGGGATCCGATGCATCACCGGCCAGTCAGCATCGATGTAGCTGACTAGCTCTTCGGTTATACCATGCCGGTATAACAGTCCCCATTCCTTCGTGCCACTCACATATCGCAAAATTCGATGCGCGCACAGAAGGTGCTCCACGGTCGGCATCTCCATATATTGGCTGATCACGCCGATCGGATAACTGATGTCGGGTTAGGTGATTGTCAAATATATAAGGCTTCCGACGATTTGTCGGAACTGCTTCTCATTGCATGCTGGTCCGGAGTCAGGACAGAGCTTCTGGTTTCGGTCCAGGGGTGTGGAGATTGGTCGGCATTCCGTCATGCCGAACTTGTACATCGTATTCAACACATAGTGTCTTTGTGAGAGCAATATGCCGTTGAGGGTTCGGATCACCTCGATCCCAAGAAAATAGTGAAGGTCCCCCAGGTCCTTCATCTCAAATGTGTCCGACAACTGGGACTTGACTCGGCTGATTTCATCGAATCCGGGTCTGGTGATGACTAGATCATCAACATACAGCAAGATGCAAACTGAACCGTCTGGACCTTGCCGGATGAACAACGAAGAGTTGGACTTGGAGGCCGCAAACCCCAACTTACGCAACTGGTGTGTGATCTTCGCATTCCAAGCTCGGGGGGCTTACTTCAGGCCATAAAGTGACTTCTTCAACCGGCATACAACCGACTTGTTCATCTCCGACTGGAAACCGAGGGGTTGGGTCATAAAGACTTCTTCTTCAAGATCGCCTTGAAGAAATGCATTCTTCACGTCCATCTGGTGAAGATGCCACCCGCTTGCCGCAGCAACCGCCAGCACCACACAAACCGTCGTCATCTTCGCTACCGAAGCGAAGGTCTCGTCGTAGTCGATTCTGTGGGTCTACGCGTATCCCTTCGCCACTAACCTGGCCTTGTACCAGTTAATCGAACCGTCAGCATTGTACTTTACCTTGTACACCCATTTACATCCGATCGTTTTGCAGTGTCGGGGAGGGTCAACTAGGTCCCATGTGTCATTGGCATCAAGTGCCCGCATTTCTTCCTCCATAGCGGTACGCCAGTTTGCGTCCTTTGCCGCTTCTGACGTAGCTCTCCAACTCACACACTTCCGCCACTTTGGTCATGTACGCATAATGATGCGCCATGTACTTATTGTACCCGTACCGTTTCATGGGGTTCTTTTGGCATGAAGACCGGCGTAACTTATCGTTACCCAGTTTGAGGTCCTTCTTGGCTGGTTCGGACTTTGTTCCCGAAGATCCACCTTCAACCTTTCCGGAGTCGGATTCGCGCCGATCCAACTCAACGTTGCTAGTTTCGTATTCTGGCATCTTCTTCTTCCCCTTCTCTTTGCGCATGAACCGTCTCCTCGGTTCCTTGCGCGAGGAGAGCACAGCAGAGTCTCCACTACTCGTCGGTTCCTCATCCGACTAGTCATCCTGACTCAGCCGCTCATTCGGTCCACTCGACCGAAACGATTCCGGACTCACATCTAGAGTCTCGAACCCTTCTTCTTCTAATTGGACCGGTTCATGCTCACTAGCCTCATCCTCCGGTATCGGGTCGGGGTCGGAAGTCAGAGCCGGTAAGGCATACCATGATGTCGTCTCATCAAACTCAACATCTCGGCTAACTCAGACTTGCTTCGTCCGAGGGTAATAACACTTATACCCCTTTTGCTAATGCGAGTAACCGACCAGGATGCATTTCTCCGACTTTGCATCCAACTTCCTCCGCTTCTCATCCGGCACATGCACATATGCAATGCTACCGAATATCCGAAAGTGTCTCAAATTCGGTTGTTGTTCGGTCCCACCGGGCATGCCAAAATTATACTGTGTTGTTCGGTTGACAATAACTATTGCCGACACAGTATAGGTCAAACGTTGCTCACCGAACGTTCTATCAATGAATTGTGGTTTAGACGAATAGATACTAAAAATGGTTGTAAACTTATCGATGTTCAACGGTCATCGAGATCGCTATTTACGTAATAAGTTATAACAGAAATGAAATAGATCGACAGAGCATTTCATACACAGAGATTTCCTAACACTAACTTTATATTACTAAATAAAACGATTGATCTTTACACTGCCTTCGGTTCTTTTTATAGGAAACCGGAAGGACTTCCTCATCAAGAAAACATATTGCCAACCATGGCAAGAACTACAAAATCGTCAACTAACTTATAATTTCAATTTTAATTTACTTCGGCCAGATGCTGACTCATCGATCCTCTATACCAATCTGACTCCGAACCTTCTTCATTTCCAACTCCGACACTTCCCCACTTGTCCGGGTAACATCAGCTTGCGCCCGAAATACAACTCATGCGCAGACACCTTGCCATCGATCCGGTTTTGGATATAAACGGCCGTCCGGACTGCCTCAGCCCAGTAGAATTTGGGCATGCTCTTCTCCTCCAGCATCGCCCTTACCGCGTCGATAATTGACCGGTTCTTCCTGGCCACACCATTTTGCTCCAGTGTGTATCTGTAGCTGAACTCTCTCCGAATTCCTTTTTGTTGCAGATAACTGTTGAATTGGCCGGAAAAATATTCTTTTCCGCCATCCAACCGCAGCCACTTGATCTTCCTCTCCGTTTCCCGTTCAACCAAGCTTTGCAGGTTCCAGAAACACTCGAAGAGTTCTTCCTTCCGCCAAATGAGGTAGATCCATGTGTGCCAGCTATAGTCGTTAATGAAGGAGACGAAGTATCAACTCCCGCCAAGACTAACGTTTTGTGTCGGTCCCCATACATCCGAATGAATAAGGTCGAGCTTGTTACGGCTACGATTTCGTTCGCTGGGAAATGGAAGCCGGTGTTGCTTCCCGAGTTGGCAGGCTTCACATATTTGAACCTTCCGGCCACTGAACTTCGGCAAACCAAAAATAACTTGTTTCGTTTGCAGGTCTTGAAGCCTCTAGTAATTGACGTGGTCGATCTGCTTGTGCCAAAGATCAATATCCGATTCAATCTTCTATCCTTTGGCGAACAAAGCGGTGCCGACGTCATTGGTGTCGAGGATGAACATCCTCCCATCTCTGCGCCCTTGCGCAATAATCTGGCCCTCTTCCTCGATGAAGCACCCAAGGTGCGTAAACCGCACCTGCATCCCCTAGTCAACTATCTGACCGACTGACACCAGGTTCTTCGTGATAGTCGGAACGTGTAATACATTCATCAGCTTCCCCCTTTGTCTGACGTGGCTCAAAGGGACTTCTCCGACATGCACAATTGGGTGAGGAGTGTCGTCTCCGGTTTCGACAACTCCCGGTTGTTCCGGTTTCTCCAAGAAAGAGAACCACTCTTTGTGGCTCGTCATGTGATTCGACGCACCGGAATCAACGTACCACACTTCCTCCAATTTGGAAGTGGTCTTCTTCATTGAGTTAGCCTCGTGTTTCATCACCAAGGTTGGCCCTTTACCAGCTTTTCCGGTTTTGGATCCTCCCGATCCTTCTGCATAGTGCAAGTATTGTCGGTTCTCTCTGCCGGCCTTGCCAGATCCAGATCTGTCCAAAACGGCGCGCTTCTTCCAACACTCGCTTTCTCTGTGGCCCTTTTTACCACAGTACTAGCATTCCGTGTTGGCCTTTGCTTTCCAGCCTCCGGCGTTGCCTTGACTCCCCCTGCTTGTGGAGGGTCCGGAACTGCTGTCGGCACGTTCTTTGTGCCTTCGGTCCTGCTCTTGCCGGCCGCTACCATTGCGAGCCGACCCGCCTCGTCCACCACGCCCACATGGCCAATCTGCCTCCGTGTACAGCATTCGGCTATCAATGGGTGCACTTGTTGACGCACTGGCGTGGTTCTCCTCTACAAGGAGTATTGATTGTAAGTCGAAAAATGACAGCGTATTCTCCCTTGTACATACCACCGTTCAGAACGCTCTGAACTTAGACGCTAGGCCCCCAAGACAGATCTGCACCATCTCATCTTCCTCTACAGTGACGTTGATAGAGGCAAGTGAGTCACAGATCTCTTTGATTCGGACCGTGTAATCGGCTACCGACATGTCCTTCTCTCGAACATTGCTCAACTCCTGTCGGAGTTGCAGCTTCCGGGCCGTAGTGCTTGTCGCGAAAACCTTCTTCAGGTTTCCTCAAGATTCTTTTGGCGTCTTGGCATCTCGAACATGGCTCAGTAGCTGGTCTCCAACACTGGACGCAAAGCAATACATCACTCTACTTGCCGCTTGTTCCCACACTGGGAAGTCCTTGTGTGTCGCATCAGGTGTTGTGTCGTTAGCTCCGTCGACATGGATCCAGTAACCATGCCCAAGCAGGTACTAGTGCATCTTGTATGACCAAGATGCGTAGTTGGATCTGTCGAGCTTCTCCACCGGGAGCGAGCTAGCCATTCCTCTGTCCATCACTTCTTTTTCTGTTCTTACCAGGTCTTAGGGTTTGTCTCCAGATGTTGATGTCGGTTGCAGAGGTTCTCAACCCTCGCGCTCTGATACCATGTAAGAAACGAA
The DNA here is from genome assembly GCF_043228905.1 of Azolla caroliniana. Taxonomy (NCBI): domain Eukaryota; kingdom Viridiplantae; phylum Streptophyta; class Polypodiopsida; order Salviniales; family Salviniaceae; genus Azolla; species Azolla caroliniana. The sequence goes on along the minus strand of NW_028230455.1, from coordinate 6,625,377 downwards.
GGTGCGGAAGCGTTAGACAACTAGCTTAGCCGGATAGCAACAGAGAGAGAGAGAGAGAGAGAGAGAGAGAGAGAGAGAGAGAGATTAACACACATAAGGTACGCAAGAGAGACAGAGAAAGAGCAGAACAACTTAAATCTATTATCAACAACTCTGTAAAATTCTTTGTACATACAACGTGCTCAATAGCACTATTTATACAATTCCTAAGAGGACTGACAGAAGTACGGTGTACTTCAATGCTCACATGAGCGTCTAACACTAACTACGAGACATTAACTACCTAGTAGTCTAGGCTGCTACTAGGCTTCCGGTTACTGCTGGATCCGGCTAACCGGCTCCCCAGCTCGCCGGCTCACCGATCCGGTTCATCCTTCTGGATGTTGATCCGGCTCAGGCGTATTCAGCCGATCCGGATTCGGTTGAGCTTGCTGCTCAACAAGTTATTTAGCTATGTCCATTTTTGGATGTAGCTACTTAGCTATGGCCACTACCTCATGTAGTTATTTAACTATGGCCATTCTCAAATCTAGCTACTTAGTTATGGTCAATACCTGATCTAGCTAATTATTCCATGGGCACTCTCTAATGTAGCTAGTTATCTATGGCCACTACATGATGTAGCTATCTTGCTATGGCCATTACCAGATGTAGCTAATTACCTATGGGCACTCTCTAATGTAGCTAGTTAGTTATGGGCACTACCTGATGTAGTTATTTAGCTATGGGCACTACCTAATGTATCTATTTCTCTATGGCATTACTTGATGTAGCTAATTACCTATGGGCACTCTATGATATAGCTAGTTAACTATGGTCACTAGCTGATGTAGTTAGTTAGCTATGCCTACTCTCTAATGTAGTTAGTTAGTTATGACCACTACCTGTTGTAGCTAATTAGCCAATAGCTATTGTAATGTAAATTGCTTATTGGTTATGTCTAACATTAAACTAGTTATTGATATTAAGAGATCTTAGATGATTGCCACTAATACAAGACTTAGAGAAATGTAAATACCTAAGGTACATCAAGAAGATCAATGAGATGCTCCTCGTATTGACTCCTTCTCAAATGTTTCCTACACAAATCCTTCTTATTGGGTGAAACCCTACTCGCATTAGTCCAGAATATGGTGGTTATATCCTTGATTTCTGATGTTATAGGTGTCACTTGCTTACATCTTGTGGTTAGCTTTAGTAGACTACTTCCTTCACCTCGAGAACTTAAGTGGTTCATTGTATTGTACACACTTTTTTAACTAACACCAATTGACATAGATAGTGTACTGATATTAAGACCGTCAACATCCCTATTTAGTAACATCATTAGACTAGACCTTTTTAAGACAAGATCATCTTCACACTTGTTCATGTTGAGTACAGTTTTTCTGAGAATATTAACTAGTACATTTGTTAAATTTCCATTGAGAACATCAAAAACAATTATATCTTTTATTGACGGGTCATTTAATATTCCATTAAGTATTACCTTCATATCTTCATACTTGATGTGCTTGGTCAGAATACTGAAATAGTCCACAATCCTGTTAGGATCTCGGTCCCTCCAGATGGGATGATGAAGGCCCGGTGAGAACATCTCACCGGATGAAGCGACATATATGTAAATATGTTCTAGAGAGCCCATTGGGGCTATATTTGTAAATAGCCCGAAAGTCATATTAGTATAAATATGACCTAGGGCAAACTCTTGAGGGTCTATGTATCATTGTGTTGTCATTTTCTGTTGTATAGAGTTATTGGTGTAACTGTTGTACAGAGCGTAGTAGAGAGAGAGAGAGAGAGAGATACAGAGTGATTCTTTGTTGTAACCGCCGCCAGGCGAAGAGTGTGAGAACAAGGTCGTTGCCTTTGTGCCTCCTATTATATTCTTTGACATAGTGATAGTTTGGAGTCTGTGGGCTCCCGTGGTTTTTCCCATTTAGGGTTTTCCACGTTAACATACTGTGTACACTCTCTTTTAGTGTTTTGTGTATACATTTCTCTATCTCCACATTCCCATTGTTGTGTTTGTAATTCCCAACGAAGTGATTGAAGACTCGGTTGTGGCCGAGCATTATTCCACATATTCTCGTCAATCTAGTATCAGAGCGAAATGACACAGAAAATGGAAGAATCGTTGGGAGGCATGTTCAAGCTCACCGGCTCCAACTACTCAGTGTGAAAGTCGAAGATGAGGGACATGCTCGTGGTTAAATATATTTGGTTGCCAGTTCAGTTCGGGGACAAGAGACCGGATAAGATCGACGCCTCGGTGTGGGAGGTGATGCACATGAAGACAACGGCGTACATACGGTGTTTCATCGACATGAGCCTGTACAACAACTTCAATGAACAGAGCAAGGCTCATGAGCTCTGGGAGAAGATCAGCATTATGTTTCAGAACAAAAATGTTGTTAATCGGGTTTCGGTATTCCAGAAGCTAGTAAGACTCTGGTACTAAGATGGCTCCAACATGGCGGAGCACATGAATGCCTTCCAATGGCTGATCCACCAGGCAACATCGTTGGAAGTACCTCTCGCCGATGAGGTACTAGCACTACTCCTGCTTGGTTCCCTCCCGGATAGCTGGGAGACGTTGGTTGTCACTTTGGGCAACACTAGGCCGGAAGGAAAACATTTAGCCCGAGCAAGAGTCAAGTCGAGCTTGCTAGATGAGGAGGTGTGTCAGAAAGACAAGGATACGATCTCTGACTCCAAAGCACTCCTTACCGAATCGGAACGTGGAAGACAAAGGAACCGTAGTCTCCAGAACCAGGAAAAGTCGGGGACACAGTCAAAGTCAAGGGGGAGGCCTACTTGCTTCTATTGTGGCAAGCCGGGACACTTCCAGAAGAACTGTCGGCACTTCCGAAATGACAAGGAAACCGACGGTACCGATTCGAAGCGGTCACCGGAACGGAACGGCAAAGACCGAAGAGGACTGGATCGGAAGGGAACAATGGCAATCACGGCAAGTAAAGAGGAGTTGATGCTCATCACCGAGGAGAGTGAATTGAACCTTGCTAGCGACGAGACAACGTGGGTTGTCGATTCTGGAGCGTCGTTCCCCCTAACCTGGGACTAGAAATACTTCTCATCCTACACAGCCGGTGAGCATGGATGTGTCTCGATGGGGAATGAAGGGACATGCCGAATTATCGGCATAGGAGATGTGTTGTTGACGACATCAACCAGATGCAAGCTGCTGTTGAAGGATGTCTGACACATTCCGGAGGTTCGACTAAACCTAATATCAGTCAGTCGGCTAGACGATGCAGGCTACACGGGTAGCATTCGAAACAGAGTCATGAAGTTCAACAAGCGGAGCCTGATAGTGGCTCAGGTCCGGAAAGTCAACACTCTATACCTAATGAATGCCCGGTTATGCCCGGAAGAAGTGAACGTTGCATCCAACACTACCGGTGAGCTATGGCACAAGAGACTGTGTCACATGAGCGAGAAGGGGATGAAGAGGCTTGCCGATGACAACCTCATTCCGGTGAAAGACGTGCATCTTGAGAAGTGCACCGACTGCCTGGCCGGAAAGCTTCGAAGAAGCTAAGAGAGACACCCACAACCGCAAGTGGTTGAGTGTCATGCCGGACGAGATGGATTCCCTGCATGAGAACCACACGTATGAATTGATGGAGTTGCTGAAAGGAAAGAGGGCACTCTGAAACAAGTGGGTGTAAAAGCTGAAACCGGGAGATGCTGGCAACCCCCCAAGATACAAAGCCAGGATCGTGGTGAAGGGGTTCCATCAGAAGAAGGGCGTGGACTTCGACGAGATATTTGCCCCGGTAGTAAAGATGACTTCCATCTGGACGGTACTGAGCATAGCGGCAAGCATGGATCTCGAGGTAGAGCAGTTAGACGTGAAGACGGCGTTCCTTCACGGCGACCTCGAAGAGGAGATCTACATGTAGCAACCGGAAGGATTTGTAAAGAAAGGGAAGGATCACCTGGTTTGCCGGTTGAAGAAGAGCCTCTACGGTTTGAAGCAGGCTCCCCGGCAATGGTACTGGAAGTTCGACACCTTCATGACCGATCAAGGGTACCACAAGACGCAGGCCAATCACTGCGTATTTGTGAAGAAGTTTGAAGGTGGAGACTTCCTGATACTCCTCCTGTACGTGGACGACATGTTGATCGTTGGACGAGACCAAGTCAAGATACAGATGTTGAAGAAGGCTCTGAACCGGACCTTCTCAATGAAAGACTTGGGTCCAGCAAGACAGATATTGGGGATGCATATCATCCGGGACCGGTCGAAGAAGCAATTGTGGCTGTCACAAAAGTATGTGACAAAAGTGCTTCAACGGTTTAACATGTCAGAAGCAAAACCGGTCGGATCGACACTCCCGGAAAACTGTAGATTATCTGGCAAGCAAAGCTTGAAGACGAAGGCAGAGAAGGCGGATATGATGAAGATACCATATGTCTCTGCTGTCGGGAGCTTAATGTACGCAATGGTGTGTACCCAACCAGATATCGGATACGCAGTCGTAGTGGTGAGCTGGTTTATGAGCAATCCCGCCAAGGAGCACTGGAATGCGGTAAAATGGATACTCCGGTACTTGAAAGGCACCTCAAGTATGTGCCTCCGATTCGGCTCCGATAAACTCCAACTTGACAGTTTCACTGACTCGGATATGTCGGCTGATGTGGATACCAGCCAATCAACATTGGGATATGTTATGACATATGCAGGGGGAGCTGTTTCGTGGCAGTCGAGGTTGCAGAAGACGGTTGCGTTGTCAACCACTGAGGCGGAGTACATGGCGGTTGTGGAAGTTGGCAAGGAAATACTATGGATGAAGGACTTCATCGAAGAGCTAGGGATCCGGCAAGAGGAATACCGGCTCTATTGCAACAGTCAAAGTGCCATCCACCTTGCGAAGAACGCGGTGTATTATTCCAGGACAAAGCACATCCAGCGCAGGTACCACTAGATCCGGGAGCGAGTAGAAGATCGGGAGTTCGTGCTGACGAAAATCCACACGGAGGAGAATGGGTCAAATATGTTGACCAAGGTGTTGACGCCCAACAAGCTGGACGCATGCCGGAAGCAAATTGGACTAACTAGAAATCCCATGCCGGAGTGAAGGGGGAGTTTGTTAGGATCTCGGTCCCTCCAGATGGGATGATGAAGGACCGGTGAGAACCGGATGATGAGTACCCGGCAAGGAAGACCCGGTGAGAACCGGATATTGCAGGCTCGGTGAGAACCTCTCACCAGATGAAGGGACATATATGTAAATATGTTCCAGAGAGCCCACTGGGGCTATATTTGTAAATAGCCCGAAAGTCATATTAGTATAAATATGACCTAGGGCAAACTCTTGAGGGTCTGTGTATCATTGTGTTGTCATTTTCTATTGTATAGAGTTATTGGTGTAACTGTTGTACAGAGTGTAGTAGAGAGAGAGAGAGAGAGATACAGAGTGATTCTCTGTTGTAACCACCGCCAAGCGAAGAGTGTGAGCACGAGGTCGTTGCCTCTATGCCTCCTGTTGTATTCTTTGACATAGTGATAGTTTGGAGTCTGTGGGCTCCCGTGGTTTTTCCCATTTAGGGTTTTCCACGTTAACATACTGTGTACATCTCTTTCAGTGTTTTGTGTATACGTTCATCTATCTCCACATTCCCATTGTTGTGTTTGTAATTCTCAACGAAGTGATTGAAGACTCGGTTGTGGTCGAGCATTATTCCGCATATTCTCGTCAAATCCTTCTCTCTATGATTATAGTTTCATTTCTTCCATTCTCAACGGTATTCAAATCTACATCACAACCAATAGTATCCTTACCTTTAGTTGAGGTGTCTACCTTACCCTTTAACATTTGTCGATGTTTCCTTTTATTTTTCTGCCCAATACTTTCTTATTGCTTGTTGTGTACTAATAGCCATATCCCTTTCTTCAGGATTCATGAGGGCTATTGATAAACACTCCAATTCTCCCTCGATTGAAAATTCTTGATTAGATCATTAAAGAGGAAATGAGATGTAAATGACTATACCATGCAAGAGGGTAATTGTAAGAAGTGATTGCAACGGCGGAAATATGGGTAGTGACGGTGATGACTATAGGCAACAACAATACTTATAGAGGCAGGAATGAGAGATCTTAGCAATGATCGCAGCGACAGAGCAAACGGTGACGGTAAGTGAAAGTTTGCATTGATGGAATGATTAGTGATGATAAGTGAGTGATTTATTGCAACGACGGAACAAACAGTGACGGTAAGTAATCGAGTGCAGCAACAATATTGGAGGCGGAAATACGGGTAGAGGTGTTGATGACTATAGGTGCCAACAATACCTTTAAATGTAGGAATGAGTGATCGCGGTGACGATACAGAGAGAGACGGTACTGATTGATTGCAACGGTAGAGCGAATAGTGGTGGTAAGGAGCGATTGCAACATAATGTTATAATGTAGAGGCAATGTGGAGCAATTGCAACAAGGAAGCATGGAGAGGCAGTGTGGAGCGATTGCACCAGAAATTCATGGAGAGGAGGTAAGGAGCAATTGGAGCAATAATAACATTTCTTAGGGAAAGAATGTTGCAAGGAAGGTTGGAGAGGAATGATTAGTGAGGAACGCCCCAAGTCACACGTTACCAATGTGATTGATCATGCATAATGGGCCATTGAATCCTCCTAGGAATATGCTAGAACTCTACACCCCTAATATGTAATCGATGGCTTTAACTGCTAGGCCATTTACTTTTTATGATTTACTGTTTCTAATATATATTTACTTTTTTACGCTAGCCCCTTGTAAGAATCTTTATTAATGTTAATCAAAATTAAAAAATAAAGAAGAAAGGGCACTAGTCCACCCAACCATCCCCTAGCGAAAGTGAACATCAGATCCAAGTCCCCCACAGGTGTCCATAACACCGTGTATAGACGTGGATCGTACTTTGGGTTTGAAGGAGGCACACATGTATGAAGCTAGAGCTTTGCCACACTATTAGAGTAACTTCTATCTCAAAACAACAAAGAAAAGAGATGCCCATGCCCTTCATGAATGTAGCTAGCCTTCTTATATAGGCTCAAACCCTAGGCCTTTGTATGTGTTTCACACTTGGTTGCTTTTTTTATAAAAAGTAGCTAGGTGATGAAACCATCTAAAGTTACCTCCTCACCCTTCATCCTTACAAATTAGCCCACAATTATGGTTACGGTTATGCTCGTAACTTCGGATTCTTCTCTCACCTTCAATAAGGGGTGGTTGGGTGGATTGGCGCTCTTTGTTCATTATTTTCCTCTTTAATTTTGCTTAACATTAATTAAGATTCTTACACCCCCTTTTTGCCCTTTATCCCTATTTTCTAGTTTCGGGCATGCCACATTATGACAAAGGTGACGAAGATACTTGAATTTGGGCAAATTAGATGAAATGCGAATTTTGGGATAATGTTCAAAATGTCTCAGTCCCCAAAATGACGGATTCATTATGAGGATTATGATGGGATTTTCGAAATACAATTCCAACCACTGAGCAAATAGTTACAAGCAAAATATCAATTTTTGAACGACGAGAGTCAAACCCGCCACATTAGGAGGCAATGTTAGCTAACATCAATTGATCACGTCACCTACCACATCACCTACTCCCACACTGACTCATATATATTAATATTCTTACACATCATTAGATGGATATATATACTTAAGAACCTATATTTAGAAATTATCAAAACCTTACCCACAGAAACTAAACCCTTTCATTTTCTCAAATACCCCTCCAACCTACCAACATAATAAACCATACATACCAAGAAAAAATAAGATCTTATTTGATGAATCTAACCTTAGCATAGAATAACATTTGTTGCCACCCCAACTAATGAGCATCCCTTTACGTTGAGTTGACTCCCATGTTATTTATGACGAAGCCATCATTTCATAATCTTAAACACAAACCATCGATCTTCATTTGATCATCTTAAAACAAGCCAAGGATGAATCCATGTACTTTTTGAAAGTCATCTAACTTTTCAAATTATGAAGTATGGTGCCATATAACAATTTAAAGATTGGCCAACCATGATGCTCCTAATCTCACAATGTCTAATTAGAAACTGGTTCATTCTCAAATAAGAGCTCCTTGCACAACAAACCTTTGAAAGCATTGGAGCCAAACCTTCTCATCCACCTTTCTCATTCACCACTTCTCCCTCCAAAGATAGATTCGCATCACCAATGGTCTCAACATTTGCATACAATGCAGCGTAGGCAAAATCTTAATGTCTCAAAATTAATAAATACATGGATTGTACCATTAGATTTATGAGGGCTAAGATCCTTCATCAATACTAGTACTTAAACACACACACCTTAGAGGTGTGGACATCTTGTTCACATATGATGTTAAGTTGTTAAATGTCGAAATCCGCACAATTAGCGTCTTCTCTACAACCTCGCTAGGCTCACACTAAGCATTAAGATATTCATCTTGCTTAGCAACTCATTGTGGAAGTAGAGTAAAGAATTGTTTGAACATTCTCATTGACCCAGGCATTTTAAGCACACACTACATGAAGATGGTATTTATTAAGGTTAGATGGCATATGCATCAAAAGGTTAGATGTCATTTGACATGATACGGTGGGACGCTAGGGAACTCATGAATATGCCTTTCAATGTCCTTAATACTCGGTTCAATAACTTTTAAGTCAAGGAGACAACGTATGCAACAACGAGATGCCTCTGAGACGAGAGGCATCGATTCCATAAGTTTGAACTCAAAGAGAAAAGAAGGAAGGTACGAAAGAAGAGGTGGACAAATACCCTCCCAAGAGAAGTGTCCAAAGGCAACCTGCTTCGTCTTTAAACAAAACAATGTTATGTATGTATACAAATTATGAGGGGGTGATGAGCTCTCTCTCTCTCTCTCTCTCTCTCTCTCTCTCTCTCTCTGCCTAATGATGACGGCCACTGATTGGGTGGTCTTGAAGTGGGGATTATGGCAAAGAGCGAGCAGGCCCCATTTGGTGCCCAACAATAAATGAAAATGGTGTCCAACTGGATGGGATGGATCCATCACACAAGAACACCAAAAACTGGCTGCTGCTGCTGCGCCTGAGCAAGGGCAAGGGCAAGGGCAATAGGCGGAAGGAAGTGCTTTATTAATAAGTGCACACACACACACACAAAACAAAAAGCAAAAATCAACGTAAAAACTGTTGGCGACCCTACTTCCAAGACTCCGACACTCACACCCTATCCTATGTACATACATATATGTGTGAATAAACATTTCTTTCCCCCCTACTATGTATATGTATGAGTCATAGGTCTCACACACACATCATGATTCATAGGCTCTAAAAAAAACTGCCTTTGTATTCCACCTACCTTTATAGGTTCTCTACCGCTTCTTACCCATTCTAACGCGTGTGTGGGTTATCGATATCATGCCGGCACTGCCTCCCTTGGTTGTCACATTATTGGTTCGCGCGCTTAGCACAATTCTAACATGTGTGTGTGTGTGTGTGTGTGTGTGTGTGTGTGTGTGGTCTATATATCCTCATTGTTGCAGTTCAAGTCATTCCAATTCTAAAGTGTGTGGCTTGTAGATATCATGTCGAGTCATCGCACTATCAATTAACACAATTCTATAGTACATGCATCGTTCATAACCTTACGGTTGTAAATTCAATCACTCTCGAACAATTGATTCAACACATTCTAGATCTAAAGGTGTTTGGGTTATAGCCTGGTATCATGTCAACATTGCCTTAGTGATGACACTACGGATTCACCCACATATTATAATTCTAAAGTGTGTAGTTTCTATAACATTATGGTTGTAGGTTCATTCTTGAACATTTGGTTTTCATCATTCCAATGATGGAGCAATTATATTTATCCTTCACCACTTGAGCAAACTATTTGAACATAAATGCCATACGCATGGTACTGTCCCCATTGGGTCTTGGACCTACAATGCGAAGTTTGTGATCACAATTGTCACCACAAGACACATCATGTGAAGGATAGTTAACTTGTTGACCTTCCAAATAGAGTTTTTGCTCATATGCAACGACTACACACATTTGGATTTAGTCATCTCCATTAGTCTTGTACACTTGTTTTTTATGGTATCCAATCATGCATAAATAAGTTCATCTCACATGCATGATAGTTGAAGGTTCTATCAATAACTCCAATTCTTGAAAATTAATGATTTTCATCCTCACCTCTTAGAAATCATCTTAGACATCTAGATCGTCTTGAATCATTATTTACAATCGTGGTAGGACAACTTCGTATCTCCGAGGAATGTGTTTATATCGGAATTCAACACCGCATTACATGTTAGAGAAAAATGTGAAAGCCGTTGTATGTAAAGTCATATGAGAGGGTTGTCGACCTTGTCATCGTGCATCATGTAAACTATATTGCACATACCTTCAAAACGCTCACTTTACATATTAAAAACCGTAAGAAGTTTAAACTTTACAAAAGTGTATAATTGCAAGTCTTGGCTGATTAAATTAGTGTTTGGGATTTAATTTTAATTTGAAATCATGGAACATAGTCTTTTGCTCTTAAGAAAGTTTCCACAATCCAAAGTTAAGTCATCAACAAAGAAGGTTTTTATGTTTTTAATTATACATAATGTAATTATTGACATCATGTCATTCAAATAATAGTGTTGACAAATTCCAATTCACACAAGATTCCCGATGAATGACAAGATTTGGCCTTCTATTGCAATTTTCAAGCAACATTTCTAATGCATGGCCTTACTCTTTTGGTGAGTGTGCATGAGGACTTACTTCATGCAAAATCATGAGTACAAGATTTCTTGTATATGTATTTATGGAGACAAAATGCATTGGATTGATCGTAGATCAAAGTCATTTTGGTTTATTTCTTAATTACACATAGTGCTTCATTTTAGGCATTACACATCCACGATATATATATTCAAATATCATACTCCAACATAGATGTTGGATAATGGTTTTGTTTGAATTGAACCGTGCACACTAGCTTAACACATGGCAATGATTAACAAGAATATACTTGGATGGTCACGACTCACAATATATATTGCCTAGAAACTGCAAGGTATCAAATGTATGAAGACATAGAGGTCAATTGTTAGCCACAAAGATGATAGTCATCATTAATGATTATCACAAATTTGAAGCTAAAGATATCTCAAAATTTTGAAAGCATGGAGAGTGATGCAACATACTCTTGTTTGGAAATGTTGAGATGTGTTAACCTTTACAACGCAATAAGATAAGATGTACTAGCAAAAGAGTTAACAATGACCAATGAGTATCAATAACAATCAGATCATGATGTGCTTTATTTTTATTCCTTTTTTGTTTCTTCCTTTAGTTTAGAATTTTGTTTGCCAAAATATGAGAGGCAATATTGACTAGCAAACATTTAGGATTTACAAACACCCCCGACAATAAGTTTCCGTACTTTATCTCTTGACATAATAAAGCTTGAAATGGCTAACACTAATGTTGATAGCATTTCTCAATCAGTCATTTCAAGAAAAAGAAGTTTTATATCAATATGTATCATTTCAATGAATTTTGGATTGATACATATCCTTTCAAGAAGTTTTTGGTTGATACATACCCTTTCAAGAAGTTTTTAGTTGATACATATTGTTTCAAGAATTTTAAGATCAATAAATATTATTTCATAAAGTTTCACATCTATTGTTTTTGAAATCCTAGTTTGGAAAGCCTTAATAGTAGGGAGACAATGTGCTCCTACATTAATCAATGTTCTTTGCATGAAGTAATGGTGCATCCGCTCTCTCTAAATTATACCGGTTTGGCATTTATTAATATCAAATGAAAGTCAGTGCTTATGCCACTCGTAACTTTCATTTTATGATGGTAAATAAGCCGCTTGTAATTCCCATTCAATATCCTAAATTTATAGTTAAGTACCGATGATGTCAAATATGTTTGGATAAGGGGTAGGGGAGTTGAATGTTGGCTCTAGCATCTTTTTTCATATTCACAAGAATAATATTTGACTCTATCTGACCCTGGCCAATGTAGTTGTGCCTTTGAGTCTGTCATATAAGTTGAATGCCCAATGAGACTACCTCAAGCGCAACTATATGTTATTCCCGACGACGAGCACCACTTCATGCCTATAGAGACCACAATGGAACACACTCCTACTACCCAACGTGAAGTGGTACTCCTCAAATACTAAGACACAAAGCCCCCTATATGGACATTATTTGACCTGTTGTCACACACTTCAAGGGACTGCTAACATCCTCAATTAGTTGACAAGAAGACATGTCACTAATAGCACAATACCACCCTACTCAAAGGTTCCACTACATACATATACTACAGTCAGTCGATTACATATATTTCATGAAAACTTGGGAAGGGCTTTTCAGTTTTCCAGATAACAGCATGATGTACCCACCCATAGCTCTCTAAGTCAAAGTTTCCGCTATGTTATAACTTATTACTATTCATGTTATGATAAACATTGTAAGATAAAAAAGAAGAAGTGTGCACCGTGTACATGTTTTTGTTTTTGTTCTTTTTACTTTGGGTGGGGGCATGGGTCTTTGGACAAAAAGAATGTGAAATAGGAGGGGGCAGTGAAGTAAGGTCATCATCATTTCATTCATTCATTCACTCTCACTCACTCTCTCATTCATTCATTCATTCATTCATTCATTCATGAGAGAGAGAGAGAGAGAGAGAGAGAGAGAGAGAGAGAGAGAGCAAGCTTGTTTTGTACATATGTATGTTTGTATAATGTAAGTATATGTATGTAATGCAATACATCCATGCAATATTGCATTCATTACATTACATACACAAAACCTCATTACATTCATTACATATGTGCTTGAAGTTTGGACTACCAATATGTTTTGGTTGGGCACAGAAAACCAAAAAGAAGAAGAAGAAGAAGAAGAAGGGTTTTACACACAGACACACACAAAACATAAACACAAACACATATAATTATAATGAATGATGGATGATATCTTTGTTCTTATTTTCTTTCTTTTTTTGTCCCATTGCTTCGAGGCCCCCTCCCTCCTCATCATTATCCGGATCTCTCTCTCTCTCTCTCTCTCACTGACTGCTTGGGGGGGGGGGGTGCCTTCGTTTTTGGCACTTTGGATTTGTATGTATTCCCTGTTTCTGTTTTGGGTGTTATCCAATGTATTCCCTCTCATTAACACACACACACGTACACACAGAAACAGGGAAAGACTATTTGTATGTATTATTATGAAACTGTGCTTCCTTCTTCTCCCTTCTCCTTCTTCTTTTAATAATATTCTTTGTTTCTTTTTTGTTTTCCTTTTGTTGATGTATGTATCTGGGTTTATGATTTTCCCTCTCATAAAAATAAAAATAAAAATAAAAATTATAATAATAAAATCATCTTATTTGTCTCACCTAATAATATAATAATAATAATTTTTGTAATACTACTGACTGAAAAGTCAATTTTATTTACATATTTTTTTGTTATTTGTCATTCTTATTATATATATATATATTTTTTTTATATATTTAGCACTCGTTTGTTATTTTTCATTATTTTGTATTTTATTTAAAAGATCTAATGGGGATTTTGTTTCCTGAGTTTTACAATCTGTAGTAGGTTTTTCTTGTAAACGATATGTAGTACATAGCTACTAGGCATTCATAAAAATAACAATACTTAATAATGATGATGCTGCTGGATTTAGTAGAAAGAAACGAGCACAAGGCATTCTTTTTGCTTTTTTGTTTTTTGTTTTTTGTTTTATATCGGTGCAACAATCAAACCGTTACACACACAACCAACACGATTACTTACATTTCATTCATTAGATTGGATATCAATCAAACTTATAAAACATTACATACTTACTGCATGCACAATTAAATAATAACATAATTGTATCTTTTTTCATCATCAAACTACCACTAAATATAACAACAATCATATTCCTCCAGAACAAACAAAATTCCACACGCAATTGCTACCATTTCCATTATTATCCTTTTCAGAAGCTATCTTATTTATTTTAATTCAGCTTCTGAATCCTAATAGTCATTATTAACATGTCATCTCTCTCTCTCTCTCTCTCTCTCTCTCTCTTTACACACACACACACACACACACACACATATTCTCACATTCGGTTCCAACCAATTCCATGACCACTTTGAAAAAACAAAACACCATTCCAAAAAACAAAACACCATTCCAAGAAATTCCATTTCAGTAGTACCACCCACATGGATGGACCCATCAATCACATGAAAATCGGATTTCTTGCATACACGGGAAAACTTTCTCATCAAAATTCCAATGAGTATAGCTGCACCCGTGAAATCAGATTTGTATCTCGCAATTGCGGCATTTCTGTATAGTCTAACAATTAGAGTGATATCACTAAAATCGGATTTCCATAGAATGGATGGTGCTCCTTGGTAAATTCCGCTAATAATCTTAGTATACCGAAATATTGTTTTGAACATTGACAACGAAATTATATGATAAAAATGGAAGGATACGTATCGTTGCACCGCATCAGAGTGGTGCAAAACACCACACCCTTCGTTGCTTTTCGAACAGGGAAAACTCCACATTGGTTTTCATACATTTTTATGTAAGAAAGTGGAAACTTAGCAAGCAACGAGTTAAAAGTTGCATAATGACACGCCAACTAATGTGGCCCTACCTAGGCATTGATTTCTTTTCCGATGAAATATTGTCCTTGGACTTTGAATTCAAGGCCCAAACCCAAATGTCTAGCGTGCACACGCACACACACAATAATCTTTTAACAAGTTTACACAATTGTTAGCGTAATTTGATCTATTTTACCTTAAATTGATTTCTTGTTTTTGTTATGTTTGTGAACATTGCTTGTTGTATACACATTGTGTCGATTTTGTCCGTTGGGTCCAAGAAAACATCATCATTGAGACCAACCATTACACTCCATTATTTCTTAGCATTAACTCAACAAAATCTATTCTTTTCTTCTTCCTCTTTTTTTTCCACAAGTAGTAATGAACTACATGGGATTCATTTTTTCCAAATCATTTCCCATTGGATTTCCCATATAGGATTTTATTTGGAAATTTGGGATTTTGTGTGTGCAGTTGGTTGAATTTTGAGGTATCATAATTAGCATCTAAATACGATGCGGAGTTGTACCGTATAACGTATGTGCAATGTATAAGAGATATGAAAAGCTAAAGACAAAACATATAAACTCGTTCGTGTTAAGAAATACTAGCAACAATAGTTTACGCGCTTCGATAACACAACAATACTTGATATCCGCATAAATTTGTTTATATTCATAAAACTTTGGTACATGTATCATCTCTACATAAAACTAGATTGTCCTGAAACTCACATACATAATATAAGCACCCTTTCATTTTAAGCACACACAATGGTTTATATGCTTATGTCAATAAATCGCTACATAAGAAAAACATCCTCATAAAAACTAGATTGTACATGGAAAACCACGAGTTCATATTTAAGATTTGGGCGAGCACGTGTTTTCATTGTTTGAAAATAAGTAAACCGAAATTTGTCTCTCCTTTCCACTCTCTTGGTTTTGTCAATATTAGGACTTGGACAAATCTTCCAACAATGTTTGTTTTATCATTACCTCCCTTTCATCTTTATAAATTCACATATCAACCATCATGTTAGTAGCATGAATAAAATTCACATATTTTTACCTAGGTTTCTTTGAAAGTAAATCAAATGGTCTTCAATGTCGCCCGCGCATCACGGTTTGTTGCTTTCTAATTTGTCGAGTTAAAATGATCACGTTCGAAAGTTTGGCCGATTCCTTAGTGGAAGGGCTATTTTTTTTCTCTAACCTTTTTGACATCAAAATAGTTCTAACGATCAAGTTTGAAAAGTTTAGCTGATTCTAAGTGGAAGAGAGCTACCTACTTTTTTTTATACCTTCTTTTGTGAACAATAAGGTCCCGCAAAGGTAACGGAACTTTTTCTTTGATTCGTTGTTTCTTTCTTTTTACCTTGGACAAGATTGTATATTATGCAAAGAAATATACACATTGGTGCTAGGATTGGCAAAGCACCATGCCTCATGGTACTCTTTATGAGGAAAAGCATTGTCGTTTGTTTGCTCAGTAAACGGAACTTTACCGCATCGTGTTCTTTACTATTTGCTTTTAACACACACCTTTATTAATCCTAGTATGAAACTGTTGTAAAGAAAGAAAAGCTCTCACCCTATTTAATTTGCAGAGCAAAAGTTGGTCTCTTCTTTATTTAGGGGAGGAAACACTTGCATTACATATATACATATCTCTTCCTTCACAAGAGTTTCTGCATGTTTTGTACCACTTTGGATTCGCTTTCTCTTTTGATACTAACTTATTTTACTTTTGTCAGTAGAAATTTGCAAAATGACCTTTAGAAAGAAAACATGTAAAAAGAAAGGATGGAAAGTTTCTCACATAGCTTTATAAAGGTTTAACGTAGCTCTTCTCATTGTAAGATCTATCACTCGCAAATGAACGGAGATATTATGACAATCATTACAAAAGGTGTCATTTTACTATAGTATTATGCTCCTATAATACAATCATATGGTCACTGTTATAATGTTGGGGAAAGAAATCTTCAAAATTGTAAGCTTATATTATATAGAAAAAATGTAATGAAAAACATTCCACTGTGTGTGCCCTTTACTAACATAACAATCGATTTTCTGGATTGATTACATGGGTCAAAAGGCTTGTTGAGCAGAAGCATATTTTGCTGAGACTTAATGTACATTTTCTTACAGTGTTTCACGATTGAGAGCTTTTGGGGCAAATAAGTTTTTTTTTCTTTGTTATCTCACATTAGTCAAAGTACAATATTATTTCAATCCCCCCTATAAAAAAATCTTGAAGAATCGATATATTTGATATGGGATCTCTATATAGTTAGTTGATGTATGTCGATAGCTGCAACAGCTTTGGAACTCTTTACAATCGAATGAATCCAGGTTTTGAAAGACCGAACTCCCGATGATATTTCGCTCACAAGTTCACCTGACGATATATATATATACAAGCAGACTTAATTTGTTAGATTTATTTTATGAAACAAATCTATCTATCTATTTGTTTATATTAAAAAAAAATAACTGTCATACATGTTATTAGGCTAAATAAAGACAGATGTTATTGCATGCCCTTATCTTGACTCTCCTTTTCCCTAGTATAAATTGTAGCTGCCAAAAAAACCATATAACACAACATGAATCAAGTAATAATGAAAGTTCGATGTACTCCAGAAATTATATTAATTGAACTAGTCGGTATACCTTTGCACAAATTGCCAATTTCATTGTAAATCTTCTCAAGAGACATTTATATATGTACAAGGAGTAGAGAAAAATGTGTGTGAGAGAGAGGAATAGAGGACAGAATTTGTCCCTCCGTTTAAACTCGCCGTGATTTCCTATACAAAGAAAGAACATAATACAAATTATTTGGTGATTTTCTTGAATTGACTTTCTCTATCTCTCTATCTTTCTCAATTTATCTATCTATTTATATATAAGAGAGATTCACAAATAAGGCAAGAAATTTGATATTTAAAATCACCGTTCATCGCAAGAAGAAGGTAACAACTCTTCAATTTGGACTTTTGCTGATTTGAACATGAGGAAATCTTTCAGCTTTTTCCGGCTTAAGACCTCAACTTCAGCTGAAAACACCGCATACACTGGCCGATGATCCGAAAACTTTGTTTCAGCCCGAACATAAGCAAGTTGCTTGAGACCACTTCCATACCAAAGGATCCTATCACACCTACATGTACCAAACAATAATAAGGTTACAAAAAAAACAGTATTTATAATAAAAAATTAAAATTCTTAAGAAATTAAGTATTGAAAAGCTTAATTTTGTCAAAAAGACGAAGAAAAAACACCACTAACTTGTCTGACTTATTTTACCCAAATACTCCCTATGCGGTACAATACACTCTACGATATAAAGGGGGTGTTCTGGTACATTTTGAAAGCTAGAGTTATTTTTATAACCAATGCCCAACAAGTTAGGGGCATGATGATGGTTTGATGTCCCACCCCCTATATCCCCTCCTTTCCCCCATGAAAAAGCACAAATCTCTTATCATATGTCTATTACATATATATATATATATATATACCATGCGGGAGTTCGTTTCTTCTCCCCAAGCTTTGATGAGCCTTTCTCGAGCGTATAGCTATCAGAATTAGCTCTATACTTGTATGTGGGAGCAAAGTAGATTTTGCCTTCATACCATCCACTGAAGACTCGCCCGGCTTTCCTTTGTATTTGGAGCTGCAACATCCAAATGAATTAATTCCAAAGTTATCATTAGTGTGTCATGGGGATTCAGTACTCATCAGCTTTAAGACTATGAACATAACATTATACTGGCTGCTTTTGAGGTAGCATATATTGAACTATTCAGACTCATTTTTGGACCTTCTAAGAAATTCAACATAGAACCTCGCATATTATAAACTATACACTTCAAGGACTTTCTATTGATATATGATATGGTAGAATCTGTGCAATGGAATCTAAGGGATACCACGAGAAATCCTTTTATCCACCAAAAGAGGGAAACTGTGCCCAAACAGGTATCTTTCGAAGCATAAAACAAAATTCCAGGTATCTACTACAGAATGATTATTGAGCTATCTAAAATATGCACACATTTTCTTCACCTGATCCTTTTCTAAGAGTGCATCCCAGTCTTCCCTCGCAAGCAGAGATCTCGTTACACTGGGTGATAGAGCTAGCCGATAGTTGAGGTCCCCGAGCCAGATGACCCGACTGAACAAGAGAAAACCATGGCATTGCATATATAAGTACATTGAAGAGCAGGGCATTGCTTGCAAAACATAATCTTAACACGCTATTCCCCTTTTCTTATAAAAGTTGGAAACATGAACAAAACAAAAATCCACATATAACAGAAAAAAACCCATAGATTATTTGAAACACTTATTGATTTTTTCTCTTCCTTGAGACAACTTTTTTTAAATAAAAAATACTTGCTTTCAAACTAGGCTTCTTCTAAGATTTATTTAGCTGTTTTTATAATAATGCAGTCTGTTTTCCATTGGGTCGTTTTTCTTACTCATGCTCCAAGATGGTCTCTGGGAGCCCTGCTCCATTCATATCATCCGCACGTCGAAATTGTGTTCTTTTCAAAATCTCTGCAACGTCCGAGTTCCGTCTGATTTCATCCCCATCCTTTTGCCCCGATGCCAAGTGACTACACACAAAGCAAAATGTGGTTTGATGGAGACACACACTGACAGATATAGATCCCTATTGCATCACAAACAAATAACATACACACACACACACACATTGGAGTTAGTAAACACAAAAAAGCAATCATCTTGTATTTGAATATATTTTGGATTTGATCCCAAAGGTATGAAGCCTTTTTACCTTGTTTCCTAGGTAGCCCATGAGACCGCATCCTATACAAGAGACCTTCACATTGCGAACACTTCGTCTCAAGTCACTTTTAACCCATACTGACACAAACAACCCCACCATTTGCTTGCTAGCAATCATGGCATACCGAGATCGGTTCTGAGACGACCGGTAACCACTTGACGATCTACTGTTTAACACAGGTGAAGGCACTGGGGTTCCTCTACTAGCAAATGATGTTAGATTGATACCACCCAAGTCTTGATTGCAAGTATCTGTAAAATCCATCGAAGTCTCCTGCCACAATGATGAAGGAGTGCTACAACTTCGCCGGAAGCTTCCAGAATTACAGCTTGTGTAGTTCAGTGTGTGACGAATAAGGTGTTGCCATCTGGCAGCTGGTCCATTGTTTTCAGCACCAAGGACATTACCAGCACTCAAAGGGACAACTTCTTGAAACCTACAATGAGTTATTTCATTCAAATTATAAGCAATTAGCATTGAGGTTTAAACTAGTGGATTGAATGAATCACTTCCATGTATATCAGTGCAATAAAATACTTACCCAATCACATATATGTCAGCTGGCTCTTTCAAGCTTCCTAGCCACTCCTCAATGTCTAGTCTGTCATTGGGAGGTCTTCCTCCAACATTCCAAGTTCCAACAAAGACTCTGATACCATAACATTGAGAAACACAACTTTATACATTACTAGAGTGACTGAGCCCAATGATAGTCCCATTGGCTCACTGAAGCTATTTAGTCAGCCCTACAGTCTCAATAGCTAACCGCATAGACATAAATGTAAGGTTGATTGGTATAATATACATATACATATATGTACCAGTTAACTATACAGACAATTTAAGCATGACCAAACACCATACTTATAACAAACTAATGGCAAGTGATATATGTAGATTTAATAAAACCTAAGAGAAAGAAAGATTGTAACCTGAAATTTTGAACGTCGGTTAGTTTTGACTTCAAAACTTCACAATCTCTAGGCATCAACGTAGCAGAAGAGTGTCTCGCTTCAAAACCTTTAAAAGCATGTGTAAACATGAATCTTGCATTAGAACTTAAAGACTTCCAGTACAGCTTGAATTAGTTAGAAGACAGGAGTTTTTTTATTAGAAATTGTAGGGATCGAGATCGAAGAGATCATAAATGATGATACTCGACCTATTGCTTTTCGAATTTTTGAAGCCCTAATTTAGTAACTTGATTCTTTTGCAAATAAAAATGAAGCAAATCTAACATATAAGCATTCATTAGAACTCATAAATAAAACCCTAAATGATGAGTCTTTTTCACTAATGCTTGATTCTTTTCCAAGTAATAATAAATGTAAACAATATAAAGTTAAAATGAACCTGTCGAGAAAGACCGAGGAAGCTGAAAATCTGTAGCCGAGCAACTGTATCGTCTCTCCATTTCATCCTCCCATACACCTAAACGAAACACATTTGATGTATATGAATTGCAACACAAGGAATTAGTGAATAAGAGTACAAATTGAATCTATCACAAGAAGTTTTCTTCCAATTAATTTGCCAGTTGGGGTAAGAAAGTTCCGCACATTTCTACATGTTTTTTCATCATTGTTCTGAGGTTTTTCAACATTACGAGATTGTATCAGTGAGAGAGGCAGATCAAACGTAGCTAGGCAAGAAAGAGCCCAACTAACTATCCATGTTGAGAAAACAAGAGCATGATTTCCCTTATGTCTCCATGTGGGAAATAGGTCATTTTCCCATATGTTTCCCTACAATCATTATGAGCTTCTACAGGTGAGACAGAGCATATATATATATATATATAGTTCAATTGAGATGGAGGCTGTTTTCCTATGTAGGAAACTATTAAGTCTTGTCTTTTATCTCTGATGTCTTTCCTTACAATGAACTCAAAACATTTCACATGTAGGAAACAGCGTAAATTTCCTTCATATTTCCCATATGGGAAAAAGAACCAGTTTCCTTCATTATTTCCCCTACAGATGAATTCAAAATGTTAGGGTCTTCTCGAGACACAGTCAATACGAGAATTTGAGAATCATAGTGGGGGAAAATGTGGAAACAGAGTAGAGGTAGAGCAGAGTAGAGTAGAGTAGAGTGAAGTTAAATTCAATTGAATTTTTAGTACAATACCTATGTCTTCTTGCTCACTATCTGTAGAACAAGCATCTATATCGAGCCGATCTGCATGATAACCTTGTTTCTCATGTTTTCGACTTAACCATTTCTTGAAGGAGAGCTTGGACCAGAACTATATAATAATAACAAGAGCAAAACAAAACAAAACAAAACAAAAATACATAGAAGAAATGTATAATTAACCCAAAATGTAGGCAGAAAAGGAAACATATTCCACTGAATTGAGGTGAAAATAATTAAGATAAATGTTAACCTTAATTCTGGAACTCCTGTTATCTTCAGCCACTCTCATTTTCGAGACAGAAATTAAAGCATTCAGAGGTAGGATTTAGATGGAATAAAAGGGAACCCTTACAAATGGGCGGGCGAAGGAAGGAACACTCTGACTCTCTACCCTACAGTACATACACGCTGTTCCTTTCTTCTATTATGGTTTGTTTCTTCAATTGTTCTCTGGTTCTTCTATTATTATACTCTCTGTTCCTTCTATTCTATTATACTCTGTTTCTTTTATTATACATAATGTATGCTCCCTCCTTTATTTTTTTACTCTCCTCTGTTTCTTCTATTTTATTACTATACTCTCTGTTTGTTTTCTGTATTATCACTCCAGTTTTCTTTCTTCTTGGGTACATATTATTGAAATGTTTCCTTCAAAAAGGTCATACATAGATTAATTATTAGGCCAATTGAGGAGGGATTATGGTTGAAAACCAACCATAATTGGCAGGAAAATTGGAGGTGTTAAATGAGAGAATTTTGGATGGATGCCCTGCCCTGTGGGTGAGCTGAGAAAAAGCTGTTATAACAACAGGAAACAAGGGCTCGGAAAACAGAGAGAGAGAGAGAGAGAGAGAGAGAGAGAGAGAGAGAGAGAATCTGAAATTAGAAGAGAGACAGGAATGCATTTGTGAGACTAATCCAGAACAGGAGAGAGGATACATATGTAAAAAAGCATGTGAAACTAGAGAGAGAGAGAGAGGAATGCATATCACAAAATCCAGAAAGAAGAAGAAGAGGGGAGGGGGGAAAGAGAAGTAAAAGCATGTGACAATTAAAAGCAGAAGAAGAGAGTAGACATAAAAGCGAGTAAGTGAGTGAGTGATATATGAAGCCAAAAATAGAACAGGGGAAGGGAGACAACATGTGAAACTAGAGAGAGACAGACAGACAGAGACAGAAACATGTGAAACTAGTTACTAGAGAGAGAGTGTGAGTGAGTGAGAGAGAAAAAGGTATTCTCACAGGGGGAAAATTTTCGAAAAATTAGGAATGCTTTAGAAACTGCACTTATTTTCGTTGTGCTCTTCCCCCCTCCCCCTCCCCCAATGTACATACATACATACTACATATATACATATACATATGTATACATATACAATAAGTAAGTATACATACATAAATGTATATAATTTATATACATACATACATTGAAAAGAAGAGAAGAGATGATGATGATTCGAGAGGGCAGGTAGAGAGAATAGAAGAAGGCAAGAGTGGGGAATGCATGTCAATAATCCAGAACAGGGGAAGAGAGAGAGAGAGAGAGAGAGAATGAATGCATATACATACATAATAAATCCAGAACAGGGGGAAGAGAGAGAGAGAGAGAGAGAGAGAATGAATGCATAAAATAAATCCAGAACAGGGGGAAGAGAGAGAAATGCTTATTATTTCAGAACACGGGAAGAGAGAGAGAGAGAGAGAGAGGGAATGAATATTATATATGTTGGGAAGAGAAGGGGCAAGCAATAGAGAGAGAGAGAGAGGTGTGTGTGTGTGTGTGTGTGTGTGTGTGTGTGAGTTGCTTTGAATGCATTTTTCTTTACTCAAATGTACACATCTTTTTTGTACTCTTTTTTGGGTCATTTGAAAGCAAATGGAAATGATGATTTTACACCTTGAATTCGATGAGGATTCTAAATCAAGATCAACACCCCACACATATATCTATTGAGAGAGAGAGAGCGCGAGAGAGAGAAATGATAGCCAAATTTTGTAAGTATCCAAACCCTAATTGTTCACTATGACAAGCAAAACAAAATCATTGATTCTTCTTAAATATATACATGGGGAAGTAAATAAAGTCTTAGGAGAGTTTAAGAGATGTACACTTCAATATCTTAGGAGACAGAGAGAATGACATGAAGTTTGGCATATTTTGTCATGACGCGTGAACCGAGGATGAGGTTCGTTTGGGCAATGGATGGATCCCTCGGGTGTCAAGCTTGGAAGGTAGCTTTGGGAAAATCCAAAAACGGCATGATCCATATATGATCTTGACATGAAAATTTTGCATATATGTGTTCATGACTCGGTAATAAATCGATGTGCCAATGGGCATTGCGGTCTTGATAAGGGGGTAATTGTTGGGCCTAAGTATTTGCAAGCAAGCATATGTATATTAAAATTGTGCCAAGTGGGATTTCATAGAATGCCCGAGGAATCACATGCACAACTTTATTTACCAATACTAGTTTCTGTTTGTCTCTTGTAAACATTGCTCTTATATTCTTACTACTTAAGCTACTCACTTTTTTAAAACCAAGCTCTTGCATGTCCATTCGTAGGATCTCGAAAGGTGTGTGACAATTACAAAGGATTGAGACAAGATGATTAAACAAGTGGTGATCATGTGCAATTGCAACCTGCATGACACAAGAACTAATTTTTAGCTAGACCATCGCCCTCTTCAACTTGTAAGTATATGGTATTATACCCAATAATGGATAGTTAGCATCCATTCCAAGGCTTCTCTCTCCCCTCATTCTTGATTGTGTTTGGTTATCATAGTGAATTTATATCCACAACCATGAAGTGGGATTTATGATGGCCTCATGAAGTGGGATTTATGGCGAATGTAAAATTCCAAATTGTGAGCAAATCATAGAAATCAAAGTGTTAATGTGTTATTTTATTATGTGTGAGCAAATAATTAAAATTCCAATTGATGATTTTTGCATTTATGGTTAAAATTTTGGTGATCAGAATTTTGGGCTTCCATTTGTGAATCTCACTACCGATTGTTCTACTCCGTAATTTTAAATTACAACCATCCATGTGGCAAGATATTGTTAATTTAATGTTGTTTGATTCACAAATTTTGAGATTAATCTTCAACACACTCTTGCCTATGATGAATGACTCGTGGAGTGCATTCATGGGACAAGGGGGCCATTGATCATGGCTCAATATGACATGATATAAAGAAAATGGATTATCATGCTCTCCTATTATATAAATTAGGCTTGACCGGAAGCTAGCATGCTTCCATCATACATGTCCTTCTTACAACGCCGTGCCCATTCCCCAAGTCCATTATTTATGTTGTGTATTGAGCATTTGATAATGCTTTGTCTTACCTTTCTATCAAAGGTTTATCAATTAGATATCTCTTAACCTTTTTGCCCCCCCTTCCTCCCTACATGTTATTTTTACCAGGCTCATGAATACCTACAAATCAAAGTTTTCACTTAACCAAAACCACTCATAGTCCTAACTCTTCTTCGTAATTAGTGCATGTTCTTGTCTCTTGACCTCGAACAACTCCCAAAATGCTACACTCACAATCCTCAGAGCACTTCCTCTTTTGTCTAAGCTATTTAATTTGGTGCACTTCTCCCATGTACAAATCTTGGAAATCATTTTGAGATTGGAATGCTTATCTTTTTTATATGTAGTATCATGACATTAAGGGGATAAGTCTTTTGGATTTGAATTTCTTGCTTTGTTGTTTAATATGTGTATTATCATCACACTCTAGGGGTTTGTGTTTTAGGTCAATAATATACATATAATTCATCGATTATCTTACATTTTGTCGATTTTAACACTCAATCACATCATATCACATGTATATCGAGGCAAATTGTTCCTCACACATGTCATTTGTTTGTACACTCAATTGTGTCTCGAGCAAAGTTAATTCCATGATCCCTTACTCGAGTGAACTTAACCAAGTGACACAGTGCACTAACCTTGTTATACTTTTCCTTGCTTATGCCCATTCTCCAACTTTACGCAAATTAGAAGAGGTGTTACTTACACTCATTGCGTCACTCCCAACCATCCCTACTTCAAATTATTATTGTTGTCTAGATAATGACTAAGTCATACTACCTTGTAGAATTTGAAATAGTTTGTGACAAAGCATGAGCAACTGATATTCACAATAAATGGTTGTTTGAACGAGAATACATACTTTTACTTAGAGCCCACATATTGAACAACTTTAGTTGCATAGGCTTATCAAAACACTATCTACATATCCACAATATGAGTACAATTCTATGGAAAGCTTAAGAGCTACCTACAAACCCACAATATGTGTACAATTTCATAGAAATCTTAATTTAAGTAGCTAGATTCTCATAGAATAGGGCCTCATTGTATGTTTATCCAAGATAAAGTTCATACATAACGTCATTTGGAAGTATAATGTTCATAATCCATCAAGAGGCATCAAATCAATATCAACGCCAAAGCCATAATGTGTACAATCATTCGTTTGGTTCCTTTGTTTTATCACGAACCTTGTCAAATCAGACATCCCTTGTTGAAAAATTAGCTTGACATTGTATCAAACCAATCTTTCTAGCATGAAAAACTTATTGTCATGTTATGGTAACATGAATATCAACCCTATGGTATGGGTTATAAAATGTTATAACACAAATATTGTGTGTTTCATGTCTCATCGTCATATAATATTTAATTCAGTTAACCAACCAACCCACAATGTTGTATGAGGCTTAGAAATCAAGATTGATGTCTTTGCTTTGACGAACGTATGTCAGATAGAGTGAGTAATTTATTCTCAAAGTGAGACATGTTTGTAGGCATTAGGTATGATATCTAAAGTACCCCTCAAATTCAAATAATATGCATTGTGCATGATTTGAAAAGTTACCAACACATTCATTATAGTAGGGTACATACCCGACTATTGTGTTGGAATTCCACCACATTGCTCAATAGAGCCACCACATGTAGTAGAGTGCAGTACACCTTGTAGTGAGCTAATTAATGGTTTCTATCACAATGGAATATACTAACAAAGGAGCAAGATATGTAAAAGCACACTATTCACAAGACAAAATGAGATAAACATTACATCGTACATAATACACAAAAGAATATGGCATTCAGACTTCTTGCACAATCTATTGCAATTAGTTATCAACCCACTAACCAATTCAACAACCATTGCACCTCTTCATAGCCATAGCCTCCTTTTATAGTTTGGGTTGGAGGGTTCACATTAGTTTGCGCAATTGAACTTTTACTGTAATGCATACAATTTTCGAAAAACTCCTATAAAAACCACACATATTTGAGAGTTTAGATTGTCCATTTATATGCATGTACACTTGTAGAAACCCCACTTGTAGAGACATCCATGAATACACAACAAAAATAAATACATTGCCAAATAGATAGGATGGACTAGGAAATTATAATTTCAATATTTAATAGAACAATTACGCCATAATTGAGCATGTCACTCATTTACCCCTAATAAAGTGAAGACTTTACCCCAAGAACTACCCAAAATAAAAAGCCCTAGGGACAATCTTCTAATAGGAGTGTTTTCCGCTTTACTAAATTTAAAGTTGGATGGATGGTCAATTTGATGTATTTGGTCATTTTTCATCATCGTGGCTATCAAAACTATTTTTATCAATGGTTTTCCATTATGTTAAAATTAGAATTTTCTTTTCTTCTTCTTCTTTTTAATCATGCATGAGCAATCAATTTGACTGGCCACCTTTTGCCATCATCTTTTCAAAAGTATTTATAGTTCAAGTGAGAGAAATTCGTAACCTCTAGTTTGATAATCATGCACTTCAACTAATTGAGCTAGTGCAAAGTCATTTAGGTGTCTTTTGTTCATTCTCATTTGTTTTTTTTCTTTCTCACTATTTCTTAATGTAACAAATTTGAGTTTTATGTCCTACTCTCTCTGCCCCCTCTATCTCTCATGTGCATTCTCTGTTAAATCTTCTTCTCTTTACGTTCTGTTGGTATCCGACTGAGCCGGTTTGTCATATGCTTCCACATATAAACTTTCACATGGTATCAGAGTGCGAGGGTTGAGAACCTCTGCAACTGACAGACGCT
The DNA here is from genome assembly GCF_043228905.1 of Azolla caroliniana. Lineage (NCBI taxonomy): Eukaryota > Viridiplantae > Streptophyta > Polypodiopsida > Salviniales > Salviniaceae > Azolla > Azolla caroliniana. The sequence continues at coordinate 6,597,628 of NW_028230455.1, read as the reverse complement.
TCCGAAGACAAACCCTAACACCCGGTGAAGAAAAGAAGAGAACCAAGATGGACAGAGGTATGGCAAGTTCCCTTCCCCGTAGAAAAGCTCGACCGGAGCCACTATGCATCCTAGTCATATTAAATGCATCAGTACCTACTGGGGCATGGTTATTGGAGCTATGTGGAAGGAACGAACAATGTAGGCACCGGAACCGGCACACAAGGACTTTCTGGCATGGGAAAAAGGAGCGAGTAGAGTGTTGTACTGCCTCGCATCCTGTGTGCATGATCAAATGTGTGGCTACATCAAGGATGCAAAAACGACGAAGGAGCCCTGGGAAAATCTCCGGAAGATTTTCGTTGCAAGTACCACAACCCGTAAGTTGTAGCTTCGGCAAGAGCTGAACAACATCCGACAGAGAGATGTGTTGGTTACAGAGTACACCACCAAAATAAAGGAGATTTGTGACGCGCTCGGGTCCATCAATGTGACGGCGGACAAAGACGAAATGGTACAAATATGCCTTGGTGGACACAGTGGTACGGGCCAATCCGGACGATGATCTGCACCCGGGAGAAGCCACCGTCCATCTTCGACTTGCAATCAATGCTGATGGTCGAAGAAAACTACGTGAGTGGGTCGAGGACCACTCAACCGGACAACCAGATGTTGTACATGGAGGCGGACCGGCCGCGTGGGCATGGAGGATGAGGTGGGTCGACACGCAATGGAGGCGATCGACAAGAGCAGAATCGAAGGCATCGACATAGTGCCGACAATAGTTCCGGACCCTCCACGAGCAGGGGGAATCAAAACGGTGCCGAAAACCGGCAAGGGAAGGCCGACACGAAATGTTGGTATTGTGGCAAGAAAGGCCATAGAGAAAGCGAGTGTTGGAAGAAGCGCATTGATTCGGACAAATCCGGATCCATCAAGGCCGGATAGGGAAACCGGCAAAGCTCGCACTACGCAGATGGATTGGAAGGATCCGGAACTGGGAAAGCCGGTGTTGCAAAAATACGACGAAGATACGTGAACTTGAGGTAGGACCCTGGGGTCTCCGACTAGAGGATACCAAATTCGTACGTTTGTTTTTAAGAATTAACGAAAATGAGAAAGTTTAATAAATTTCATTCGCAAAGGAGAAGAAAAATTACAATCAATCCCAAGATTGGGATTACAAAAGTTTAGAGTTTGTGAGATATGGCTTCGATAAGAAACAATAGGTTTCAAATTTATGAGATATGGCTTTCATAAGAAAAAAATTAGGGCTATTCGAGAGATATGGCTTCCGTTAGGAAAATTATTAGGGTTCTGGTTTTTTTTATTGATTGATAGATTTCTCTTTTCTAACTCAAAGATTCTATGAGAAAAAAAAGATTGCTCTTCCTTCCCTTCTCTTAGGATTTTCCACACTCGAAGATACCCTTGCATGAGGAACTCTGGTTTGCATCTTGAGTTTAATTGCATGCATCCACATAACCTTTACTTTACATAAAGTTTGACTTTAGTTGTATGGCCTCTACATTCAGTTGCATGCGTCCATATGACCTTTACTTTACTTTAGTTCGTGGCATGATCTTATCATCTGTAAAGTTCGGCCCGTGTATGATCCGTCCATCTCGACCGTCACCCATCCGATCCGTTCGGTTACATCTAGCCCGATCCGGTTCTGGTTCCGATTCCATCTGTCCGGTCCGGTTTTGTCGCCGTCCGGTTCTGGTTCTGTCCAAAACCATTACATGTAGTTAAGCCACATCAATCCATCCGGATAGTGTAGCCCAAGTTTAACCATTCCTTCTATACTCTTACCACATAGATATAAACTAATGGTTCTCGATCTACTTATATAGTGCTGGATCCAAAAGTTTCCTATCTTTGTGGGATATTTCACAATTATGTTTTCCTTATATTCTCAAACTTTATATTAACATAACTTGATATGTAGTTGTCCATTTTATATGTAGTAAAAATGCGTTATGAAGCTCTTGAAGACATCTATCTTTCCATATCAATCCATTAATCTAATCTAAAATAATTATTTCATTATTTTTCATATCGTGTGTGAAGAACCACACGACATCGGGAAGGGGCCAGCCTTTGTGATGAAGCACAAGGCTAACTCGATGAAGAAGACCACTCTCAAATCGGAGGAAGTATGGTATGTTGATTCCGGAGCCTCAAAACACATGAGGAGGCACGAAAAGTGGTTCTCATTTTTGGAGAAACCAGAACAACTGAGAATTGTTGAAACCCAAGACGACACCCCTCACCCGATTGTGCATGTCAGAGAAGTCCCTTTAAGCCATGTCAGACAAAAGGGAAGGCTGATGAACGTACTTCACGTTCTGACAATAACAAAGAACCTGGTGTCGGTCGGACAAATCGTCGACCAAGGAATGTAGGTGCGGTTTACGCACTTCGGGTGCTTCATCGAGGAAGAAGGCCGATTAATTGCGGAAGGGCGCAGAGACGGGAGGATGTTCATCCTCGACACCAACGACGTCGGCATTGCCCTATTTGCCAAAGGACATAAGATTTAATTGGACATCCATATCTGGTACAAGTGGATAGGCCACTTGTACCAGATATGGATTACCTGCAATCCATATACGGAGGCTTCAAGACCTGCAATCGAAACAGGTTGTTCTCGGATTACCGAAATTCAGTGGCTGGAAGGCCCAAATATGTGAAGCCTGGCAACTCGGGAAGCAACACCGGCTTCCATTCCCCACCGAATGAAACCGGAGTCGTAACAAGCTCGACTTAATCTACTTGGATGTATAGGGACCGACACAGAACGTTAGTCTTGGCGGGAGTCAGTATTTCGTCTCCTTCATTGATGACTACAACCGATACACATGGATCTACCTCATTGAGAGGAAAAGTGAAGTCTTCGACTGTTTCCAGAATCTACAAAGACTAGTCGAGAGGGAAACAGAAAGAAAGATCAAGTGCCCGCGGTTAGAAGGCGGAAAAGAATACTTTTCCAGCCAATTCAACAATTATCTGCAGTAAAAAGGAATTCAACTGCCGATACACACCGGAACAAAACCGTGTGGTCGAGAGAAAGAACCGGTCGATTGTTGACGCGACAAGGGCAACGTTGGAGGAGAAAAGCATGCCCAAGTTCTATTGGGCTAAGGCGGTCCAGATGACCGTCTACATCCAAAACCGGATCAGAGATAAGGTGTCAGCATATGAGCTGTATTTCGGGCGGAAGCCGAATTTGAGACACCTTTGGATATTCAGTAGCATAGCATCTGTGCATGTACCAGATGAGAAGCGGAGGAAGTTGGATCCGAAGTCGGAGAAGTACATACTCGTCGACTACTCGCATGAATAGAAGGGGTATAAGTGTTATAACCCCCAGACTAAACAGGTTTGAGTAAGTCGAGATGTTGAGTTTGATGAGTCGGCATCATGGTACTCTCTACCGACTCCAACTCCCGATGAAGACCCGATTCTGGAGGATGAGGCTAGTGAACCCGGAGAGGTTTAGGTAGAAGATGAAGAATTCGGTACTCTAGATGAGAGTCTGATTTCATTCCGGCTAACTGGGCCGAATGAGCGGCTGAGTAGGAATGACCAGTCGGATGAAGAACCCGCGAGTAGTGGAGACTCTACCATGTTATCCTCGCACAAGGAACCGAGGAGACGGTTCACACGCATAGAGAAGGGGAAGACGAAGATGTTGGAATACGACACCGATAGCGAAGAGTAAGATTGGAGTGATTCTAACTCCGGACAGAACGAAGTCGGATCTTCGGAAATGAAGTCTTAACCGGCCAAGAAGGGCCTCAAACCGGCTGACGAAAAATTGCGTTGGTCAGCCAGCCAAAAGAACCCCGTAAAACGGTACAGATACAAAGAGTATGTATGACCAAGGTGGTGGAAGTGCGTGAGCTGGATTGCTACGCAGAAGCAACGAAAGACACAAATTGGCGTGCTGCTGTGGAAGAAGAAATGCGGGCATTGGATGCCAACGACACTTGGGACCTGGTTGACCCTCCTTGACAATGTAAACCAATTGGCTGCAAGTGGGTGTATAAGGTAAAGTACAATGCCGACGGTTTGGTCAACCGATACAAGGCCCGGTTAGTGGCAAAGGGATATGCACAGACCCAGTGAATCGACTATGACGAGACCTTCGCTTTGGTAGCGAAGATGATGATGGTTGGTGTGGTACTGGCTGTTGCTACGGCAAGGGGATGACATCTTCACCAAATGGACGTGAAGAATGCGTTTCTTCAATGTGACCTTAAAGAACGGGTCTATATGATCCAAGCCCCCGGTTTTCAATCAGAGATGAACAGGTGAGCAATATGCAGACCTAAAAAGTCACTTTATGGTCTGAAGCAAGCCCCCCAAGCTTGGAATGTGAAATCACGCACCGGTTGCGTGAGATGGGGTTTGCGGCCTCAAAGTCTGACTCTTCGTTGTTCATCCGGAAAGGTCCGGATGGTCCAATTTGTATCGTACTGTATTTAGATGATCTGGTGATCACCGAACCAGGACTCGATGAAATCAACTACGTAAAGTCCCAGTTGTCGGATGCATTTGAAATGAAGGACCTGGGGGACCTTCATTATTTTCTTGGGATCGAGGTGATCCAGACCCCCTACAACATATTGCTCTCACAACGCCATTATGTGTTGAAGATGTTGTACAAGTTTGGCATGACGGAATGCCGACCGATCTCCACACCCCTGGACTAGAACCTGAAGCTATGTCCTGACTTCGGACCTACCTGCAATGCGAAACGGTTCTGACAAGTTGTCGAAAGCCTTATCTACTTGACAATCACCTGACTCGACATCGGTTATCCAGACGGAGTGATCAACCAGTTTATGCAGAAGTCCACTGTGGAGCACCTTCAGTGCGCGCATCGACTATTGTGATATGTTAGCGACACGAAGGACCGAGGATTGTTATACAGACACGATATAGCTGGGGAGCTAGTTGGATATACCGATGCCGATTGGGCTCGTGATGCATCGGATGAACGATCCACCTCCAGTTACATGTTCTCTCTTGGTAGCGTGACCGTTGCGTGGAGCAGCAAAAAGCAACCAACAGTGGCTCTATCGAGCACTGAGGCTGAATATTGGGGTGCTATCGTTGCCACCTATGAAGTCATCTAGCTTCGACGAATGCTGCAAGACCTCCAAATCGAGGTCTCGACCCCGATCCTGATTTATTGTGACAACGTAAGCAACATACAGCTCGCCAAGAACCCTGTATTCCATGCTCGAACAAAGCACATAGAAGTGCATTATCACTTTGTCCGTGAGCGGGTCTTGAGCGGTGAAGTTAGACTTTAGTAAGGTCACACGGATCGGCAAGTCGCCGACATCTTCACCAAGACACTCAGATCATACATGTTGTAGCACTTTTCGGAGATGCTCGGCATGCAACATCTCGACGTGCCGCACTTGAGAGGGAGAACGGGTAATGGCACCAGAAAGAGCCAGAGAGGAAGAAAGAACAAGTCGGAGCAGAAAAAGGAAGTCGAGCCCGAACAAGTGGCAGCGGCGACAGACTCAAGAAGGACAGAGCCGACCAGAAGAAGGCCAAGACCCAGACGTGGTCCGATGTAGTGAAGGGCCTAAAAACGAAAGACGAGTTAGAGACTACCAACTCGGACAAGAGCCGGAATGAATCGGAGGCAACTGATTTTGACAAGAGCTGGAATGAATCGGAGGAAGCCGTTTTGGTTCAACAATTTGATTTGGAGGAGCCGGATCAACTAAAGGCCAAGCGGACGAGAAGGCAGTGGACGTTGACACAAATACGGAGGAACCGATGGGTTGACAAGTGCTAGAGTCATAGCAGCGAAGGAGCTGAGATGGGCATACTGAGCAGACAAGCCAACCAAGGAGGTCGAGTTCTGCAAAACCGAACGGGTCGCGGGAATCGGAACTTGACCGGACGAGGAGCGCGAGCAAGGCGGGAAGACGCCAGAAGGAGCCGGAGGAAAGGACCGGCTACTATAGATACTGACACCATGATCCAACCTCAAGTTGAGCTTGAGGGGGAGTGTTGAGCGCACAAGCTCAACCGGATCTGGATCTGCTGAATAAGCCAGAGCCGGATTGGTGTCCAGATGGTATCAGGAACTAGGAGCCAGATTGGATTGAAACCGGTAGGCCGTTAGAGGCCTACAAATCTAGCCTAGTATGTAGGCATAGTTTTGGGCGTCAGTGTCAGTCGCTCGTATGAGCATTGAAGTACCTGTCCGTACTTATGTCAATCCTTTAGGGACTTGTATAAAAGTGCTCTCTGAGCACATTCTATGTACAAAGTATTATTATTTTTTAATTGAGTTTTATGTCTTGTTCTCTCTGTCTCTCCCATGCATTCTTTGTTAAACCTTCTTCTCTCTATTTTCTAGTGGTATCCGGCTGAGCCGGTTTGTCATACACTTCCGCATATAAACTTTCACAACAAGAATTGGGGAAACTTAGGGAGCATATTATTGAATATCAAAGAATAATGTTACAAATTACTAACATGCACAATTTTGATAGGTTTCGTGGGTTTCTTTAAGGTTTGCGACCTTCAATGTCAAGGGAACTAGAGGCGAAACTAATATATATGGCCTTGTGAATGGAGAGTGTTGGAAGCAATGTCGTCAGTGCGGAAGATCTTGAAGCACTCGATTCCTGTTTATTCCCTGTGTATGACAGAATGTAGGTCGTTGCACAGAGAGAGAGAGAGAGACACACAAAAGACTCTTTATTTCATAAAGAAGAATAATACAACAACCAACCTCACAAAGAGGTTACAAGGTCACTATATATAGTGACCGACTTAGGGCAACTACCCTTTATGCTAATTACATAAATGGCCAAAACGGGATGGTGTGAATACGTCCATTATACACATGTATTCGACACTCCCCCGTAATGGGCGTATACATGGGTTATCTAAGATTACAGGTATAGACTTAGGTTCTCGGACATATCAGCTTTGTTCGAGTCGGCAGGATCCGAAGACAGAAGACCGAACTGGTCGGGTCGGAACAGTTGAAGCCGATCATTAAGGAGCTGATGTCGGTTGTCGGGAACCATCCTGCTCTGTGTCCGGCTCTAACCGGACTGGTTTGTCGTTACGCCCATCTGATGCCGAAGAGACCGAAAACGGTCTGCCGAGAGACATTTGGTCATTCCATCTGCGACATTATCGGTTGTGGATATTTTCTCTAGACCGATTTTCCCTGAAATGACGCAGTCCCGAACGAAGTGATATCGAACGTCGATATGTTTGGAGGCGTTGTGGTGAACCGGATTTTTCGACAAGGCAACAGCACCTTGACTGTCGCTGTAGACAACTGGAGCCGAGTCATGTTCGACTTGTCGAAACGTGTGCGCCAGCCGACCGAGCCACAAAGCTTCTTTTGCTGCGTCAGACGCAGCTACATATTCTGCTTCGGTCGTTGAGGTCGCTGTGCACTCCTGAAGTTTCGACTTCCACGAGATTGCTCCATTGCCGAATTTGAAGCAGTATCCGGTTGTTGATTTCCGACTGTCTATACAGCCGGCGAAGTCAGAGTCGGTGTAACTGACTACGCCTGAGGTTCGGTTCGGTCCGAAAAGAATGCCATGGTCTTTTGTGCCAGCCAGATATCTGAACACATGCTTGACTGCGTTCCAATGCGATCGGCCAGGATTGTGCATAAATCTGCTAACGACTCCTACGGCATGAGAGATGTCAGGCCGTGTCGCGACCATCAGGTACATAAGGGAGCCGACTGCCGGTGCATACGGTACCGACTTCATATCTTCCCCCTCCGGACCGGATGTCGGGCAGTCTCGCTGAGAGAGCCGAAGATTCATGGGGAGTGGGGTTGAAGCAGATTTGGCTGATTGCATGTTGAAGCGTTCCAAGACACGTCCGATATAGTCGGTCTGAGACAAAAAAAGATGTCGTTTATCGCGATGCCGACTAATCTTCATGCCAAGGATGTGTCGTGCCGGACCGAGGTCCTTCATGGCAAACTTCAACCGCAGTTGCCGAACGAGATCGGCAAGTTCGCCCGCGTGGCGTCCAGAAATTAGCATGTCGTCCACGTAAATGATGAGGAAGATGGGTGATCCATCTTGAGCTGTGTTGGTGAAGAGACAATGGTCCTCATCGCTTTTTGAGAAGCCGATCGATTGGATGAAGTCGTCGAACTTCTTGTACCATTGTCGCGGTGCCTGTTTGAGGCCGTATAGACTCTTCCTGAGTCGGCAGACTAGATGTTCTTGGCTGGTTGCCACGAAGCCTTTTGGCTGCTCCATATAAATTTCCTCGTCAAGATCACCATGGAGGAATGCTGTTTTGACATCTAGCTGAATCAGCTCCAAGTTGTCGGCTGCCACTACGCCGAGTAGGAAACGAAGGGTTGTCATTTTCACCACTGGTGAAAAAATCTCGTCGAAGTCGACGCCGTATTCTTGTCGGAAGCCCTTCGCAACCAATCTGGCCTTGTACTTTGGGGTGGTCGAATCAGACGTCTCTTTTAGTCGATAAACCCACTTGCAAGGAAGAGCACGTCGGTTCCTAGGTAATTCGACCAGATCCCAAGTCTTGTTTGCCCGGATGGAGTGCATTTCCGACTCCATCGCCAGATGCCAGGTGGCTGAATCGACAGATGTCGATGCTTCTTCGTAAGACGTCGGTTCGCCGGCGTCGGTGAAGAAAATTCCAGGAGAATATCTCTCCGGAGGTTGCGACAGTCTCTCGGATCGTCGAAGTAGGATTGGACTGGTCGCATCGGGTATCGAGGTCGGATGGTCCGAAACCGAATCATTCGGCTGTGCCGAGTCAGAGTTGTCTGAGTCGGTAGTGTAAGGTTCAGCTACCCGTGAAGCTGACCGTGTGTTGAGGGCGGGGCCTTCTTGAAGGGTCGGCACATCGGAAAATGTTACCCTTCGGACTTCGATCGGTTTTTCGACAGATGGATTCATAGCCGACTCGTTGAACACAACGTCCGAACTTCGAACGATTTGTCTGCGTTCGGGGTCCCAGAGTCGGTATCCCATTTCGCCGTCGGATCCATATCCAAGGAAAATGCATTTCCTGGACCGAGGTGCAAGTTTGCGGCGATCATCTTTCGGAATAAGGGCATACGCCTCGCATCCGAAGATCCTCAGCTTGTCGTAATTCGGCTTTCTGCCGATCCATAGTTCCTGAGGAATTTGAAGTCCTAGAGGTCTACTTGGCGACATATTGATTATGTGTACTGCCGTGAGTAGAGCCTCTGCCCAGAAGCCATCCGACAGTCCGGAGTGTTGGAGCATGGAAACTATCCGTTCTTGGATTGTCCGATTCATTCACTCTGCAATCCCGTTTTGCTCCGGACTGTGTGGTGCCGTAAATTCACGTCGGATGCCGCGTTGTCGGCAGAATTTGACGAATTCTTCTGATTTGAACTCTCCCCCATTGTCGGTCCGAAGGCATTTCAGCTTTCGGTCGGTTTGATTTTCCACCATAGCGAGCCAATCGGTGAAGATCGAGAAGACTCGATCTTTGGTGCGAATTGGATAAGCCCACACTTTTCGAGTCGAATCGTCAATAAAAGTGACGAAGTAAGATGCACCGCCTAGAGACTGATGCGGCATTGGGCCACAGACGTCCGAATGGACTAAGTCGAGAGGTCTCGTTTCTCTTGGTGCTGATGTCGGGTGTGATGCGGCTGCTTGTTTGCCATACTGGCAGTGCTCGCAAAATTGATGGTCCGAGAAGGAGAGTTTGGGGATGTATCCGGCTCTAGATAGGTGCGTGATGCCGGCCTTGCTGAGGTGTCCCAGTCTTCGGTGCCATAATGATGACACAGGAATATCCACCAAAAACAGGTTACCCTCTCTGAGCGTAACATGTAACGGATACAATGAGTGTATCTTGGGTCCTCTAGCAAGCAGGAGGTTCCCCCTGTGGAGTGTCCACCCTCCCGAAGAAAAACCGGCACGAATGCCGTCTTCATCCAGTTGTCCGACTGAGATCAATGGCCTTGAGAGCTCGGGTACATGTCGGACATTGTGGAGTACAAGTGTAGAGCCACCTGCAAGGTTGAGCTCTACTGTGCCGATTCCGATGATGTCACAGTGTTGTGAGTTGCCGACCCGAACTGAGTCGGAGTGACGGATCGTATATTGCCGAAATTGGGACCGATGAGGAGTCACATGAAATGACGCACCCGAATCCAAGAGCCATGTGCTCGATTCTTCAGTCGTGAGCAGAACTTCTGAGCCGACTGGATTTTCGATTGATAGTATGTTCGGGTCGTCTGGTAGCACATCAGCTGAGAAGCTGACGTAATTGATCTCCTCATGCCGGCCACTCTTCTTGTTGTTCTTGTTCTTGAGTGCGCGGCAGTCGGCTTTGATGTGTCCGGGTTTCTTGCAGTAGTTGCAGATTCGGTGATCCCGTGACTGGCTCCGTCTTCGCTGATTGTTCGGCGGTCGTGAGGAATCTCTTCCTCGTATGTTCGATCGGTCTGTCGAACCTTGTACTACGTAAGCGTCTTCTGTTGAGTCTTTGGCGAAAGACTTTCTCCGAGCTGCTTCGGTCAGGATTGCGCTCGTGACTTCGGAGTATTTAACAGCCGTGGTTGACGCGTTGCACACGGTTGTGACGAAAGTTTCCCATGATGAGGGAAGGCTGCTCATGAGTATCATTGCTCTGAGTTCATCCTCGATTGCCGTCCCCTGTGACGAGATTTGGGAGCTTATGCTTTCGTACTCATTGAGGTGTGCTTGAACCGAGTCGGATTCTTTCATCCGCAAGTTGTAGAGGCGCCGGATCAGAAACATCTTCGTTGCGGCGACCTTCTTTTCGTAAGTGTCCGACAGTGTTTTCCACAGTTCGAATGCTGTCGTACACGATTGCACCGTGAAGTATACCGATTCCGATAGGTGCATCCGAATCGTGGCGCGGACGATTCTGTCCAGCTTCTGCCACTCAATTGGTTTGTATCCTTCTGGAGGTTCTTCATTTTCGATGGGATCGATTTGCCCCTTGACTATGAGATAGTCCTGCATTTGTTCCTTCCAGAAGTTGAAGTTCGATCCATCGAACTTTCGTAGACTCATTTCTGACGAGCCTGATGTTGATGCCATCAAATTTGGTTTCGGTTGACGAAGCTCGGTTCGGAGTTGACTACGAATCTTGTTGGAGTGCAGCCTGTTGGCTCACCCGATATCGTTCTAGTCGGATTTGAATCCGAGTCGGTTCGGCTTCGGATATATGTATTGTTGAACTTGCTCGAATTGACTACGGTAACCTGAGGGACAGAACCGACTGGTCTTCCCGAATGTCGCCGAGTCGGAGTGAGCCCGGTTCGCTTCGGATATATATATGCCGAATACCGATTATTGAAACCGATTATCTGGACCGATTCGGCTTTGGGTGACTGCAGCGACGAGAGAGACGGATCCGACTGATCCTCCCGAATGTCGATCAGCCAGATGAAGCACGAATTTGGGTTGTTGTCAAAGTTGCACAAGGGGATTTCACCTCGAGCGGTTACGATCACAAGAGACAGAGTACAACCTGCTGGCTTACTCCAAGCAAGGGGATCTAACGCGATGAGGTGCAAACCTCGTTTTTGTTCTTCTTCTCTCTTTCTTCGAATGACGCAGGAAACCGAATGCAGAGACGACGGCCGACAGCGGATTGAAGGACCGACTACTGTGCAGGCTCTGATACCAGATGTTGGAAGCAATGTCGTCAGTGCGGAAGATCTTGAAGCACTCGATTCCTGTTTATTCCCTGTGTATGACAGAATGTAGGTCGTTGCACAGAGAGAGAGAGAGAGAGACACAAAAGACTCTTTATTTCATAAAGAAGAATACAACAACCAACCTCACAAAGAGGTTACAAGGTCACTATATATAGTGACCGACTTAGGGCAACTACCCTTTATGCTAATTACATAAATGGCCAAAACGGGATGGTGTGAATACGTCCATTATACACATGTATTCGACAGAGAGCATTGCGGGAGGAAGACGGAAATCCTCGAGTCCCCCGTTTATCCCGTCGAAGCTCAAAAAGATGATTATCATATTGAATGGCTTGGGAGATTACTTGAGACAAAGATGTGGGCTCCGAAAAGTTTAAGAGAAGAGACTTGACATCATTTCGGAGGCCTCGACAAAATTGGTCGGAGTTTGGGCAGGCACATCATCTTGTCATTCCTCCTGGACAAGGTGTAAAGCCCGTTGTCGCGTTGTCTGAGTGAGCGGGGTGGGAAGGGCGGGGGTTCGACAGGGAGTGGGTGCGGAATGGGGAGGGTAGAGCACATATATGTAATGTGCTAGAGCAGGGAAGAACCTTTTCCTTGCAGACCTGCGTGGAATCCGTTGGGACTAAGCTTCAAGTTCTGGTTCAGGGGTGTCGAGATCGGTTCAACATGTTCAACACATAGTGTCGATGTGAGAGCAACATGCCATTGAGGGTGTGGATCACTTCGATCCCTAGGAACTAATGAAGGTCCCGCAGGTTCTTCATTTCAAATGCATCCAACAATTGGGATTTCACTCGACCGATTTCAGCAAGTTCGGGTCCGGTGATGACTAGATCATCTACATATAACAGGATACATACCGGACCGTCCAAACCATTCCGGATGAACAATGAAGAATACGACTTCGAGGCCGCAAACCCTATCTTACACAATTGGTGCATGTTCTTCGAATTCCAAGCACGGGGGGCTTGCTTCAGGCCGTAGAGAGACTTCTTGAGTCGGCACACTGCCGACTTGTTCATCTTTGACTGAAATCCGGGGGGCTGGATCATGTAGAATTGTTCTTGAAGATGACCTTGAAGAAACGCATTCTTCACGTCCATTTGGTGAAGATGCCACCCCCTTGCCGTAGCAACCGCTAGCACCACACAAACCGTCGTCATCTTCGCTTATGGATCGAAGGTCTCGTCGTAGTCGATTTTGTGGGTCTGCACATATCCATTGTACACCCACTTGCAACCGATCGGTTTGTAATGTCGGGGAGGGTAAACCAGGTCCCGTGTATTGTTGGCATCAAGTGCCCGCATGTCTTCCTCCATAGCGGCATGCCAATGTGCGTCCCTTGCCGCTTCCACGTAGCTCTCTGGCTCACGCACCTCCGCCACTTTCGTCATGTACGCATAATGATGCGCCATGTACTCATTATATCCGTACCTTTTTACAGGGTTCTTCTGGTGGGTGGATCAACATAACTTCTCGTTAGCCGATTTCAGGGCCCTCTTGGCCGGCTCAGACTTCATCTGTGAAGGTCCGTCTTCATTCTTTCTGGAGTTGGATTTGCTCCAATCCGACTCGTCGCTACTGGTGTCATATTCCGACATTTTCTTCTTCCCCTTCTCTTCTCCTCGGTTCCTTGCTCGGGGGGAGCACGACTGAGTCTCCACTACTTGCCGGCTCTTCATTTGATTGGTCATGCCGACTCAGTTGCTCATTCGTCCCACTTAGCTGGAATGAGAACGGACTCTCTTCCAGAGTACAAAATTCTTCCTCATCTTCTGCCCAGATCGATTCGGGCTCGCTAGCCTCATCTTCCGACGGAGTTAGGAGTTGGAGTCGCTAGAGAGTACTAGATGCCGATTCATCGAACTTAACATCTCGGCTTACTCGGACTGTCATTGTTCGGGGGTTATAGCACTTATACCCCTTTCTGCTCATGAGAGTAGCCGACTAGTATGCATTTCTCCGACTTTGGGTGCAACTTCCTCCGTTTCTCATTCGGTACATGCACATCGGCTATGCTACTAAATATCCTAAGGTGCCTCAAGTTCGGTTTCCACCTAAAATATAGCTCCTGTGCTTACACCTTATCCCCAATCTAGTTTTGGATGTAGACGACTGTTATCCCTTAGGCTGGACAAGCCCTAACATAGGGTGTCCCTGTGGAACACTTCACCAAAGGGTGGTACGAGGAGATATGGATAGACCGTAGTATCGAATGGGTCTTAACTGGTTACTAACTGGCACTCTTAATTAGTCGTAACACACACGTAAGATTAATTATATTAAGCACATGACAGTAACCAGATATACACTAACATACGTAAACAACAACACTTCTATTAATTATCCGTCGTTGATTACATTCTTGCCGGGTCCTTTTATAGGTCTTCGACCGAGTTACAAACCAGTGCCAACCGGCAACCGGCAATGATCCGGTCCGGATCCGAATCGGCATACCGATTCTGGGTCCGTCCGCCCGCTTCTCAAAATAACATAATACTTATTAATTCTCAAAATAACATAGTACTTATTAATTTCACCTCCCTATTCCTAATTAAATACCCCTTTTACATTTTGGACTCTCGGCCCTTTTGCCTTGCCAGCCAACACATGGCACGCCCATGGGACAATACATTGTAAGTTGAACCCACGGTTAGCCCTTTATCACTCGTCTGTCAAAATGTCCAGAATGCTTTGGTCCAAGTGTTCTAGAGGTTCTTCGGGTAGTTGCTCCATTTGTTGTTGTAGCTGCTGTTATTGTTGCTCTCTAGCTTGCTCCTCCTCTCCGGCTTTCATCCCTTCCGGGCTTTCATCTCCGACTCATTTGTTTTGGGCTCCTCCTGCTCCTGATGTCCGGTTTGCACTGGCTCTTTCGGGTCGGCTACCTTCGGCTGCTCCTCTTGAGCTACTTGTGTGTGGCTTTCTCCGGTCTCAGTTGCATTCGACGTCTGTTCCAGAGATTTCTCTTCGTCACTAATGTTAATTGTTGCCGTTGTTCTAGTCTCCATTTGCTATCTCCGCTCCCGTTCGTTATGCTCGAATTGGAGTTGGGTATCCAACTGGTTGTCATCCAGCTGTTCCACCAGCCGGCCCACCGCCACCAGTTGCTCTCCGGCCAAGGACAAGAAGTCATCCGATAACTCCTCTCATATGGTCACAACGCTTTCCGCGTCAAATTTGTAGAAGTTATTGCCGTCCTTTTGCCGGTTCTCTGCATCCGCTCGCAAGACCTGCAACTCGGCTGCCTGCTTTGCCCATTTGAACCACCACTCTTTCTTTCTTCAACTAACTTCTTCGTCCGGTCCCTCCATGTCAGTACAATATCTCGAATACGGTCCAACCCCATCTTTGACTTCTCCTCTGCAGCATGCTCTTCATCCTTTAATTGGTTTATGAGGATTGCGGTTGCCTCAGCTTGCCCCTTATATTGCATCAGTTGCGTCTGATAAGTCGTTTGAACTCTGTTTAGAGCCATCTTTGCTCGTTCCATCTCCTCATGATGCTGCCGGGTAAGCTCCAGTTTGTCCTTCGCCGCTTCTACCAGCATCGTTGCCGCTTCGACTCCCTTGGTCCTTTCATTCGCTAGTGCCGCTATCATCCTGTGGACTTCATCCCGGAGTTCCCGCATCTTTTTCTTGCTGTCGGTCACCTTCTATCATCAATTTCTTGTATTTTGCCTCTAGATGCTTGTGATCATGGTGCAACCTGTCAAAATCCTCCGTTTTTTGTTTCAGCCTCTGATTGATTTGGCATCGGGCCCGGTCCTCACAATCCTTCTGTTGTCGAAGTTCTTCTTAGAGCCGCTCGATCTCGACTTCCGCTGATCGCCAGAGTTTGTCCCTTTCTTGCAACAGGTTGTCTTTTTCTTCCTTCAATCGGTCATATGCTTGATGACCTTTCCGTAGATTGTCCTCGGCTTTTCGGAGGTTCTTTGCCATTTTTCATTGCTCTTCCTCCGCCGCCTTCTTCAGGTCTCGTTCTCTATCCCTTAAGGCTTCTTGGGCTGCCAATTCCTCTCTGAGAGTGGTGAGTTCTTGTTCTTGTGCCTTATTTGCATCCGGTGTTATTTCAGTTACCGGCATCTTATTAGTCTGTTCATTCATCGGAGCCACCGGTTCTGGTAGTCTTGGTCCTTCTATGACCTACTTAGCCGCCTCTGCTTTAGCCTGCACAATTTCTTCTTCCATACTCCGGATCTTCGACCAGGACTTCTCAAGTTCTTTGGTTGTGGCGAACAACCGGTTCCCCTGTGCTCTCTCCTCCATTTCTACTTGGCACACCACCCCGGCCACCTGCTCGCCAATCCACCGTAGCCATTGATTGCCGGTGCCTTTTTGTCGTGCCGGTTTTGGTTGTGGCATGGCCTCTGTTTTTGCTAGAAGCCCATTTTCGATTGTTGACTGTAGCGACAACTCCTGCTCTTGCTATGCTTGTTGCCCCGGTGAAGTAGGCAATTCAATTACCGGTTCTTGGACCACCGGCACTGCCGCTTCTTGCCGCACATGTTGTTCTTCCATCGGTTCTTGTTGAACCGGTTCCGCCTCCTTCCTTGGCTATGGTCCCTTGGAGCGGGATTTCAGTGTGCTTTCCTTCACCGGACCGGATTCATCCCTCTTCTGCTCCGCGTCGCTACGTTTCTGGCATCGTAGGAGGTTATCGGCGGGGTTTTCCTCCACCTCCTCCTCTTGGGTTCTCATATTGATCTTCGTTGCCAAGCGGTCCGGCTCTTGTTCCTGTCGGCGCAGCTTGATTTTTAGAGGCCTTATAGGTGGCTCCACCGGTGTCTCTGTCTCTGCTTGCCTCTTCCGGCTAGGCTATTCTTTCCCTTGCTGCGAGGTACTACCCTCTTTCCATCCAGGCGTGTGCTTGGCCAGAAGTTGCTTCCGTTTTGAAGGTTTGTTAGGCGTGGTCTCCGTTACTCGAACTCGCTCCTTAGTCCTTACCGGCTCCACCGGTGGCGCCAAAAGAGTCAGCCATTGAGCCACGACCGTCCATAATTTCTTGCCATTTTACATTGATTCTATCACCATCCGCAAACAATCAACGATGATTACCGACCAATCCACTTGCACCCCTATGTACGTAGCAATGATGAAACCGGCTTTGTTCTTTGGCATTGCTGGGGGTCAGGGGTACACGAACCCATACTCGTGGAAGACATGAGCCACTTCTCTGAATAGGGGGTCATCGCTGCCCTGTGTCTGGTGAGCCTTACTAGCGAGGGAATACTCACCAAAAAACTTGGTTAGTGTTTCAGGAGAAGGGTTCTAGATCGAGTAGATACCCCCTTCCGGTAGTCCGATTAGCGCGAGGATGGCTTCCTCCGTTATGACCTCCGTGTCGATTTTCTGCACAACTTCTTCTGCTTCATTGTGCGGTAGTGCCTCTGCTATCCTCAGGAAGCCTCCCAGCCCATGTTGGTTGAACCATTTCTTGGCTGTTTCGGAAAGTGCCATAGGTTCCATCTCGTCTTCTAGTTCTACGGGGGTGTAGGTAGGGCCGAGCTGCTTATCTATGCTTCTTGTGTTCGTCTGTTCACTTGTGTTGTCCTTTGTGCGCTCAGAGCTCTGTGTTTGTGAAATGAAAGAGACTCTACGAGGCAGAGGTTTCTTGTTCCCATGCTTGGCGCCTTTCTTGATTCCCGCGCATGCACGTTGTGTACTATAATAGCAACTGTGTGACACGTGGTGCACTTTAACTAGGCTTTAAATAGCCACTACACACCTTTTCGAGGTGTCCATTCGTTCCTAGCCTTTGCATGATGTTTTTTTTTTCTTTTTTCTTTTTTGTAGTTCCGGTTACCCGGTAACCCCGGCTCCCTTGTCTTCATGGTTGCCAGCCAGCTGTTTGACGTTGCCTATGTTCGCCTTGTTCTCCGGTTGATGAAACGGGTTCTGTGGCATGGGTCCATAATATGGTTTAAGTCGGAACCCATTTACCCACTTGTACAGCACCTCGCCGGCTAACGTTCCCAATTGATATGAGCCGTTGAACTCTCGCGTTATCCAATATGGTCTGGTCCACCATAACCGTAGCTTCCCCGGCATCTTGCCCATCCGGGTTTGGAACACTAGTACCGGCTTGCCGATTCCAAACATCTTCTCGTTACCTTTCCAGTGGCGGTCGACGAATGCTTTCCTTCGTCGTTGCTCGAGTTCCAACTACATTAGGCTCGCTATTCAGTGTTCCTCCAGCTCGCATAGTGCTGCTAACTGGATTTTTTCCGACTCCTTCTCGCTCAGCCACTCCCGAACATGTATCCATAAGCTTGGAATCTGGAATTCAATTGGCATCACCGTTTCGAGACCAAACGCTAACCGGAATGGTATTGTCCGAATACTTGTTTTGTATGCCGTTCGGTAAGCCCATAACGCGTTGTGCAGCTTTGTATCCCAATTGGTTCGGTTCTCAATGACAATCTTCTGGAGAATGTTCTGTAGAGTTTTATTGGTGAACTCGGCCAATCCATTGGCCTGCGGGTAATAAGGGTTGCTTCGCTTGTGCACGACCGCATAAAATGTTGTTAGGCTTTCCACCACGTGGCTGAGAAAGTGTTCACCTTGGTCGCTGATTAATTCGATTGGACATCCATACCGGCACGAGATGTACTCGTATAGGAACTTTGTCGTTGACGCCGCGGTATTGTCACGTAGTGCCTTGGCTTCCACCCATTTTGTATAGTAATCTGTGGCGACAATTATGTACCTGTTGCTGGTTCGCATTTCCGGTGGCTTGAATGGTCCAAAGAAGTCCAACCCCCATTTCTAGAATGGCTCTAGAGGTAGTACCGGCTGGTGCGGCATGCACGCTTGTTCTGTTGGCTGGTCCATTCTTTGATACAGATCACATTCCTTCGTATATCGAACCAAGTCCTTTAGTGTCGTTGGCCACCATAAGCCGCTACGCCATATTTTCCTTATAGTAGCTTTGCCAGCATAATGTCCTCCGGCGACCCCACAATGCACTTCACGTAAAATGGTGTCTTTTTCATCACTTTGGACCGCTCACCGCCATATGCCGTCTGCTCCTTTATGATACAGTGTATCCTGCACTAGACAAAAGTGTCAGCTTCGCACCGCCAACTGTTTACGTTCATCCCGGTTCATCTCCTCTGGGGGTAGTCCGGTGCTTAAGAACTGGTGCATATTCGTTAGCCATTTGTCCTCATTCGCGACTGTCCCATCTACCGTGGTTTCCGCTATAATTTTAAACAATGCGGCATTCGGAAATTCATCTTGAACGTTGTCACCAGTCTCTCCGGATTCTAACCGGCTAAAGTAATCGGCAACTAGATGTTGTATACCCGGCCAGTGATAGATCTCAAATTCAAATTCTTGTAATAATAATGTCCACCGGGCTAGCTTGCTAGTGAGTGATGCCTTTGAGACCAAGTATAAAAGCACTGAATGGTCGACATGGAATGAAAACTTGCGGCCCAACAAATAATGTCGGTATTTGGTGATGCTATATATCATTCCTAGGGCTTCTCTTTCCGTAGTGGAATAATTTCGCTCTGCCTTTGACAACTTCTGGCTAGCGTAGTACACCGGCCAGTACCACTTCGGCTCGGTAAGTTGCATGAGTACGCTGCCGATTGCAATATCTGACGCGTCCACGAAGACATGGAACTCTTTTGACCAGTCCAGGGGTTGTACCACTGGAGCCTGTGACATCATTACCTTGAGTGCGCAATAAGCCTTGTCCTCTTCATCCGTCCAATTAAATGGTGTCCGGTGTACAACTGCGTGGAGTGGCGTGGCGAGATCTGCCAAGTACCGGAGCATCCGACTATGCCACCGGATCTGTCCTAAGAACTGGCTTAAAGCCTTGGCGGTCGTCGGCGCCAGGGCCTGCAAAATAGCCTTGACCTTATCCGGGTCCATGGCAATCCCTTCCTTGCTAACAATATGACCCAGCAATGTGCCGCTGGTCACACCGAAGACACATTTTGCCGGGTTTAAGCTTAGCCGGTATCCTTTGCACTTTTCCAAGCATAACTTGAGATGGTCGAGGTGTTCCCCTTTCCGACTATATACTGGGAAGTCATCCAGGAATACCTGCATAAACGCTGGTATGAATTCTCCAAATACTTCCATAATAATCCTCTGAAAGGTTGTCGGCGTTGTCTTGAGTTCGAGCATCATTACAACTGCTACAAAGACTCCCCATTCTGTCACGAACGTCGTCTTTTCTTGATCGTCCGGGTGTATCCTTATTTGGTTATATCCGCTGAAACCATCGAGAAAGCTATAAACCTCTTGCCCGGCTACCGCATCTAAAACTCCATCCGTAAACAGAAGCGGAAATGCGTCGATAACCGTTGCCGCATTTAATTTCCGGTAATCCACGCAGGCACGGAACTTGCCGTTCTTCTTAGATACTACGACGATTGGACTTAGCCACGTGGCTTTCTTCACCAGCCGGATAAAGCCGACCCAGAGTAGCTTGTCAATTTCCTCCTTTACTCTTGCCGTGTAGTTTGGGTTCATCCGATAGCGTCATTGTGCCACCGGCTTAGCGTCCTTGTTGAGGTGAATCTGATGTTGATAGAGTTGGGGGTCAAGTCCCCGCATATCTTCGTAGGACCAGGTGAATATGTCCCGGAATTCTTTCAATAATGTTATCATTGCTGATTTGTCTTCCGGTGACATCTCCTTGGCCACGTGTACCGGACGCGCTTCCTTTCTAGTGCCCAAATTTACTTCTTCTAGTTGGGACGCCTTTACTCGTTGGGATACCGCCATTTCCCGTTCCAAGGCCTCCTGTGCTTGCCGCAGTTCCTGGAGTGCATCCTTATCCGGTTCCTCCCCGACCTCTTCCGTTCGCACAATGTAGGGAGATACCGCTTCTGCCACATCCACTTCGAACAGAGGGACTATCCTTGGGTTCTCTTCAAGGTAGCAATCCACCTCCTCATCGGCCAGTCCTGCCAGCATGTTCACATTTTCGGCATATAGTGGGGTCACGTCTTTGCTGGGGCCTGCTTGCGGTTGCGTGGGTACTCATACTTTCATTTTCCCTCTACGGAACGTAATATTGTTTTTCTGCCAATTCTGTTTGATATGGGCAGTCTTGAGCCATGGTCGTCCTAGCAGTAGTGGGTATGCCCCTTGCGCGTTCAACTAGAGGACTACCGCAGAAATTCGGAAAGCATGACCTCCGATCGTCACCTCCAAGTTTGGATCAAGCCGGCCAGTCTGACTGAGCTTGTGTCCGCCATCCGGAGCTAGAATGGGCATAGTTCCCACTCCCGAATTCCCAAAGTGTCGCATGTCTGGAGGCTTATCACGTTTACTCCTGATCCACCATCGACTATCATACCTGGTAGCTCCCATCCTTTAATAATCGCAGTGATTGCAGGACTGCGGGTGTCCACCACTGATGGTCCTTCCTTCGGATTTGAAAAGAATGTTGGAGCCGGTGCAGAACTTAACGGAGCCATCGCCAATTTCAACCCATCAGTGAACCATGGCATTAGTTGTAGTAACCGGCCCAGTGGTAACGTGATTTGGCATTGCTAAAGAGCTTGCCACGTGGGGTTCTCCAGCTGTGCCTTTACAGTGAGTTCCTCCACTGCATTTGTGTGCTCTTTCATTTCGGTGGCTTTTTCAACCCATTCGGTGGTCTGTTTTCGTATGGCCTCTTCTGCTTCCCACTCTACCGTCTTTCCTTTTGCTCTAGTGGTGACTGGTTGTATATCTGCTACTTCTGCTACCACCATATTGACCGTTGACCGTTTTTCGTTCCTTTTAACTAGACATTGGTTGTTGTAATGGCCCTCTTGGCAGCAATAGTAACAATATGCCTTCCGGGTATTGCTAGATTCTGCTTTTGTTTCGGTACCCTGTTGAAATCCCGTTACCGCTCGGTTAGGTTCTTCTATTCTTCTTTATTCCGGTTGGGCGCCACTTATGCCTCTATCCGGCTCTCATTGGTACTCCTTTGCCGGCTCCCGATGATCCTCTTTCTGAAAGTTCCGTTTCTTAAGAAAGCGTCTGTTCTTGTAACCCTGCTGATGCCAGTCTTCGTAGTTTTCTCGTTGGTCCTCCCTCCTCTGGTTGTAGCTTGGAGAGTAGTCACGACCATACCGGTCACCATTATAATCTTGGTTCCTATCATACCGGTCCCGGTCATAAGCATCCCTTCTCCGGTAGTAATCTAGTGAGTAGTCCCATTCATATCGATCTCGATTGTGGCCTTCCTTGCGTCGATCCCCACGTTCTGGTCGGTATCGGTCCTCCCTCTGGAACCGTTCGTCGTCCAATTCATGATTGCTACATGGTTCAATGATCCTCACCAATGCCGCTTGTCGGGTGAGTAGGTTGTACTCGCATCGGTCCGTTGTGTGTGCCCGTGAGTGGCAGATCATACACTGCGTCCTCATTGTGCAGTCTACCGTCGAATGGCCCGGGTTTAGACACATTGTGCATTGCAATGCCTGGCAAAACCTGAGATCCTTCTGATTTGGAAGGGCCCTTTGTAGGGCTCCTATCGTCATTAGGGAGCTATGTTTATCCATTTCCAGCACCCGATCAATGACTTGATCTATTGTGTTGGCCTGGAAATCTAGTACCACGCACATCGTTCGAAGGGGTTCCCGTAGAGCGGCCGGAAACACTGGTTTCGCCTCCTCCTACGGAGGTGCCCTTGTTAACTGGTTGTGTAGTGTTTGAAATCGGATGATAAATTGGGGCACTATCTCCTGCTCCTCTTGGCAGGTTGTGTAAAACTGTCCAACTAGTTCGCGATGTTCCACTTGCCTATGGAATAGTTGGTGGAATTTTGTTTTCAAGGCCTCAAATGTGGCAAAGCTCCCCGGTAGGTGCTTTGCGTGCCCGTAGGCCGCCGGTTCATCTAATGTCATGCCGAATTCGGCAATTTTTGACCGTTTGGCTTCCGGTTCGGTCAGCCTTTGGGATACATGATTCGCTTCCCATGTTTGTAGGAACGCATAGACGTGTGCCTCCACGTCAGGGTCATCACGGTACTTTGGATACGAATACGGCATGGTGTGGTCTTCGGGAGGTTGTACCGGAGATGTGTGGTTTAGTTCTTGCTCTGCACGTGGTGTTGGTGCGCGGTTTTCTTTTGTCTCCGTGGGTGGTGTTGGTGCGTGGTTTTCTGTTGTCTCCGTGGGTGGTGTTGGTGTGCGGTTTTCCGCTTCCTCCGTGGGTGGTGTTGGCACGCGGTTTTCCGTTGTCTCCGTGGGTGGTGTTGATGAGCCGTATGATTCGTCGTCCTTCGGATCATCCGGAGTATCGTGGCTGCTTTTGTAATTCAACTGAACACTTTGTTCACTATCCGATTCCTACTCTAAGGCCGAGAATGCCCCCAAGTCTCCGTTGCCTCCGGCAAGCGTCCACAATCGCGCTTCTGCCTCTTGCAGGCTCGTTAGACTACTGCCCTCGTCGGAAAGTTGTTGTGTTTGGAACTGAAGTGCTTCTTCCGCGACCCTCTGAGGCATTCTGGGAAAAGATTGATCCTATCGGATCTCCTCGGATGCTTGCTGGAAGGTTGCTCGCCTTTGTTGTCTTTCAGCAAGTCTTCTTCCTCGTTCGGTGACTTGGTCGTTAGTCTGTCGAGACATCCATCCCCTAGTGTTCTTTGCTCACTACAGGAATTGTGGTCGCCAAAAACTGTGTTATCCCTTAGGCTGGACAAGCCCTAACATAGGGTGTCCCTATGGAACACTTCACCAAAGGGTGGTACGGGGAGATATGGATAGACCGTAGTATCGAATGGGTCTTAACTGGTTACTAACCGACACTCTTAATTAGTTGGAACACACACGTAAGATTAATTATATTAAGCACGGGACAATAACCAGATAGACACTAACATACGTAAACAACAACACTTCTATTAATTATCCGTCGTTGATTACATTCTTGCTGGGTCCTTTTATAGGTCTCTGACTGAGTTACAAACTGGGGTCAACCGGCAACCGACAATGATCCGGTCCGGATCCGAATTGGCATACCGATTCTGGGTCCGTCCGTCTGCTTCTCAAAATAACATAATACTTATTAATTCTCAAAATAACATAATACTTATTAATTCTCAAAATAACATAATACTTATTAATTCTCAAAATAACATAACACTTATTAGTTTCAACTCCCTATTCCTAATTAAATACCCCTTTTACATTCTGGACTCTAACCGGCCCTTTTGCCTTGCTGGCCAACAACGATTGTCCAGACTGCCTCAGCCTAGTAGAACTTGGGCATGCTCTTTTGCTCCAGCATTTCTCTTGCCACATCGACAATCGAACGGTTCTTCCTTTCGGCTACACCGTTTTGTTCTGGTGTGTATGAACAGTTGAATTCTCTTTGAATTCCTTTATGCTGCAAATAACTATTGAATTGGCTGCAAAAATATTCTTTTTCGCCATCCGACCGCAGGCACTTGTTCTTCCTTTCCGTTTTCGGTTCAACTAGAGTTTGCAAGTTCCGGAAACAATCAAAAACTTCGCATTTCTTTTCGATCAGGTAGATCCATGTGTGCCGGCTGTAGTTGTCGATGAAGGAGACGAAATATCGACTCCTGCCAAGACTAACATTCTGTTCCGGTCCCCATACATCTGAATGGATTAAGTCGAGCTTGTTACGGCTCCGGTTTGTTTCGGTGGGGAATGGAAGCTAGTGTTGCTTCCCAAGTTGGCAGGCTTCACATATTTGGGCCTTCCGGCCACTGAATTTCGGCAATCCGAAAACAACCTATTTCGATTACAGGTCTTGAAGCCTCTAATAGTTGACGTGGCCGATTGTCATGGACACACCAACCACGGACTAATAAGAAACACGGATGATGAGACTATGAGTGACGAGGCTACGACCGATATGAAATGAAGAAGATGAGAGCATGAAGACAAAAATGAAGATCGAGACAAGATGGAATGGAACAAGAATATTAGATTGATGTGTCAATGATTGGTATTGAATCCCTTGAAAGGGACCAAGGATGTTACAAGTATTTATACAATTTCCGAGATTGAATATCTCTAGAATATACTTGAGAAATATCTCGAGAATATACCCGTTTAGAATATACCATAGAATAATTCTAGAATATACTAACGAATAGAATATTCTCGAATGTACTATACACTAGACTATACAATATATGCAAGTTTACAATGCATGTGGACAATTCACAAGAGTTTCCATATGGTTAACAGAACACAATGTACTGTGTGTGTTAAAAGTTAGAGGTTTGAGTCTAGAATGTGACATTATCCCCCCTCTTATGCCGCCTTCCCAAACCGGTTGTTGGCTTAAGGGGATATTGTTGATGAAAATATTATAACACCTCCAAAGTAATTTCAAAATCCTAGACAAGGAGTAACCCTTCCACGACACGAGGTATTGAACACCAACATGCATGAGCAACCATGTGCAGTCCTCGCCCAGGACTGGAACATGAATACCAACGGGCGTGACTGACCATGTGCGGTCCTCACAGGGAACACGAACACTAACGGGCATGAGAGACCATGTCGGTCCTCGCCGAGAGTTGGAACACGAACATCAACGGGCATGAGCGACCATGTGTGGTCCTCACCGGGAATTGGAACACGAACAACAGCATGCATGAGTGACCATGCCGGTCCTCATCGGGATCTGGAACACGAATACCAACGGGCATGAGTGATCATGTGTGGTGCTAACAGAGGACACGAACACTAACGGGCATGTAGACCATGTCGGGCCTCACCGAGAGTTGGAACACGACCACCAATGGGTGTGAGCGACCATGTGCAATCCTCACCGGAGATTGGAACACGAATACCAATGGGTGTGAGTGACCATGTGCAGTCCTCACAGGGAACACGAACACCAACGAGCATGAGTGACCATGCGGCCCTCATCGACAGCTGGAACACAAATGGACTTGCGCAACCATGCGGCCCTCACCGAGAACTGAACACGAACGGGCATGAGGGACCATGCATCCCTCACCAAGAACTGGAACTCGAACGGATGTGAGCAACCATGTGTGGTCCTCATTTAAAACACGAACGAGCGTGAGTGACCATGCCGCCCCCACTGAGAACTGGAACACAAACAAACGTGAGTGACCATGCGGGCCTCACCGAGAACTGAACACAAACGGACGTGAGCGACCATGTGGCCCTCACCAAGATCTGGAACACGAACGGACGTTAGCAACCATGTGGCCATCACCGAGAACTGAACACGAACGGACGTGAGCGACCATGTGGACATCACCGAGAACTGAACACAAACGGACGTGAGAGACCATGTGGACATCACCGAGAACTAAACACGAACATGAACGGACATGAGAGACCATGCGACCCTCACCGAGAACTGAACACGAACATATGTGAGCAACCACGTGGCCATCATCGAGAACTAAACATGAACAAGCGTGTGAGCGACCATGCGGCCCCTCACTGAGAACTGAACATGAACGAACACGAGCGACCATGCGGCCCTCACCGAAAACTGAACACGAACGTGAGCAACCATGCGGTCCTCATCGAGAACTGGAAAACAAATGGACGTGAGCAACCATGTAGCCCTCACCGAGAACTAGAACAACAACGGGTGAAGGAGTGCAAGTGAGGCAGTCAACTCGACTTCTTCTACTATGAGAGGCTAAATAATTGAGGTTTTGACACAAGACACGACACAAATGGTAGCGCTAGCAAGAAACCCACGCGATCCCCACCAAGAAAGTGAGTGGTTGTGACCCTCACCGAAACTAAAAGGTGAGTGATCGAAATCGGTCCTCACCAACAGAAAGTGGCGTGAGACTTGAACTATAACGAAAATGCAGTGCAAGCAAGCAATGATCCGATCCCCACCAAGAAAGTGAGCAGTTGTGACCCCCACCGGAACTGGGAAGGTGAGTGATCGAAAGAACTCCTCACCAAAACCGTGATGCAAAATGATACCTAAAAATGATGACAAATAGTGTTGATGATGACGATGGTTGGGCGAAGAGGTGTTGAAAATGATAACAAGTATGTTGATGACAGTAACTCATGAAGCAAGGATGGTGATGATGGTAACTCTAGAAGCAAAAGCGATGATGAAGACGGGTGGTGCTCCCAGTTGGAAGGGATTCAAACTGTCATGGACACACCAAGCGTGGACTCAAATGGACCATGAATGATGGGACACACCAAGTGCAGACTTAGACAGAGCACGGATGATGGGGCTAAGAGCGTGGAACTTGAGAAGCTAGGAATGACACAAGAGCATGAAGATAGACATAAAGATCAAGGAGACAAGACGGGGCGAAACGAGAATATTAGATTGATGTGTCAATGACTGGTGTTGAATCCCTTGAAATGGACCAAGGATGTTACAAGTATTTATACAATTTCCGAGATTGAATATCTCTAGAATATACTCGAGAAATATCTCGAGAATATACCCATTTAGAATATACCGTAGAATAATTCTAGAATATACTAACAACTAGAATATTCTCGAATGTACTATACACTAGACTCTACAACATATGCAAGTTTACAATCCATGTAGACAATTCAGAAGAGTTTCCATATGGTTAACAAAACACAATGTACTATGTGTGTTAAAAGTTAGAGGTTTGAGTCTAGAATGTGACACCGATCCGACACCTTGTGCCATAGGTCGATATACGATTCGATCTTCTGTACTTTTGTGAACATAGCGGTGCTGAAGTCATTGGTGTCGAGGATGCAAATCCTCTCGTCCCTACGCCCTTGCGCAATTATTCGGCCTTCTTCCTCGATGAAGCACTTGAGGTGCGTAAACCGCAACTGCATCCCTTGGTCGACGATCTGCCTGACCGACACCAGGTTCTTTGTGATTGGCGGAACATGTATTACGTTCATTAGTTTTCCCTTTTGTTCGGCATGGCTTAAAAGGACTTCTTCGACATGCACAATCAGGTGAGGAGTGTCGTCTCCGGTTTCGACAACTCCCGGTTGCTCCGGCTTTTCCAAAAATGAGAACCACTCTTCATGGCACGTCATGGAGTTTGATGCTCTAGAGGCAACGTACCATACTTCCTCCGATCCGGAAGTGGTCTTCTTTATTGAGTTCGCCTTGTGCTTCATCACGAAGGTTGGCCCTTGTCCGGTCTTTGCGGTTCCGGATCCTTCTGATCCTTCTACGCAGTGCGAGCTTTGCCGACTTCCTTGCCTGGCCTTACCGGATCCGGATTTATTTGAATCGGCGCCCTTTTTCTTGTTGGGAGACAGGTCCCTCCGGATGGGAAGGGAGAAGAACAGTGCTGATGAACAAACCGTATGACGAGTACCCGGTTACAGAGAGCCGGATGGTGACCGGATGACGAGTACTCGGCTACGGAGAGCCGGATGGTACAGACCTGGTGAAGACCGGATGAGGAGTACCCGGCTACGGAGAGCCGGATGGTACAGACCCGGTGAAGACCGGATGACGAGTACCCGGCTACGAAGAGCCGGATGGTACAGACCCGGTGAAGACCGGATGAGGAGTACCCGGCTATGGAGAGCCGGATGGTACAGACCCGGTGAAGACCGGGTGGTGCAGACCCGGTGAAGACCGGATGACGAGTACCTGGCTACGGAGAGCCGGATGGTGCAGACCCGGTGAGAACCGGATGAAGAGACATATTCGTAAATATGTTTTTGAGAGTCCATCATGACTATATTTGTAAATAGCCGAAAAGTCATATTAGTATAAATATGACTTAGGGCAAACTTTTAGGTGTGTTGTCATTTTCTTGTTGGTGCAAGAATAGAGAGAGCACGTAACTGTGTACAGAGAGAGAGAGAGAGAGAAAGAGGTCGTTGCCTCTGTTGTAACCGCCGCCTGTGGCGAAGATCGTCAGCACGAGGTCGTTGCCTCCGTGAACTCACTATTGTACATTCTAACATAGTGATAGTTTGCAGCCTGTGGGCTGCCGTGGTTTTTTTTCCCTCTTTGGGTTTTCCACGTAAACATCCTGTGTACTCTTCTCTTCTTTGTGTCGTGCTTTTATTTCCCGTTTTTCTGTGTATGATTCTAAGCTCGGTTGTGGCCGAGCGTTGCGTATAAGGAACAAGAGTTCCCGTCAAGTGGTATCAGAGCGAAACGACACAAAAAATGGACGAATCATTTGGCGGCATGTTCAAGCTCACCGGCTCCAACTATTCAGTGTGGAAGTCGAAGATGAGGGACATGCCCGTGGTTGAAGACCTTTGGCTGCCGGTTCAGTTCGGGGACAAGAGACCGGACAAAATCGACGCCGCGATATGGGAGGTGATGCACATGAAGACAACGGCGTACATACGGTGCTTCATCGATATGAGCCTATACAACAACTTCAATGAAGAGAGCAAGGCTCATGAGATCTGGGAGAAGATCGGCATTATGTTTCAAAACAAAAATGTTGTTAATCAGGTTTCGGTATTCCGGAAGCTAGTAAGACTCCGGTACCAAGATGGCTCCAGCATGGCGGAGCACATGAATGCCTTCCAGGGGCTGATCCACCAAGAAACATCATTGGAAGTACCTCTCACTGACGAGTTACTAGTGCTACTCTTGCTCGGTTCCCTCCCGGATAGCTGGGAGACGTTGGTTGTCACTTTGGGCAACGCCGGGCCGGAAGAAAAGCGGTTATCCCTAGCAAGAGTAATGTCGAGCTTGCTAGATGAGGAGGCGCGTCGGAAAGATAAAGATACGAGCTCCGATTCCAAAGCACTCCTTACCGAATCGGAACGCGGAAGACATAGAAACCGTAGTCCCCAGAACCGGGAGAAGTCGGGGACACGGTCAAAGTCAAGGGGGAGGCCTACTTGCTTCTATTGCGGCAAGCCGGGACACTTCCAAAAGAACTGTCGTCATTTCCAAAAAGATAAGGAGACCGACGGTACCGATTCGAAGCGGACCCCGGACCGGAACGGCAAAGACCGGAGGGGGCCGGACTGGAAGCGAACGACGGCAATCGTGGCAAGTGAAGAAGAGTTGATGCTCATCACCGAGGAGAGTGAGATAAACCTTGCGGGCAACGAGATGACCTAGGTGGTAGACTCTGGAGCGTCGTTCCACCTTACTCCGGACCGGAAATGCTTCTCGTTCTACTCAGCCGGTGATCACGGCTGTGTCCGTATGGGGAATGAAGGTACATGCCGAATTGTCGGCATAGGAGACGTGTGGCTGACAACACCAACCGGATGCAAGTTGCTGTTGAAGGATGTCCGACACGTTCTGGAGGTTCGACTGAACTTGATATCAGCCGGTCGGCTAGATGATGAAGGCTACACGGGTAGCATCCGAAACGGTGTCATGAAGTTCAGCAAAGGGATCCTGATTGTGGCTAGGGCTCGGAAGGTCAACACATTGTACTTGATGAATGGCCGGTTATGTCCGGAGGAAGTGAACGTGGCATCCAACACTGCCGGTGAGCTGTGGCACAAGAGGTTGTGTCATATGAGCGAGAAGGGGATGAAGAGGCTTGCAGACGACAACCTCATTCCAGTGAAGAACGTGCACTTGGAGAAGTGCACTGATTGTCTGGCCGGTAAGAAAAACCGGACCTCCTTCTGACCAAGGCCACCGATGAGATGTAATGCACCACTAGAGTTGGTGCATACGGATGTGTGTCAAGTAGACACGAAGTCACATGCCAGAGCGCAGTACTTCGTGACATTCATAGATGACCATAGCCAGAAGCTATGGGCCACACCGTTGAAGACGAAGGATCAGGTGCTATCCGTCTTCAAAGAGCTTCACGCGAGAGTGGAAAGAGAAACCGGCCGGAAGGTGAAGGCGGTTCGAGCAGACAACAGAGGAGAATACCGGGGGCAGTTCGAGGAGTATTGCCGCTCGAAGGGAATCCGGCTCGAATTTACTGTGCCGAAGACGCCGGAACTAAACGGACTGGCCGAGAGGATGAACCAGACCATAATGGAGAGGGTCCGGAGTATGCTAGCGCATGCAAAACTACCCAAGAAGTTTTGGGCTGAGGCATTGTCGACATCGACATATGTGATAAATAGATCACCCTCAGTACCCTTGGACGGAGACACGCCACAGAGAGTGTGGACCGGTAAGGAAGTATCCTACCGGCATCTGAAGGTGTTCGGGTGTCTCGCGTACGTGCATGTAGCTAAGGACCGGAGAGGAAAGTTAGATCCAAAGACCCAGCCATGCATATTCCTCGGTTACGGTGACGATGAGTTCGGCTACCGAGTGTGGGACTGTTGTCTGCCTGGTAGGACTAGCCTCAACACAGGTGTCTATTCGACACTTCTCCAAAGGGGTGGTAAGGATTGGATGCTAGGTTACACGCTGTCGGGGTTGCTACGCCCTTGCGTGTAGAAAGGAGGAGGGACCACGGGGGTCTTGAACCGAAGAGCAAGAGAGAGAGGAGTAAGAGAGAGAGAGACCCGATTACACAGAACCGAAGATCCGATTGCGCAGAACCGACGATTGCACAGGGACACGGCCCAACAAACAGAGATCACAAATAAACGCCGACGCAGATGGACGCAACAACGAAAGATATGTACTTATGAATGCAAGAAAATAACAGACTAAAGTATTACAACCCACGGTGGGGCACGAAATAGATACTAACGAAAACGAACAGGGCGGCGAACAGATGCCGACCCCTGTATGTCGCGACGCACAGGAAGGGAAAACAGGTCGGAGGTGCTGCAGGACGCACTCGGGGCGTTCCACGGAACAGCGCAAGCCTCCTCGAAACCTGCACAGGTACGCGATGGAGCAGAAGACAGAGAAAGCAGGAGTGAGAGAGAAGCTCCGAAATCGGTTCGGCAGCACTTCGTCCTCTCCGCGCGAGATACCCACTTCTATTCTTCCTCTTCCCTTTTATAGCCCGTCAAGAGGCCGTTTGGCATTAACTGCATACCAACCGAATCTACCCACCTAGGATCCTCGTATGTACCTACTTCGTCCTTAGGTACTTCTTGGCGCGCGTGTGTGCGTAGAGCCGTTTCCCACGCCTTGTTCCTCCGATTCCTCTTGTGGGCGGTTTTCTTCACGACATCCGCCCCCACCTAACCGCGCATCCACCGGCATGCGCCAAAATAAGTTGGCACGGAGAAAACCGGCCCGCCTTTACTCTTCGCCTGCCGGCCCTTCCTCGGCCTCGGATCGGTCGTCGCTGCTGTCCAGGAGAATCGGGTCGGGTTCGTCGTCGTGCCGCTTCTTGAAAGCTTTGATCCTCTTCCCGGCCACGGGTATCGCTATTCTCGTACCGTCGAGCTCCGCCAGATGATACGTCCCGTTGTCGTTGGCGCTCTTTACCGTGTACGGCCCGAACCATCTCCGTGCGAACTTCCGCGTTGCTCGGTGCTGGTTGTCGAGGCTGCTGTCGTAGACGAGCACCCAGTCACCTTCTTCGATCTTCTTCGGTCGGAGTCGGTGCGTTCGGTCGAACCTGGCTTTGTTCTTTATCCTCGCCACTCGGATCCTTTCTGCAGCCGTCTCCACGTCCTCCGGTCTCCGTTCGAGTTGTCGTATACGCGCTGCCAACAACTCCTCCCGGCTCATCTCGTCCCTCCAGTCGACCGTTGCCCATGAGGAGATTGTTCGTTCCATCGGCATGATCGGCTTCTGGCCGAACATGAGCTCTGTCGGCATGTACCCGGTTACCGAACTGTGCGTAGTCCGGTCGGCCCACAAAGCATAAGGTAGAAGTCGCGGCCAGTTACCGACTTGGCCTCCGCATGCCCGAACCAGCGCCTTAACGATCGGCCCGTGTCCGCGCTCCACCTTTCCATTCGCCTCCGGGTTGTACGCAGTGGTGAGCGAGAGTTTGACTCCCAGCCGATCGAACAGCTCCGCGGCTTCCTCGGCGTCCAACTCCCCTCGGTCAGCCACGATCTTCCCGACGCACCCGTACCGGCATATCACGTCCTCGATCAGGAACCGACACACGGCCGCGGTCGTCTTGTTCTGAAGGGCTCGGCCTTCCACCTGGTTCGTCAGGTCTTCCCGTGCTAGGACCAGACACCGCATCTGTCCTACCCCCATCGGCATCGTCACCAGATCTACCATCCATTTGAAGTGGATAGTCGGAGGGTACGTAGGGTGAAGCCCGTCCCGGTGTCGGACTATCGAGTGCATCTGACAACTCTCGCAAGTTGACACGAACCGATGCACGTCCCGGTACAATCCCGGCCACCAGTACTTCCCCTTCAGCTTCTCAAACGTCGCCCACGTTCCACGGTGTCCAGCCCAAGGGCTGTCGTGGTAGGCCGCCAGTAGCTCCTCCTGTTCTTCCTTCATCGCCACCACCCGGAGCGGGACGCCGTTCCTCTTCTTCGGGTGCTTCCACAAATGCCCATCTCGGAGAAAGAATCGATATGCTTTCTTCCGGATCCGGTTGGCCTCGTCCTTCGTCCATGACGCATCGGGCGTCATTGTCTTCAAAAACCCGCCGATCTGCAGCCACTCCCCGTCGTACTTGCTCGCGTCGAACTCGTTAAGCGCCGGAGTGCTCATTCCGTCGGTCGTTATGTATGCCGCCTCGAAGAAATCCACGCCGACTTCTTCGTCTTCCGAAACCATGCCGCCCTCGTCGTCGAACCTCGCCCTCGAAAGCATGTCGGCCATGGCGTTGTCTTTCCCGGAAATGTGTCGTATTTCCGGGTCCAGGGACTTGATGTACGCTATCCACCTGAGCATCGCCAGGTCCGGAGTCGCGCATCCGGAAACCATACCGAGAATCGGCAGGCAATCCGTCTCGATGATCACTTCTGTCCCTATCAGGTAGTCTTTGTCGGCCTTAACCGCCGAAACAATACCCCAGAGTTCGCGTTTAACCTGGGCGTATCCTCGCTGCCGTTCACTGAGGACTTTCGCGCCGAATCGGATCGGAAACCGATTGCCGTCCTCGTCTTCCTGGTTCACGACCCATCCGATCCCGGTCGGACTGGTATCCACCGTTATGAATACCGGGGTACCCTTCCCGTATACCGCCTTCCGGAGTGCCGGTGCCGCTGCAAGGGCCTCTTTCAGCTTCCGGACCGATTCCGCGTGCTCGTCTAGCCATTCGAACCTTCGCCCCCTTTTCAGCAACCCGTACAGTGGCTCCGCGACGTGTGCGTAATGCGGGATCCATATGTGGTAGAACGCGCATGCCCCCAGGAATCTCCGTACTTCCGTGACCGAGCTGCAGTCGGGCTTCATCGCGGAGATGGCTTCTACCTTTGCCGGAGACGGTTTCCGGCCATACGGTCCGCACAGGTGTCCGACCACCATGATTTCTGACTGCCCGAAGGCCGACTTCTCCCCGGAGAAGGTGAGTCTCGCATCCTCTAGCCTTCGCAGCACCTTCTCGCAGTCGTCGATGTGCGTCGCCACGAATCGCCGGCATCCGTCCGGCCCGATCGTCTCGTCCTTCTCTTCTACCGGGCATCCCTTGATCGGGATGTCGTCCAGAAACGGCATGGTGATGTCCGGGATACAGTCCCTCAGAACCTTGTTCATCGCATTCACCATGTGGGCCACCGAGTTGGTCCCTCCTTGCGGCAGTGTACACATCCGAACTAGGCCGAGGGGAGTTCGCATCGTCGTAATGTCTCTGCTCTCCACGGCTAGCTGGAACTGGTCGTACCCTGAGTATAGATCCCCGACCGAGTAAATTGACCTTCCGGCGAAGGCCTCCGCGAACTCGTCTATGGTCGGTCCGATCCCTGCGTTCCGAATGGTCACTCGATTGACCGGCTGCAGGTCCTGGATGAAGCGCAACGAACCGTTTTTCTTCGGTACGGTAAACCATCGATTCGAATATGGGGCGCTCGACGGCTCGAGAATTCCCATATCAACTTTCTGCCTCAGCAGCTCCATCAACTTCGGGATGTGAGCTCTCGGAACCGGGATTGGCTTGAGGTTCCATGGTACATGCGGTACCGTGAATATCACCATCGGCTCCACGATCGTCGGGTCAACGCACCCGATTTCCTCCGGCGAGAATGCAAAGGCTTTCCCGTGCCTTCCGAGCATTCTCCGAAACCGGTCTTCCTCCGCCGGCAGTAGGAACCCGCCCCCACCGATTTTGAGCTCTCGGAGCGTCTCGTCGGTGAAGGTGTGCCCTATGCAGGCCGGATCTCGTAGACTAGGGTCCGATGCAACCCCTTTGATTCTCGACGCGCTGTCCTCCGGTAAGGGTGCCGCGACTGGCCTTACCTTCCGGTCCACAGTCTTGTACTTGGTGCTTACGTGGGCCGTCCGAACTGACTCGAGCCCTCGACCGAAGTCCGCGATGACTTCGTACATCTCCTCGGAACACACCGGTATCGTCCGGTCTTCGTTAAGGCCTTCTTCGACTACCTTTCCCAGCATTCCCAAGGTGTCGTCGAATGAGACCGCCTCCACGGCTCCGTTGATTTCCTCGTCAGGGCCGAGAACTCCGCACGCTCGAAGTCT
Organism: Azolla caroliniana; assembly: GCF_043228905.1. Lineage (NCBI taxonomy): Eukaryota > Viridiplantae > Streptophyta > Polypodiopsida > Salviniales > Salviniaceae > Azolla > Azolla caroliniana. Next base: position 6,562,528 of record NW_028230455.1, on the reverse strand, counting down.
CCCCTCCGCCTTTGTCTTCTCTCGGCCGCCGATGCCGACTATCGTACACGCTCCGCTGTCGGAGAACAAAAATCCCCTACCTATGGTACAAGGTTCCTTCGGTTTTATCGTACAGGTGTGGGGTTTTCCCGGGGTGTCCGGACTGTCGCGGCCCCACGCCTTGGCAGCCCTCTCTAAAAATCCTCTCGGTTATCGGAACCGAGGGAGTCGCGGTTACGCTCGTGGTTCGGCCTAACCGTCAAAAACTGGACCGAATGGCGCCCGTCCTGGCTCTTGACCCGCGCATAGGCCGAACCGTTGTCCAGCACCTTGGTCTCCATTCGAGCCGCCGTGATGTACGGCTCTCCCAGTATGACGGGGTGCGATGACGACTCCTGCACGAAGAAGTGCTGGTCTATCTCGACATCGCCGATCTTGACCCGTACATTCGGGCAGGCCCCGTGAAGTTCCTCGGTGGCGCGCGTCGCCGCCCTTATCTTCCACCCGTGCTTGGTGTTGATCGGCCATTTGCCCTTCTTATAGAAGTCCATGGACATCAGGTTGATTTCCGATCCGTGGTCCACCAAAGCTACTACCGGTTCCTGGACATCGCCGATCTTTACCGGGGTTTCCGTGGTCGCTCGGGCCCAGTGTGGCCGCGAATAGTGGCTCTCCGCCCACTCGTCTTCCAGCGCCATGTCGTCCAGGTGCGCCGTCCGCACCTCTACCGGTCTTTCCGGTTCCTCCTCCGTCGACAGCCTCTTCCGCTTGACCAAGTCCACGATGGAGTCGTGGAACTCTTTCTTCGCGATTCCGAGCACCTCCCGTAGCGACAGCTCCACCTTGCTGTCGAGGATCCGTTCCTCCAGGACCTTTCGTAAGTCCGTGGTTCTTTCTATCTCCGTCCCCAGACGGTACCCGCCCTTCTGGGGTTTATCTTGCGTACCGGCCCCGCCGGCTTCGTCCCGTCGTGGCCCGGACCGGGTCTCGTATCGTTGTGAGGGCCCGGTCGTCCCGGGTTTCCCCACCCGCTTCTCTTCTACCAGAGCCTCGTAGTTCCGGCAAGCGGCTTCCACGAAGCCCGTCTTCTCCTCGACCGGGTCGCTCCACCCGGTCATCTCCCGTACCCGTTTCTCCGCACGGTCCGATTCCTCCCTCTTCATCCTCGTATCGGCAAGGCCTTCCAGCACCGTCGGCCAGAATCCGGCTTTGCTTCCTCTTCGGGCCTCGTTGCCCCCGACTCGAATACCGGCCGACGCCGAGTAGTGGACGGTTTCCGCATGTCGCGCCGCCGCCTCTTCCATCAACCTCTTCATTCCGCCTCGCCCGTCGTTTCGGTTTAGGGCCCTTCTCGTGTCGTTGGCGTGAACCCGGCCTTCCCATAGGTACACCACCCGGTTCCTCAGCGCCTCTGCGAAATCGCCGCAGTCTTTTCGGATGTGGCCGACCCCGTCGCACCACATGCACCTGTTCCCTGCCGCCGGCCGTCGGTCACGAGCAGGTCCTCCGCCTTCTCTGCGGGCTTGTGCGATTTGGAGGTCTTTTATCGCCCTCGTCAGTTCCTCCAACGCAGCTCCTCCAGTCGAGCCTCTGATCACGTCGGTCGCAGCTGAACCGGATTCCAGCCACTCCCGAGTCTCTTCCCTTCGCACCGGCTGCGCCGGCTCGAGTTTCCTCGCCGCGACTGAGCCCGACCCGGTTGCTCTGTCATCCTCCCATTCTCGCCGTTTGTCGAAACGGCCGCAGGCTCTCTTGACCGCCGCCCAGTCGGCTGTCAGCCCGTCTTCGGTTTCTAGCAGGGCGCCCACGTGACTCCGATCCCTCTCGTCAACCGATTTGACGAACAGCAGGACCCGGCTTGTATCCAGGACCATCCTGTCAAGCGCCGAAAGGCGCGCGAAGTTCTCCTCGAACTCCCGGAGGAGTGCCGACGCGTTTCTTCCTTTCCCGGGAGACTCCACCCACTCCATGAAGCTTCGCTTCGAAAGCCGGAGCGCGTCGTCCAGTCCGTATTTTTCCAGGAGCCGACCTTCGAACTCCTCCCAGGTACGGCTCTCCGCCCGCACCTCGAGCACCTCCGCATGGATGCTCGGCATCGCCACTCGGGGAAAACCGGCAAGACGCCTGTCTTCCGGAATGTCCCGCATTAACATTTCCGCACCGTAGGACGCCAGATACTTCGTGGCATCCTTCCCATCGAACCGGCCGATCGTGCCGACGACCGCCTCAATAGCTCTGTCGAGGGCACCGGTGCCCTCGCGCGCGTTTACAATCCGATCCACGGCCGAAGCCATGGCCTCTGCGAGATCCGACCCCCTCATCTTCTGCTCTTCTGCCGCCTCTTTCACGTCGGGTTCACCAAGATGTCGGGGTTGCTACGCCCTTGCGTGTAGAAAGGAGGAGGGACCACGGGGGTCTTGAACCGAAGAGCAAGAGAGAGAGGAGTAAGAGAGAGAGAGACCCGATTACACAGAACCGAAGATCCGATTGCGCAGAACCGACGATTGCACAGGGACACGGCCCAACAAACAGAGATCACAAATAAACGCCGACGCAGATGGACGCAACAACGAAAGATATGTACTTATGAATGCAAGAAAATAACAGACTAAAGTATTACAACCCACGGTGGGGCACGAAATAGATACTAACGAAAACGAACAGGGCGGCGAACAGATGCCGACCCCTGTATGTCGCGACGCACAGGAAGGGAAAACAGGTCGGAGGTGCTGCAGGACGCACTCGGGGCGTTCCACGGAACAGCGCAAGCCTCCTCGAAACCTGCACAGGTACGCGATGGAGCAGAAGACAGAGAAAGCAGGAGTGAGAGAGAAGCTCCGAAATCGGTTCGGCAGCACTTCGTCCTCTCCGCGCGAGATACCCACTTCTATTCTTCCTCTTCCCTTTTATAGCCCGTCAAGAGGCCGTTTGGCATTAACTGCATACCAACCGAATCTACCCACCTAGGATCCTCGTATGTACCTACTTCGTCCTTAGGTACTTCTTGGCGCGCGTGTGTGCGTAGAGCCGTTTCCCACGCCTTGTTCCTCCGATTCCTCTTGTGGGCGGTTTTCTTCACGACAACGCGTAAGATGATTACACTAAGCACAGACGGTAAAACAATACAAAGATACAAATAAACACGCAATAATTCTATTTGTATTACTTTCGTCCCGCCTTTACAAATCATCGGATTCTTTTATAGGCATTCGGCAAGGTTACAATCGGTGCGCCTAGGCAACCGGCATCCGAATCGGTCCGGATCTGGATCGGTACAACTGTACCGGATACGTCCCTCCTAATAATAATTATACTATTATTTACTTCCTATTATCCGATCTGACTCCGCCTTCCCCCTTGTCCTTGCTCTTTTGACCGGTCAACAGGGACCTGGTCGACAAGAAGGTATTCCGGAGTCGAGATATTATCTTCATGGAGGACAAGACGCTCGCCGACTGGGAGTCAAAGAAGAAGATAATGAACTCCGAGTCGACCGGTGAGGATCGACTCTACGATGAGCAGACCCAACCGGCGAGAGACCGGTTAGCACTCGAGGGACCAGTCGGTTATGGTGAGGATACCGAACAGGCTGAAGAAGAAGTAGAGGAAGCTGAAACTGGAACCGGCCAAGACCCCGAATCGGATTCGGATGAAGAGCAAATGGAGGAGCCGATTACCGAAGCCCGAAGACGGAGATATCCTCTCAGAGAGAGAAGGGCCCCCCCGGAGATTTCCGGATGCAGAGCATGTGCTGCTAACCGATGAGGGGGAGCCAGAAAGCTTCGAAGAAGCGAAGGATCACACCCACAACCGCAAATGGTTAAGTGCCATGCAGGACGAGATGGATTCCTTGCATGAGAACCATACATACGAATTGGTGGAGTTGCCGAAAGGAAAGCGGGCACTCCGAAACAAGTGGGTGTACAAGTTTAAACCGGGAGATGCCGGCAACCCCCCGAGATACAAAGCCAGGATCGTGGTGAAGGGGTTCCAACAGAAAAAGGGCGTAGACTTTGACGAGATATTTGCCCCGGTAGTAAAGATGACCTCCATCCGGATGGTGCTGAGTATAGCGGCAAGCATGGACCTCGAGGTAGAGCAACTAGACGTGAAGACGACATTCCTTCATGATGACCTCGAAGAGGAGATCTATATGCAGCAACCGGAAGGATTCGTGGAGAAAGGGAAGGAGCACCTGGTTTGCCGGTTGAAGAAGAGCCTCTACGGGTTGAAGCAGGCCCCCCGGCAATGGTACCAGAAGTTCAACTCCTTCATGACCGATCAAGGGTACCACAAGACGCAGCCGATCACTATGTGTTTGTGAAGAAGTTCGAAGGAGGCGACTTCCTGATACTCCTTCTGTACGTGGATGACATGTTGATCGTCGGACGGGACCAAGTCAAAATACGGATGCTGAAGAAGGCCCTCAACCGGACCTTCTCAATGAAAGACTTGGGTCCGGCAAGATAGATGCTGGGGATGCATATTATCTGGAACCGGTCAGCGAAGCAATTATGGCTGTGACAGGAGAAGTACGTGACAAAGGTGCTTCACCGATTCAACATGTCAGATGCGAAACCGGTCGTATCGACACTTCCGGCAAACTGCAGGTTATCCAGTAAGCAAAGCCCGAAGACAAAAGCAGAGAAGGCGGACATGATGAAGATTCCATATGCCTCTGTCGTCGGGAGCTTGATGTACGCAATGGTGTGTACTCGACCGGATATAGGATACGCAGTCGGAGTGGTGAGCCGGTTTATGAGAAATCCCCGCAAGGAGCACTAGAATGCGGTCAAATGGATACTCCATTATTTGAAGGGTACTTCAAATATGTGTCTCCGATTCGGCTCCGGAAAACTTCGACTTGACGGTTTCACCGATTCAGACATGTCGGCTGATGTGGATACCAGCCGGTCTACATCCGGGTATGTAATGACATATGAAGGGGGAGCTGTCTCGTGGCAGTCAAGGCTGCAGAAGACGGTTGCATTGTCAACCACGGAGGCAGAGTCCATGGCGGCTGTGGAAGCCGGCAAGGAAATATTATGGATGAAGGACTTCATCGGAGAGCTCGGTATCTGGCAAGATGAATACCGACTCTATTGCGACAGTCAAAGTGCCATCCACCTTGCTAAGAATGCGGCCTACCATTCCCAGACGAAGCATATCCAGCGAAGGTATCACTGGATCCGGGAAAGAGTAGATGACCAGGAGTTCGCACTGACGAAGATCCACACAGCCGAGAATGGGTCAGATATGATGACCCAAAGTGTTGATAACCGACAAGGTGGATGCATGCCGGAAGAGGATCGGACTAGTAAGACATCCCATGCCGGAGTGAAGGGGGAGTTTGTTGGGAGACAGGTCCCTCCGGATGGGAAGGGAGAAGAACAGTGCTGATGAACAAACCGTATGACGAGTACCCGGCTACGGAGAGCCGGATGGTGTAGACTTGGTGAAGACCGGATGACGAGTACCCGGCTATGGAGAGCCGGATGGTACAGACCCGGTGAAGACCGGATGAGGAGTACCCGGCTACGGAGAGCCGGATGGTACAGACCCGGTGAAGACTGGATGAGGAGTACCTGGCTACGGAGAGCCGGATGGTGCAGACCCGGTGAAGACCGGATGACGAGTACCTGGCTACAAAGAGCCGGATGGTGCAGACCCGGTGAGAACCGGATGAAGAGATATATTCGTAAATATGTTTCTAAGAGTCCATCATGACTATATTTGTAAATAGCCGAAAAGTCATATTAGTATAAATATGACTTAGGGCAAACTTTTAGGTGTGTTGTCATTTTCTTGTTGGTGCAAGAATAGAGAGAGCGCGTAACTGTGTACAGAGAGAGAGAGAGAGAGAGAGAAAGAGGTCGTTGCCTCTGTTGTAACCGCCGCCTGTGGCGAAGATCGTCAGCACGAGGTCGTTGCCTCCGTGAACTCATTGTTGTACATTCTAACATAGTGATAGTTTGCAGCCTGTGGGCTGCCGTGGTTTTTTTTCCCTCTTTGGGTTTTCCACGTAAACATCCTGTGTACTCTTCTCTTCTTCGTGTCGTGCTTTTATTTCCCGTTTTTCTGTGTATGATTCTAAGCTCGGTTGTGGCCGAGCGTTGCGTATAAGGAACAAGAGTTCCCGTCATTTCTAGCACTCGCTCTCGCGGTGGCCTTTCTTGCCACTGTACTAGCATTCTATGTCGGCCTTTCCTTACCGGTTTCTGCTACTGCTTTGACTCCCCCTGCTTGTGGAGGGTCCGAAACTGTTGTCGGCACTATCTCTATGCCTTCGGTTCTGCTCTTGTTGGCTACCTGCATTGAGTGCTGACCCACCTCATTCTCCACTCCCACGGGGCCCATTCGGGTCTCCGATTGAGTGGTCCTTGACCCACTCGCGTGCTTTTCTTGGACCATTAGCATCGATTGCAAGTCAAAGAAGGATGGTGGCTTCTCCTGTGTGCAAATTGCCGTCCGAATTGGCCCGTACTGATGTGCTAGACCACCGAGGTAGATTTGGACCATCTTGTCCTTGTGAACAGTCACAATGATGGACCCAAGCGCGTCGCAGATCTCCTTGATCTTGGTGGTGTAGTTGGTGACCGACATGTCCCATTGCCGTATATTGTTGAGCTCTGTAGAAAGTAGCGTGCGGAAGCAAGTATGAAGACAGAACAGAAGGAAGAACACTCAGGTTCTAATGGAGAGCTTGAGCTTACGGAGTATACGCAGGAGAGACAGAGAGAGTGAGAGAGAAGACACAAGAACAATATTCAACAAAAAAAATACTCAATCTCTATTCACCACTCTGTACATATGTGTGTTCAATGAACACTTTTATATAAGTCCCAGAAGGACTGACCGAAGTACTGATAGTACTTCAATGCTCATTAAGAGCTCCTACACTAACTTCCAAATATATTCGTTACGGAATATCTTTCCTAACAGCCTCCCGGTTTACGCACCGATCCGGCCCTAACTACGCATTCGGCCTAACCGATCGGTCCCAACCGATCCGGTCCTCGGCTTCTTCAGCCGATCTGGCCGATGTTGAGCTTGTCTCTCAACACTCCCCCTCAAGCTCAACTTGAGGCTCTTTGGGATCTTCACAACTCCGGTTCCTCCTAGCTTCACGCCTCGCTCGCACTCCTCGACCTGTTCGACTCTGCGCGCTTCGACCCTTCTGGTCAGCTTGTCTGCTCATGTGGCCCTTATCAGCTCTTCTGCTATTGCGGTGTCGACACTTCTTCTGCTGCCTTTTCTTCCGCTTGGGCCTTGGTTGATTCAACGTGTCTGAATCAAACATCCGAACCGACTCGGCTACCTCCGATCGGTTTTCGCTCTCGTCCGAGTTGGCTGTCTCCAACTCGTCTTTGGTCTTCTCGCCCTCGATGGCGTCATCTGCCCCATGCGTGGTTGGCTTCGGCTCTCTCCTTCGGCTCCCCTTCTGTTCGCTTCTGGACTTTTTTGCGGGTCCGCCCTCGACTTCTTCAGCCGATCCAAAGTCGAACTCGACAACCAACTCGGTGTCGCGGTCTCCGCTCCTTTCCTGCTGCCTTGCTTGGTCGTTCGGGATTGTTCTCCCCCTCAAGTTTGGCACGTCGAGGTGACGCAATCCGAGCGCACCTGAGAATTGCCGCAATTTGTCCAGACCAAGAGGCTTGGTGAAGATGTCGGCAATTTGCCGATCCGTCGGCACGTACTGAAGTTCGACTTCACTGGAAAGGACACGCTCGCGGACGAAATGGTAGTGCACCTCAATGTGCTTGGTCCGTGCGTGGAAAACGGGGTTCTTCGTGAGCTGGATGCTGCTGAGGTTGTCGCAGTAGATCGTCGTTGGATCTGACACCTCAGCTTGCAGGTCCTTAAGTAGCTGCTTCAACCATATGGCTTCGCATGTCGCGACAGCCGCTCCTCAGTACTCAGCTTCGGTGCTCGATAGTGCAACTGTCGGCTGCTTATTACTGCTCCACGCGATCGCGGCACTCCCGAGGGAGAATGCGTATCCGGACGTGGATCGACGATCGGCGGCGTTGCCAGCCCAATCAGGATCGGTGTAGCCGACTAACTGCGCGGCTGCACCAGTCCGATATAGCAGTCCGCGGTCCTTAGTGCCGCTTACGTACCGCAGTACGCGTTGCGCACACTGAAGGTGCTCCTCGGTAGGTCGCGCCATGAACTGACCGATCACCCCGATCGGATAACTGAGGTCGGGCCGGGTGATGGTCAAGTATATGAGGCTTCCGACAATTTGTCGGAACCTCGTCGGGTCACATACCTTTCCCGTATCGGGACGAAGCTTGATGGTTCTGTCCAGAGGAGTCGAGACGGACTTACAGTCAGCCATCCCGAGTTTGAAGAGCATACCCAGCACGTAATGACGTTGGCTGATCAATATGCCTTCGGGGGTACGGATCACTTCGATCCCGAGGAAGTAATGAAGGTCCCCCAGATCCTTCATGTCAAACGATGCCGCAAGTTGGAGCTTCACACGGTCGATTTCACCTAGGTCAACGCCGGTGATGACCAAGTCATCGACATATAGTAGAATACTAACCGGTCTGAATCGACCTTTCCGGATGAACAGGGAAGAGTCCAATTTTGACGTGAAGAAGCCCATCCGACGCAGTTGTTGCATGATCTTTGCGTTCCAGGCACGCGGGGCTTGCTTCAGTCCGTAAAGGGACTTCTTCAGTCGGCATACTGCCGAGGAGTTCGTTCCGGAGTGAAATCCGGGGGGCTGTACCATGTACACTTGTTCCTCAAGGTTACCTTGCAGGAACGCATTCTTTACATCCATTTGATGTAGGTGCCACCCCTTGGCCGCGGCTACTGCGAGCAAAACACGGACGATCGTCATTTTCGCGACCGGCGCAAATGTCTCATCGTAGTCGATGCCGTGTTTCTGCGCGTAGCCCTTTGCCACTAGCCGAGCCTTGTACCGGTTGACAGAGCCATCAGTGTTGTACTTGACTTTGTACACCCACCTACACCCGATCGGTTTTACCCGTCTTGGTGCGTCAACCAGGTCCCAGGTCTCGTTCTCCGCCAATGCGTGCATCTCTTCCTCCATCGCGGCACGCCAAGTCGCGTCTTTAGCCGCTTCTGCGTAGCTCTCCAGCTCACGCACTTCTGCTACACGGGTCATGTACGCATAATGATGCGCCATGTACTCGTTGTATCCGAACCGCAAAACAAGATTCTTCTGGCGGGTAGATCGGCGTAATCTCGCATTAGCCGATGTCGAGGCCTTCTCGGTCGACGCGGACTTCACTTTTAAAGACCCGTCACCGGTTCCCTCGGAGTCGGACTCGCGTCGGTCTGACTCGTTCCTATCCGTGCCAGAATCTGACGCCTTCTTCTTCCCTTTCTCTTTGCGCGTAAGCCGTCTCCTCGGCTTCCTGCGCAGGGAATGCACGGCCGAGTCTCCACTACTCGCCGGCTCTTCATCGGACTGGTCGTACCAACTCAGTCGTCCAATCGGTCCACTTAACCGGAGTGAAATCGGACTCTCTTTGCGGGTCTCGATTTCGGGCTCATCCGGAGGCATCTCGGCCTCGCTGACCTCATCGTCAGAGCTCGGATTGGGGGCAGGGTTCGGAGTCGGGGGCAGGTACCAGGACGCGGACTCGTCAAACACAACGTCGCGGCTGACACGCGCTTGTTTGGTGCGAGGGTTATAGCACTTATAACCCTTCTGCTCATCTGAGTAACCGACCAAGATGCATTTCTCGGCCTTTGCGTCCAGCTTCCTCCTTTTCTCCTTCGGTATATGCACATACGCAATGCTACCGAACACCCTCAAGTGTCGCAAGTTCGGCTTCGTTCCGAAATATAGCTCGTGCGCCGACACTTTGTCTCTGATCCGGTTCTGGATGTATACCGCGGTCCTTACCGCCTCGGCCCAGTAGAACTTGGGCAAGCTCTTCTCCTCCAGCATTGCCCGTGCCGCTTCCACAACTGACCGATTCTTCCTCTCGGCCACGCCGTTCTGCTCCGGCGTGTATCTACAACTGAATTCGCGCCGAATTCCCATTTGTTGTAGATAACCGTTGAATTGACTGGAGAAGTACTCTTTCCCGCCATCCGACCGCAGGCACTTGATCTTCCGTCCCGTTTCTGTTTCCACGAACCCTTTGAGGTCCCGGAAACAGTCGAAGACTTCGCTCTTCCTCTCAATGAGGTAGATCCACGTGTGCCGCATGTGGTCGTCGATGAAGGAGACGAAATATCGGTTCCCGCCAAGACTAACGTTTTGTGTCGGCCCCCATACATCGGAGTGTATAAGGTCGAGCTTGTTCCGGCTCCGGTTTCGCTCGTTGGGGAAAGGAAGTCGGTGTTGCTTCCTGAGCTGGCAGGCTTCACAAATTTGTGCCTTTCGGCCACTAAATTTGGGCAATCCGAACACTACCTGTTTTGATTGCAGATCTTGAAGCTGCTGGTAGTTGACGTGGCCTATCCGCTTGTGCCACAAGTCGATGTCCGACTTGGATTTTTGTCCCTTCGTGAACATTGCGGTGCCGCCGTCAGTGGAGTCGAGGATGAACATCCTCCCGTCTCTGCGCCCTTGCGCAATCACACGGCCTTCTTCCTCAATGAAGCACCCGAGGTGTGTAAACCGAACCTCCATCCCTTGGTCGACGATCTGTCCGACCGAGACCAAGTTCTTCGTGATTGTCGTAACGTGCAGCACGTTCATGAGTTTCCCTTTTTGCCCAACATGGCTAAGGGGAACTTCTCCGACATTCACGATCGGATGCAGAGTGTCGTCTCCAGTTGCGACTACTCCAGGTTGTATCGGTTTTTCAAGGTACGAGAACCACTCCTTATGGCTAGTCATGTGGTTTGACGCGCCGGAGTCTACGTACCACACCTCGTCTGATCTCGGGGTGGTCTGTTTCATTGAGTTTGCTTCGTGTCTCGTCACGAAGGCAGACCCTTCTCCGGCTTTCCCGGAGTCTTCGGCATAGTGCGATCGCTGCCGATTTCCCTTGTCAGTATGTCCGGAGCCGTTTCCGGAACCGGTTCTCTCCTAATCGGCGCGCTTCTTCCAGCACTCACTTTCCCTATGGCCTTTCTTGCCACAGTACCAGCACTGCGCGATGGCCTTCCCTTGCCGGTTCTCATCGCTTCGACTCCCCCTGTTTCCGGAGGGTCCGGAGTTGCTGTCGGCATCACTTCGATGCCTTTTTCCTTGATCTCGTCGGCCGCCTCCATTGCGTGCCGACTCGCCTCGTCCTCCACGTCCACGGGGCCTATTTTACCCTTCGTGTACAACATTCTGTTGTCGGCGTGTGTGCTTGTAGACGCACCCGCGTGGTTCTCCTCTACCAGGAGCATTGACTGTAAGTCGAAAAAGGACGGCGTATTCTCCCGGGTACACACAGCCGTTCGGAACGCTCCGAACTTCAACGCCAAACCTCCGAGACAGATCTGGACCATCTCGCTCTCCTCGATGTTCACCTTTATGGAGGCGAGGGAGTCGCAGATATCCTTGATCTTCGAGGTATAGTCCGCCACCGACAAGTCGCGTTGTCGTAGGTTGCTCAACTCCTGTCGGAGTTGAAGCTTCTTGGCAGTGGTGCTCGCGGCGAAGATCTTCTTCAGATTTTCCCACGCACCCTTCGGCGTCTTTGCATCCCGAACATAGCTCAATAGCTGTTCGCCCACACACGACGCGAAGCAGTATAATACCCTGCTCGCCGATTGCTCCCACGACGGGAAGTCTCTGTGTGTCGATTCGGGTGCCGCGTCATTAGCTCCTTCGACATAACTCCAGTAGTCATGCCCGAGCAGGTACTGGTGCATCTTGTAGGACCAAGACGCGTAGTTGGTTCTGTCGAGCTTCTCTGTCGGAAGCGAGCTCGCCATGCCTCTATCCATCGTTCTTCTCGTTCTTCTTCGTCAAGCTGTGTCGGCTGCAAAGAGGTTCTCAACCCTCACGCTCTGATACCATGTAGAAAGTAGCGTGCGGAAGCAAGTATGAAGACAGAACAGAAGGAAGAACACTCAGGTTTAATGGAGAGCTTGAGCTTGAGCTTGAACACTCAGGTTTAATGGAGACAGAGAGAGTGAGAGAGAAGACACAAGAACAATATTCAACAAAAAAAATACTCAATCTCTATTCACCACTCTGTACATATGTGTGTTCAATGAACACTTTCATACAAGTCCTAGAAGGACTGACCGAATTACTGACAGTACTTCAATGCTCATTAAGAGCTCCTACACTAACTCCCAAATATATTCCTTACGGAATATCTTTCCTAACGGCCTCCCGGTTTATGCACCGATCCAGCCCTAACTACGCATTCGGCCTAACCGATCGGTCCCAACCGATCCGGTCCTCGGCTTCTTCAGCCGATCCGGCCGATGTTGAGCTTGTCTCTCAACAAGCTCTTGCCGAAGCTTCAACTTTTGAGCCATGGTACTTGTGGCGAAAATCTTCCAGAGATTTTCCTAGGCCTCCTTCGGTGATTTTGCATCTCTGATGTAACTAAGCATTTGGTCGTGCACACAAGATGTGAGGCAGTACAACACCCTGCTCGCTCCCTACTCCCATACCGGGAAATCCTTGTGTGCTGAATCTAGCACTACTTCATTTGCTCCTTCCATGTAGCTCCAGTATCTATGCCCCACCAGGTTCTGGTGCATCTTATACGACCAGGACGCTAATTGGTCCGGTCAAGCTTTTATGTTGGAAGCGAGGTTGCCATGCTTCTGTCCATACCTTCTCTTTTCAGTCCGTTCTTTTACCAGTGGCTAGGGTTTGTCTTCAGAGAAAAAGAACGCTTGTCGGCAACAGAGGTTCTCAACCCTCACTCTCTGATACCATGTTAAAGTTAATATGCGGAAGGTTAGATAAACTGGCTTAGCTGGATAACAACAGTAAAATAGAGATGAAGGTTTAATGGTAGCTTAAGAATACACACAATGTCCATACAATGTGCTCAGTGAGCACTTTTATACAAGTCCATAAAAGGACTGACAGAAGTATTGACAAGTATGTACTTCAATGCTCATACATGCGACTGTCACTGACTCCCAAAAATATGTCTACATAATAGGCTAGATTGGTAGGCCTCTAAGGACCTACTAGTTACAATCCGGTTCCTGGTTCTGAATAACACCCAGGCACCGATCCAGTTCTTCGTTCTGGACTCTAATCTAGCTTGTGCAGCCGATCTGGATCTAATTGAGCTTGTCCGCTCAACATGCCTGCAATCGGATGGTGGAAAAGAATATGTTTCCGTCCAATTCAAAAGTTATCTGCAACAAATGGGAATTCAGAGAGAATTTAGTTGCCGATACACACCAGAACAAAACGGTGTGGCCGAAAGAAAGAACCGGTCAATTTGGAGGCTTCATGGGCAATGTTGGAAGAGCAGAGCATGCCCAAATTCTTTTCCACCATCCGACCGCAGGCATGTTGAGCTGGGCCGAAGCGGTTCAGATTACCATCTACATATAAAACTTGATCGGGGATAAGTTGTCAGCACACGAGCTGTATTTCGGGCGAAAGCCGAATTTAAGACACCTTAAGATATTCGATAGCATTGCATATGTGCATGTGCCGGATGAGAAGCAGAGAAAGTTGGACCCGAAGTCAGAGAAGTGCATCCTTGTTGGCTACTCACATGAGCAAAAGGGTTATAAGTGCTATAACCCCCAAACAAAACAAGTTTGAGTGAGTCAAGATGTCGAATTTGATGAGTCGGCATCATGGTACTCTCTACTGACTTTGATGTCCGACTCCGACCTGATTCCAGAGGATGAGGCCAGTGAGCCCGAAACGACTCAGGCAGAAGACGAAGAAGGATTCGGTACTCTAGATGAGAGTTTGATCTCATTCTAGCTAAGTGGGACGAATGAGCGACTGAGTTGGAATGACCAGTCAGATGACGAGCCGGCAAGTAGTGGAGACTTGGTTGTGCTCTCCCCGCGCAAGGAACCGAGGAGATGGTTCATGTGCAAAGAGAAGGGGAAGAAGAAGATGTCGGAATATGCCACCAGCAAAGGCGAGTCGGATCGGAGAAAATCTGACTCCGGAAAGAATGAAGACGAACCTTCCCGAACGAAGTCCAAGCCGGCCAAGAGGGCCTTGCAATCGGGGAAAGTGAAGTTGCGTCGATCAACCTGCCAGAAGAACCCCGTAAAAAGGTACGGATATAAAGAGTACATGGCACATTACTATGCGTACATGATGAAAGTGGCGGAAGTGCGTGAGCCGGAGAGCTGCGCAGAAGCGGTAGAGGACGCACATTGGCGTGCCGCTATGGAGGAAGAGATGTGGGCACTTGATGCCAATGACACATGGGAGCTAGTTGACCCTCCCCGACATTTCAAACTGATTGGTTGCATTTGGGGATATAGGGTAAAGTACAACGCTGATAGTTCAGTCAACCGGTACAAGACCCGGTTAGTGGCGAAAGGATACATGTAGACCCACGGAATCGACTATGACGAGACCTTCAATTCGGTAGCAAAGATGACGACAGTTTGTGTGGTGTTAGTAGTTGTTGCAACAAGGGGATGACATCTTCACCAAATGGATGTGAGGAATGCGTTTCTTTAAGGCCACCTTGAGGAATAGGTCTACATGATCCAACCCCCCGGTTTTCAGTTGGAGATGAACAAGTCGGTAGTGTGCCGGGTCAAGAAGTTCCTTTACGGCCTGAAGCAAGCCCCTCATGCTTGGAATTCAAAGATCACGCACCGGTTGTGTAAGATGGGGTTTGCGGCCTTAAAGTCGGACTTTCGTTGTTCATCCAGAAAGGTCCAGAAGGTCCGGTATGTATCTTGTTATACGTGGATGATCTAGTCATCATCGGACCCGACCTTGCTAAAATCGGCCGAGTGAAGTCCCAGTTGTCGGATTCTTTCAAAGTGAAGGACCTGGGGGAGCTTCATTACTTGGGATCAAAGTGATCCATACCCCCGACAACATATTGTTATCTCAACGACATTATGTGCTGAATATGCTGAAGTTCGGCATGATGTTTTGTCGACCAGTCTCCACACCCCTGAATCGGAACCTAAATTTTCATCTCGACTCCGGACCAACCTACAATGAGAAATAGTGTCGACAAATTGTCGGAAGCCTGATTTATTTGACAATCACCTGACCCGAAATTAGCTATCCGGTCGGAGCGATCAGTCAGTTTATGCAGAAGTCGATCGCGAGCACCTTCAGTGCGCACACCAGATACTGAGGTATGTTAGCGGCACTAAGGATAGAGAACTATTATACTAACACGGTATAATCGGAAATTTGGTCGGTTATACGGATGCCGACTCGACCGGAGATGTGTCGGATCGACGGTCCACTTCTAGATTCATGTTTTCTCTGGAAAACATCGACCTTAAAAAACAACTTAAGTACATCGAGGTATCTCGAGAAGACAGTGAAATATCCTCTATAGAGGATATAAAGGACGAAATTAAAAAAGTTAAAGAGGAAGTTAATAATAACATAGAGTTAGCTAAAACGGGTTGGGTAGATGTAGTTAAAAGAAACATTAAAAAAGAAATAAAAGATGAAAATATTGTTAATACCACCCTTGAAGAAGAGAAAATGTGTCAGGCCCGACGCTTAAATGTACGTGTCACTGGGCTCAAGTGTTGGGAGACAGGTCCCTCCGGATGGGAAGCGAGAAGAACAGTGTCGATGAACAAACTCGGCCGAGGCCGATAGGCCGAGGCCGAGACCGGATGAAGAGTACCCGGCTATGGAGAGAGCCGGATGGTGCAGGCCCGGTATGAACCCGATGAGGAGTACCCTGTTACGGAGAACCGGACGGTACAGGCCCGGTGAGAACCTGATGAAGAGTACCCGGTTACGGAGAGCCGGATGGTGCAGACCCGGTATGAACTGGATGAGGAGTACCCGGCTACGGAGAGCCGGATGATACAAGCCCGGTGAGAACCGGATGAAGAGACATATTCGTAAATATGTTTCTGAGAGCCCATCGAGGCTATATTTGTAAATAGCCGAAAATTCATATTAGTATAAATATGACTTAGGGCAAACTTTTAGTTGTGGTCACTTTTTTCTGTTTTGCACGAAATCAGAGTGCGTAACTGTACACACAGAGAGAGAGAGAGATCGAGGCCGTTGCCTTTGTTGTAACCGCCGCCTGTGGCGAAGATCGTGAGCACGAGGTCGTTGCCTCCGTGGACTCACTATTTTGTACATTCTTACATAGTGACAGTTTGCAGCCTGTGGACTGCCGTGGTTTTTCCCCTAGTTTGGGGTTTTCCACATAAACCTCCTGTGTAGTGTGTGTGTATTCTTTCCCTCTTCTTGTCCTGTTTTATTTCCCGTTTTCTGTGTATGAAAAGAATCTCGGTTGTGGCCGAGCGTTGGACATAAGGAGCTTTGAGTTCCCATCATCAAGGAAGGTGCATCCCCAAATGAGGACGCACAAACACTTGGGAAAATGTTAGGGTACACAGAGGCCCTACCTATCACCAAAGCATGGAGGGCCGGGCGTGACACAACTAGGAAGAGAGCCTTAGTCCTTCAATTTAAAGACTTAGACTCTAGAATCACTTTCTTTAAGAAGAGGCCAATCCTTCGAGGAATGGATGGGGACCCCATCTATCTCGATGAAGACCTCACTAAGATGCAAATTGAGCATCGCAAGAGTTGTATGCCACGAGTTATGCAAGCTCGTAAAGAAGACCATCGCGCCTTTTACCGAGACGGGCGAGTGATCATAAATGATCGCACTACTAATTGACGACGTGTGGCCCATGTGACAGAAAATGCACTTAGGATGACCCTATGGAATTGTAATGGAGCACTCTGGGCACACCCCGGCCGCCTAGAGGAGATACTAAAGGTATCTGATATACTTTTCTTGGTAGAAACACATCAGAGCCCAAATAGAGGACTCCCACGGGTCGAAGGATTCTGTTGGGAGTCCGCTTTTAGACAAACCTCTCGTCGACACACTACTAGGGGATCTGGAGGTGTCGCGATACTGTTTCGTAGAGAGGTACATAATAGGATAGAAATAATGAAGATAGACCCAGAAGCTCGTTTTATGTGGGTGAAAGTCTCCACAAGCAAAGACCATGCACTATTTTTCGCCATTTGTTACTTTCCCCCAAAAGGATCCCGTTATAATATTGGTGGCTTGACGAGATTAGTCGATGAAGGAATGCCACATGGGCTTTCTCCATACGAACCCCTATCGGATGACATAATCCGATATTCTTCCCAAGGAGAAGTATTTCTTGTAGGAGACTTCAATGCGAGAACCCAATCCCGACAATGCACAGTATTTCAGATGAATAGAAACCTAGAAATGGTAAATGTTGATCCTTTAGACATAGGCACCACACGTAGATCAAAGGATCAAGGTGCGGACGCCACGAGCTTTGGCCATCATCTGCTCGAACTTGGCAGTCGGCACCGGATGGTCATATATAATGGTTTAGCTAAGTGGCCGGGCTCGGAAGAGCTCACATGTTTCCCACATGGAGGAGGGGAAAGCACAGTTGACTATCTAATAGGGCGCCCTGAAGCTACCCACATGATTAACTCCTTCCGAGTGGCCCCATGCCCTATTGGCGCAGACCATAGTTTCTTATACTTCGAGCTAAAATGTGATATCTCTAAGGTCACCAAGTCTAGTCAACCATGCCATCACACCACAATACATTTCACACATGAGCTCTCTGACATATACTCTCAACATGTTCAGGCTCATCTCCCCTCCCTTGATCCCTCCCTACCGTTAGAAAGCCTTAGTACAAAACTCACACACATCCTTCACTCCGCAGCAGCTAGCGGTTTCCCATATACAAAACACTCAAATCAAGGTAGATCAGGATCAATGCCACAAAATAAATGGTATGACGAGGATTGTAGGGACTTACATAGACAACTTACAGTATCGCAACTCAATGGTAGTATTACCTCCATACAAGCTCGCAAAGAAATGCGTAAGATGACACGTCGTAAGAGACGAGCGTGGGAGGCATCCCAATACTGGGAACTCTACCATATGCTCATGAGTAGCGATTGCGCCACGGCATGGAAGAGACTACGGGAGCCAAGACCACAAACACCCATTGAAGATCCGAAACTTGGCACACATATACAGAGAGACTTTACCAAATCCCAAACCAACCACCCATTCCAATGCCTTCCACACCCCGGCCTACCACGGGGACACTTTTCACGACCTCTAGGGTCATGAAGGTCATAAAGAAATTACAACATAGGAAGTCCATGGACCACACAGGATTGCGAGCAGAACACATTATATATGCGAGAGAGTGCCTAGCTCCCTTGCTAACTCTAATCTTCAATCGTGCCCTTGCGGAGGGTTTTCCACCACAGTGGACTATGAATACAGTGGCCCCCATACATAAAGGGGGGGACCCCATGGACCCAAATACATATAGGACCATTATGATAGGCCATACCCTTGCTAAGTTATATGGTGCAGTAATGGAAGCAGAGCTTAGCGACTATATGGAGACCCTAAACCTTCGTGCACCTGAACAAGCTGGCTTTAGACAAGCCTTCTCCACTATTGATCATATCTTCACACTTAGATGCCTAATTGACCAAACTAAGGCTCGCAAGAAGAAATTATATTGTTGTTTTGTGGACTTCCGCAAAGCCTTTGACACAGTCCCTAGAGAGCGGTTGTTTGATAGACTAAAAAGCTTAAGGATACCAGATGATATGGTATGGGCCATCTACGCACTATATGAACAAGTGTCCGGGTGTGTCCGATGCCCAAGTGGCCTATCTAATCGTTTCACTAGCACTATTGGTGTAAAACAAGGTTGCCCCCTATCACCGACGCTTTTTGGGATCTACATTGATGAGATCACAGATTTTATTGCTCGTGAGGGAGGCACCGGAGTGGTCCTTGGGGATACGCAGGTTCGTATCTTGCTCTATGCGGATGACATAGTTTTGCTCTCTGAATCCGAACACGACCTACAGAGGCACCTTAATGCCTTAGATGACTTTTGTGTACAACGAGGATTGGTAGTGAATCTAGGGAAAACGAAAGTCCTTATCTTCCACACATCGGCCCAAGTTAGAGCTAAGTGTCACCTAACTATCTCCCATAGCCCAATCAAGGTGGTTGGATCATATGTCTATCTCGGAGTCACTTTTAGTGCCCGCTCAGGTAAATTTTCGATGACACAGGCAGCGAAGGATAGACTCACGAGAGGACATGCATCCCTCTCACTCCTAGAGAGACAATGCCACCAAGCACACTTTCAAGAGCCACGGACTAAAGGGTGGCTCTTTGACTCATTAGTGACCCCCTCCCTCATGTATGCATCAGCAGTTTGGGCTCCAGGATTACCATCTTTCATGTGGACGCAATTAGAGAGACCATTAGTGATGATGTTATCACGCCAACTCCGAAGCAAATCGACTGTACCACATGACATTATTAGGGCCGAGTTCACGTTACCCCCAGTGTTAGTAGAGGCACTTTTTCAACTTGTAGTCTTCATTGATAGGATACATAGCCAACCACATGATAGAATATCTCATCAAGCCTTTAAGGCCTCTCGATCATTGTATGAGTCCGGCTATACTAGCTCATGGTATGGCATGATGGTGAGTTGGCTTCTTGCGAATGGTCTAGACATTAATAACCTACCTCCCCTTAGGTACAACCACACGAGTGATAACACCTTAATCTCTCATGAGGACCGCAATAAAGTAATACGCCAAGAAATATGGCAAATTTACACTCGGTGTAAATGGATCACCCCACTAGAGCCACTCCCATCTAAAATGTTGTACTATAAGAAACACTTCATGCACTTCTCTGAGTTAGGTTTTATCACGCGACCAAAATATCTAGATGTATTCTTACCACATGCACTAAGGGTTGCCATTGGACAACTTAGAATATCATCTCACCAACTTGAGATTGAGAATGGCCGTACTAGTGGAGTCCCTAGGGAGGAAAGGATATGTAGGTTATGTCACATAGAGATAGAGGATGAGTACCACTTTACATGCAAGTGTCCAACCTATGCCGAGATAAGGGCAAAATACCAAGACATACTTGGTCCGTCTCCCACCCTCCCCAAACTATTAGATACTCTAGATATAAAGAAATTAGGTAAATACATTCTAGAGCTAAAACAACACAGAGAGAATAAGTTACAAAATGTTGACAATAATGTTGCTAATGATCACGAACATGTAACAAATGAAGTTTTTCAGTAACCTGAGGAGACAACGAATGCCGACACACTTGCACCACTCGGCCTTTCCATTGATGAGGCAGAAAACCAGAGAAGAACCAGACGTCCTCGGGTGCCGGGTTTCAAAGCAACTCGACGTGATGTGGAAGCAATATTGAAAATAAGGGAACGTGAGCTACACCGCCTAGAAGCCATGGCTAGGGCACTCTCTACACTGGAACCCACATCAAGACCCTTTGACCCCCCACTTCTTTTCGAGAGGCTTGGGTGGAAATAAAATTAGGCTTAGTGTATAGTCACTTTCAAGTATACTACATATTGTACACTACTAGAACTCTTTTAGTTTAAGTTCTATTTTTTACTTTATTTTATTTTATTTTAGTTATGATGACTGGATAAAAACTCTTTTGTTGTAAACCAATTGTCTCATGGGCCAAATTTGGCCTTAGAAGACGTTAATATATCTTTCTTTCTTTCTTTCTTTCTGGGTAGCGCGACTATTGCGTGGAACAGCAAAAAGAAGCCAATTGTGGCTCTGTCGAGCACTGAGGCTGAATATTAGGGTGCTATTGTGGCCACCTGTGAAGCCATTTGGCTTCAACGGCTGTTGCAAGACCTCCGGATCGAAGTACCGACTCCTATCCCGATCTACTGCGACAACATGAGCAGCATACAGCTAGCCAAGAACCATGTGTTCCATGATCGGATGAAGCACATAGAAGTGCATTATCACTTTGTGCACGAGTGGGTCCTCAGCGGTTAAGTAGAACTCTAATATGTCCGAATGGATCGGCAGGTTGTCGACATCTTCACGAAGGCCCTTGGGACCGACAAGTTGCAACATTTTTCGGAGATGCTTGGTCTTCAGCATCTTGACATGCCGCTCTTGAGGGGGAGAAGCGGGACTTATATGGGGAGAATCGAAACGGAAACCGAGAAAACAGGGGGAGACAAGAAGAGAAAGGCAACCGAGTCAACTGAAGAAGTCTGCACATTTGATGAGGTTGGAACAAGCGGCAATGGCGCAGAGTCAAGAAGGACAGAGCCGACCGGAACAAGAAGGCCAAGACCCGGACATGGTCCGATCTGGTGAAGGTCCTGAAGACTGATGACGAATTGGAGACAACCAATTCAGACAAGAGCTAGAACGAATCAGTGGCAACTAATTCTGAAGAGAACTTTGATTCGGAGGAGATGAATCAACAAAAGACCAAATGGGTGAGGAGGCTGCGGAAATCGACATCGACACAAAGGAACCGACGGGTCGAGACGTGTCGGAGTCGTAAAAGCGAAGAAGTTGAGAAGGTCCTTATGAGTAGACAAGCCAACCAAGAAAGTCGAGGAGTGTGGAACTAGACTGGTCGAGGAAAGCAGAACCGAACCGCACGAGGAGCATGAGTCAGGCGGGAGGACGCCAGGTGGAACCCGGCTACCATAGAGACAGACACTCCGATCCGACCTCAAGTTGAGCTTGAGGGGGAGTGTTGAGTGGACAAGCTCATCCGGATCCAGATTGGTTGAACAAGCCAGAGCCGGATTGGAGTGCGGAATGAAGAACTAGATCAGTTTCAGGATGGTATTCGGAACCAAGAGCCGATTTTGGAGAGCCGGATCGGATTGGAACCGGTAGGCCGTTAGAGGCCTACGAATCTAGCCTAGTACGCAAGCATATTTTTAGGAGTCAGTATCAGTCGCTTGTATGAGCATTGAAGTACTTGTCAGTACTTCTGTCAGTCCGTGTAAGGACTTGTATAAAAGTGCTCTTTGAGCACAATCTATGGACAAAGCATTATTATTTTGAATTGAATTTATGTTGTTCTGCTCTTTCTGTCTCTGTGATTAAATCTTCCATTAAACTTGGTCTCTGTTTTCTGTTGCTATCCGGATTTAAACCGGTTTGTCAAACCGTCCGCATATTAACTTTGACAACCCTAAATTTCATGAAGAAGAAGGAAATAAAACCCTAAGACAACCAGTGTGTCGAGGAGAAGAAGAAGAACAAGAAGAAAAGAATAATCGGCAAAGGAAAGTTCTTGAGTGAAGCTTCAGGGGGAAATCCTGGAGTTTCGATGCAACGTTGTCGAGGAAATCCTCGTGTGTTCGCGAAATGAAGGGGGACCACCGGGGTCCTGGACTAGAAGGAATCGAAGGTTGTACTAGCTTTAGCGAGAAAGTATTTAAGATAGATAAAGAGAGATTGAGAGACGAAGATTCCAATTATGGATAGAGATTGAACCCTTGACTTCAAATTTTTAGAGACAAGATACCATACCAATAAGATAACTAGATTTTTTATTTGAAGTTTTTTTGTTCAATACATAGGTTCCCCCTTTGATTCTTTTTCCTCCACACTTTTATAGATGACCCCATGCATATGATGCATGTGAGGGTGCAAGACATGCATGTAATGCATGAAATGCATGCGATACATGTTTGCCAGTTGGCGCTCATACATTACATGAGATGCATGATAACCATGTCACTCATTCAAGCTCTCATGTATGAGAATTTACATGTGCAAAAGTATAATGATGAGTGTGGGTGTCAACCGAAAAGAAGTTCGAACGAATACACATACACACACACATATATATACATAGTCATATTTATATGTGAGATAAGTTAGTATTTATATAGAGAGAGTCGTATTAGCTGCATATTGTGAAAGTGATTTTAGAATTCAAGGTATTGGACACTACAAAAATATAAGGTATGGAGCATTCACATCCGGAGGCCAAGAACACAAACCAAGGTCTTGAGGATAAGTCAAACAAAAAGCAAAACATGTGGAGAAAAGTAAAAGAAGAAAAAAGCGGGCCACCAAAACACAGTATACAACGAACGATCATAACTCATTCATTTGGATGCCAAATATCATGTTCAAATATGGGTTAGAAAGCTTATGAAGACAGCTATCTGTAGCTTTTGAAAGCTCTAAATGTGGAGCTTGGATGAGGGAGATATGACGATTAGACGATCGTTGTGTCATAGCTAAGAATAGGGATGGAAAAGGTCTAAAAAAAGTGTGGAAAAGAAAGTAAGGGAAACTTATCTAGTAGAGGAGAACTTCATATAAAGCAAGAAGAGTAAGGTGGTGGTGGGGAGTCTCTTTCTTGTGGTGTTTTTCTTGCCTATTCATGTAGTGCGTTTTTCTAGTGATCAATTTATCCTTGTAGGCTTGAGTTTATGTATCTTCTTTCTGTCTTCCTTCCATCACGATTATTCATTATCAATAGATCTTTGTGGTTTTGGATCTATATATCTTCCTTCTCTCTTCTTTCTATCATCTCTCTATCACATATATATGTGGGATAACTCACTGAGAAGAAACAGTGAGAGAAGCGTGAAAGTGAACCCTTCTTGGTTTTCTCCTTTCCACGTGATTTTCTCATCGTTGCCGAAAATCTTCACGACAACGTCCCAATGATTGACAACCACATCGCCTCTGGTCGATATTGGACTTGCACACCCTCTTATTTCGCTACCCTTGTCTATTCCCACATTGTTTTCATTCTTCTCTTGGGTCTTCCCATGGCATGGGCCCGAAACTATGATGATCTTCATTCATGCCATGAACCAAACTGTCGCAACTTTCCAACGCCCAAGTCTTTTATGAATTCTTGTTTTTGTATCTTCCTAGGCATAATGCCATTGTTTTGAACTTCCTTGCCTTCGACTTCTTCACATGGGTAGGTAAGTAAATTTGCATTTAAATGCGAAGCTTCAGAGATGGTATTTGTCTCATCGTCTGGACTACATCTAAGTTTCTCATCCTTCTCCATTTTTGTTAATTCGATTTTAGGGTACGAAGCTTCAAAGATGCTCTTCATTGCATCCTCTGGACTGTCCTTTGTAATTCATGTTATCTCATCTTTAAATTCAGCGAGGCTTGTGATCGAAGCTTCGGAGAGAGCGCTCAATCCATCGTTTGGACCAACCCCACATTCCACTTTAGTACTTGTAAGTGCCTCTTACAATGATGCTTCCTTAGCATAATTAGATGTCTCATATACACCCTTTTCTGTTTCTTTCTCCCTTTCTTCTAGCTTGTCCAACTCAGCGATCTTCTCTTTTAGGCTCTCATAGGCATTCTTGATATATTTTTCCAAATCCGAATTTGACCCTCATTCCTTTGACATACTCTTCTTTACTTGTCATATTGTTGACAAGTTCGTCTAATATCATCCTAGTTCTCGATTAATCCATTAGCGCCATTAATAGTATACCAAGCTTCATCCTTTCATCCCAATAGATGGACTTTAAAAACATTAGCATTTTGTCCACTCCCACCAATCTTTGATCGGGATCCAAAGGTTGAGCAAAATGACGCTTGAACACTTGAAATGCATGTGTGGCACTTTGGTGGGTCTTCTTCATACTACCCATATGTCGAATTTGTATCTACTTCTTTCCCATGCCTCTTTGTAATCATATGTATCTATAGTAACACTTGTAGGATTCCCATGAGTCGTAAGCTTCTTAACCTCTTCATATCTCGCCACGACCACCACCTAACAAAAACATTAGAGCCTCATTGCCTCATTCACATATCTCCGATTCATTTCGGTATTGTAGGCTCTTAAAAAATATGGGATGTTGTCCTCGTTAAAACGACGAACGTTTTCCACCACACTCTTGACGACATGCTAAGCAGCTTCTCGTTTTTCTCTTTCTTCCATTACTCTTATCATCATTCTTGACATCATCATCACGAAATCTTTATTTAGTGTAGCCATCCTCCCCTACCGCTCTTTCACATCGGGTTCACTAAATTTATGTTGTGAAGTTAGGCGCGTACGTGTGCTACTTGAGTGGAACTAATGAGGACTTGAACCAGAGAGGATGAGTGACTCAAAGGGTCGTCAGTGTCGAAAGATTGTTAGAGTCGAAAGCTCCTAGGAGTCAAAAGTTTGTCAGAGTCGAAAGATTGTCATAGTCGAAAGCTCCTAGGACTCAAAGGCTCCTTAGAGTCCAAAGATTGTCAGAGTTGACATCTCCTAGGAGTGAAGGGCTCTCGTGAGTCGAAGGCTCCTCAAAGTCGAAGGATCCTCATAGTTGAATGTTCCTCAGAGTGGACGACTCTTGAGAGTTGAACATTCCTCAAGGTCAAAGATAAGTCAGAGTTGAAGGCTTTGCAAAGTCGAAGGGAAGGCAACTTCGAAGGCTATGTAGAGTCGAAAGTAAATTAGAGGCAAAGGTAAGATAGCAAACCGAGCAATGATTAACAAGTAATATTATGAATGGAATATGCAATTACCTTAGAGAACATGTAATTAGGAAAATATTTCACAATATTAAGCTTGAAAATACTGGATTAAGAAAGAAATTCCCTTTACAAAATAGGGATTACAAGTTTTTGGGGTAAATGATTACAACAGTGGTAATTTTTCAGAAATAAACCATCAACTAACATTCTTAAATTTCATGAAGAAGAAGAAAATAAAACCTTAAGAAACAGCTACCCTAGCTTCTGTTAGAGTGATGATCTAATGTAAGCATATGATAAGGATATAAGATATATGAAATAAGAAAGGAGAGAGAGAAAGATGGGTGCCGATCCACTTGACCACCCTCGAGCGAAGGGATGGAGACGGACTCGAGCCTCGATAGGGGTCCCATACCACCACCGTGGCGTCGAGTCGTAACTGGTGTTGGCACGCTCACTAGAAGAGTTGATCCACCACAAAACAGAGCCTCAAGAGATGATGAAATGAGGGTAGCTAGGCCTCATATTTATAGCGAGACCCAAGGCCCCCAGGCAAGTTCACACTTGGCCTAATGGGTTGTCTCAATTCTGAGGATCAAAAGTAATCCTCCCCTTCTTTACACTCTCGTTTAACCCTCACACTTATCCACGTGTATAGAATACTATGGTAAATTCACACCACGAGATATTATATGGTCATCCCCGTAACATACCCCCCCTCTTTAAAACATGGCACTCTTGCAATGGAAAGTTAGGGAAGTTAGGTCTAAGAGTATTTTCGCGTTCCTATGTGGCATCTTTGATAGATTTATCCATCAATTTAATTTTAAATTCTCGGAACGCAGATTTTTTGTTTTAACATCGAGAATTCTTTCTGGTACATGTGGTTTAGAAGATAATTCTTTAGAAGTAACCAAAGTTTCAGTTGTAATTATATTGTCGCTAGAACCGAGAAGTTCTTTTAGACGACTTACATGAAAAACTGGATGAATTTCAACGCCATCAGGAAGAGCGAGACAATAGGCTGATGAACCAATGCGTTTGAGGACTTGAAAAGGTCCACAAAACCATGGGGCTAACTTAGCGCACTTACCCATAGACAATGTCTTAGAATTGTGAGGTACATGTAAAAGTACCTTCTGTCCAGGGTTGAATACATGAGGTTGCCTGTTATGATCGGCGTAAAAACACGTTCTATCTTGAGGTGTTTTTATATTATCTCGTGCAATATGCAACATATCCTGCATATCTCGAAGAAAGTTTTGCGTACTTCGCAACTCATCATGATATATATTAACATCAATCGGGGCTCATGGCTGAAAACCATACATCAACATAAAAGGACTATATCCCGTCGATGTATGCTTGGAGTTGTTATAAGCAAACTCCAAATTTGGGAGATAACGTTCCCATTTTGTTGGTTTTGCACCAACATATGCTCAAAGTATGTCCTCAATAATTTGATTTACTCGTTCTGTCTGTCCACTGGATTGAGGATGATCCGTGGAGCTCATGCTCAACATAGTTTCTAACTTCTGAAAGACTTGCGTCCAAAAGTCACTAGTAAACTTTGGATCTCGATCACTCACGATATCCATTGGTAACCCATAAAAACAAAATAACTTGTCAATGAATTGGTAAGCCAATTCAGAAGCTGTTATCGTGGTTTTAGTAGTAATAAATATGGCCATTTTAGTTAGTCTATCAACCACAACCTAGATGACACCATGGCCTTTTTGGGTACGAGGAAGGCTAACAATAAATTCCATGGATATACTTTCCCACTTATTATTGGGAATATCCAAGGGATGTAAAAGGCCTACGGCTTTAAGTTGCTCGACTTTGTTAACCTGACATTGGTGACATTTAGTCACATAGCTATGTATGTCAGGACACATCTTAGGCCAATAGAATTGAGTGGAGATGAGAACGAGTCTATGATGTATTCCAGGGTGCCCTGCTGAGGGTGCATCATGGCATTCAAAAAGAATTCTCTCTTCAACCTCAGGTAAATCTGGAACACAAACCTTCCCATTATGGTTGAGCAGACCATTAGCAATGTAGAAGTATTCCTTCGAGGATGTGGTGGTGTCTGCTCTAGACTCACCTCTTTCCCAAGAGGCGGTTTTAGTGAGAGAACTTAGAGAGAAGGTGACTACATAAGCACCTTCTCCTTCTCTTTGTAATTGTTGGTTCATGCTTGCTTCTTAGTTTTCTTGTTTTTTGTATACATTGTGCTCTCTCTCTCTCTCACACACACACACACACACATCTCTTCCACTGCACATAATCACTCCTGATTCTTTACAATTACAATCAAGGTGAACCAATTAGGAATTCATAGTTCAAGTCATTTGCTCTTGCTCTCTTCCTTCCCAGCTATTGTTCTCTTTCTCTTTTTCTACCTCACTTGAGTCAATATTAGCCTCATTTGTTTCATGCAATCTCTCATCCTTGATAGATCATGCAAAGTCTGGACGATCGGGGAATGGTCCAATCTTGTATTGTTTGTCCAATCATGAAAAGAATGGGGACAATCTTAGATTTTTAGGTCGAACTTTTGAAGAATTGGGCAATATGTATAGTCCAAGCAAAGGTAAGGTGAGTCCTTAGGAATGAATAAGAAGCATGGATTTATTTATATGTATACATACATACTTACATACATACACGGCTCGTGTACACATAAGATATATGTGTGTATATATGTAGGTAAAACCCTACTACATCGATATCGATATGTACATACCAAATACATATACACAGCGGAGCATTTCAGCCATCCTCCCCTCACCTCTCCACTTTCAGTTTCCCTGTTCTCGCCACCTGCTGCTCCTGCGCTCCATTCGACTACCTGCAAGTAAGATCCTCCCCCCTCCCATCACACATATATGTAGAGCGTCAAAGAGAGAATAGAAGAGCGAGGGAGGGGATAGGAAAGGTAGATTGGAGCATACATGTTTTTATATATGAACAAGTGCTAATGGTTTTAAACTTAGATAGATTGAAATTTCTGCATTCAAAAGGTATCCAAGATGGTCATGGTTTTTATCTATCTATAGCAACAATGATATCGCAATTGCCAAATCTATAGTAACTCCATTCCAGTGTCATAATTAAGACCTCGTTGCACAACGGTGCAATTGCCAAATCTATAGTAACTCCATTCTAGTGTCCTAATAAAGACCTCATTGTGTAGCCCTCAATTGAATTGCTGTAGGTGTGATAGAATTAAAGAAAGTTGTGGTACTTTGTTGATGAGTTGATGTGGTTGTATTGTTGTCTTTCTTCAAGTTCTTGATGTGGATATACATCTATCTCATACACTCCTTATTGTGATAGGGCAGCTTAGGAAGTTTAAATATATATCCATGTGTGTATGTACATATATACAAGCAAATATATTGAAGAATGGAAATGTCTCCGAAGCGAGGGAAGCACCTACGATGGCAGGAGATAATGGCTTTTATCTGTCGATGACGAGGGTTTCGAGGTCGTGGTCCATGGGGCTGGGGCCTACGTGCACGGCAAATTGCTATTGCCCGATCAATTGTGTAACCCCTTTGTTATGTCTTGGTCTGGGGCCCATTTGTGTATCCCGTGATAGACTTGTAGCATTAGTAGGAGTGATGGGGCTAAAGAAAGTTGTGATTGTTCTTTGTGGATATGTCTCCGAAGCGAGGGAAGCACCTACGATGGCAGGAGATAATGGCTTTTATCAGTCGATGACAAGGGTTTCGAGGTTGTGGTCCATGGGGTTGGGGCCTACGTGCACGGCAAATTGCTATTGCCCGATCAATTGTAACCCCTTTGTTATGTCCTGGTCTGGGGCCCATTTGTGTATCCCGTGATAGACTTGTAGCATTAGTAGGATTGATGGGGCTAAAGAAAGTTGTGATTGTTCTTTGTGGATGAGCTTGTGTGGCTTTATTCTTCAACAACTTTTCCCGATGTCTCTTCAGCTCTAGCAAGAAAAGTCCTAGGCATCATTGGTCCTCATATTCCATTACCTTGCGTAGTGGGCCAAAGCCTTGTTTAAAGAGGCAATGGTATCTCTCTTTGATTTCATAAAAGACACTACAATGACAAACATAGTGTTCCTCAGATTCCACTCCTTGATGACACAATTGGCAAATTCTCTCTTCTAGAGGTAGTCGTGTATATCTGCCTACCTCAATTTGTAGCTGATGTGATGAAGTTCGCAGCTGGCCTATCACACTACGCAACACATAGGATAGATGTATATCCATATAAGGTGGCCTGATAACGAATCCATCCTCCGATGTATATAAGAAGTGTGTCTTATAGTGGGCCATCTTTGTACCAAGTGGTAATTTGGGGCTGATCCATGTTATCTTGTTTTCCAAGTTAATAATATCAGTTCGGATCACTTTGTTGTTTTCCGCTTTGGTCATATTTAGATGGGGACAGTCCGTACAAAATAGTTTTAAGGCATTTAGATGTCTTTGTAGTCCCTCCGGAGAGTAAAAAATCAGCACAATGTCATCAACATATAGTAATATTTGTATAGCTATACCTGCTAGGCGTGCTCCGGAACCCCCGAATCTCTCTATGTAATGTGATACCTCATCTATATAGAGACCGAAGAGAGTGGGGGATAGTGGGCATCCTTGCTTCACTCCAATTGTGCTAGCCACCGCCTC
The DNA here is from genome assembly GCF_043228905.1 of Azolla caroliniana. Taxonomy (NCBI): domain Eukaryota; kingdom Viridiplantae; phylum Streptophyta; class Polypodiopsida; order Salviniales; family Salviniaceae; genus Azolla; species Azolla caroliniana. The sequence goes on along the minus strand of NW_028230455.1, from coordinate 6,532,483 downwards.
TGACAAGCCCTTGGAAGATTGGACTTTTACTGACACGGATTCATAGAGTGCCTAGATTACCCATTGCATATATGTAGGAATACCAAGGGCTTCTAGCCGAGCACGTGGCACAGTGTCAAAGGCTTTTCGGAAATCCACAAAGCAGCAATAAATCCTCTTATTGTGGGCTTTGCCCTCCTCAATAAGGGCCCGGAGGGTGAATATGTGATCCAAAGTTGTGAACCCCTTTCAAAAGCCTGCTTGTCCAATTGAATGGCAACCATTTTGCTCTGCCCATATACTCAATTCTGATTCTAGAATCGAGCCATATAGTTTAGCCAAGTAATGGCCAATCATGATTGTCCTATAGTTGCTTGGCATCATGGGGTTTCCACTCTTGAGGATTGGCACAATGGTATGTTGAGTCCATCTAGTAGGGAAACCTTCACACATGGCTCTATTAAAGATGTGTGCTAGCAATGGGAGTGAGGTGTCACGGGCATAGATAAAGTGCTCACCCACCAATCCATCATGATCTTGGGCCTTCCCAAATTGTAGCTGATCAATGGCATTTCTTACATTTTGTGGTGTAAAGAAGGTTGATTCATGTGGGCGTGAGGCATTCGGGTGGGGAAGAGGAGGTTGCCCCGGGATATCATATAGAACCTTTGCATATTCATGCCACACCTGAGGTGAGGTCAGTTGTGTGGTGGGTTGCCTCTCATTAAACATTTTCCATGCTCTTTTACTCTCGTCCTAGAAACAAGCGATACAAATGATCTTCAAATTTAGCCAAATACAATCTCTTCTTCTTCCTCATGAGGCGTTGGAAGGTTGCCCTCGCTTGGTTTTGTGTATAAATGCTCCGAGTTACATCACACAAGCATCTCCTTGTATCACGGCATTCCTCATCATACCAACTATTTTGTATTACTCTACCGAGTTTGGGGGGATTGGCTGCTGTGTGAGGGAAGGCATTTGTGGCTGCTTTATGCAATGATTTGGATGAACCTTGGGTAAGTTCTTCAAGGGGTGCAAAAGGATCCAAATCTAGCATGCCATTGTATACACCGCAACTATACACATCAATTGTCTCGCGAGTGAATAGATACTTAGCCAGCCCACTCTCCTTAGCATATACATTCTTTGTGCATCCATCCTTTACCTTAAAGCGTAGATATGCATGATCAGCTGCCAAGTCAATAGGTCTTCCTGATATAGTGAACACTTTTATTTCAGGTATAAGAGATGGAGATCCCATTAGATAATCGACTGTGCTTGCACCCCCTTTTGGGTTCCAACATGTCAAAGCATCTGATCCAGGCCATTGTGACAAGCCATTATATATCACAAATCCATGCGCGCTTTCCAAGGCTAGAATCTGCATAGTTACTAATAAGAGAGAGAGAGAGAGAGAGAGAGAGAGAGAGAGAGAGAGAGAGAGAGAGAGAATCTGCATAGTTACTAATAAGAGTGTTCCTTTGGCATTCCCATGGGGAGTTTTAGTATATTGCAGCTAATTGTGGGACAACTGCTAGTTTCATATAACAAGAACAGTGGTTTCTTTAAAGTTTCCAACATGGGTGCTGATCGCCCTCAGGTGAAGCTCTCTTTTTCTATATATCTCTCTATGTTGAAAATTTGTATGATTATGTGATCTCTTTTTCAGCCCGCTAATATTGAGCATGAGGACGAGGATGATGATGCTGTCTATCTCAATGAAGAAGATGTAGAGCAAGAGATCATGATGGACGACGAAGGTTTCATCTCGTCTTTCTGATTTTATTATTCAAATTACATCGAAAATATCTTCTTACTTTACCTTGCACACTGCAGATCTTCCAGAAATAGATGAAGACAGCAATGACGATGATGAGGATGACAATGAAGAAGATACAGGTGAAGCTTAAGCAAAGTTTGCAGCATACTCTTCATTTTGCCCTACGTTTTGTTTGCCAAAATTTTGCTACCTCTTTGTATGTTTGGGAGAAACTATTGTTGTTTTAATAGTTTCCTTCAGGTTTCATTTATGTTGATTTATATATTTTACTTTTTGTTTTATTTAAAGGTTTTAGATTTGTTTAGACTACGTAAAGTAATTATACATGCAACTATAATCTGTATTTCTATTATATAATCTCGTTCCATACTATGTAGTATATGTATAGTTTTATTTGTATTTTTGTTGGGAAATAAAATAAAAACATGATCAGAATTGGATGTCAATAAGGTTTAGACTCATAGAAAGTAATTCAATCTCCTTTTCGAAAAGTCTATCACCTGTTATATCTAATAAATTAAAAAATGATAGTTGATGGTAGATATTTACTCATGATTAAAAAATGATAGTTGATGGTAGATATTTACTCATGATTAAAAAATGATAGTTGATGGTAGATATTTTACTTCTTAGGAAATGGTGATGCAGAGGCAGATGATTCAATTCACATCTTTACTGGCCATTCAGGTAATCCTGAAGAGGTAGAAAGGAGATGTGCACTCTTACTAGTCTCTACGTTGCAGTATGTACATGCCAAAGTAAAATATAATGGAATATTCAAGTTTTTGAACTTAAATATTCATTGGTTGCACAAGATTTTGATGAATATATGGATCTGAACATGGCCTAGCTTCTACACCGTTCTAATAACCAAATGATTGGGTGTTTGTTTCTATGTATACAGATTCTGTCTATGCAGTGGCATGCAGCCCAGTAGATTCTGATCTAGTTGCGACTGGTGGTGGTGATGATAAAGCCTACATATGGAGGATAAGGGACAACGTGCCTCCTCTTGAACTGACAAGTAGGATCTGTAGAGTTACGTTAAAAAATTCTGAAATAACCCAGAGTTTTTCTTTATTCACTCAGATGCCCATGTTCAACTCTGAAACAGTAACTATATGTGCTATTTGAGCAATCATTTGCTCAATTAATCCCTTTTTCTCAATCATATGTGCTACATGAGTGAATATATTGTCAACTCATCTCATTTTTCTCTCTTTTGGGGTTGACTAAGGTTATGTTGGACATTAACAAAAACTCAGGGCATTCAAGGAAATATTGGAAATAATAGCAGTCTCTCAGAGTTTTTGCTATTCTTAGATAATTTTGTCGATATTTTAATCTTTAAATAATGTTCTCAATTCCTTTTTTAATTAATGTTCTCAATGTCCTTTTTTAAATGAATACTCAGCAAAATTGATTAATTATCATTTTGGCAATGTTTTTCCTTCCTGTTTGCAGATCATTCAGATTCTGTTGGATCCTTGGGATTTAGTTATGATGGGTTATTGCTTGCTTCTGGGGGCTTGGATGGCATAGTCAACATCTGGGATATTTCATCAGGTGTGCTAAAGAACAAGCTAGAAGGTCCAAGTGAAGCGGTTGAGGTAGTTTTTATCATTACATTTTCAGCTGTGAATCACCATATGCTAAGAAGAGAAGAATTAACAGTATGGAATTTGAATATGGAACATGACTGTCATTCCACAGCAATAAATTGTCATCTCATTATTTATTATATATTATTCTAAGTTAGTATTTGTATCACTCTCTCGTGATGTGATGGTTACGCGAATTCAATTATTCGTATGTCTAATTTTTAACTTTGTATGTCTAGAAAATCCCGACTAAAAACGCTAACTTCCCATATGACTGGAAATCATTCAATGGAGTGAAATATTGTAGGAAAGTTAAGCCATACATATTGGAACCATGTCATATTTGTGGTTATTCTCTGTAATTCCTTCTCTTGCTTATACACTCACTCTCTCTCTCTCTCACACACACACACACTATGCTTCTGAATACTAAACTCTACTAGAGTTAGATTCTTTACATGGTATCAGAGCGTGAGGGTTAGAGATCCTTCACTGCGCTCTACCATTGAAACTGTGTAGCTGCTAGAGACGCTGTTTCAAACCAGCTATCGTCGCTGTAGTGTTGCACGGCAAGAGGCTCACGTTAACAGGAGCATACGAATCACGCTAAATCAGAGAGATGAACGCACAAATGGGTAGCGCACTTCCAACAGAGAAGTTGGACAGGCACAACTACGCATCTTGGGAATATAAGATGCAACAGTACTTAGTTGGGCAAGGGTATTGGAGTTATATCGAGGGAGCTCAAGAAACAGCCCCCGATATTATAAATCCCAACTACCCCACATGGCAGCAAGGCGCCAATAGGGTGATGTATTGTTTGGCAACATGTGTGCAAGATCACATGTTAAGCTATATTCGTGATGCAAAAGCCCCAACAGAAGCGTGGAAAAACTTGAAGAAGATTTTTGCGGCTTCAACCATAGTAAGAAAACTTCAACTCCGGCAGGAGTTGAACAATATTCGGCAATGGGATATGTCCGTGACGGACTATACCCTCCGGATCAAAGACTTATGCGATTCACTTGGCTCCATCAATGTCGCAGTTGATGATGACGAGATGGTGCATATCTGCCTTGGCGACCTCGCACAAAAATATGGCTCATTTCGAACTGCCATAACAACAAGGGAGAACCCCCCAAGCTTTTTAAACTTGCAATCCATGCTAATGGTTGAGGAGAACCATACACGGTCGAAAAGCATGGCATCTGATGGGCAGATGCTATATACACAATGATGATCTCGGTCAAGGTCACGGTCATGGTCGTGGAAATCGGGGGAGGAATGGCCGAGGAGGAGGTGGATGATGTCCACAACAGAATTCAAGGCAGCAAGAAGGTCGAAACAGGCGAGGGAGTTCCGGCAAAAAGGGGAGCTTCCACCAATTTGCATCAACCAGGCAGAACCAGCAAACTGAGTGCTGGTATTGTGGAAAGCCTGGCCACTTTGAAGCTGAGTGTCGGAAGAAGAAGAATGACTCAGCTGCCTCACCCTGGCAGCAAACAAACTATGCTGTGATGGCTGACCTAGAAAACAAAGGGCCGATGTTTGTTATGCGACACCGGGCGAATAGCATGATAACAAATATTTCCCAACCTGATGATGTCTGGTTCGTGGACTCAGGTGCCTCAAATCACATGACAAGTCATCAAGAATGGTTCATGAATTTGAGGGAACCCGAGAGACCCAGCGTGGTGGAGACCGGTGATGACTCCACACACATGATTGAGCACATTGGAGATGTGGCCCTTAACAATCACGACAACAAGGGCTACATGAAGGATGTATTGCATGTCCCGACAATCACAAAGAATTTGCTCTCGGTTGGCCAAATTGTCGAACAAGGACTGCAAGTGCGATTCAACCAGGAAGGTTGCTTCATCGAGGATAAGGGCCAACTTATTGTGCATGCAAGAAGAGAAGGTCGCATGTTTATTCTTGATGCGACTGAGGTGAACACAACAATGTATGCAAAGGGACTCAAGGCTGAGTCTGATATTGAGTTGTGGCACAAAAGAGGTAAACTCCGATCAATGCAAACAAAAGGGGCTGTGCATGGATTGCCACGATTTACTTCAAAACATCCTGATAATGTATGTGAGGTGTGCCAGCTAGGCAAGCAACATAGGCATCCATTCCTAAGCGAAAGAAATGTGAGTAAAGGCTTGCTGGACGTCATCCACTCAGATGTATGGGGCCCAGCTTAAACCGCGACAATTGGTGGGTGTAGGTACTTCGTTACCTTCATTGATGACTATTCGCGGCATACTTGGATATGCCCGATGAAGTAAAAAAGTGAGGTCTTCTCCCACTTTCTCATGTTAAAGAATCACGTGGAAAATGAGTCTAATTGCAAGATTCGATGCTTATGGTCTGATGGTGGCCAAGAATGCTTCTCAATTGAGTTCAAGGCCTTTCTAGAAGAGAAGGGAATTTGCCGGGAATTCTCTTGCCGGTACACAACAGCAAAACGGTGTTGCTGAGCGGAAGAATTGCACAATTCTTGAGATGGCCCGTGCCATGCTGCAGGAGAAGAACATGCCCAATATCTATTGGGCAGAGGCATCTGTTACGGCTGTGTATCTCATCAATAGGTGCATGACCGAGGGTGTCCATGACATTACCCCTCACGAGCAGTATTTTGGGACAAAGCCAGACCTTTCGCACTTGAAGGTTTTTGGCAGCATTGCATTTGTGCATGTCCCCGATGAGAAGCGGAGAAAGCTTGACCCAAAATCGGAGAAGATGATCCTCGTCGGTTACTCACTTGAGCAAAAGGGTTATAAGTGTTTTAACCCCATCACTCGACAGTCACGAGTAAGCCGAGATGTGGTATTTGATGAGGTGACATCATGGTATGGCCCAACATTAGTGACCCCAACTATGCTAGAAACAAGCAGATCTGGAGCAGATTCTCAGAGTGAAGAAGAAGAGATGCTAACGATCATTATGGGTGGAGAACCAGCAGAGAGTCTGCCCACACTCCAGCTGACTGGACTTGAGGTGTCATCCAACAATCAGAGTTTTGCACAGCATGAAGAAACCTCTGGTGTGTTGTCACCTTGGTGCTACACCCGTAGAAAGAAAACAAAAGGCAAGATGCCTGAGCAAGAGGCCAAGGACATGGCATTTAGTGAAGACTCAGATCACTCACCCCGATCGGTCGACAACAAGTATGAAATGAAGAAAGCCCCAGAAGTGACCAAAGGAAAACTCTGTCAATCAAACAGACAAAAGAGCCCGATACTTAGGTTCGGGTATGTACAATGAGTACATGGCCCACCACTATGCATTCATGATGAAGGTCACAACAGACCAAGAACCCGAGACTTACAAAGAAGCTGCCCAAGATCCCTGGTGGATCGAGGCAATGAGGGAGGAGATGCGCGCGTTGTTTGACAACGATACTTGGGATTTAGTCCCATCTCCTGAAATCAAGAAAAAACCAATTGGTTGCTGCTGGGTGTTCAAGATAAAGCATAATACGGATGGCACGGTCAATCGGTTCAAGGCTCGACTAGTCGTCAAAGGGTATGCTCAAACCCATGGCATAGACTATGAGGAAACATTTGCCCCGGTGGTAGTAATGACCATCGTGAGGACGGAAATTGCACTCGCAGCAGCGAAAGGGTGGCACTTGCATCAAATGGATGTGAAGAACGCATTCCTCCAAGGTGAGCTCGAGGAGGAAGTTTACATGATGCAACCACTTGGCTTCGAATCAAACAAACATCCACATGCAGTTTGCCGATTGAAGAAGCCGCTCTATGGACTGAAGCAAGCCCCAAGAGCATGGCATTCAAAGATCACGTCATATCTTCACAACATTGGCTTCCGGATGTCAAAATCTAATAACTCATTGTATGTTCGGAACAATCCCAAAAGCCCCATGTTCTTAATCTTGTATGTCGATGACCTTATCATCTGTGGAGAAAGCCTCACCGAGACAAAAGATTAAAAAGCTGCTTTTAGAGAAGTTCGAGATGAAGGGTCTGAATGACTTGCATTATTTTCTCGACATCGAGGTCATTCAAACTCCAGAAGGGTTCCTACTCTCACGACAATATGTGTTGAACTTGCTCTACAAGACTTTCCAAAGCCCGGAATTTTTGAAGCTCGAAATTTTGGATCGGCAAGATCGACATTGCTAGATCAAGATTGAGTACATAGGAACAATGCGAAAACCACGGTCTAGTAGTCCGACCAACTGCAGTTGGGTCTTTAACTACACCAAGAAAACCAAGCTTAAGAGGACACACAATTGACCCTGAGGGGGCGTGTTGAGAATCAAGCTCAACTTGTGTGAACATGTGCTTATGAAGAAAAGGACAATGTATGAAAAAGTGTGTGAGCACACTTTATTGTAATCAGTGTAGTTGTCGAGTGTTAATGTAGTCAAAGAATATTAGATATTCTTATGACAAAATCGTACTCAAGTGGATATCTTGGTTAGATTCCACCAACACATTTAATATGGAAGTCCCTTGGGGACTTGTATATAAAACTCCCTTTGCCCATTCTTTTTTGTTGATGATCTTTAGATAATTAATATAGCTCTCTTAATTGCATAAGCTATCATCCCCGTACTGTGTGTTTTTTTATTTTTCTAGTTATTCTCTGTAATTCCTTCTCATGCTTATACACCTACTCTCTCTCTCTCACACACACTACGCTTCTGAATACTAAACTCTAGAAGAGGAAGAGTGAGACCGACATTGGCAAAGTAAGGCCGACACATGTAATCTGACTTGACCCGACAAGTAAGAGGAAGACTTTCCAAAGCCCCGAATTTTTGAAGCTCGAAATTTTGGATCGGCAAGATCGACATTGCTAGATCAAGATTGAGTACATAGGAACAATGGGGAAACCACGGTCTAGTAGTTCGACCAACTGCAGTTGGGTCTTCAACTACACCAAGACAACCAAGCTTAAGAGGACACACAATTGACCTTGAGGGGGCGTGTTGAGAATCAAGCTCAATTTGTGTGAACATGTGCTTATGAAGAAAAGGACGATGTGTTAAAAAGTGTGTGAGCACACATTATTGTAATTCGTTTAGTTGTCGAGTGTGTGCGAGCACACTTTATTGTAATCCATGTAGTTGTCGAGTGTTAATGTAGTCAAAGAATATTAGATATTCTTATGACAAAATTGTACTCAAGTGGATATCTTGGTTAGATTCCACCAACACATTTAATATGGAAGTCCGTTGAGGACTTTATATAAAACCCTCTTTGCCCATTCTGTTTTGTTGGTGATCTTTAGTTAATTAATATATAGCTCTCTTAAGTCCATCAGCTGCCATCCCCCTATTGTGTGTTTTCTTATTTTCTGATTATTCTCTCTGATTCCTTCTCTTGCTTATACACTCACTCACTCACTCACACACACACACACACACACACACACACACACACACACACACACCCACGCACGCACGCACGCACGCACGCACGCGTGCACACATGCACACACACACACACACACACCCACACACACACACACACACGCACCCACACACACACACACGCACACACACACACACGCATACACACACATGCACACACGCCCCCACGCACGCCCGCACGCACGCACACACTACACTTTTGAATACTCAACTCTACTAGAGTTAGATTCTTTACAATAAGCTTATGGAAAAATATCGCTTCTTCCATGGATTTGGGCAGAAACATCCTCATGAATAAACACAACGGGTTCATTTTGGTTTATTTTGATTGCATAATTACCTTTTAGAGAATTTGAAGAATCATATTCATTGTGATCATATTCTACTTCAACATTTTCTCATTCTTTATATGCATTACTGGATATCAAAGAATATATCTATGTATTGCTAAAAGTGTGTGAGAGATGATGCATATAATCTATTTCTTAAATTTTTAACTCTAATGTGAGAGTAACATCATATTTTCTGTGCTTTATTTTGCCAGTGGCTAAGGTGGCATCCTCGAGGACGTGTGGTATTAGCTGGATCAGAGGACTTTACAAGTTGGATGTGGAATGCAGACACCGGAGCATGTCTCTCTGTTTTTGCTGGCCATAATGGTTCAGTCACATGTGGAGGCTTTACTCCTGATGGTACATACATTCTCAATAAAAGCTACCATTTTAGGAGGGAAATTTCTGAAAGCTAATGATGTTGTGCTAGTACAAGTGCTAATTACTGTATATTGTTATTGAAATATAGAGTTACTGAAACCATTCTGATTTTATAGATATGTATGTCAGTGAGTCTTATGTGATAGTAATTAAATGTTGCATGAGAAGGAGTTATCGATATGTAATGTATGCATTCTCCTTGCAAGTCAGAAGATTCTTGTGAGGAATATTATTCTTTGCTCCACACTCTTTTTATGTTTCACATTTTGCCGTAATACTGCAGGAAAAACTTAAAGTTTGTTTGAGAAAATTATTAATGGAAGATTATGTTTCTGGGCTATAATACCGCAGGGAAAACTGTATGCACTGGTTCTGCAGATGCTGCTCTGAGGGTTTGGAACCCGAAGTCGGGAGAATGTCTCCATATTATACAAGGTGTTAATAGATATCATCAATTGTGGAACACATGTACTGAATACTCAAGTAAAATGCATGAAAGGATTACATAAATTTTGTTCTTTTTTAGTTTATTTGGAAAATCTCTATTGTAGGATATCCATTTCATACAGAAGGTATAACGTGCCTTGACTTCAGCAATGATTCTACCATAACCATTTCTGGCTCAACTGATTCAAGTGTTCATATTGTCAATATCCGCACAGGAAAGGTGCTTCTATTTTTCCAAGTATCAGCAATGTTATATTATAAAAATATGGATAGTCAATCACAATATTTCATGGTATTGAAGTCTCTCAGTGATTGCTGGAAATGAATTGATTAAATTTCAGGTTATGGGTTCTCTAAGTGGCCATTCAAAATCAATTGAGTGTGTTGGACTTTCAAGCAGGTTGATGGAACATACCACGGTTAAAAATTTACCTTTCATATAAATGTACATGCATCATCCAATTATTGTATGCATAAATCAAATTGGATATGCATGATACGTTTAAGGCCCAAATGCTAAGTTTTGCTTTGTTGGGTATGAGTTATAGGTATTCTCCAAAGAGTTTTGAATTAGCTTGGGCGTTCAATAGGTAACTTTGGCTTTGTTAATGTTTCAGCCTTCCTATGGCAGCCACGGGAGGAATGGATGGTTTGCTTCATATATGGGATTTACAAACTTGTACATCAAGGGCTACATGTGAACATGAGGTAATCATTCTTGTGCTTTGATAGTTCATTAGCTACTGGGGGTTCTGAGCCATATCTTGCTGGCATCTAATAGCATTACAAATAAAAGTACTAAATTATTTAACTTCTTGTCTCACCAATTTTGGATGGGATATAAAATACTAAGACTCTGATTAAAATGCATTAAATCCTTCTCATATTAATGAAGTTCTTGGTTTCTAGAAATTAATAGTATAGAGTAGCTCTAAATAGAACAAATATATATATATATATATATATATATATATATAGAGAGAGAGAGAGAGAGAGAGAGAGAGAGAGAGAGAGAGAGATTCTTTGCAGTTTGTTGCAAAACATGAATAAGGTGGGGGGCAACATTTCAATGAATTTTAATTGTCTTAACAGAGATCCATATTTTTTATGTTTTGTAGGAGGGAGTCGTAAAGTTGATTTGGTCAGAGAGTTGTGATACTATCTTGACTGGATGCATTGATGGTAAGATAAGAGTGTGGGATAGTCGCACAGGAACATGCCAGAAAGTCTTCTCTGGACATGAAGATGCTATTTTAGACCTTGCATTATCGAAGTATGTTGCTTTTCCCCATGAATGTCCATGTTTTTAAATATGCACATTGAATGACCACAACACTAAGATAGTCATCCCCATGTGGAATTTCAGGGGCCAAAGGTACATACTTTCAAGCTCAGATGATCATACGGTCCGTGCTTTTGAGTATTAAGATATGGCAGTGCAACATGAGGTTATTTTGTTTAGATAATTTTATATTCTTGGGAGGGAATTGGGTTGCCTTTTGAATGCCAAGTGTAACATATATATATATATATTGCCTGATATAGAAACATCAAAATTTGGCATCACCATAAGGAACTAGCTTCACAACCTGACAACCATATACTTTATGTTTGCGAGTTCAGCAACTGTTTTTGATGATTTGCAAATTTTATTTTTAATTTCAAATTGCCTATCCATAACATCAACAAAAGAAAAATATGTGACTTTACATACCACGAGTGAAACGTCTGCAGGAAGCCTATAGTATCATCGTAAATGTCTTTATGTAGTTCGATACACATCAAAGCATATTATACATGTGGGTCAGATGCATAAATGATCAGCTTTTCCAATGGTAAATGTAGTCATAATAGTAGTCTAGAGAAGTGGTTCTTGTTAACATAACCTTCAGCTTGGTTTTTACTATCTATAAGGACATTTAATTGTCTCATATTGTTGTACAACTGTACAATTGGACACATTCTCTTAGGGAAATATTCCACCTTTGGGGTACTATGGAATCAATGTATTGTTTGTATGAAGAGAATTTATGTAGTAACCATACAAACTGTATTAGCTTGCTCTATACTAAGATTTGTGCTTGGAGAAATCCTTAATTTTCCTCACAAAGGTTGAGCTGGAGACAGTTAATGTAAACAGTTAAATCTATTATCAATAGAAGATTGCATAGGTTGTCTCTATGTAAGTTTGTAACATCTAACATCAAATAGCTATGTTTCTCAATGAGATGCAAAAATATGCTAGGTTGTACTATTGCGATTTTCTTTCTTCACTCCCCATTATCTACTTACAACATCAAATAGCGATGTTTCTCAATGAGATGCAAAAATGTGTGGTTGTACTATAAGGGTTTTTCTCACCTCCCTCACCATTGTCAACTTACAAATTTTTGTTACGGACTGAGTTTCATAGTAGCAATTTACAATCAATAAGACTTTTTCTGAAGTTTTTGACATTCATTTGATAGGTATGGCTGTTGACAACATGTGAAATATACAACTTGCACCATACATTGATGATAGAAAGAAATCACCATGTTATAACAAAAAGCATTAGTATTATGCTTGGCCAAATAGTGTTATGATTACTTGTAGAACTTTTAAGCCTTTTCATTCTTGAATTTTACAAGAAATGAAGCCCACCTTGTGTACGAATAATCTTCAATTTCAGTTTTAGTTGTTTAGGTAGAAAATATCACAGTTATTTTGAGAGTTTTCAACTTTCTTTTTTGAATTTTATGTAGTTTTGATTTTTTTCGTACAAATTGAAATTATAAGATGGGGTGCAACAAAAAAGGCGTTGTATCCCAATCCTCAACGGTGTTATACCTATAGCTAATTTTACGAACATAATTCTTGATAATGAAGTTAGAAGTAGGAAAATGATGGCTTCCCACTTTGCTTCATATTGGTGCCACTATATGGAATAAAAAATAGGTTATAAAAATTTTGTGAACACAGACCCATAATTTGAGAATTGTAAATAGGATCAATATTTGCAGCCTAGATTATCAAAATTTGTCACAAGCTTATAATTTCAGAACTGAAGATAGGATCAACATTTGTAGTTTAGGTTATCAAAATTTGTCATCACAAAGGCCCATAATTTGAGAATTGTAAATAGGATCAATATTTGTAGTCTAGATTATCAAAATTTGCCACAAAAAAAGCCCATAATTTGAGCATTGCTAATAGGATCAATTGTAAATAGGATCAATATTTGCAGCCTAGATTATCAAAATTTGTCACAAGCTTATAATTTCAGAATTGAAGATAGGATCAACATTTGTAGTTTAGGTTATCAAAATTTGTCATCACAAAGGCCCATAATTTGAGAATTGTAAATAGGATCAATATTTGTAGTCTAGATTATCAAAATTTGCCACAAAAAAGCCCATAATTTGAGCATTGCTAATAGGATCAATTGAGTCAAGTAACACTTCTTGAGATTGTATGCAAAAACGAACAAAGGCATTGTTCCATTGTATCAGTCTAGGTTATCAAATTATTTTGCCACAACAAAGGACTATAATTTGAGAATTGTAAATTGGCTCAACGGAGTCAAATAACACATCGTTGAGATTGCATGCGAAAGTGAATAATGGTATTGTTCCATTGGATTGTCTAAAATTTTGATACGAGTAAAATACATACAATCTTACATTGAAAATTTACCAATATTGGGGTGATCAATAGTGTAAAAACATGTACACATCCAGTCTAAATGCATGACCATAGAAAACTGTGTGATAAAAGTTGTTAATAGCAGCAATGGAACAGTTGTTAGAACTTAGAACAAAATAGACACTCCCAAGCTGTGAGAAGGTTGTTTGACAGTAGTAGAAAAAATGGTTGCAAAGAATAGAGACACAACCAAAGAGTAGAGCTTGTTTGCAAGTAGGAGCAAAAGTAAGTCTTCCCAAAAGAGGCTCGTATAGCCTATTTCTACAAATTGGGGAAAGTGGGTGAAATGGTTGTTTGGTAGTTAAGTGACTCTTGTACTACCAAACATGTACAATAAACTAGGAATAAGAGGGAATATCTTGGAAAAAGTGAAAGAGAGAAGGCATTTTAAAGCATTGCAGATTCTAGAGAGAGAAGTCATTTAAAGAGTTGTAAATCCTAGAGAGGGAAGAATCTAGGAAGAGAGAGAATGTAGAACAGAGATAATAAAGATGAAAGAGAGTGCAGGTTTGGAGTTGCCACCCTCCAACACCTCTTAGCTCCAGAATGATGGTCGAACATTAAGTTGACTAAGGAGTTGATCAATGGCTTGCCTTGGAAGTGGCTTAGTAAATAAATCAGCCACATTTTCTTGAGTAGGACAATATGCCAAGTTGATGACTTGTGATTTCACTAATTCATGAACAAAATGGTAGTGCACTTCGATATGTTTTGTTCTACCATGAAATGTTGAGCTATGTGCCAAGGCACAAACACTTTGGCTGTCGGTGAAAACTGCAAAAGGAGTCTTACAAGATACCAATGTAAGAAAACAATTGCATTAACCATAGCAACTCATAGCAAGTATCCAAGTAGGCACGATATTCAGCTTCCGTCGATGAAGTAGAAACTGAGTTTTGTTTCTTCGATTTCTAAGAAATCAAGCCTGAACCTAACATAAAACAATAGCCAGATGTGGACCTTCTAGAATCAATATCACCTGCCCAATCAGGATCTGAGTAGCCAACAAGCTCAATGTCGGCTCTAAAAGATTGACCATAGTTGAATGTGTTGGGCAAATACCGAAGAACTTGAATAACTGCTTACTAATGACTTTGTCTTGGAACACTTGAGAATTGGTTGAGAATACTCACGCTATAGGACAAATCAGGCCTGGTGTAATTTAAGTGAAGAAGGGACCCAATTAACCTTCTATATGTCGTGATATCTTCAAATATGGGAGAATTGACTTCACGAGATAACTTTGAGTTTGGATCCATTGGACAAGAGAGTGGCTTGCAATTTGACATGCTATAGGTCTCAAGGAGCTGCTTGAGATACCTATGTTGGCTAATGAAAATACCACCATGTGATTGATAGACCTCCATACCTATGAAATAATGGAGAAGTCCTAGATAAGTTATTTTCGAATGTTGTTTTGAGGTCAACATGGAGCTCCTTGATTTTAGAAGCAAGGGACCCTATAATTAGAAGGTCATCAACATATAATATGATCAAGCATAACAAATTATCTTGGGAAAAAACATAGAGATTGTTGTCAACATAACAATTCTGAAACCCAAAAGAGAGAGAATATCAATTTTGTCATGCCAAGCTTGCTTTAAGCCATACAAGGCTTTGTGTAACCTGTAGACCATGTTTTTCTGCTTTGAAATCTCAAAACCTGGAGGTTGTTCAACATAAACCTCCTCTCTCAAGTCACAATTAAGGAAGGTTGACTTGACATCCATTTGAAAGATGGGCCATTTGTTGTGAGCAACAAGTGCAAGCGCACATCGAATAGAGGTGTACCTTGCTATTGGAGCAAAAGTTTCCTCATAATCCACTGCTTCAACTTGTGAGTAGCCTTTTGCAACTAAACATGCCTTGTGTTTATCCAAAGTACCATCAACATGGTACTTGGTCTTGAAAATCCAATTCAGTCCAATGACTTGTCGATGTTGAGTCTGTGGAACTAGCTCCCATGTATGATTCCGCTCAATGGAATCAAGTTCAACTTCCATTGTTGCTTTCCACTTTGGAAGAACATGGCCTCTTTTGGTATTGTGGGTTCTTGTGATTGCACACCAGTGCATAGTAAGGCAAAGTTGCATACATGTTCTTTTCATGTTGGTCTAGTTCTATACTCATGAAGTTCAACATCAAAGAGATGAGAATCACGAAACGTGGCTTGAAGCCACTTGGGAAGTGGTGGAAGTTGGTGTGTAGAGGGGAGGGGAAATTAGTGGAGTTGAGGGAGAGGTTTGAATTGTTGGCGAAGTTAGAGATTGAGTATGAGGAGATGGGGGGCTTGAAGTTGAGACATCTTCGTCTAAAATAGGAGATTTTGGGGGAGCTGGGATTTCAACCGTGAACTCAGGTGAAATCCTAGAGTCGTCCAACTGAGACTCCACAAAATGAACATCCCTCGAGATGACTCTAAGGGACTTTGATTCTAAATCCCATAACCTATAGGCTTTAGATTTTGTGTTGTAACCAAGAAATTTGCATTTCTTGGTTTTGGACTCAAATTTAGTCCTTTTATGATCTGAAATGTGAACATAGGCATCACAACCAAAGACTTTTAAATGAGAAACTAAGGGCTTTACACCTGTAAATGCTTCTGCAAGGGTCATCGCAACAACTGCTTTCGTTGGGCAGCAATTGATGATGTAGACTATTGTGTTGACAGCTTCACCCCAAAACAAGAGGAAGATCATATTGAGATAGCATTGTACGAGCCATCTCTTGGACTGTCTAGTTCTTCCTCTCTACAACACCATTTTGTTGAGGAGTATTGTGTGTGGAAAATTGGTGAGCAATGCCTCGTTGAGAGCAAAAATGGTGGAAAGCTTGGGAGCTAAACTCTCCACCATTGTCGAACTTGATCTTTCGAACTTTCTTTGATGTCTTGTTCTCAACAAGAGCTACCCATTCTTGAAATTTGGTGAAGGCTTGAGATTTCTCTACAAGAAAATAAACCCAAACCTTGCGGGAGAAATCATCAATTATAAGCATGGCGTAGCGTGCACCACCAAGAGTAGTGGTTTTCTTGGGACCACAAAGATCCACGTGCACTAACTCCAAGATAGATGTTGCACGGTGATTGGCTTCACAAGGGAAAGGCTCTCGATGTTGCTTGCCATGAAGACAAGCAACACATGGGGTATTGGGAGTTTTGAAAATAGGCCGACCCTCAACTAGTTGTGAAGAGGAGAGCTTTTGTAGAGAATCGTAGTTGATGTGACTGAACCTAGCATGCCACAACGTATAAGCATGACGTAGCGTGCACCACCAAGAGTAGTGATTTTCCTGGGACCACAAAGATCCATGTGCACTAACTCCAAGATAGATGTTGCACGGTGAGTGGCTTCACGAGGGAAAGGCTCTTGATGTTGCTTGCCATGAAGACAAGCAACACATGGGGTATTGGGAGGTTTGAAAATAGGCAAACCCTCAACTAGTTGTGAAGAGGAGAGCTTTTGTAGAGAATCGTAGTTGAGGTGACCGAACCTAGCATGCCACAACATGGGATCTTCTTGTTCCACCAAGGCATGAGAGCATTGAAGAAGATGAGATTTGGTTTTTTCGAAGGGGCTATGGGAACTTTTTAGGCGATATAAACCCCCTTCTTGTGTGCCATTAGCTGCAAATTGTAGGTTGTTGGTGTCAATGACTTCCAAAACTTAGCTATCAAAGTAGACTCCATAACCTTGCTTAGTAATTTGGTAAACCGAAAGTAGGTTGGTAGAGATGCAAGGCACATGTAACACATCTTGAAGAACAAGATGTTCGTCATTTGAAGATTTGTTAAGAAACACATTACCACACACGAAGCCTCAATGCTTGAGGCATCTCCTATGGAGATTTGGAAGGAGCTAGGCTTCACATCATGCAAAATGGATTTGTCAAAGTCATGTGTGTAGTGGCACCACTATCTAGTAACCACTCATCAATGGTTGAGGTAGTTGTTCCAACCAAATGTGAAGAATGTTCCTCAATGCCAAGGAAAACTGTTTCTTTGGTTGAGTGGACCGAGTTTGATTTTGGTGAAGGTCGACTTTCGGTAGAAGAAGATTTCTTGGCATTGTCCCTTTTCTTTTTTTGACAATCGGGTTGAATGTGACCTTTGTAGCCACAATAATGACTGGTGAGCTCATTGTAGGCTAGGTTGTTTGATGGTCTTGGATTGGGTTTGTTGTAGGAGTTGCCATTTTGCTTCCACTTGCCTTTACTTTTCGCATGTAGAATCGTCTCATTGGAAGTTTGAGCACTTTCCTTCCTAGTTGCCTTGTCTTGTAGCATGCCAAGAAATGTATTCATATCATGTGTGTTGGGAAGAAGAGAAATTGTGTCACAAAAGGCTGAGAATGACTCAGGTAACTTTATAATTAGACGATGCACAAACTCAATTTCAATTGACTTGCTTCCCAAAGAAACTAGTTCCTTTTGAAGAGTAACAAATTGCGTTATTTCATCCATGATGTTGGGAGTGTCATGAATCTTGAGATTTGCTAGTTGGCTATCAATAGTTATCATTTGAGTATGATTAGCTCGAAGATACCTCTTTTTTATGGTTGCCCATAGTTCAGTGGTTGTTTCTTCATCTGTATCATGAAATTGACAAGCGATGCTCGGTTTAATATTAAACATGAGGAAATCATGAGCACGAGAATCCTTATCTAGCCAAGCTTCAATCTCAGCATTAAATGAGCCAACAACTAATTTGGTTGAAGAGGATGAAGTTACCAGTGGTTTCTTGTCACTGCCATTGACTACATTCCATAGACAATGGCGCTATAACAAGGTCTTTATTTGCAGTTCTCAATCCAAGTAATTGTTCCGATCCAAGATGGACTCTTTGGGGAGTTGGGGAATGGTTGATGAAACAATGGTGGCATGTGAGGCCATGGATATCCTCCTCTTGAGCTACAATTGGACAATTTGCAATAGTTGTAAGTAGATGCTCAGGGTCTTTCTACCCGTCCCTAGATGCTAGATGAGGCTCAGATGAGGGGAAAAGAAAAAGAAGAAGAAGAACCTCCTCTATAGGTTGGGAGGGTGGTTGCTTAGAGAACCTCCTATATAGGGTTGGAAGGGAGGGATAAAAGAAGATAGGTCTGTGTGCTCTTTGGCAAAAAAAAATTAGGTTGAGTCTAATACCATGTGATAAAAGTTGTTAATAGCAATAGCGGAACAATTGTTAAAACAAAATAGACACTCCCAAGTTGTGAGAAGGTTGTTAGACAGTAGTAGAAAAAATGGTTGCAAAGAATAGATACACAACCAAAGAGTAGAGCTTATTTGTAAGTAGCAGCAAAAGTAGAAGACTTTACAAAAGAGGCTGGTATAGCCTATTTCTACAAAATTGAGGAAAGTGGGTGAAATGGTTATTTGGTAGTTAAGTGACTCTTCTACTATCAAGCGGGTACAATAAACTAGAAAAGAATATCTTGGAAAAAGTGAGCGAGAAAAAAGGCATTTAAAGCATTGCAAATTCTAGAGAGAGAAAGCATTTAAAGAGTTACAAATCCTAGACAGAGAAGAATCTAGAAGAGAGAGAATGTAGAACAAAGATAACAAAGATGAAAGAGAGTGCAGGTTTAGAGCTGCCACCCTCCAACAAACTGCCCTACTACCTACTTATGGAAAATTTTCCTTGCAAGAGAAACTCATGAAAAAACTTTCCATTAATAATATATGCTATCATTGTATGTGCACACTAGCCAATCGATGGCAAACTGTTTTGAAACTCTTAGGATCGAAAGGAAAACTGGTAAGTCGTAGCTGTCATAAACATGAGGCTTTAAATTGAAACTCTTATAATATCAAAGACAACTCTTCATTCAAACACACTTTCAAAGATCATTATCAATTAAAGGCAAAACAAACAAGCAAAGATAAAACAAGGTGGATTATGTTCAGTCGACATTGGGAATAATTTAATCAACCTTAAAGGAAATCCCATAAATATAGCTTCTTAGGCCAGCCAGCAGGAGCACAGGAGCATTTCAAATGCTTGTTTTCAGTAGCAAAAGATATAAGGCAATGCATAAGATCTGTTAAACCTATATTCGTGCAACTCAATTTTGTGCATACGAGCAAACACAATTTCGTGCAACTCAATGAGTTATGAAGTGCTCCAAAGAAGCCCAATGGACAGTTGGAACCTATTTAGAGTCAACAACTTTAGATACTATTCCCCTGAAAAGCCATCCAATACCTTTGAAGAAACCAACATAGTTTCTTGTAGTGAGTTATGAAGTGCTCAAAAGAAACCCATGGAATTTGGAACCTATTAAAGTCAATAGTTTTACAAACTGTTCCCCTTAAAAATCAACCAATCCCTTTGAAAGATGTGAAAATCATAAAATAAAAATACAATTACTGAACCCTTGGATAGAAAAATCAACCAATCCCTTTGAAAGATGTGAAAATCATAAAATAAAAATAAAATTACTGAACCCTTGGACAGACATTCCTCATAGGATCATGAAACATTGATTTATTACAACCATATATCTATATTCCCATAACAATTTCCAGACTCCAAAGACAGAGGTAGACATTTCCTTACTAGACCATGGAACATAAACTTCATTAGAATGGGAAAAATTTAAGGCTCCACATATCTCTATCCTAGTCCTCCAATATAAAATTTCAATTCAAAGGGAAATCCCTGAAAGGAAAAGATTTGATTATAGGTTCCTTGGGGACTCTGGAAATAAGGGAAGCAATGTCAATTCACTACTTCTAGGCCTTTCAGAGTGTAAGAAAAAACCTTTCTCGGCAATAGCTACATCTTCAGCACTCAGTTGGTTTTTATGGTTATTATCCATATCTGGCTCCATATTCGCAACTCTTGTAACACTAAGACTAATATCCATCCCTGTTGGATGGGTGGAAGACGATATTTGCATATCATTATTTCCTCGTTCTTCTTCCTCTGATGATATTGGCTTAGGGTGGTGGTGGTTGTCAGGGCTACCAATGGGTGTCTGAGAGAAACAAATCTTCTCGAATTCGCATGCTAATGGAGTCAAAGGACCTGAAACCAAAGCTGGAAGATCTTTACTGTTAGTAGACAACCTTCCGAAGCTTTTATTGTTGTTTGATGATCTCCTCCTCTCGAAAAGTCTTAAAGCCAAGGGGCCCTTTGCTTCTAGTTGAAGAGTTTTGCCAGGTGCAGGAGTATCACTTTTCGCATGCATTTCATGACTACTTGAGCCGACAAAGTCTTGACCAAAACCATCATTATTAGCAGCATTCTCCTGCAGACAAGATCCAAGTGAATGATCTTTGATTAAGCCATCATCATTATTGGCCATGTTATTGACTGCATTCTCAAGACGAGACGATCCCAACGAATGACCCTTGATGCTATTGACCGTGCTAACATCTCTACCCAAACCACCGTTATTGGCTACATTCTCATGCCGAGATGGCCCAAACGAATACCTACTGGTGGTGGATACATCTCGACCTAAACCATCATTATTGACCATATTCTCAAGACGCGACGATCCAAATGAATGTGCTTTGATGCTATTATGGATATTACTCGTGCTGCTATTGGTGTTACCTGAGGAAACAACATCTCGACTGAAACCATTGTTAGGTGGCACATTCTCGTGCCGAGATGATCCATTAATAAAAAGTGGGGGCGGTCTTTCATCGTTCGATGATGACTCTGCCCCTGTCAGCTGGTGCACAACTTCACGGAAATTTGAAGAATGAGTGTGCACGATTGTTTCTCTTTCAAAACAAATCCTAGTAGCTGGGCTCAAATTGCTTTTCTTCGCGCGAGGGCTCCCCTCTCGCTCCTCGCCTCCATAAAATGGAGACTTCTTCATGGAAAAAAAGAACCACAAACTCAAACAAATAGAGGCTATCCTTATTTTCTGTCTTTTTTCCTCATCTATTTTTTGGTTTCAATAGCTTTGCTTTGCGTTTACTTCCTGGGCCTTCTTTACTCTGAGAAAATTTGATTTCCTTTGCGCTTCCTTCGCTTCTACTTTGGTTTTCCCTTTTCTTGTATTTTCTTTGCTTGCTTTTCTTTAAATATTGGAATTGCCAAATCAGCAAACAAATAAGAGAAGGCAAAGATGGATTATCTTTTCCCTGGTTTTCTTGAGTGGTTTTGGAGCAGAGGTAACTGGCTCAAGTTCTGTCTTTCTTGGAAGAAGAAAGCGAAGGTAATCACTATGAATCTACGCCAGAACAGACAGAATAAAAAGGCAAATAAGAACTTAAAATGACAGAATTGAATTTCAAACAGAGAAGAAAACTTTCTGAAAACACCAAAGTTTATAATATCTCATGTAACTAAAAAAGACAGTAAAACCATTCGAAACGATATATAGATTATCTCGTGAAAAGGAATACATAGCATAACCACGTTCGTAAGGACGCCATATCTTACCTCATCAGAAGCTTTCTTGATTTTTTTTGCTTTCTTTCTTGCTTTTCTTCTATAGAAAGATGCTTTAAATTTATTTATTTTTTAACAAAAACGCTGAACGTTAACAGATGTATGATGTTTGTTACGAAACAGAACGCTTAAAGGTCGCGAAGCAGAAAAAAGAACAAAATCCATTTCTGAAAAACAGCATAGCATAGCATAGCATAGCTTACCTGATCAGAAGCTTTCTTTCTTGCTCGCTTCCTGGCCTTTCCTTTATGAATTTTTTTTTCTTATTCCTGAAAATCAATAGAAACCAAGCTATAGCCCAGAATCAGATTGAACAAAGACGAGGAGGAGCACAACTGAGATCCTCCTTTAACTCATCAATAATCAATCAATCATGAATGAATGAATGAATGAATGAATGACCACTTTGGATGTGGAGCTTGGGAGGGCAAAGGCAAAGGCAAAAATCCAACCAAAAAATAAATAAAAGGGATCAAGAAAAAGAAAAGAAAATTAAATAAAATAAAAAGGGGGAGGGGAGAAAAAAGAAGAAAGAAAAACGGGAAAAGGTGAATGAATGAATAAACCGACGCTTAAAAGACGATACAATAAAAAAGAAAAGAAAAGAAAAGAGAGGAGCGACGAAGAGGTCGACGGACAGAAGAGAGAGAGCAACGCAAAGGAAAGCAAAGGAAAGCAAAGGAAAGCAAAGGAAAGCAAAGGAAGCAGAAAGAAAAGAAAAGAAACAAAAACAAAGGAACCAACCTCTTACGCAACGCAATGCAACCGTCTGTCTGTCTGTCTGTCTGTCTGTCTGTCTGTATATACGTATGTATGTACATAATATTAACGCAAAATGCTTTCTGCCTGCCTTCGCAGAACTCTGAGGGCCTAGCCTAACCCACACCCCCGAATTCGCAGACACACACAGAGACAGAGACAGAGACAGAGGAGATTTTGTTTTCCTTATTCTTATTTTTTGGGTGTTTTCTTCTCTCTCTCTCTCTCTCTCTCTCTCTGTTTTTGGGGGTGGGAGGGGTTCTATTATTAGGAGGAGGAGAAGGAGGGATGTATATGGATATGGATATACATTTATGTACATATATGTATATGTATATGTATACATATGTATGTATGTATGTATGTATGTATGTATTAGATGATGGGATGGTGTTGGTGTTGGTGTTGGTTGCATCTTCTTTTTTTATCCTCCACATGCCCCTCGTTTTGGTTGTGGCTTCCGTTTTTAGAGAGAGGAGGGGGGGGTGGGGGGGGGGGGGGGTGTTCAACTCATTCATTCACTCTCACTCCTTGTTCTTTGTTTCAAACACGAAACCCCTCCACCAAAGAAAGAAGCAGTACAACCACGTAATGTGACCTGAGCGAACCGCAAACAAAATAAATCAATGGGAACAATTTCGATTGCCCCCATTTTATTTATATACACCCAATTGAAAACACCGAGCTCCCTTACTTCCGATGATGCCATCGTTTGGGCAGTGGAATTTTGTCGTTGCTCAATACCCACATCAAGACTGGGGTAGGGGACCTTTGCTACCTACGTGCTCCACCTGCCATATGTAAAAACTATAGAGTCAAACATGAGAATGAGTGTACCGTACCCTATCATATATTTTTATGGAGGCTCTTGTGCATGCTTGTCCTGTAGCCAAGCTTTAGTTGGTTTGCATCGCACATGCCACGCTTTGACCCCCCAAACCTATTACTATTCTAGTACATTGACTTGTGACACTGAATCTAACTATATTGTTGTGCATACCCACGAAGACGTCTCAATTGCCATATGCTGTTGTTACCGTTACACACGTTTTAGGTGTTGACAAATTAGAAATGGTCATATTCTACAAATTCCTTGTTCCCTTCAGAAAAATGACTCCCTACCCTTTATATATCCAAATAGGTTTGTGTAGTGTCTAGCACAATACCAAAAGTGAGAGATGTTTAGGAGTTAAATATTAGGTCCTCAACATGCGAGCATACCCTTAGAGAAGGCCATTTAGGAAGGGCTTATAGAGCTCATTAATAGAGCCAGTTGTAGTGACAGAGAGTACAAATGTGGAGACTTGCTCTTGATAACCCATGATTGGACACTCATGCTTCAACGCTTTCCACTCTAAAGGTGCTACATTTTGCATTATGACCTCACAAGCATAGAGCCATTGGCTAAAGTTGTTACGTTCGACGAGGCAAAGTATTCTTCATTCTTTATATTGGACTCTTCTAGAAAGGAATAACATGTTGTTAGTGCTTGGATGCACTCTTGTATTGGCTTCTGTCTATATAGACAAACATATTTTATTATGATCCTTGAAGGTCAAAATATGACCTATTATACCGAAAGTGAAATATTTGTGTAGAATTGAATAGTGACTCTCGACCTTCAAGAATTTTACTCATGAACTTTGCAATGATGAGTGCACATTGTGATTTAGAGAGGTGTGAATATTTAGAGAACTATATAGTCAAAATTAAATAGATACCCTTAATGAATGTGTAAATAAGGTCAAGATGGGCAATCATTAACTAGTAGTAGCTTACATGGTTTGATTATTTGTGGAGACCACGTCACATAATGAAGAATGGAGTCATAATCGTTTGCATCCTCAAGGTGTAATTGAGAGGGGTTGAGATTGTCTTACAATTCTTCATCCTAAAATTGAACGACATGACATGTTCAAGATGTGGTGGAATTTGGACAAAATTATTTTTTGAGGTGTGTACACCAAGGACATAGTGAATCTCGTCCATACCTTCATTTTGCATTATGACCTCACAAGCATAGAGCCATTGGCTAAAGTTGTTACGTTCGACGAGGCAAAGTATTCTTCATTCTTTATATTGGACTCTTCTAGAAAGGAATAACATGTTGTTAGTGCTTGGATGCACTCTTGTATTGGCTTCTGTCTATATAGACAAACAGATTTTATTATGATCCTTGAAGGTCAAAATATGACCTATGATACCGAAAGTGAAATATTTGTGTAGAATTGAATAGTGACTCTCGACCTTCAAGAATTTTACTCATGAACTTTGCAATTATGAGTGCACATTGTGATTTAGAGAGGTGTGAATATTTAGAGAACTATATAGTCAAAATTAAATAGATACCCTTAATGAATGTGTAAATAAGGTCAAGATGGGCAATCATTAACTAGTAGTAGCTTACATGGTTTGATTATTTGTGGAGACCACGTCACATAATGAAGAATGGAGTCATAATCGTTTGCATCCTCAAGGTGTAATTGAGAGGGGTTGAGATTGTCTTACAATTCTTCATCCTAAAATTGAACGACATGACATGTTCAAGATGTGGTGGAATTTGGACAAAATTATTTTTTGAGGTGTGTACACCAAGGACATAGTGAATCTCGTCCATACCTTCATTTTGCATTATGACCTCACAAGCATAGAGCCATTGGCTAAAGTTGTTACGTTCGACGAGGCAAAGTATTCTTCATTCTTTATATTGGACTCTTCTAGAAAGGAATAACATGTTGTTAGTGCTTGGATGCACTCTTGTATTGGCTTCTGTCTATATAGACAAACAGATTTTATTATGATCCTTGAAGGTCAAAATATGACCTATTATACCGAAAGTGAAATATTTGTGTAGAATTGAATAGTGACTCTCGACCTTCAAGAATTTTACTCATGAACTTTGCAATTATGAGTGCACATTGTGATTTAGAGAGGTGTGAATATTTAGAGAACTATATAGTCAAAATTAAATAGATACCCTTAATGAATGTGTAAATAAGGTCAAGATGGGCAATCATTAACTAGTAGTAGCTTACATGGTTTGATTATTTGTGGAGACCACGTCACATAATGAAGAATGGAGTCATAATCGTTTGCATCCTCAAGGTGTAATTGAGAGGGGTTGAGATTGTCTTACAATTCTTCATCCTAAAATTGAACGACATGACATGTTCAAGATGTGGTGGAATTTGGACAAAATTATTTTTTGAGGTGTGTACACCAAGGACATAGTGAATCTCGTCCATACCTTCATTTTGAGTTTGGCATGATGTGGAAGTTGATGCTAAGGCAATGTTGCAATCTTTTGATGTATTCTATGATCGTGTAGTTATATTATTTTTTACCGGGAAACTCCCATACATTAATTGGATTAAACAATAGTTGAACACAATCGTATCACCAAATTGTGTTGAAAATATATATGCAGGACCACGAGGGTTTTATGATGTAGTGTTTCGTTCACCGGAACATCGAAGTGCATTGTTGGCTAAAGTTCCTGTGTTTTTTGATAAATGATTGGTGCATGTAATGCAATGGTTCCCCGTTGTGGACTATCATGCTTTGTTAAAACAAGAATGCCTTGTTTGGGTATCAGTGGATTGTAAGCATGCTTTTTTATGGCCGCTTTTACTAGAGTTTATGAGTCAAATGGGTGAAGTGTTGGTATCTCCACATGCAAATGCTACAAATAAATGTAGATTTTGTGTGTTATGGGATACAAGTCGTAAGAGGCCAGGATGGGTGCGTATGAACAGACCTGGTATGAAAAGACTTTGTTTTAAATTGAAGTGGAAGACATTTGCAGGTCATTGTTTTGGATGTGGTGAATGGGGTCACGTTATGGAGGAATGCCATTGTCATTGTCCTTCAACTATAGAGGTTCCTAATGAAGGGAATGGTAAGGAAGGAGTTGGGAGAGATGTTGGTGTGTTAGATATTGTGGTTGTTATGGATGAAGGAACATCATCTAGAGCAGGTTATAAAGAGGTTTCACTTCAAGGTTTGGGCCCTAAGAATAAGGGAACTCAATCTATGGATATGGAAAAACAAAGTTTGGTGGTTATAGATAAGTGGAAAAAACCGTTGGATAGAACTAGTGATGTTGTTGTTGAAAAGGATTGGCATCATGTTAAGTGCAAGTCAAAGGGGAAATCAATGAATCTGCAACGTAATAGTTTGCCCACTACTCGTGAGACTGCTTGGAAAGGAAATTCAGGAACTAGGGAGGGCCCTCGAAAAGTTCCTTGGCAAAGACAATTTAGGGATAAGGGATTACCCCTTCACCTTCAATTTGATTCATTGGGACGGGTTGTAAATTCATCAAATTCTTGAGGTTTTTGTCAAGTGGGAGAACCTAAACAAAAGATTTCGATAGACACCCCTAAGGATGTGGTGCATGAAAATCCACATGCAACATTGGATCATGCTTTGACTAGTTTCATGACATCGGTTGCTCTAAAGGAGCAAGTGCACCCATAACATTGTTGATTGAATGAAAGTGGTAACATGGAATGTGAGAGGGGCATGTTCTCCTCATAAGAAGTATATATTATGGGAAACTTTGTTAAGTAAAGAATGGGATGTATTATGTGCAGTTGAGCATAAGTGTCATGAGTTAGCAGGATCCAGAGTTCATTTACGTGAATATTCATCATTATATGCATGACATCTTAATAATCATTATTCAAGTGTGGTATTAATCGTGCGGGATAAATATTATCCTCAAGTGGTGCATAATGATCCTTATGGTTAGTTTTTGGTTCTAGAAATCACTTTTTTTGGCGAGGTTGTGTGGGTGGTTGGGATTTATGCCCCTAACCAAGCCACTCAATGTATAGCATTATGGGGCTCACTCCTTCAAACCCTATGTGTGGGTCGTCCCGGATTACTTATGGGTGATTTTAACATGTGTGTTGATGCATCTCAATCTATGTCTGAACATTCAATCATGGATGATCTTGAGCAACTTGCTTGGGATGCATTGGCTATGGAGGTTCGGAAGTTGGATGTTTGGACATGGTTGCATGGGAATGATCTAGGTTTTACTTTCCAATCTGCTCAACATAGACAAACATGGAGTCAGTTAGATAGAATGTATGTGATGCACAATGATTCTTTTTTACCGACATCACTTCGTATGAAAGTTCTACAAGATGTAGGAACTTTAGATCACTTTCCTATTTGTTTGGAGGTTTGTAATCATGCAATTGACATGTATAAATCCTTACTCGGAAAGCCTCCATTATGCTTTAACTCTTCTCTTTTGCTTCAACCTCACTTTGATTCTCTCATGGAGCAAATTTTGGTAAATTTTTCACAAGAAGTGAACCTTAAAGGAGTCAAAGCATGGGATATCACATTACGAAACATTAAGATCATTCATCGTATGTATGGAGTAACTAATGCTCAACAAAAATGAGGTCTTCTTCGACAATTCTCACAAGTTCTCTCTAGGTGTAATGCATTATTGATACATGCACCATTAGATGAGGAGCTTTTGGATATCCAAAGTCAATTGCATGTTATTATTTCTCAATTGCAATGCCAAAGTTATCGTTATGCGAAGATGCGACAACTGAGGGATGGGCTCATAGATAATCAATGTCAATCTCATTTGTTTTTCCAAGCATTACATCCTACTTATGCTCGATCAAATCTGGTACATGTGAAACAAGGGGATGAATAAATAGTGGATCCTACTACAATAATTGACATATGTGTTCATTACTTTAAGGAGTTGATTGGCCCACAATTGTTAATGACAAATGAGGTGGGTAGAGCACGTCATGAATTTTATGATGTGGTTGGATGTATTGTGCATGATCTCATTAGTCATGAATTGGATGCGGATTTCACTGAGGATGAGGTGGACACAGTTTTAAGGCATCTTCCTAGGGGTAAGAGCCCTGGTTGGGATGACTTGACAAATGAAGTTTTTAAGCGATATTTGATCATTTTAAAGGTAACTTTGATGTTTCAACATTCTTGGGATTCTAGTCGTATGCCTCAAGCTTGGAAGGTTGGTGTAATTAAATTAGTTCCAAAGGTGGCATCTTCCGAGTCATTTCATCAATGGAGACCTCATTTCTTTGATGGGGGGGTTGTATAAGATATTTACAAAGGTCTTGGCAAATAGATTACAAAAGTATTTGCCAAAGTTGATACATCTCGCCCAATATGGTTTTATTGCAAGTAGGAATATATTGCATAATGTGTTGAATGTTCAAATGGCCATGGATTATGCTCGAAACACTCATCAAGAATTGATTATGGTGCAATTAGATTTGGAAAAAGCTTATGATCATGTTAATTGGTCCTTTGTTTCTGGGTTAATGCAACAATGGGTTTTGGACCTCGTATGTCTTGTCTCATATTTTTATTAGGACAAGATGCGGTGTCTCGAGTAATGCTTAATGGGGGAGTTACATAAGATATTGCCCTCACAAGATCCGTTCGTCAAGGATGCCCTCTTAGCCCATTGTTGTTTGCTATTTGTTAGTGATGTTATCAAGGGCTTCCAACAAATGGTGACATTGTGGGTCTACACCTTCCATCTGGAGGGCAACTAGTAGCACAAGCTTTGGTTGATGATTCTTTCATGTTTTTACAAGCCTCACGAGAGAATCTTGAGAAGGGGATGCTTGTATGGAACCAATTTGTATTGGCTTCTGGATTACATATTAATTGGAGGAAGTCTAGTCTCATATCATGTACTGAAAGGGATTTTGAATGTTTAGGATGGCAAGGATCCGTGGTGAAGAAAGGCTCTATTTTTCGACACATGGGCTATCCATTAGGAATGAATGTTACAAATGGTCAATTGATCGAATGGATGTCTAGTAAGTTGAGGGATAAGTTCATGTATTGGAAGTCACAATCTTGGCCATTTCATGTACGCTTGAAGGTTGTACAATCTATTATGGAACCCATGATACTATATTACTTGCCATTGTTGCCATGGACAAAGAAGGTTTTGCATTCTATTTTGCAACCTCTTCAATATTTGTTGTGGAAGAAGAGTGATAGGATGGGAATCACTTGGGTTGCATGGAATCATCTAGCAACCCCTAAGCGCTTGGGGGGAGCTGGAATATTGAACTTATCTAAGCATATGATGGCTCGTAGATTTTCATTATTACAAGCCCCGTGTTCAAACTCACAACCATGGATATCTATTGTTCAATATTTTATTGAGAACAAGGGTTTAACACATGGGAGAACAATGATTAAGGCTTCATGGTGGAAATTACTGAATGGATGTATCTCATGTAGGATTCTGGGCTCTATATGTGTTCAACACTTGGTTACCTCATGGCAAGAAGCACTATTGTTATGTGTATGGAAACCATCACCTAGTAGAGAGCATTGTAATTCTTTGCAAAAAGAGTTGATTGTGTCTTCTCGGTTATTATGTTGGCCAAGAAAGGAGAGATTGCGCTCTCAATTTAATCATTTGTTTCATTTGGGGGTCAAAGAGCTAGGAGATATAGTTGAGGCTCCATCTCAAAGAATTTTGGACTTTGTTGAAGCGCAACAATTATTACACATTCCACCTAATTATGGGTTTATTTGGCAACAACTACAAAATATTCCATTGATGCAAGGTCCCTTACCTCTACAAACAGGAGAACAACCGTGGATTGATTGGTGTTTAAAGGGTCAAAAGTCGTTGTTACAAGTGACTACTAATCTTTTGTATCATTGCTCTATCAAGTCTCTTGGATGGTTATCATTTAAGGCCGAAGAAGAATGGGGAATACATTAATCCGATCATGGATGGTGGTAGATCTTACAATGTAGTTGGCATTCTAAATTGCCACTTGTAGCAAAGGTCTTCATTTGGAGAGTTTTGATTGGAGGATTTCCTTTGGGATTAGCTCTAAAGTGTCGTGGACTAGCAATGGGTAATTGCTTCTTTTGCATTGTTTAAATGGAAGATAGTACTCATCGATTTATACAATGTATGATTGCTTGTTAGATTTGGAATTACATTTCTCAAATTTGGCAAGTCTTATCACGGTGTTATTTGACACCTAGACAATGGGTGTTTGCACAATTGACACAGGTTGACCCAAAATCAGAGATGTAGATCATTTTTCTATTTCTGAGATATTGGGGATTGCGTCATAATTGGAATATGCGCAACACTTTTGTATTCGATGGTAGACATGGAGTGAAAGCATATCTACGAAAGTTGAAGGGAGTACTAATGTGGCAATTTTCTTTATTGGAGCAAGTGGAAATTCTTTCCTCAGTGGAGTGTTCGTCTTGCCTATTGGCAATTCAACATGTTCCACTACCCATGTATTGTAGTGTAGTTAGTGGGTGACCATACTCCATTGTCACACCCATTGTAAGTAGTGTTTTTTTCACACATTTATTAATATAATTGTGTGTTTTCACCAAGAAAGAGAGAGAGAGAGAGAGAGAGAGAGAGAGAGAGAGAGAGAGAGAGAGAGAGAGCTCAGTTGGTAAGGTTGCCCAATGGAGACCAAGTGGTCATGGGTTCAACCCCTACATTCCAAAGTGGCATCTAGTAAATTAAGAGGATACGTATGGAGTAATAGAGAGGTGAAAATTACCTACTTTTATAGTTAGGTTAATTTAGTGTTCACACTGAGGATACTATGTGGGTGGAGTAAGCCTTTTATCCCAACAAACTTCCCCATAAAAGGACTACTCTGATTACATACAATGACATGGGGTTATCTCCCTCGTGAGCTTAAATTACATCCTAAATTTAAACTATCGTTTGTATGTTACAAGCCGATCGGCTAGTTGTCGAATCGGCAAAGGTAGAGTCGGTTGGTGCTTGAATCGGCTAGTAACCGATTTGGCTTTCAGCATCCAGGCTATCAGTTCAACACATATGCTAGTCTTTGTGCTCTCTACCGGTGTGCCGATTGGTTTCCGGCTCCTTTTGCCCTTCGATCGTCCTCCCTCCTTTCTGCTTCCTTGTACTCAACTACCTCTTCAACGTTTCGGTTGTTCAGCTCTTTCAACTTTGCCGTTTCGACTAGGAATCAACAATGGTTCAATTTAGGTTTAACCGGTTTGGCCTTATCCAAGCCAAACCGGTTAAGCCTAAACCGTTTTGGGGTTCTCAAACCTGACCCAAACCGATCCCTAAACCGATGTCGTGACGATTTTCGGCTACGGTGTGAAACCGAGTGAGACGAATAAACCAAGGATGTGCAACATTGCACATACACTTAGCAAATAAGCTTAAGGCTTAATGGCACTTGAGTTCATGCACTTGAGTTCATATAGAGGGGTGCAAGCAAGTTTGAACCTTGCACCTCTAAGATACAAGATGATTGCCTTACCATTAGGAAAACTATCATATAGTGTAGATTCTATGTATTTCCTTTTTATATACGAATTATAGATGAAACAACCATAGAAAACCATGTGCACAAAACCATGGTTCTAAACCCATGGTTTGTGCATGACATAAACAAAACCGTGTGCACAAAACCATGGTTTTAGCCCATAGTTTTGTGCATGTCACAAGCATGGAAAGACCTATAAAAGCCTCTAGTTGGGCTTGTGTAAGGGGGGCTCAATATGTGATATCACCAACATCACTATCATCAATATAATTATATAATTCTTTATCTTCTTCATATTTTTCTACTTCTCAAGTGTACAATCCTTCTTCTTCTCAAGTGAACAAATTTCATCAAATCTTACATTGATCGTCATCTCTTCGATAATTCCGCGAACGTCCTCCCCAGTCCAAGACCTCGGTGGTCGCTCGAGTAGCACACGCATGCGCGAATCTTCGCGACATCATTTGGTGAACCTGACGTGAAGAGTAGCAGGGGAGGACGAAGATGGATGGCGAATATCTCATGGAGGCAATGTCAAAAAGGATGATGGAGTTTTTGAGAGAAGGGAAAAGACGAAATGAAGCCCAACAAGCTATCGAAGTCCAAAGTTTTCTAAAAGTCTACAATGCGAAGATGGATTCAAGAGGTGTGGACGAAACTATGAGGCTGGAGTACTTTTGTCGGGTGGTGTCTCAACCGATCTTCAAAGATGTAAAAGAGCTTCTAGAAGCTCATGATTCGTGGGCGACTTTCGAGAAGGCTCTATTGGAGGAATATGGCTATGAGAGACTGAAGGGACGAGATCGACGCAACTTCGACCAATGGGTGACATCAACGAAGACCCACCAAGGCGCAACACAAGCATTCGTAGACTTCGAGCATCATTTTTCTCAACTCTCGGAGCGGGAACAAAGATTAGTGGGGGTCGATAAGGTCCTTATGTTTGTGAAGTCAATCAATCGACTGGAAAGGATGTCCATCGGCCTCAAACTCGAAGAAGATGATGGTGCAAATGGCCTCATCGAGGATTGGAGCAAAGTGGAAAGTGTATGCCGACTACACGATAAGGGGCGAGCGAGAATATCGACGACAACAAGACGGCCCATGAGGGACGATCGAAGAGGGGTGAGATGCAGCAACGCGCCACCAACAAAAGAAATAAAGCTTAAAAGGAGACAAAATCGAGGCGAATGGTGATCGAGGAAGAAGATGTTGGGAGACAGGTCCCTCCGGATGGGAAGGGAGAAGAACAGTGCCGATGAACAAACTCGGCCGAGGCCGAAACCGTATGAGGTGGACCCGGCTACGGAGAGCCGGATGGTGCAGACCCGGTATGAACCGGATGAGGAGTACCGGGCTACGGAGAGCTGGATGGTGCAGACCCGGTATGAACCGGATGAAGAGACATATTCGTAAATATGTTTCTGAGAGTCCATCGAGGCTACATTTGTAAATAGCCGAAAAGTCATATTAGTATAAATATGACTTA
Source organism: Azolla caroliniana (assembly GCF_043228905.1). Lineage (NCBI taxonomy): Eukaryota > Viridiplantae > Streptophyta > Polypodiopsida > Salviniales > Salviniaceae > Azolla > Azolla caroliniana. Next base: position 6,498,882 of record NW_028230455.1, on the reverse strand, counting down.
GGGCAAACTTTTAGTTAGAGTTGTAGTTGTCGCCATTTCTTGTTGGTGCAAGAATAGAGTGAGTGCGTAACAGTGTACATAGAGAGAGAGAGAGAAAGAGGTCGTCGCCTCTGTTGTAACCGCCGCCTGTGGCGAAGATCTGTGAGCACGAGGTCGTTGCCTCGGAGAACTCACTGTTGTACATTCTTACATAGTGACAGTTTGCAGCCTGTGGGCTGCCGTGGTTTTTTCCCCCTAGTTTGGGGTTTTCCACGTAAACCTCCTGTGTATCTTCCTCTTCTTTGTGTCGTGTTTTATTTCCCGTTTTCTGTGTATCATTCTAAGCTCGGTTGTGGCTGAGCGTTGTGCATAAGGAGCGTTGAGTTCCCGTCAGAAGAGACCTCCCAACAAATGTGGGTTAATGAAGTGGCCGATAAAAGGCTCAGGTTCGGTATGACGGTACCGAGAGAGAAGGTGCGAAACAAGTCACCTTCTTGTCTTACGAAGAAACGACGGCCAAGGAGGAGGCCGATGACTCGAGGACGGTGAACGCCACTTCGAGGGAGGATAAATGTTTCGGAACACGCATTGTGTACGAAACATCGGGTGATGAAGGTCCAAGCATGAGAAAAGCTTGCATGATCGAGGGAGATAAAGTGTTTGAGCCCGACGTGATTGAGGAGGTAGCCGTTAGAAACGACATCAAGTCGGAGGTGCCTATGGACGAGTCGACAACGGATAGCCATGTCAAGACTTTCTCGACACTTGTTCCAGAGACTTCGGTGGTTGCGCCCGTGTGCCAACATGAGACCGGAGAGACGGAAGGTGGTGACGAGAAGACAAAGGCGCAACACAAAGAGGAAGAAGATCGAGGAAGAAAGGATATCCCCACACCTATTCTAGAGACTTCGGCGGTTGTGCACGTGTGCCAACGTGAGACCGGAGAGACGGAATGTGTCGACGGAAAAGCAGATGACCGGAAGGGTGATGAGGAAGACAAGGTAAATGAACGAAGGGATTCCTTCACACTGGTTCTAGAGACTTCGGCAGTCGAGACTATGTGTCGACATAAGACCGAAGATAAAGGAGGTGGTAGAGAGGACACAATATGGCTCGAGGGAAGGATGTGGCCGATGAGGAAGCCAATGATGAAGCCGCGGTTGAGTTCGATGGAGAGGCGGCATGCGGGAAGGTAGGAAGAGTCAACAACCAGTCGAACCGGAAGATGATCTCGCCGGGATTCTGGCCCAAACAAAGGAAGATCCACATGAGAGCCGATCGACCGGGGCCGACTCGGCCGAAACCTAATTCGGCGGAAATCGATCAGACGATCCCGATCTAAAAGGGGGCCGGACCGGACGGAATCAATAGGTTGAGCTTGACTCGGCGAAATGTGAGTGCCGACGAAGGCCAACCGAGCCGAGAAGCGATCGGTGGAGACCAATCCAGACAAGGGCAAACCCGGCCTAATTGGAGATCGACACGAACGATCCACAACACCCAGTTGAAGACGGTGAGCGCGAGGAGTGGACAGGAGTCCAATCGAAGGACACGCTGTCGAGGTATTCCTTGCGGATGCGTGGAATGAGGCGGGACCTCGGGGGTCTTGTACCGAAGAGCAAGAGAGAAAGGAGAAGAGACCCACTACGTGCGAGAGTAGATTCACAGGGACACGGCCCTTCGACACAAAGACGTGAGTGGGACAGCGACACAGAGAGACACGAATGTATGTATGTATTAACAAAGATAAACAACAAAACACGAAGTCGGTTACAACCGAACAGGCCGGCGAACAGATGCCGATACCTGTTTGCAAACGCTCAGAAAGAAAGGAGTAGGTTGGAGGTGCTGCCGGAAGCACTCGGGCATTCCTCAGAGCAGCGCGAGCCTCCCGAAAACCTGCACAGAAAGGAGCTACAGAGTATGCGAGCCAGAGAGAGAGAGAAGCCTCCGCCCACAAACCGACAACACTTCATCCTCGACTCTCCGCGATCCCCTCCTCTTCCTCGTCTCCCTCCTTTTATAGGCAAGGAAGGAGTCGTTTCCTATTAACTTCCTACCTACCTAGGATCGTGCATGAAGAGCCGGTTCCTACGCTCCAGTGCACCGATTCCGCTTGTGGACGGTTTTCTTCACGACATCCGCCCCCACCTAACCGCGCATCCACCGGCATGCGCCCAATTGAGCTGGGATGGAGAAAACCGGTCCAATCTTCATTCCCCGCCTGTCGGTTCTTCCTCAGTTTCAGATCGTTCGTCGTCGCAGTCCAGGTCAACCGGATCCGGCTCGTCGTCGTGACGCTTCTTGAACGCTTTGATCCGCTTCCCAGCTACCGGTATCGCCATTCTCGTGCCGTCGAGTTCCGCCAGATGGTACGTCCTGTTGTCGTTGGCGCTTTGTACCACGTAAGGCCCGAACCACCTTCTTGCGAACTTCCGTGTTGCTCGGTGCTGGTTGTCGAGGCTGCTGTCGTAGACTAGCACCCAGTCGCCTTCCTCGATCTTCTTCGGTCGGAGCCGGTGCGTTCGGTCGAACCGGGCTTTGTTCCTCATCCTTGCTTCCCGAAGCTTTCCCGCAGCCTACTCCACGTCTTCCGGCCTTCGCTCGAGTTGACGTATGCGCGCCGCCAATAGTTCCTCCCGGCTCATCTCGTCTCTCCAGTCCACAGTTGCCCATGAGAAGATTGTATGTTCCATTGGCATGATCGTCTTCTATCCAAACATGAGCTCTGCCGGCATGAATCCGGTTACCGAACTGTGCGTAGTTTGGTCAGCCCACAACGCGTAAGGTAGCAGCCGCGGCCAGTTCCCGACTTGACCCCCGCATGCCCGAACTAACGCCTTGACGATCTGCCCGTGTCCGCGCTCCACCTTTCCATTCGCCTCCGGATTGTATGCAGTGGTGAGCGAGAGCTTGACTCCTAGTCGGTCGAACAGCTCCTCGGCCTCTTCGGCGTCCAACTCCCCGCGATCAGCCATGATCTTCCCGACGCATCCGTACCGGCATATCACGTCCTCGATCAGGAACCGACATATGGCCGCGGTCGTTTTGTTCTGAAGGGCTCGGCCTTCCACCTGATTCGTTAGATCTTCCCGAGCCAGGACCAGATACCGCATCTATCCTACGCCCATCGGCATCGTCACCAGGTCTACCATCCATTTGAAGTGGATGGTCGGAGGGTACGTAGGGTGAAGCTCGTCCCGATGTCGGACTACGGAGTGCATCTAACAGCTCTCGCAAGTTGTCACGAACCGATGCACGTCCCGGTACAGTCCCGGCCACCAGTACTTCCCCTTTATCTTCTCGAACGTGGCCCACGTTCCACGGTGTCCAGCCCAAGGGCTGTCGTGGTAGGCCGTCAGCAGCTCCTCCTGTTCTTCCTTCATCGCCACCACCCGGAGCGGGACGCCATTCCTCTTCTTCGGGTGCTTCCATAAGTATCCGTCCCAGAGGAAGAATCGGTATGCTTTCTTCCGGATCCTGTTGGCCTCCTCCCTCGTCCACGACGCATCCGGCGTCATTGTCCTCAAGAGACCACCGATCCGGAGCCACTCGCCGTCGTACTTGCTCTCGTTGAAGCCGTTAAGTGCCGGAGCGCTCGTCCCATCGGTCATCACATATGCTGCCTCGAAGAAGTCCACGCCGACTTCTTCGTCCTCCGAAACCATGCCGCCCTCGTTATCAAACCTCGCCCTCGAAAGCATGTCGGCCATGGCGTTGTCTTTCCCGGAAATGTGTCGTATTTCCGGGTCCAGGGACTTGATGTACGCTATCCACCTGAGCATCGCCAGGTCCGGTGTCGCGCATCCGGAAACCATGCCGAGAATTGGCAGGCAATCCGTCTCGATAATCACTTCTATCCCGATCAGGTAGTCTTTGTCGGCCTTTACCGCCGAAACGATACCCCAGAGTTCGCGTTTAACCTGGGCGTACCCTCGCTGTCACTCACTGAGGACCTTTGCGCCGAATCGGATCGGGAACCGAATGCCGTCCTCGTCTTCTTGGTTGAAGACCCATCCGATCCCGGTCGGACTCGTATCCACCGTTATGTGTACCGGGGTACCCTTCTCGTAGATAGCCTTCCGGAGCGCCGGTGCTGCCGCAAGAGCTTCCTTCAGCTTCCGGACCGACTCCGAGTGCACGTCTCGCCATTCGAATTTTTGCCCTTTCTTCAGCAACCCGTATAGCGGCTCCGCAACGTGGGCGTAATGTGGGATCCATATGTGGTAGAATGCGCATGCCACCAGGAACCTCCGAACTTCCGTAACCGAGCTACAGTCGGTCTTCATCGCGGAGATGGCTTCTACCTTTGCCGGAGACGGCTTCCGGCCATATGGTCCACATAGGTGTCCGACCACCAGGATTTCTGATTGCCCGAAGGCCGATTTCTCCCCGGAGAAGGTGAGCCTCGCATCCTCTAGCCTTTGTAGCACCTTCTCGCAGTCGTCGATGTGTGTTGCCACGAATCGCCGGCATCCGTCCGGCCCGACTGTCTCGTCCTTCTCTTCCACCGGGCACCCCTTTATTGGGATTTCGTCCAGAAATGGCATGGTGATGTCTGGGATGCAGTCCCTGAGTACCTTGTTCATTGCATTCACCATGTGGGCCACCGAGTTGGTCCCTCCTTGTGGCAGGGTACACATTCGCACTAGGCCGAGGGGAGTTCGCATCGTCGTAATGTCTCTGCTCTCCACGGCTAGCTGGAACTGGTCGTACCCCGAGTATAGATCACCGACTGAGTAAATCGACCTTCCGGCGAAGGCCTCCGCGAACTCGTCTATGGTCGGTCCGATTCCTGCGTTCCGAATGGTCACTCTGTTGACCGGTTGCAGGTCTTGAATGAAGCGCAATGTTCCGTTTTTCTTTGGTACGGTAAACCATCGGTTCGAGTATGGGGCACTCGACGGTTCGAGAATGCCCATATCGACTTTCTGCCTCAATAGCTCCATCAACTTCGGGATGTGAGCTCTCGGTACTGGAATCGGCTTGAGATTCCACGACACATGCGGTACCGTGAATATCACCATCGGCTCCACGATTGTCGGGTCTACGCACCCGATCTCTTCCGGTGAGAATGCGAAGGCTTTCCCGTGCCTTCCGAGCATTCTCCGAAACCGGTCTTCCTCCGCCGGCAGTAGGAACCCGCCCCCACCGATTTTGAGCTCCCAGAGCGTTCCGTCGGTGAAGGTGTGTCCTATGCAGACCGGATCTCGCAAACTGGGGTCCAACGCAACCCCTCTGATCCGGGACTCGCTGCCCTCCGGGTAGGGTGCCGCGACTGGCCTTACCTTCCGGTCCACAGTCTTGTACTTCGTGCTAACTCGGGCCGTCTGATCCGACCCGAGCCCCCGACTGAAGTTCGCGATGACTTCGTACATCTCTTCGGAACATACCGGTATCGTCCGGTCTTCGTTAAGGTCTTTTCCAGCTACCTCCCTCAGCATTCCCAAGGTGTCGTCGAAGGAGACCGCCTCCACGGCTCCGCTGATTTCCTCGTCCGGGCCGAGAACTCCGCACGCTCGAAGTCGCACTTCCGCCCTTGTCTTTTCTCGGCCAACGATGCCGACTATCATACACCCTCCGTTGTCGGAGAAGCAAAACTTCCTACCTATCGTACAGCTGTGGGGTCTTTCCCGAGTGTCCGGACTGTCTCGGCCCCACGCCTTGGCAGCCCTCTCTAAAAATCCTCCCGGTTCTCGCCACCGAGGGATTCGCGGTTTCGCTCGTGGTTCGGTCGCACCGTCAGAAATTGGACCGAATGGCGCCCGTCCTAGCTCTTGACCCTCGCGTAGGCCGAACCGTTGTCCAACACTTTGGTCTCCATTCGTGCCGCTGTGATGTATGGTTCCCCTAATATGACCGGATGCGAGGACGTCTCCTGCACGAAGAAGTGCTGGTCAATCTCGACGTCGCCGATCTTGACTCGCACGTTCGGGCAGGCCCCATGCAGTTCCTCGGTGGCGCGCGTCGCCGCCCGTATCTTCCACCCATGCTTCGTGTTGATCGGCCACTTTCCCTTATTATAGAAGTTCATGGACATTAGGTTTATTTCCGAACCGTGGTCCACCAGTGCTACCACCGGTTCCTGAACATCTCCGATCTTTACCGGGGTCTCCGTGGTCGCTCGGGCCTAGTGCGGCCTTGAATAGTGGCTCTCCGCCCACTCATCTTCCAGCGCCATGTCGTCGATGTGCGTCGTCCACACCTCCACCGGTCTTTCCGGTTCCGTCTCCGTCGACAGCCTCCTCCGTTTCACCAGGTCCACAATGGAGTCGTGGAACTCCTTGGCGATCCCTAGCACCTCCCGTAATGACAGCTCCACTTTGCTGTCGAGGATCCGTTCTTCTAGGACCTTTCGTAGGTCCGTGGTCCTTTCTATTTCCGTCCCCAGTCGGTATCTGCCCTTCCTGGGGTTATCTTGCGAGCTGGACCCACCAGCATCATTCTTGTTGGAAGCAATGTCGTCTGTGCGGAAGATCTTGAAGCACTCGATTCCTGTTTGTTCCCTGTGTATGACAGACTGTAGGTCGTTGCACACAGAGAGAGAGAGAGAGAGAGAGAGAGAGAGAGAGAGACACAAAAGAGTTTCTTATTTCATAAAGCAACAATACAACAACCAACCTCACAAAGAGGTTACAAGGTCACTATATATAGTGACCGACTTAGGGCAACTACCCTTTATGCTAATTACATAAATGGCCAAAACGGGATGGTGTGAATACGTCCATTATACACAGGTATTCGACACTCCCCCGTAATGGGCGTATACATGGGTTATCTAAGGTTACAGGTATAGACTTAGGTTCTCGGACATATCAGCTTTGTTCGAGTCGGCAGGGTCCGAAGGCAGAAGACCGAACTGGTCGGGTCGGAACAGTTGAAGCCGATCATTAAGGAACTGATGTCGGTTGTCGGGAACCATCCTGCTCTGTGTCCGGCTCTAACCGGACTGGTTTGTCGTTACGCCCATCTGATGCCGAAGAGACCGAAAACGGTCTGCCGAAAGACACTTGGTCATTCCATCTGCGACATTGTCGGTTGTGGATATTTTCTCTAGACCGATTTTCCCTGAAATGACGCAGTCCCGAACGAAGTGATATCGAACGTCGATATGTTTGGAGGCGTTGTGGTGAACCGGATTTTTCGACAAGGCAACAGCACCTTGACTGTCGCTGTAGACAACTGGAGCCGAGTCATGGTCGACTTGTCGAAACGTGTGCGCCAGCCGACCGAGCCACAAAGCTTCTTTTGCCGCGTCGGACGCAGCTACATATTCTGCTTCGGTCGTTGAGGTCGCTGTGCACTCCTGAAGTTTCGACTTCCACGAGATTGCTCCATTGCCGAATTTGAAGCAGTATCCGGTTGTTGATTTCCGACTGTCTATACAGCCGGCGAAATCCGAGTCGGTGTAACCGACTACGCCTGAGGTTCGGTTCGGACAGAAAAGAATGCCGTGATCTTTTGTGCCAGCCAGATATCTGAACACATGCTTGACTGCGTTCCAATGCGATCGGCCAGGATTGTGCATAAATCTGCTAACGACTCCTACGGCATGAGAGATGTCAGGCCGTGTCGCGACCATCAGGTACATAAGGGAGCCGACTGCCGGTGCATACGGTACCGACTTCATATCTTCCCCCTCCGAACCGGATGTCGGGCAGTCTCGCTGAGAGAGCCGAAGATTCATAGGGAGCGGGGTTGAAGCAGATTTGGCTGATTGCATGTTGAAGCGTTCTAAGACACGTCCGATATAGTCGGTCTGAGACAAAAAAAGATGTCGTTTATCGCGATGCCGACTAATCTTCATGCCAAGGATGTGTCGTGCCGGACCGAGGTCCTTCATGGCAAACTTCAACCGCAGTTGCCGAACGAGATCGGCAAGGTCGCCCGCGTGGCGTCCAGAAATTAGCATGTCGTCCACGTAAATGATGAGGAAGATGGGTGATCCATCTTGAGCTGTGTTGGTGAAGAGACAATGGTCCTCATCGCTTTTGGAGAAGCCGATCGATTGGATGAAGTCGTCGAACTTCTTGTACCATTGTCGCGGTGCCTGTTTGAGGCCGTATAGACTCTTCCTGAGTCGGCAGACTAGATGTTCTTGGCCAGTTGCCACGAAGCCTTTCGGCTGCTCCATATAAATTTCTTCCTCGAGATCACCATGGAGGAAGGCTGTTTTGACATCTAGCTGAATCAGCTCCAAGTTGTCGGCTGCCACTACGCCGAGTAGAAAACGAAGGGTTGTCATTTTCACCACTGGTGAAAAAATCTCGTCGAAGTCGACGCCATATTCTTGTCGGAAGCCCTTCGCAACTAATCTGGCCTTGTACTTTGGGGTGGTCGAATCAGACGTCTCTTTTAGTCGATAGACCCACTTGCAAGGAAGAGCACGTCGGTTCCTAGGTAATTCGACCAGATCCCAAGTCTTGTTTGCCCGAATGGAGTGCATTTCCGACTCCATCGCCAGATGCCAGGTGGCTGAATCGACAGATGTCGATGCTTCTTCGTAAGACGTCGGTTCGCCGGCGTCGGTGAAGAAAATTCCAGGAGAATATCTCTCCGGAGGTTGCGACAGTCTCTCGGATCGTCGAGGTATGATTGGACTGGTCGCATCGGGTATCGAGGTCGGATGGTCCGAAACCGAATCATTCGGCTGTGCCGAGTCAGAGTTGTCCGAGTCGGTAGTGTAAGGTTCAGCTACCCGTGAAGCTGACCGTGTGTTGAGAGCGGGGCCTTCTTGAAGGGTCGGCACATCGGAGAATGTTACCCTTCGGACTTCGATTGGTTTTTCGACTGATGGGTTCATAGCCGACTCGTTGAACACAACGTCCGAACTTCGGACGATTTGTCTGCGTTCGGGGTCCCAGAGTTGGTATCCCATTTCGCCGTCTGATCCATATCCAAGGAAAATGCATTTCCTGGACCGAGGTGCAAGTTTTCGGCGATCATCTTTCGGAATAAGGGCGTACGCCTCGCATCCGAAGATCCTCAGCTTGTCGTAATTCGGCTTACTGCCGATCCATAGTTCCTGAGGCATTTGAAGTCCTAGAGGTCTACTTGGCGACATATTGATTATGTGTACTGCCGTGAGTAGAGCCTCTGCCCAGAAGCCATCCGACAGTCGGGAGTGTTGGAGCATGGAAACTATCCGTTCTTGGATTGTCCGATTCATTCGTTCTGCAATCCCGTTTTGCTCCGGACTGTGTGGTGCCGTAAGTTCACGTCGGATGCCGCGTTGTCGGCAGAATTTGACGAATTCTTCGGATTTGAACTCTCCCCCATTATCTGTCCGAAGGCATTTCAGCTTTCGGTCGGTTTGATTTTCCACCATAGCGAGCCAATCGGTGAAGATCGAGAAGACCCGATCTTTGGTGCGAATCGGATAGGCCCACACCTTTCGAGTCGAGTCGTCAATAAAAGTGACGAAGTAAGATGCACCGCCTAGAGACTGATGCGGCATTGGGCCACAGACGTCCGAGTGGACCAAATAGAGAGGTCTCGTTTCTCTTGGTGCTGATGTCGGGTGTGATGTGGCTGCTTGTTTGCCATACTGGCAATGCTCGCAAAATTGATGGTCGGAGAAGGAGAGTTTGGGGATGTATCCGGCTCTAGATAGGTGCGTGATGCCGGCCTTGCTGAGGTGTCCCAGTCTTCGGTGCCATAATGATGACACAGGAATGTCCACCAAAAACAGGTTACCCTCTCTGAGCGTAACATGTAACGGATACAGTGAGTGTATCTTGGGTCCTCTAGCAAGCAGAAGGTTCCCCCTGTGGAGTGTCCACCCTCCCGAAGAAAAACCGGCACGAATGCCGTCTTCATCTAGTTGTCCGACTGAGATCAATGGCCTTGAGAGCTCGGGTACATGTCGGACATTGTGGAGTACAAGTGTTGAGCCACCTGCAAGGTTGAGCTCTACTGTGCCGATTCCGATGATGTCGCAGTGTTGCGAGTTACCGACTCGAACTGAGTCGGAGTGACGGATCGTATATTGCCGAAATTGTGATCGATGAGGAGTCACGTGAAACGACGCGCCCGAATCTAAGAGCCATGTGCTCGACTCTTCAGTCGTGAGTAGAACTTCTGATCCGACTGGATTTTCGATTGATAGTATATTCGGGTCGTCTGGTAGCACATCAGCTGAGAAGCTGACGTAGTTGACCTCCTCATGCCGGCCACTCTTCTTGTTGTTCTTGTTCTTGAGTGCGCGGCAGTCGGCTTTGATGTGTCCGGGTTTCTTGCAGTAGTTGCAGGTTCGGTTATCCCGTGACTGGCTCCGTCTTCGCTGATTGTTCGGCGGTCGTGAGGAATCTCTTCCTCGTATGTTCGATCGGTCTGTCGAACCTTGTACTACATAAGCGTCTTCTGTTGAGTCTTTGGCGAAGGACTTTCTCCGAGCTGCTTCGGTCAGGATTGCGCTCGTGACTTCGGAGTATTTAACAGCCGTGGTTGACGCGTTGCACACGGTTGTGACGAAAGTTTCCCATGATGAGGGAAGGCTGCTCATGAGTATCATTGCTCTGAGTTCATCCTCGATTGCCGTCCCCTGAGATGAGATTTGGGAGCTGATGCTTTCGTACTCATTGAGGTGTGCTTGAACCGAATCGGATTCTTTCATCCGCAGGTTGTAGAGGCGCCGGATCAGAAACATCTTCGTTGCGGCGACCTTCTTTTCGTAAGTGTCCGACAGTGTTTTCCACAGTTCGAATGCTGTCGTACACGATTGCACCGTAAAGTATACCGATTCCGATAGGTGCATCCGAATCGTGGCGCGGACGATTCTGTCCAGCTTCTGCCACTCAATTGGTTTGTATCCTTCTAGAGGTTCTTCATTTTCGATGGGATCGATCTGCCCCTTGACTATGAGATAGTCCTGCATTTGTTCCTTCCAGAAGTTGAAGTTCGATCCATCGAACTTTCGTAGACTCATTTCTGACGAGCCGGATGTTGATGCCATCAAATTCGGTTTCAGTTGACGAAGCTCGGTTCGAAGTTGACTACGAACCTTGTTGGAGTGCAGCCGGTTGGCTCACCCGATATCGTTCTAGTCGGATTTGAACCCGAGTCGGTTCGGCTTCGGATATATATATTGTTGAACTTGCTCGAGTTGACTCCGGTAACTTGAGGGACAGAACCGACTGGTCTTCCCGAATGTTGCCGAGTCAGAGTGAGCCCGGTTCGCTTCGGATATATATGCCGAATACCGATTATTGAAACCGATTATCTGGACCGATTCGGCTTCGGGTGACTGCAGCGACGAGAGAGACGGATCCGACTGATCCTCCCGAATGTCGATCAGCCAGATGAAGCGCGAATTTGGGATGTTGGAGCAAAGTTGCACAAGGGGATTTCACCTCGAGCGGTTACGATCACAAGGAACGGAGTACGACCTGATGGCTTACTCCAAGCAAGATGATCTAACGCGATGAGATGCAAACCTGGTTTTTTTTTTTTTCTTCTTCTCTCTTCTTCGAATGACGCAGGAAACCGAATGCAGAGACGACGGCCGACAGCGGATTGAAGGACCGACTACTGTGCAGGCTCTGATACCAGATGTTGGAAGCAATGTCGTCTGTGCGGAAGATCTTGAAGCACTCGATTCCTGTTTGTTCCCTGTGTATGACAGACTGTAGGTCGTTGCACACAGAGAGAGAGAGAGAGAGAGAGAGAGAGAGAGAGAGAGAGACACAAAAGAGTTTCTTATTTCATAAAGCAACAATACAACAACCAACCTCACAAAGAGGTTACAAGGTCACTATATATAGTGACCGACTTAGGGCAACTACCCTTTATGCTAATTACATAAATGGCCAAAACGGGATGGTGTGAATACGTCCATTATACACAGGTATTCGACAATTCTGTCGTTGCCCGAATCGGGTCTCGTACCGTTGTGAGGCCCGACCGCTCCGGCTTTCCCCACTCGTTTGTCTTCTACCAGAGCCTCGTAGTTCCGGCAGGCGGCTTCTACGAAGCCCGTCTTCTCCTCGATCGGATCGCTCCACCCGGTTATTTCCCGGACCCGTCTCTCAGCGCGGTCCGTTTCATCTTTCCTTAGCCGTGCGCCGGCAAGACCTTCTAGCATTGCCGACCAGAATCCGTCTTTGCCCTCCTTTCGGGCCTCGCTGCCCCCGACCCGAATGCCGGCCGACGCCGAGTAGTGGATGGCCTCCACGTGTCGGGCCGCTGCCTCTTCCATCAGTCTCTTCATACCTCCTCGCCCGTCGTTTCGGTTCAGGGCCCTTCTGGTGTCGCCGGCATGCACCCGGCCTTCCCACAGGTACACCACCCGGTTCCTCAACGCCTCTGCGAAATCGCCGCAGTCCTTCCGAATGTGGCCGACCTCGTCGCACCACATGCACCTGTTCCCTGCTGCCGATCGTCGGTCACGAGCCGGTTCGCCGCCTTCCCTTCGAGCCTGGGCGATCTGGAGATCCTTTATCGCCCGCGTCAACTCCTCCAGCGCTGCTCCTCCGGATGAGCCATTGACCATGCCGGTCGAAGCCGAACCGGTTTCGAGCCACTCTCGGGCTTCTGCCCTTCGCTCTTGCGGTGCCGGTTCAAGCCTCCTTGCTGTGACAAAGCCCGCACCGGCCGCCCCGTTATCAGCCCATTCTCGCCGTTTGTCAAAACGGCCACAGACTCTCTTAACCACAACCCAGTCGGTTGTCAGCCCGTCTGCAGTTTCCAGCAAGGAGCCGACTTGATCCCGGTCCCGCTCGTCCACCGACTTGACGAACAGTAGGACCCGGCTCGTATCCAGAACGGTTCGGTCAAGCGCCGAAAGGCGCGCAAAGCGTTCCTCAAACTCCCGGAGGAGTGCCGACGCGTTTCTTCCCTTGCCGGGGGACTTCACCCATTCCATGAAGTCCCGTTTCGAAAGCCGGAGCGCGTCGTCCAACCCGTATTTTTCTAGGAGCCGGCCCTCGAACTCCTCCCAGGTACGGCTCTCCGCCCGTACCTCGAGCACCTCCGCATGGGTGCTCGGCATCGCCACTCGAGGGAACCCGGCAAGACGCCTCTCTTCCGGAATGTCCCGCACCAGCATTTCTGCCTTTCCACTGAACCGGCCGATCGTATCGACGACTGCCTCAATGGCTCTGTCGAGGGCGCCGGAGCCCTCGCGTGCGCTCAATATCTGATCCACGGCCGAAGCCATGGCCTCCGCAAGATCCGACCCTTTCATCTTCTGCTCTTCTGCCGCCTTGTTCACGTCGGGTTCACCAAGATGTCGAGGTATTCCTCGTGGATACGTGGAATGAGGCGGGACCTCGGGGGTCTTGTACCGAAGAGCAAGAGAGAAAGGAGAAGAGACCCACTACGTGTGAGAGTAGATTCACAGGGACACGGCCCTTCGACACAAAGACGCGAGTGGGACAGCGACACAGAGAGACACGAATGTATGTATGTATTAACAAAGACAAACAACAAAACACGAAGTCGGTTACAACCGAACAGGTCGGCGAACAGATGCCGATACCTGTTTGCAAACGCTCAGAAAGAAAGGAGTAGGTTGGAGGTGCTGCCGGAAGCACTCGGGCATTCCTCAGAGCAGCGCGAGCCTCCCGAAAACCTGCACAGAAAGGAGCTACAGAGTATGCGAGCCAGAGAGAGAGAGAAGCCTCCGCCCACAAACCGACAGCACTTCGTCCTCGACTCTCCGCAATCCCCTCCTCTTCCTCGTCTCCCTCCTTTTATAGGCAAGGAAGGAGTCGTTTCCTATTAACTTCCTACCTACCTAGGATCGTGCATGAAGAGCCGGTTCCTATGCTCCGGTGCACCGATTCCGCTTGTGGATGGTTTTCTTCACGACAACGCGCGGTGGACGAAGGAAGAGCGGTCGGATCGACGACATCGTTCGGTAGATCTACTATCCTTCACAAGTGTACAATCCTTCTTTATCTTCTTCATATTTTTCTACTTCACAAGTGTACAATCCTTCTTCTTCTCAAGTGAACAAATTTCATCAAATCTTACATTGATCGTCATCTCTTCGATAATTCCGCGAACGTCCTCCCCAGTCCAAGACCCCGGTGGTCGCTCGAGTAGCACACACATGCGTGAATCTTCGCGACACCGATTTACGAACCGATTTGTGAAGCGGTTTGGGACAAAAAAGATGAAGAAACCCAAAAAACACCACTACCACTTCCTCCTACACTCTTCTTCTCCTCCTCATAACTCCCACCCTCTAGGTCTTACCATCTATGAGTTTGATAAATTCAACTCCAAGTCCCACCTCCACCACCCCCTCTTCATAGACTATTATGATTTGTCAGCTAACATCCACAAATCCCTTGTTAGGCTCCCTCTCCCTCACTATCGCTCCCCCCTCTCTCGTCATTCAACAGTCTGTTGCCTATGGCTTCTTGTCATTCAATAGTCTGTTGCCGAGCTCAAACCGTTTAGGTAGGCTCAAGCCTAAACCGAGCCAAGCCTCCAAGCCGTTTAAACCGGTTTAGGTAAATGGTTTAGGCTTGAGCCGAGCCATTACCGAGGCATAGTTTCGACTTGCCAAGCCGTGTCGATTCTCGACTTACCATCTGCTCCTTCTGCTCCTTCTGCTCCTTCAGATCCGGCTTTGTTTCGCTCGTCTGCTTGCAGTAGTCCCATTTGTCCTCTTAGTGTGCCGAAGTGTTGATTTGGGAGTTGCTTTGTTAGGTTGTCAATGATGTTCACCTCGGTATCCACTTTCCGAACGTCAAGCTTCTTGTTGGTGACGAGCTCCCGGATATGGTGGTACCTCACCTCAATATACTTTGTCTTCACATGATACACCGGATTCAGGATGAGGTGTATTGCGCTTTGAGAGTCACAATGCAGGGTTGGTTCTTGATGGTCGATTTAGCTATTAGCTGAAAAATCAGTCGACAACTGATGGAACCAGATGGCTTCCTTGGCTGTTTTGGATGCGACTATGTATTCGGCCTTTGTTGTCGAGAGTGCGTCTGTCCGGGTTTTGACATGTAGCGGTTGGTGACCCCTATGGTGTAAGCAAGGTCTGGTCGGGTTGCCACCATCGCGTACATGAGACTTCCTACGACCAATGCGTAGGGTATTCGGCTCATGAACAATTTATCCTCCTCTGTGGATGGAGAATCTTTGTCTGATAGTCGGAACAACATTGGGAGCGGTGTCGGTGCCAACTTTGCATGCTCCATGTTGAAGCGCTTCATCACTTTTCAGATGTAGTCGGATTGGGAGAGCCGGAGGATCTTCTTCGTTCGATTTCACTCTATTCACATGCCTAGTATATGTCAGGCTGCTCCAAGTTCCTTCATTGAGAATTTTTCATGAAGGCTCTACTTCAGCTTCTGGATTTCTACTCTATCATTGCTGGCGATGAGCATGTCATCGACATAAAGGATAAAATAAATCTTGGACTCGTCGGCCAATTGTTGGAAATATATGTATGGGTCGGAGTTTGACCGATTGTAGCCAATCTGTCGTATGTAGGTATCAAATTTCTGATACCACATCATGGGCTCTTGTTTCAAGTAGTAAAGGCTTTTCTTTAGTCAGCACACGAGCTGACCTTCCTCCCCCATCGCCATGAAGCCTGCCGGCTGGGATATGTATATGTCCTCGTCCAGATCTCCGTGGAGGAATGTTGTCTTCACGTCCAACTGCTGCATCTCAAGGTCTTCTGTTGTGATGATTCTGAATAGTAGCTGGAGAGTCGTCAAATTGACTACCGAAGAAAAAATCTCGTCGTAGTCGATGTCACGTTCTTGCCTAAATCCCTTCGCGACGAACCAAGCTTTTGTATTTGGGCTTGTCTGAACCAAATACATATTTGTATCTGTAGACCCACTTGCAAGGCAACAACTTCCTTTTGGCTGGCAATTTGACTAGGTCCTACGTGTTATTCTCTTTGATCGAGTTGTAAAGAATCAGGTACGATTCTTGTGTAGCGAAAGAGTTATGTGTTATGTGTATGTGTGAGAGGAAATAGTGAAGAGAAGAGAAGACACAAGAGGGATAGATAGAATGGAAATAGAATACTCAAGAAGAAGAAGATGTATATTCACAAGGAGAATATGAAATACAAAAATGTAGCATTACAAGGAGTCACAACCGACTTAGTATAAAGTAGGAGAAGGGTGCTTTATATATAGTCACCCTCTCTCTTCATTAACTAACTACAACAACTACTCTCTCTTGGGGAATGTGAAGACTCATAGTCATGGGGAATATGTAAACTCATTAGTTATGTGTCATAGAATATGATTCTATGACACATAGTTAATGTGTAAATAATAGTGGTGTGACTCTTGACCTTTGAGTAAGCATAGATTCTCAAAAGGTGTATTCACACATTGTGCTATGTTGAGCTTGATTCTCAACACGCCCCCTCAAGCTCAACTCGGGTTGGTTCCTTTTGATTGATGCCCGCTTCGGGTGGTATCCGGTTCGGACGATCTTCGGCTCGTGCCCGGTTCAGACAGTATCCGGTTCTCACTTGAACTCCCCCTGAAGCTTGGCAAGTCAAGGATCATCAATCCAAGGTCTGACATGAATTGCCGAAGCTTATTGGCTCCAAGGGCTTTCGTGAAGATGTCGGTTGTTTGATGATTTGTGTTGATGTGTAGAACATCGATATCTCTAGCCTGAACACACTCTCAAATGAAGTGATAATGTACTTCATTATGCCTTGTGCGTGCGTGGAACACTAGGTTTCGAGCCCGATAAATACTACTCATGTTGTCGCAATAAAGGGGAGTTGAATCCTTGATGGGAACGCCCAGATCCTTTAAAATCCTCTTGAGCCATACGACTTCACATGAAGCTACGGTTGCTGTATTGGGCCTTCGTACTCGAAAGTGTGACAGTAGGTTGCTTCTTACTACTCCAAGATATTGCTCCGCTACCGAGCAAGAAGACAAATCCGGAGGTCGATCGTCGATCGGCTTTGTAGCCAGCCCAGTCAGCATCCGTGTACCCTTCGAGTCGAATTGGTGTGGCCGATGCGTAGAGAATGCCATAATCCATTGTGCTGCTCACGTATCGTAATACTCGCTTAGGACAATCGAAATGGATATCTCGCGGAGTTTGCATGAATTGGCTAAGGATTCCGATTGGATAGCTAAGGTCGGGTCGAGTGATAGTGAGATAGATGAGGCTCCCGATTAGTTGACGATATTGGGTCGACTCAAACCCTTCCGTGCTGGAGTTGACATCCAATTTGAGGTTTCGATCGAGAGGGGTTGCCACGGATTTACACCGAGTCATCCTGAAATTGTATAACAAGGTGAGGATGTAGTGCCGTTAGGAGATCATTATGCCGGCCGAAGTTTGAATTACCTCAATGCCTAGGAAGTAATGAAGCTCCTTCATGTCCGTCATCTCGAATTTTTTGGAGAGGAGGGACTTCACCTTGTTGATGTCAACTAAATGCTCACCTCCAATAACCAGATCACTCACGTAGAGGATGATGACAATTAGGCTTATAGAGTCGTGTTGTACGTAGAGGGAGTTGTCGGATTTCAACATTCGAAAGCCGATTTGATGAAGATATTGCGTAATCTTTGAATGCCAAGCACACGGTGTTTGCTTGAGGCCGTAGAGTGGCTTCTTGAGTCGGCACACGACTTTAGGATGAGTACGCGATTCGAAGCAGGGTGGTTGTACCATGTATACCTCCTCTTCTAATTCGCCCTGAAGAAAGGCGTTCTTTACGTCCATCAGATGGAGGTGCCACCCTTTCGCCGCTGCGAGTGCAATTATGGTCCGCATAGTCATCATGTTTGCCATCGGGGCAAATGTCTCTTCATAGTCGACTCCATGTGTTTGTGCGTATCCTTTCGCTACGAGTTGAGCTTTGTGGTGGTTTATGGAGCCGTCGACGTTACACTTCATCTTGTAGATCCATCTGCAACCGATCGCCTTCTTGTGCGGTGAGTCGGGAATGAGATCCCATGTTTCGTTCTTGCAAAGTGTCTGCATCTCCTCGTTCACTGCTTCGACCCATCGCGGGTCCTTCACGACTTTAGAAAAGGTTTCCGGCTCTCGTACTATTGCTACCTTCATCATAAAGGCATAATGGTACGCCATATAATTGTTGTCGCCGAATCGGCTTACGGGGTTCTTTTCACGGGTGGATCGGCAGAGCTTCTCGTTTGCGGATACTAAGGCTTTCTTTGCTCCATTTGTACAGATGTCAAGGCCTTCAAACTCACTATCAAGGGAGTGAGTCGATTTGTTGCCATCAAAGTGATCATCTTCATACTACAGCATTTTCGCCTTCCCTTTGTCTAGCTTCGGCCTCGGCCGAGATGTGCTTTGATCACTCGGGGGCTCTTGTGGCCCACTAAGCCTTGTCGTAATCGGACTTTCTTTGAACATGCGTGTGAGCCGATCATCGACTTCTATCTCTATTTCAACGGTTTTTTGGTCGAGCGGAATCAAAGTCGAAGTTGTCTCTGGTGCGTACCAAGATGTGGACTCGTCGAAAACGACGTCTTGACTTACTCGACCCTTCTGAGTACAGGGGTTATAGCACTTGTACCCCTTTTGCTCCAGTGAGTATCATACATTTCTCCAACTTCGGGTTAAGCTTTTGTCGCTTCTCTTCGGGGATGTGCACATATGCAATGGAGCCGAATATCCGAACATGTGATAGATTCGGCTTCTTCCCGAAAAACTTCTTGTGTGGAGTAAGTTCGTGCACACCCGATGTCGTACACCGATTCATGAGGTATATGACTGTGTTAGCCGCTTCTGCCCAGTATGACTTCGGTAGGTGCTTTTCGTTCATCATGTCCCGTGCTACTTCGAGGATGTGCTGACTCTTTTGTTCGGCGACTCCATTTTGTTGTGGCATATGTCTACATGAAAACTCTCGCCGAATTCCTTCTTTCTGTAGAAAAGCTGAAAATTCGTTGGAGAAGTACTCCTTGCCTCCATCCAACCGAAGACATCATACACGTCGGCCCGTGGCTTTCTCAACTTCATTCTTAAATTTTTGGAAGTGTCTAAACACTTCGCTCTTTTGCCGCATGGGGTAGATCTAGGTCTGCTTAGAGAAGTCGTCGATGAAGGTCACGTAGTATCGGCTGTTAGGAAACAGGTCCCTCCGGATGGGAAGTGAGAAGAGCAGTATTGATGAGAAACTCGGCCGAGGCCGAATCCGGATGACGAGTACCCGGCTACGGAAGACCCAATGAGAACCAGATGACGAGTACCCAGCTACGGAAGACCCAGTGAGAACCGGATGACGAGTACTCGGCAAGAGCCGGATGGTGAAGACCCGGTGAGAACCGGATGTGGAGTACCCGACAATGGAAGACCCGGTGGGAACCGGATGACGTGTGCCCGGCAAGCGCCAGATGATGCAGTCCCGGTGAGGAGTGCTCACCGGATGAAGGGACATATTCATAAATATGTTTTCTGAGAGTCCATCGAGGCTATATTTGTAAATAGCTGAAAAGTCATATTAGTATAAATATGACTTAGGGAAAACTTAGTATATGTGGGGTGTTATCATTCTTGTTGGCAAAAAGATTAGAGCGCAACAGTCTACAGAGAGAGAGAGAGAGAGAGAGAGAGAAAGAGATGAAGAGTTCGTATCTCTGTTGTAACTGCCGCCTGTGGCGAAGACAGTGAACAAGAGGTCGTTGCCTCTGTGTTCATCTATTGTATATTGTTACATAGTGATAGTTAGCAGTCAGTGGACTTTTGTGGTTTTTCCCGTGTTTGGGTTTTCCACGTAAACATCTTCTGTACTCTTCTCTCCATTGTGTCGTGCATTCATTCCCCGTTTTCTATGTGTGTGGTTTTTGTTTTAAATTCTAAGCTCGGTTGTGGCCGAGCATTGTTCATCGGAGTGTGTAGTTCCTGTCATCAGCATCCGTCGAATGTAGCCGTCTGAGCCGAACCCCATACATTGGAATGAATTACGTCGAGTATGCCTTTGCTCACGTTCCGCTCCTTTGGAAATGGGTGCCGATGTTGCTTGCTGAATCGGCAAGCGGCACACACGCCTTTAATCTCTTTCTCCATGAATGTTGGGAGCACGATGACGATTCCTTTCGATTGCATTGCCTTGAGCTTTTGGAGGTTGATATGGCCAATTTGCTTGTGCCATAACTCTATGTTGGAATCAACTTTCGTGCCCTTTGCGAACATGGACAATTTCATCTCATGCAAGTCGAGAATGAACATTCGGCCCTCTCTTCGTCCACGAGCGATGAATTGGCCCTCTTTTTCGATGAAGCAACCACCTTGATTAAATCATACTTGCATCCCTTGCTCAACAATTTGGCCGACGGAGACCAAATTCTTCGTAATGGTTGGTACATGCAATACATTTTTAATAAAATTTTGATTACCTTCTTTTTCCGAATGGGACATTGCCGATGTGTCGAATCGGATGCATAGTGTTGTCTCTAGTTTCAACATTGCCGGGTCGGTCCGGCTCTTGAAGTTCTCAGAACCAATCTTGATGAGACGTCATATGATTCGAAGCACCGGAATCGACGAACCATACATCTTCCGAACCGGAGGCACTAGTAGAAGTAGAGCCCAACATAGAATTCGCTCTTTGTCTCATTATGAATAATCCACCATAGTCATTGTACTCGGAGTTGGCGGCGTAATTGGTGAGTTGTCGACTAGTGGAAGTCGACTCATGCATCTTCTTTCGGCACTTTTCTTCGCGGTGGCTGACTTTGCCGCAATATCCGCATTCAATTGAGGTTTGTCGGCTCAAACCATAATGGTGGCTTCCCCTTCTTCCGAAGGTTCCTCGATGGCCTCCATCTTGTTGCCGTAATTGAGAGTTGTTTTCGTAAATCGGGCCTCGTCTGCCTCGTCCTTGGC
This sequence comes from Azolla caroliniana, assembly GCF_043228905.1. Classification (NCBI taxonomy): domain Eukaryota; kingdom Viridiplantae; phylum Streptophyta; class Polypodiopsida; order Salviniales; family Salviniaceae; genus Azolla; species Azolla caroliniana. The sequence continues at coordinate 6,478,086 of NW_028230455.1, read as the reverse complement.
CGAATCGGCCTCTTCTTGCAGACCGCGTCCTCTTCCTCCATCCAAATGCGTGTAGAGCATGTGGCCTTCCGAGACGTTGCTCCTTGTTCGAACATGATTTTCTTCGACCAACAACATGGATTGAAGATCGAAGAAGAAGGGAGGATTCTCTTGTGCTAGTACGGTGGTCCACATCGTGCAAGGCCGCCGAGGCATATTTGCATCATTTCGTCATCCCCCACATTGACGCTTATCGAGCCGCGTGCATCACAAAGCTCCTTGATCTTCAAGGTGTAGCTTGTGATGGACATATCCCGTTGTTGGATGTTGTTGAACTCTTGGTGGAGTTGAAGTTTTCTCGTGATCGTGTTGGTGGCAAAAATCTTTTGTAGATTCTCCCACGCTTCCTTCGGCGTCTCGGCTTCTCAAATGTAGCCAAGCATGTGGTCGTGAACAGATGTTGCCAAGCAATACATCACTCGGCTTGCTGCTTGGTCCCATGTTGTGTAGTCGGCGTCTTTCGGGTCAGGTTGGTTTTCTTGTGCTCCTTTGATGTAACCCCAATAGCCTTGGCCGACATGGTATTGGTGCATCTTGTACTCCCAAGATGCGAAGTTATTTCAGTCCAACTTCTCGCTAGGGAGAGCACTCCCCATTTGAGTATTCATTGTCGATTAAGCTTCCTCTCTTCTTTTCCTTCTCTCTCGAACATGAGCTATGTAGTGGTACTACGATAGCAATGAGTTGGGTCTTCTTGAACATGGGCGTAAAGCACAACACACGATCACGATGAGGTGAGTGGGCTAGATCGAGCTACCAAATCGCTCCGATACCATGTAAAGAATCGGGTATGATTCTTGTGTAGCGGAAGAGATATGTGTTATGTGTATGTGTGAGAGGAAATAGAGAAGAGAAGAGAAGACACAAGATGGATAGATAGAATGGAAACAAAATACTCAAGAAGAAGAAGATGTATATTCACAAGGAGAATATGAAATACAAAAATGTAGCATTACAAGGAGTCACAACCGACTTAGTATAAAGTAGAAGGGTGCTTTATATATAGTCACCCTCTCTCTTCATTAACTAACTACAACAACTACTCTCTCTTGGGGAATGTGAAGACTCATAGTCATGGGGAATATGTAACTCATTAGTTATGTGTCATAGAATATGATTCTAGGACACATAGTTAATGTGTAGAGAGTAGTGGTATGACTCTTGACCTTTGAGTAAGCATAGATTCTCAAAAGGTGTGTTCACAAGTTGTGCTATGTTGAACTTGATTCTCAACACAAGTTCATCTTGGATCTCATGGCTTGTATCCATGTTTTGGCGTCTTGCGCGTCTATTGCTTCTTCGTAGGAGCTAGGTTTACCTACGTCCATATAGTTGACGTACTCTAGGCCCCACGTATAAAACTTTGTCGACCTTCGGACTCATTCGGATCTCCTTGGTGCCGATTGATTTGGTTCAGATTCTTCAATCATCTTAGATGTGTGATAGACATGTTGTGAACCTTTATGTGAAGGAGATGGTGATGGGGATCTGCTACAAAAATTATCGTGCCTTGGTGTCGAATCACCTTCTTCTTCAGGAGTTGGCTAGTTAGCTGGTGCCTTAGCCGGTTTTGGTCGGGCGTTTGACATCCTAGTTGATTCAGAGTCGTCTTTTGGACCTTTCACCGATTTGGGTTCGACTGGGGGGTTGTTGTTGCTGGCCAAATTGTGTTCGGCATTTCACTGGATAACTATTCGTATTCGGCGATTAGTGTGTCTTCTTTAGATTCTCTATCCAAAAGATCGAAAGTGATTTTTCTGCCCGGATCAATTTCTGGTTCTGTAGATCCCATAGCTGGTATCCGAATTCCCCATCAGTTCCATAACTGAGAAATATACACTCTGTGGAATGGGGTGCCAGCTTGGTGCTTTTCTCCCTTGGAATGAATGCATAGGCTTTGGATTTGAATATACAAAGCCGATCATAGGTCAACTATCTTCCTGACCATAGTGCGTAGGGCACCTTGAGCCCGATTGCTTTCGACAACGACAAATTTATCAGGTATACTACCTTCTGTAGTGCCTTGGGCTAGAACTTCAGCTTCAGTCCGGCTTGCTGGAGCATTGCCATCACCCTCTCCTGGATGGTCCGGTTCATCCGTTTTGCTAAACCGTTCTACATCGGGGTATAGGGAATTATTTTCTGATTCTGGATCCCCTTGTCGAACAGGTACTTTTCAAAGGCTTCGGAGGTGTATTCACCTCCATTGTTAGAACTCAATGTCTTCACTTTATGGCCAGATTTGTTTTCGACTTTGGTTAACCACCATGCGAAAATTTCAAGCTCTTCATATTTGAACTTAATCAAGTAAGCCCAAAATTTCCGTGTACAATCATCAACACATGTGATGAAGTATTGGAAGCCTCCTAGTAATCTTTTGGGCCTCAGCCCGCCAATATCAGTGTGGACTAGTTCGAGGGGTTGTTGTATTGTCTCATAATGGATTGTGTGCAGAATTCGGGTTTGTTTCCCGTATTGACAATGCTAGCAGTCATTCATTTTGGCCTGAACTTTTGGTAAGTAGTTGATTGCCGATAGTTGATCTAATCCAACCTGTGATATATGACCAAGTCGGCCATGCCATAGCATTGCATTTGGCAATTCGTCTACACATAGTGATCCCTCCGGACTTATCACTATAAGCGAGTACAATATGTTGTACTTTCCACCATGGTCCATTTTGAGGTTTCCTCTAGTAACCTGCCATGAGGATTCACTTAATGTCATCCTGTACCCATCTTCGCCTAGCATGTCAATGGAGACCAGACTCCTTTTCAGTTCGGGTACGTGCCAAACATAGTGCAGGATGATCAAATTGCCATTCGGCAATTAAATTGGGACCTCGCCAATTCCAACGATTCTACATTTTTGCCCATTGCCTAGACGGAGTGTGTGTCATGTACACACCAACCGTAGACTATGGCGAAGCACAGATGATGGGGCTAAGAATGTGGAACTTAAGAAGCTAGGAATGACACAAGAACATGAAGACAGAGATTAAGAACAAGACAAGATGGAATGAAAAGAGAATACTAGATTCATGTATCAATGACTGGCATTGAATCCCTCGTAAGGAACCAAGGAGGTTACAAGTATTTATACAAGTTTTGAGATTGAATATCTCTAGAATATACTCAACAAATATCTCTAGAATATACTCGACAAATATCCTTAGAATATACATGTTTAGAATACACCATAGAATATTTCTCGAATATACTAAAGACGAGAATATTCTGGAATGTACTATATGCTAGAATATATAGTACTAAAATATTATATACAAATACATGCTCATATCCAAATTGTTAAGCATGATGTCTTGTTGAAGTGAGTGCTCATATTCAAATGGTTAAGCATGATGTCTTGTTGAAGTGAGGTTGTTGGTTCAATCCCCCCAACTAAGTATATGTCATTGGGTCGTGCCAGTGTGGCGTTAACTCTGGCCAAATAGTTTGAGAACCATTCGTTGTAGGGGGTCACATGGAACGTGGTTCCCGAATCGAGAAACCACGTCAATGCATCTTGTGCGTTGTACAGGATCTCACTAGTCGATGAGCCTTCCAAGGAAAGGACTTCTCCCGATCGGCATTCGATAACATTAGCTTGATTGCTGATTCAAAAGATCCTAGATTCCAATTGGGTTTTCTTCCATTTCCTCTTTTTTACTGACCAAGAAATTGTCGATGTTCTGGTCGGCCTTTCTGTAGTGTGTGCAGAAGGCGTTCGGTTTGCCTGACCGTGACTTGGACCGTTGTCTGTTAATTCTCCTCTTCGGCCAACTTTGGCTTCGGCATGCTCTCTGAGCTGTTTCTACCGAGAAGTGGGCTTCTGTAGAGTCATCAATGGATAATCCCATTGAACATCATCAGATATCGCCATTCCTATGCTATCATTGAGGTCGGCCTAGTGTTGTGTTGAATTGCCTCAACTTGACGCCAAATGATAGGTTTTTGCATCATCTCCTTCCACATCGGGAAGTTTTTGCCATCAAACTTCCCGATTTCCATGCCTGTGCCGGATATCAATGCCATCTTTTGCTGGAAGTGAGATTTCTAGCCTGGTTCTTTCCTTCAGTCAATTCTTTCTCCCTATGTTGTTGTTGTTATTGAACCCTTCAAGCTCTGATACTAGTTGAAGGACATTGTGTGCGTCTTAGCCGGTTGATGCAATTGGTGAGTTGGCTTAATGCAGGGAAGCAAATAGGATCTTGTATTTGGATCAAGCAAAACAACAACGTACTTCAAGTGAGGAGGAATCATATTATGTGTGCAACTCAGAGACTGAACATGACAATTATAGAGAGAGAGAGACTTTGCTCAAGAGACACAAGTTTACATTACCCACTGAATTGTCTTTACAAGAGTCTGTTACCTACTGTTATAGTTAGGTTAACTGAGTGTTCACATTGAGGATACTATGTGGGCAGAGTGGGACTTTTATCCCAACAAGATAATGACTCTTTTGATAAGGTTGTTTCTCCATAAGAGTTTTTACATTATTTGTAGGCTAATACTTCACTCTGCGCATGCATCATTCGACCCATATGTGTTGATAGTGGTTGTGAATGAAGGCAGAGTAGTACCTACTTCCATGGAGTGTTATGGTTTGTGTGATCCCCATACATCCGAGTGGATGTCATCTAGGAGACAAATACTCATGTTCCAAGCCTTCGTAAATTGATATCAATGTTGCTTCCCAAATTTGCATGCTTTCGTCACACACACAACTCATCCCATTTCCCTTGAAGCAACTCATCTTGTTTGCATTTTCTACAACTTTGCAAGTTGCTATGGCTTATCATTTTAAGCCATATTCTGATGTCAAATGTACATTATTTTTCTTTTCGCTGATTTCCCCACACTTTTATCAAGAATAAACACATAATTTTCTCTTCTTCTACAATTGATAAATTGGCCCTTGTACTTAGGTCTTTGATGAATGCACTTGGTAACTATTGAGTTGGGCTTTCATGCCTTCATGCATAGTTTGTCTCGTTCATACTAAGTCCTTTGAAATTGTGGGAACATTCAAGTGTTCTCAATACAAATTTGAAGTTTTTCATTGTTGATCGATCTCCTATGTTGCAAGTTTGGTATGACTAGTCACGAATGAATGGTTTCACGAGTTGAGATCACTCGAACGACTTGGCTATGTGGAGGCGGGTGTGTAATATATGTGACAAGTCCTTTTACGTTGCTTTGAGAGATGATGACAAATATAAAAGTTGATAGACTTCATCTAGAACTTTCTTGAATAAAAGGGTTTTGTCTTGTTGATGTTTGAGTCCCTAACCGTTAGCATCGTTCAACATCACCTTGATGCACACACTTTCTCTATTCAAGTTGTTAAATACTTAGAACACTAAAATAACAATGACATGATGGTTGGATTCCCCAATATACCCATTGTGAAATGTGAAAGAAGTTTGATAATCTTCATTCACTCATTGTGTGATATGTCATTCCAAATTGGGAGGGATTCATATTTCAAATGATGAGAAATCTTATTCTAAATGTTGCATTTGAACTAATAGAAAATGTTGAGACGCAATGAGAAATTGCATATTTAGTCGTTCCAATTGAGAGGGATGCATATTTCAAATGATGAGAATCTTATTCTTAATGTTGTATTTTAAATGATTGAAAAGGTTGAGACGAAATGAGAAATTGCATGTTTTGTCGTTCCAATTGAGAGGGATGCATATTTCAAATGATGAGAAAACTTATTCTTAATGTTGCATTTGAACTGATCGAAAAGGTTGAAATGAAATGAGAAATTACTATATTCATTAGGAGCCAACCCAAAATGTTTAAAGAAGGACCTTTGTGGGGAGCATGAACCCTATGTATGGATCAATTAGTCGAAGAATAAAGAACATCTCTATCAATTTAGTGGTTAAACAAGACACCACATGCAAAGACAATGTGATATAATACACCTATTCTTATATTTGAAATCTATTGAATAACACATTTTTTATTCATTTTATATTTATTTTCCTAAACTATATTCAATACAACAAATAAATTCATATGCTTTTATATTTTTTCATTCACACTATTTTAAATTCACCATATATAAAGTGAGTTATTAATGAATTTATAAATGAGGCCTAATAGCAATTGAGTGTGCCATTCTAATGTGAGCACTACTGTGGATTAGCAGGCTATCCTTGATAGTGATACCTCTGAGTAAATATAAAATCCATAATATAAAATTGTATAGCTTTACAAAGTCTTCTTGAAAGTTAAAATTCTTGATGTCTACATTTATGAGGCTTTGAGAGATGTGATTAGTAGTATATCTTTATGGGTGTCTCTGAAGTACCTTGAATGAGATAATATCATTTGACTAATTGGATACTATCATGACATATTATCAAATTGTCCTTCAAGCAGTTAGTATATTTAACTAAGTACAACTTTAGAAGATATTTTTGTTTCATTGACGGTTGAATTGGATTCCCAATTGATATGTATGTCTACATATATAGCTTTATTATTATAATTCGTAAAGCACATATAATCATTTATTATCGAATAGACATGCATTGGAAAATATATATGATTGGGATAATGTTGAGGAGGTTTAAGTGTTTTTTGTACTTTTACATGTTCTTATATTTTCTCAACCAATATGGCAGAAATTCAACAACTTTGCAACTTGGAACAAAAAATGTGTACCAACTTATTTTTAAAATACACTTTTTACCTGATTTCAATGATATAGAAAATCCTAACATAGAGATTTCATATTCACCATCCACACCATATAGTTTGATGAATAATTTAGTTCCTCTTGTGTATTCTCGTTTGTGGATGAAATAGAAGTGAAGATTAAGAAGAAAATGAGGGGGTGTCCCTAATAAGCACAAAGGGAAGGCTCATACGAGGATACATTATAGCCAACAAAAATTAGAAGATAGCTAACTATTCTAATAGAATATTGAACCTTCATTTCAAATTCTAATATTTAAACTATATGATTGCAACATCACGTGAGGTGAATTACCACGTTCCATTGGCTATTAATACATAAGGCACTATCCTTTGGAGCGTGGCAACTTGGGAAGCTTAGCTCTCCTAATTGTGTAGCGTGCCCAAATGAACAGAATCAATCTGACACACTTTGTGGGAATGCCCAAAGACCCATTGAATATGACGGGGGGTTGGCCGCCTATTGCAATTATGCTAAGTGCAAGGCACAATCAATTAGGGAAAGTATGTTGGTTATCATGGGAGGCCCCATGTGACAGGTACGAGCATCAACAAGAGGGGATGACTTTGCTGATAAAAGCACAATAAGTTTATTTTTCCCACCATCGACAATATCCACTCAACTTCTATTACTACCAAATCCCATGTCGTCTTGGAATTGGTTAGCCCAATAACTCTTTGAACTGTATGGAAAGAGTAGTGTAGACGAGTCTTCTCCAACCAAACAATGCACATCTAGTAATGTTAACGCAAGAGATATGGAGTGAAGTTGTAGCCACTCTAAAGAGCCAATACGATCAAGGGTAGCTTCGATGGAGTTGAAAGACAATGACTAGCCTTCATCCAACAATGGTCGTCTTCTCCCTTTCTTGAGTCAGTGGGCATCCACATAAGATGGAATTATTGTGTCCCTATAGGGATTTGTATTATGTAAGGATTTTATAATTAATGGAAGGAGTTCTTTTTGGAAAAAAACCAAACTATATGATTGCTTTAATAATATTGTTCTCTTAGTCACTTGAGACATAAGTGAATATCATGTTTAATTATTCTAAAATAAACATCAAGCTTTTACTTTTCTAGATTTGGAAATACCTTGGTTAGTGTATATACCACATATGTTAGTGTTGGAATAATTACAAGATTAATCAAGACACTACATAACATGAGAAACCTTAGAGGGATCTGGTTTGAAACCACATCTTTGACCTTGGCAAAAACCAATCGATGTGTTCTCGAGTACCCTACAGATTCTTGGATATCATGAAATCTTTTTTATACATATCATGATGAAATCAATTTAGCAACCATAGACATGTTGCGTCGTTGCACAATATATTCATCATGGATGCAACAACATTATTGAGGCTAAAAACCTATCGTTGACATAGTTTTATTAAGGTAATGCTCATTAAACTTAAAGATATAATGGCATCATTAAGATCTCCTACATGATCAATATAATCTCCTTTGTTGTGTGATATTTGTTGCTATTGGTCATACACAATTCCATGACATCCACAACATGAGAAGATACATCATTTGACCTTATTGTCGATGTGAATTTCCTCAAAAGAAATATCTTTGAATGAAGTACCATGAGAAAAGAGGGAAGTTATTGAGCTTGTGTTTTTAATAAAGAAAGAATTACATACTTGTGTCTTCTTTTTATGTTCAAATGTAATTATGATTCATTTTGTTGATGAGATTGAACTTCCATTTGTTCGAATGGATGTTCTAAATGGAAAAAATAATATTTGACTCTCTTTAAGTACTTGCCAAATACCCATGTAGATGGGCCTCTTACTTGGAGATATGGCAAAGACCATGCCTTACAAAATAATTTGAGGTAAAAGGGTTTTGTTTTGAGTTCATAGGAGGAGAATGCATAACATAATTTATTCAAGAAGTAAAAGAGAGTTCCTATATTGATAAAAACAACAAAGAGGCACTAAATCACGTAAATTACCTATAATTCCTGAATGGATAAGAGATATTAGACTCCGTGAAGAAATGACGAACAGTGAATTAGAGGTAATTTACCTGAATTAACTCTTCTAGTTAACTTTACAATGTATATTAATCATTATTTCTATTTATAGGTGCAAGCTTATAGTAACACTAGCATGTGGGCATATGATCAACATCTATAAATAGGAAACCTAGATTATCTACAAATTACACAAGATTCTTGTGTTCTAACATTATTTGAGCAACATTCATGTGCATACACTAACACAATTTTAATTGAAAAACAATCTTGGATATGCGAATATTATACAAGTGATCTATGTGATGTCTTCATAAAATGAAATTGTTAATCATATTTTCTATTATCTCTTTCACTTAACATCATGATTTGTTACAGGTAATTAAACAAGTTGTTTTTTTTGTTCGAAGTACAAAGGCTCGTAAGGAATTAGCTCCAAGCCTTTATACTTTTGGTATTTGGATTTCGCTTAAGTTTTATTGGAAAGTAAAGAGCTGTATAGTTATACCAATCCATTGTCAGTGATCCTTTTTTCTCATAAGAATCCAAACTCAACTGAAAAATTATAGTGGCCAATAGTGCACATCGACCCATGATGATGAAGGATATTTTTTATTCACATAGTCTGAAACCTTTCGTTTGTAATCCAAATATCCTATGTAAATATGGGTTGGAAAGCTCGTGAAGAGAGCTACCTTTAGCTTTTTATATCTCTAAATATGAAGCTTTGGTGAGGGAGATATGACGATTAGAAGGTCACTGTGTTATAGCTAACAATAGGAGATAAAGAATTTCTACAAAAAGCGTGAAAAAGAGAGGAAGGAGGAAGAATAAGAAGATTATAATTGATATACTTGTCTTCTTGGCCTATGTGGACAGTTTACTGCGATATGCCCTCGTCCTCCAGAGTAAAGATATAATCGATTTGCTAGACGTTGTTGCTTTTCTTCTTCTGACAATGGTCCACGACAACGTGTGGTGTCAATTTCCATTGGTGTTGGAGTATTTGCCATAGATGCATTATATGACTCCCTTGCAAATAGTTTTGTTATGACTGAGGCATATCTGGGTTCCGACCTGGTCCTTGGTATTTGTAACTGGCATTCCGAACATCGTTCGAAAAGCTAGTTATCGCATCGTACCATTCGATTGCTTGCCTCTATTACTGATTTTGTTTCTTTGGGGAAAGTCAGGAGTAATTCTTTGACATAATTTCGTAGGCTGTATAGAAATGGCTCCATCAATGCTTGATCATCCCAAGGGATATCGGAAGGGAGTAGATGGAAATTTGCAGCGTAAGCAGAGGTTGGATGATCACCTTGACATAATCGTCAGATTTTGTTGATTGCCGTCCGTATGCTATCAGTATCTCCAAAACATGCATTAAACTCGCTTATAAAATCTTCAAAATTATTTAGTAATGGAGATATTTTTTCTAACAACGGAGTGAACCATGCCAAAACTGAGCCGCTCAGCAACATGCCTACTAGACCCACTCATGATGGATCGGTGGGATATCGGGAAGGATCCATTTGAATGACTAATCGTACCTGATTAAGGAATCCTTTGAATTGTGAATGCGTTCCATCGAATTTCATAGGAAGGCCAATCTTGGGCTCTTTATGAATCCCTTGAGTACTTGGTCCTTGTTGTTGCAATGCTACAATGGTTGCTTCAAGTTGTTGCACACATAATGCTAGCTCCCCATGTTGTTGTTGCGCTTGCTGCTTTTCTAAAGAGATTTGTTGAAGATCCCCCAACAACCGTTGACTTTCTTGTTCCAATGCGACGAACCTTTCTTTCAAGCACTGCAGCTTTGAGAAAACAGATTGGTATTCTTGACTACAAACAGATGCCATCATATGAAGGGAAGGAGGGATACTAAAGATAGAGGAGAAGAATGAGGATTAGTACTAAGAAGGGAAAGAGTGTGCGAGAATCATGAGAGAGGAGAGAGTGAGAGTGAGAGTGAGAGAGAGATAATGATGACAACAAGAAGTATATTATATTATATGGAGAAAGATACAAGAACAACTAGGAGGCTTAAGACTGGCGTTGAACCGAATTGGTTCTCAATAATGCCATGTACCTCTTTTTATAGTGTGCTTAGGAGTATTCTTAACATTTCTAGAATGTTCCAGAGAAATTTAGAATATACATGGATTTCCTAGGTGAAATAATAAATGAAAACAATATTCTTCGTATTACAATGTATAGCTTAATGGTAGGGCTTCAACCCATGTGACACAAGATCATGGGTAGAAACCCTTTTGAAGACATACCATGCTATATCATGACACACAGTGTCCTTTGAGAAGACAAGGAGGTTTAGGACAAGGTATCTATCAAGTTCAAGGAGGTTCAAATTCCCTTAACAACCATGCAAATAACAATAGTCAAGTTTCTAGTGATGGACGACCATTGCCAATGGCTCAAGTTCCAACTATACCTCCCAATGTAAATCTTCTTGATTTTATGTATGATACTGACAATGATTGTGATGTTGTTCCAATCAAGAGAACTAGAGCAACCAATAAGGGCAAAGAGGTGGAAGGGGACTTGTTGAGCGGCAAGCTCAACCGGAGCCGGATCGGCTGAATAAGTTGGAGCCGGTAAGCGAGACGGATCGGGCGAAACGGATCGGTATGATGGTGAGCAACCGAACCGGCAAGCAGTGGAGGCCGGGTGCAATCTGTAACCGGAAGTCCAATCGGAAGCCTAGTATAGGATAGACTACTAGGTAGCTATAGTCTCGTAGTAAGTGCCAGATGCTCGTGTGAGCATTGAAGTACATGGTACTTCTGTCAGTCCCAAGAGGACTTGTATAAATAGTGCTACTTAGCACAGTGTGTGTACAGAGTCTAGATATAATTTTGAAATTGTGTTCTGCTCTCTCTGTCTCTGTCTCTGTCTCTCTCTCTCTCTGTTGTTCTCTGTTTTACGCTTCCGCAAACACTTACGTTTACATGGTATCAAAGCACTAGGGTTGAGAACCTTTGCTGCAGACATTTACTCTTGAGAAGAAAACCCTAACAGGTTGAAAACAGACACAGTAGAAGACATGGATAGAGGCATGGCTACGTCGCTCCCGGTGGAGAAGCTCGACAGGAGCAACTACGCATCCTGGTCTTACAAGATGCACCAGTACCTGCTTGGACACAGGTACTGGAGTTATGTCGAAGGAGCGAATGATGCGGCGCCCGACTCGGCACACAAGGACTTCCCGGTATGGGAACAAGCGGCAAGCAGGGTGATGTACTGCTCCGCGTCCAGTGTCGGCGATCAGCTGCTCAGCCACATCCATGATGCCAAGACACCGAAGGACGCTTGGGGGAACCTGAAAAAGGTTTTTGCCGCAAGCACCACTGCCCGGAAGCTGCAACTGAGACAGGAGTTGAGCAATGTTCGACAGAAGAACATGTCCGTGGCAGGCTACACGGGCCGGATAAAGGAGATCTGCGACTCGCTTGCCTCTATCAATGTTACCGTAGAGGAAGACGAGATGGTGCAGGTATGCCTCGGAGGCCTGGCGTCCAAGTTCGGAGCGTTCCGGACTGCGGTGTGTACAAGGGAGAATACCCCCTCATTCTTCGACTTACAGTCGATGCTCCTTGTAGAGGAGAACCACGCCGGTGCATCTACCAGTGCATCCCCAGACAACCGAATGCTGTACACGGGAACGGATCGGCTCCATGGGCGTGGTGGAAGAGGTGGGTCGGCACGCAATGGAGGCGGCCGGCAAGAGCAGGAACGGAGGCACTATGAGCGTGCCGACAACAATTTCGGGATTTCCACAAGTAGGGGGAGTCAAGGCGGTGCCGGAAGCCGGCAAGACAAATCCGCTACGGAATGCTGGTACTGTGGCAAAAAGGGCCACAGGGAAAGTGAGTGCTGGAGAAAGCGTGCCGATTCGGACAAATCCGGATCCGGCAAGACCGGTAAGGATGGCCGGCAAAACTCGCACTACGCAAAGGGATCAGAAGGATCCGGAACCGGAAAGGCCGGTAAGGGGCCAACCTTGGTGATGAATCACAAGGCAAACTCAATGAAGAAGACCACTTCCAAAACGGAGGAAGTGTGGTATGTTGATTCCGGCGCGTCGAACCACATGACGAGCCACAAAGAGTGGTTCTCCTTTCTGGAGAGACCGGATCAACCAGGAGTAGTCGAAACCGGAGACGACACTCCTCACCCAATCGTGCACATCGGAGAAGTCCCTCTAAGCCACGTCGGACAGAAAGGGAAGCTGATGAACGTGTTACACGTTCCGACGATCACGAAGAACCTGGTGTCTGTCGGTCAGATTGTCGACCAGGGGATGCAGGTGCAGTTTACGCACCTCGGGTGCTTCATTGAGGATGAGGGCGAAGTCATTGCGCAAGGGCGCAGAGACGGGAGGATGTTTATCCTCGACACCAATGAATTTGGCACCGCTCTGTTCGTGAAATGACAGAAGGTCGAGTCGGACATCGACCTGTGGCACAAGCGGATAGGCCACGTCAACTACCGAAGGCTTCAAGATCTGCAAACGAAACAAGTCGTTTTCGGTTTGCCGAAGTTCAGCGGCCGGAGAGCCAAAATTTGTGAAGCCTGCCAACCTGGGAAGCAACATCGGCTGCCATTCCCCACCAAACGGAACCGGAGCCGTAACAAGCTCGATCTCATCCATTCGGATGTGTGGGGACCGTCACAAAGTGTAAGCCTTGGCGGGAGCCGATACTTCGTCTCCTTCATCGACGACTATACTCGGCATACTTGGATCTACCTCATTGAGCGGAAGAGTGAAGTCTTCGACTGTTTCCGGAGCCTCCAGAAGATGGTGGAACGGGAATCGGAGAGGAAGATCAAATGCCTTCGGTCGGATGGTGGAAAGGAATATTTTTCCGGCCAATTCACTAGTTATCTGCAGCAGAAGGGAATTTGGCGAGAGTTCAGCTGCAAATACACACCGGAGCAAAACGGTGTGGCCGAAAGGAAGAACCAGACACTCGTCGAAGCGGCGAGGGCAATGCTGGAGGAAAAGAGCATGCCCCGGTTCTACTAGGTAGAGGCGGTTCAGACGGCCGTCTACATACAAAACCGCATTGGTGACAAGGTGTCAGCTCATGAGCTGTATTTCGGGCGCAAGCCGAACTTAAGACACCTTCGGATATTCGGCAGCATAACGTATGTGCATGTGCCGGATCAGAAGCGGAGAAAGCTGGATGCAAAATCGGAAAAATGCATCCTAGTCGGCTATGCTCAAGAGCAAAAGGGGTATAAGTGCTATAACCCCCGGACGAAGGAAGTCCGGGTTAGCCGGGATGTGGAGTTCGACGAATCGGCATCTTGGTACTCCGTACCGACTCCGACTTCCGATCCCGACCCAATGCCGGAGGATCAGGCCAGTGAGCCTGAATCAGCCCTGGCAGAGGATGATGAAGCCGGGACTCAAGATGAGAGTTCGGAATCGTTTCGGTTGAGTGGACCGAACGAGCGACTGAGTCGGTTGGACCAGTCGGATGAAGAGACGGCAAGTGTTGGAGACTCTGCCGTGCTCTCCCCGCGCAAGGAACCAAGGAAACGGTTCACGCGCAAAGAGAAGGGGAAGAGGAAGATGCCGGAATTCGAAACCGGCAAAGATGAGTCGGATCGGTGCGTATCCGACTCCGGAAAGGAGAAAGGCGGATCTTCGGCAACGAAGACCGAACTGGCCAAGAAGGGCCTCAAATCAGGTGACGGTGCGCTGCGCCGATCAACCCGCCAGAAGAATCCCGTCATGCGGTACGGGTACAATGAATACATGGCGCATCATTATGCGTACATGACTAAGGTAATAGAAGTACGTGAGCCGGAGAGCTACGTAGAAGCGGCAAAGGACGCAAATTGGCGTGCCGCTATGGATGAAGAAATGCGCGCACTCGATGCCAACGAAACCTGGGACCTAGTTGATCCTCCCCGTCACTGTAAACCGATCGGATGCAAGTGGGTGTACAAGGTCAAGCACAACGCCGACGGTTCTGTTAACTGGTACAAAGACCGGTTAGTGGCGAAGGGATACGTGCAGACCCACGGAATCGACTACGACGAGATCTTCGCTCCTGTGGCGAAGATGACGACGGTTCGTGTGGTACTGGCGGTTATTGCGGCAAGGGGGTGGCATCTTCACCAGATGGATGTGAAGAACGCGTTCCTTCAAGGAGAGCTTGAAGAAGAAGTCTTTATGACTCAGCCCCCCGGATTTCAATCGGAGATGAACAAGTCGGCGGTATGCCGACTGAAGAAGTCGCTTTACGGCTTGAAGCAAGCCCCCTGAGCTTGGAACGCGAAGATCACGCACCGGTTGCGTAAGCTGGGGTTTGCTGTCTCTAAGTCGGACTCTTCATTGTTCATCCAGCAAGGCTCTGACGGTCTGGTATGTATACTCTTGTATGTGGATGATTTAGTCATCACCAGACCGGGTCTTCCCGAAATCAACCGCGTCATGTCCCAGTTGTCGGACGCATTCGAAATGAAGGACCTGGGGGACCTTCATTATTTTCTTGGGATCGAAGTGATCCGGACCCCCGACGGCATATTGCTCTCACAACGACATTACGTGTTGAATATGCTGTATAAGTTCGGCATGACGGATTGCCGACCTGTCTCCACACCCCTGGACCGGAACCAGAAGCTCCGTCCCAACTTCGGACCGGCCTGCAATGAGAAATGGTTCCGACAGGTTGTGGGAAGCCTGATCTACTTAACCATCACCCGACCCGACATCAGCTATCCGGTCGGCATGGTAAGTCAGTTCATGCAGAAGTCGACCGTGGAGCACCTTCAGTGCGCGCAACGAATATTACGGTATGTCAGTGGCACTAAGGACCGGGGACTGCTATACCGGCGAGGTATACCCGAAGAGCTTGTCGGTTACACAGATGCTGACTGGGCCGGCGATGCGTCTGATCGCCGCTCCACTTCCGGATACATGTTCTCCATAGGTAGCGCGGCCATTGCGTGGAGCAGCAAGAAGCAGCCCACAGTGGCTTTGTCAAGCACTGAGGCTGAGTACCAGGCCGCTACCATTGCCACTTGTGAAGCCATCTGGCTTCGGCGACTGCTGCGAGACTTGCGGATCGAGGTACCGATCCTGATTCCGATTTACTGCGATAACATGAGCAGCCTACAGCTCGCCAGGAACCTTGTGTTCCATGCTCGCACAAAGCACATCGAGGTGCACTACCACTTCGTGCGTGAGCGGGTCCTGAGCGGTGAAATTGACCTACGGTATGTTCATACGGATCGGCAAGTTGCCGACATCTTCACCAAGCCGCTCGGATCGGACAAGTTGCAGCACTTTACCGACATGCTTGGTATTCAGCATCTCGATGTGCCGCACTTGAGGGGGAGAAGCAAGGGCAAAGTCTCTATCGAAACGGGCAAAGGCAAAAAAATTGTTGAACCCGTCGGTAAGAGGAGAGCCGGAAGAAGAGGAGACAAGAAGATGAAGGAAGCCGAGTCGACGAAGGAAGTCGACACATCCGAACAGGTCGGAGCAAGCGGCTGTGAAGAAGAGTTGTGCACTTAGGAAGAGAAGTGCATGCTGTGCGGAGGTCATCACGACGGTACTGACCATGATGCGGAGTCGAATGAAGAATTTGATTTCGGTTCACCGGTTGAAGAAGCCGAGGGAAGCATGGAGAAGGCCAAGACTCGGAAGTGGTCCGATGTGGTGAGAGGCCTAAAGCCGGAAGTCGAATCGGAGTGTACCGATTCGGACAAGAGCTGGAACGAGTCGGAGACAGCTGACTCGGATCAACAGATGGATCCGGATGAGTTGGATCGACTGAAGGCCAAGAGGACACGGACACAGCGGAAGTCGATGCCATCGTGGGAGAACCGACGGATCGGCAAGCGCCGGAGTTACAACAACGTGAGTGCTGAGATGGGCCTATTGAGCAGACATGCCGACCGAGAGGGTCGAGGCGCGCAGAACCAAAGGGGTCGCGGCAAACGGGACCGGACCGGACGAGGAGCGCGAGCAAGGCGGAGTGACGCCAGGAGAAGTCGGTTAGAAGAACCGACTGCCACAGAGGTCGACACTACGACCCCACCTCAGGTTGAGCTTGAGGGGGAGTGTTGAGCGGCAAGCTCAACCGGAGCCGGATCGGCTGAATAAGCCGGAGCCGGTAAGCGAGACGGATCGGGCGAAACGGATCGGTATGATGGTGAGCAACCGAACCGGCAAGCAGTGGAGGCCGGGTGCAATTTGTAACCGGAAGTCCAATCGGAAGCCTAGTATAGGATAGACTACTAGGTAGCTATAGTCTCGTAGTAAGTGCCAGATGCTCGTGTGAGCATTGAAGTACATGGTACTTCTGTCAGTCCCAAGAGGACTTGTATAAATAGTGCTACTTAGCACAGTGTGTGTACAGAGTCTAGATATAGTTTTGAAATTGTGTTCTACTTTCTCTATCTCTCTCTCTCTCTCTCTCTCTCTCTCTCTGTGTTGTTCTCTATTTTACGCTTCCGCAAACACTTAGGTTTACAGGACTCAAGTAACTCTCAAATAGAGAAAAAGCTAAGGAGTCTAAGATGGATCATCCTTCAAAAAGGCGTCATTCAAGAAGAAAGATCAATATGGAGGCCATGCCCATGGGGAAAGTGTTTGACGAGAAACGAATCATCATTCCACACTAAGGCATGTGCTGAAATACATAGTTCGGAAACACAGAACGGAAACGCAGATGAAAGTGTACGCATATTTTACGTGGAAACCCTAAAGTAGGAGAAAACCACGGAGAAGGGAGCTTCACTATACAGGGGATATACAATAACGAGATTAGAGTACAACACTCTCTGCACTGAGTGTATCAGCCGCGCAGGGTTCTTGGCGTATGCGGTTACAGAACATAGCTATGGCGCCGCTCACACAGACTCCCCTCACGTTCTCACACTTCTCTATCATTAACTACAACAGAGGATCACACACACTATTCTCACAATCTCTCACTACATTCTGTTTGCCCTAGCTGTATTTATACTAATACACTAAATGGGCTATTTACAATCTTGGCCATGATTATTATCCAATGATAATAATAATATTAGTCTTACTAATCAGCCGATTCATTCGTCGACTGTCGGGTCGGTCTGATTAGTCGACCTGGTCATCGACCATCCGGTCGGCCCGACTAGCCGGTCGTGTGTTCGACCTCGATTAACTCTCTCTGAGTTGACTCCTCAACTGTCGGCTCTCTTCGAGCAGTCGACTCCTCCCACTAGAGGGACATATTCCTAACAAACTCCCCCGTCACTCCTGTGGGGAGGAGTCCGTTATTCTCATCCTCTGTCGACAGACTCTAAGTCAGTCCATCGATAGGTTCTTTGCAAGCATGTCGGATCCATTGTCGTCAGTATGGATCTTCATGAGGGTAAACTAGTGATACCTTCGACTTTCTCTCGTAGCTAGTGATACCTTCGCTATATGTGCTTGGTCTGGGAGTGATATGCAACATTCTTGGCTAGATGTATGGCACTCTAGCTGTCACAGTGAAGCAATAAATCTTTTTGATTCATCCCCAGCTCGCTGAGAAAGTTTCTCATCCAAATCAACTCCTTGCCGGCCTCTACCGCTGCCATGTACTCTGCCTTTGTGGTCGACAAGGCTACAAATTTCTGTAGTCGTGACTGTCACGACACTGCTCCCCCTGCATAGGTCATCATGTACCCTGACATGGATTGGCTTGAGTCCACATCTCCCAACATGTCCGAGTCGGTAAACCCTTCGAGCATGGGTTTTTCGACACCATACTTAAGACACACACCCGAGGTGCCTTTTAAGTACTTGAGTATCCATTTCACTGCTACCCAATGTTCTCGTCCTGGATTACTCATGTATCGGCTTACTGTTCCCACAACAAATGCTATGTTTGGTCTCGTGTAGACCATAGCGTACATTAGACTGCCGACGGCTGAGGCATATGGTACTTTCCTCATCTCAACCTTTTCTTTCTCCCCTCTCGGGCATTGCTTTGCATTTAACTTGCAGTTAGTCAACAACACAAAGCCGACCGGCTTTGCTTTTGACATGTTGAATCTTTCTAGGATCTTAGTCAAGTATTTCTCTTGTGAAAACCACCCCACTTTCTTAGTTCTATCTCAAACTATGTACATGCTTAAGATCTGTCTAGCTGGTCCAAGATCTTTCATGTCAAACGATATGCCTAGAGCTTTCTTCAAGCTTCTGATCTTCGTTGTATCTTGACCGACTATCAACATGTCATCTACATATAACATGAGAATCAAGAAGTCACCTTCGTCGTACCTTTTGACGAACACACAATGTTCAGCCTGTGTTTTCTGGAACCTATGTTCCACCATGAAGGACTCAAACTTCTTGTACCATTGGCATGGAGCTTGTTTCAACCCAGACAAGCTTTTCTTCTGTCGATACACCATGTTCTCTTTCCCTTCCTCCACAAAGCCTTCAGGTTGTTGCATGTAAATGTCTTCATCCAACTCCCCGTGCAAGAATGTCGTCTTGACATACAACTGTTCGATCTCCAGATCCATGTTGGTAGCTATGCTCAGAACAATTCTAATGGATGTCATCTTCATGACAGGAGCGAATATTTCCTCAAAGTCAACGCCCTTTTTTGTTGGAAACCCTTCACCACAATACGGGCTTTATACCTAGGCGCACTGTCGACCTCTCTAGTCTTCACCTTGTAGACCCATTTGTTCCTGGGTGCTCTCTTACCTTTCGATAATTCTACCAGGTCGTAGGTGTAGTTTTCATGCAAGGAGTGCATCTCATCTTTCATCGTGCTCAACCATTTCTCTCTGTGGTCTTCGGCAATGGCTTCATCATAGCACTCTAGCTCACCGTCATTAGTCAAGAGGATGTACTTGACAGGAACTGTACGCTCCGTATACGCAACGCTCGGCCACAACCGAGCTTAGAATCATACACAGAAAACGGGAAATAAAACATGACACAAAGACGAGAAGGGTACACAGGATGTTTACGTGGAAAACCCAAACTTAGGGAAAAACCACGGCAGCCCACAGGTTGCAAACTATCACTATGTTAGTATGTACAACAGTGAGTTCACGGAGGCAACGACCTCGTGCTCACGATCCTCGCCACAAGCGGCAGTTACAACAGAGGCAACAACCTCTTTCTCTCTCTCTCTCTATGTGTACACAGTTACGCGCTCTCTCTCTCTCCTTGCACCAACAAGAATGACAACAACAACAAAAGTTTGCCCTAAGTCATATTTATACTAATATGACTTTTTGGCTATTTACAAATATAGCCATGATGGACTCTCGGAAAACATATTTACGAATATGTGTCTTTATCCGGTGAGCACTCCTCACCGGGTCTGCACCATCCGGCTCTCCGTAGCCGGGTACTCCTCATCCGGTTCTCACCGGGTCTGCACCATCCGGCTCTTCGTAGCCGGGTACTCCTCATCCGGTTCTCACCGGGTCTGCACCATCCGGCTCTCCGTAGCCGGGTACTCCTCATCCGGTTCTCACCGGGTCTGCAACATCCGGCTCTCCGTAGCTGGGTACTCCTCATCCGGTTCTCACCGGGTTTGCACCATCCGGCTCTCCATAGCTGGGTACTCCTCATCCGGTTCTCACCGGGTCTGCACCATCCGGCTCTCCGTAGCCGGGTACTCCTCATCCGATTTCGGCCTTGGGTCTGTCGGCCTCGGCCGAGTTTGCTTATCAGCACTGTTCTTCTCCCTTCCCATCCGGAGGGACCTGTCTCCCAACAGTATTGACTAGCATATGTTATTGGTGCTCTCCTTTCTCTGAGTGGGTTTCTCCTTCCACTCATTGTCGGCTCTCGTTCAGGTGTCTCTCCTGACTCTCCTCTTTGTTTGGGTTCCTAGATGTCAATCAGCTTCTGAAGGTTGGACGACTCCAACTCGTATTCTTCGATTGATCTTAATAGCTCTGCCAACTCAGACTCATAGTCGGTCGGTCTCTCCAAGTCGACCAACTCGGAATCGGCTGTGCCGACTGCCTGCCTCCGAACAACTAGTTGTGCCGGTTCACTTGGCCTCAAGTCGATAGTAGTGGAGGTTGATTGGTTAGTCGATTCCAACTTCTCTTGCTTCAAGTCCTCTATGGTCTTGTCTTCCAAGAAGACTACATCCCGACTCCTCACTACCTTCTTGTCGACTAGGTCCCATAGCCTATAGCCAAACTCATCTTTCGAGTATCCCATAAATATGCATGGTTTTGACTTACTGTCGAGCTTTGACCTCTGATCCTTAGCTACATGCATGTACACTAGGCATCCGAACACCCTCAGGTGTCGGTAGGAGACATCCTTTCCTGCCCACACCCTCTGTGGGACATTGTTGTCTGTCGGAATAGTAACCGACGGACAGAAGCGCAGAAATATTAGAATATAGTAAAATCGTAAGAAATGCATGTAACGGTTCACGCGGGAAGCGTGAACGGCTAAAAGAACCTAGGTATATAAAGGGCAGAAATCCTCTGTAAGAGGTAGCGTGTAATTTTGATGCATAGAGCGTTATTCTAATAGAATACTATCTTCCCTGATTTCTATGCATATTTGTGGTTCTATCTACTGTGTTCTTTGTTCTCTGTGGCGGGCTGTAATCGTAAAGGTGTAGGCGTAATTGCGGATCCTAAGTGTACTTCCTAAGGAGTTCGGTTGTAGCCGTCTCCCCTTATACGCTACTAGGATACGGGGAAGTATCCCATTATGTATTATGGTACGACGGTACCAT
Source organism: Azolla caroliniana (assembly GCF_043228905.1). Classification (NCBI taxonomy): domain Eukaryota; kingdom Viridiplantae; phylum Streptophyta; class Polypodiopsida; order Salviniales; family Salviniaceae; genus Azolla; species Azolla caroliniana. The sequence continues at coordinate 6,456,598 of NW_028230455.1, read as the reverse complement.
TCCTTGCAACACAGTCACCTTGAGGTCTAGGTTGAAGAACCGACCGTAGATAGTGTTCCAAATTGGTAACACGTTTGGTACGCTTGGTGATCTGTGTCTTCTCACAGACGAACAACGATGAATGGATGTTTAGCTGTAGACGTCCTAGAGAACCAACACGACACGACCGACCAGTCACAAGGTCCATCACACACCAGGCAAAGGAACGCGCAAGGCAAAAACCTCGTGTTAGTGACCTCAGTGATATCTGTCAGGACCACAAAATCGCCTTCCCGCTCACCAAATACCCCGGTGACACGCAGGCAATTCCGTCACCACACAAGTACGGTGGTTTTCCCCTGCCCATTGTAGTGTCCAGCATGGCCTTCTCCTATCCCCGCTTCAACGGCGAAACAGACGCCACAACCCACATTCGCCTATTCCTGAATGTCTGGAATGCGAATCGCATGGCGCAAAGACTTCCAGAAGAGCTAATGCACCAGTCCAAAATGATAGAGTTTGGATTAACGCTCGATGGTAGAGCTGTGTTTTGGCATTCGCAAATGGATCTGCCAGCAATCACGACCTTTAACTAGCTGCAGTCGGCCTTTCTCCGGTTCTTTCATCGGAGGGTGCTGCAATGCGAAATCCTCGGGCAGTTCTATACAATCAAACAGTTGCTAGCTGAAACTGTCGCAGACTTCAGTTTACGCTTCCAAAATTTGTGGCGGAAATTAGAATGGGGCTCGATAGAGGATGAGGCTCGGGAGACATTTCTGGTAGCCTTACGATGACCGATATGGACGACGCTCAACAACAATAGCGTGAAAAGGATTTTACGGCCGGGAAGGCGGTATTAGTTTTTCAAACACGCATGGGGAAAATGCTAAGAAAATTAAGATTCCGCTGGACAGGCCCATACTAGATAGTTGGAGCGGAAAACAACACATTTCAACTTGGCACCTTGGCCGGAGAAGTGCTCCGACAAAAGGTGAATGGGTTTCGCTTTAAACCCTACCTGGGGCCTACGCCTTAACTCGTTCCCCGCAGGACAGGACAAAACCGGCGAATCCGCGGAGTAAGTATAGGGCCCTACTTGTACTATAGTGTAAAAATAATATTGTATGTAACCGTTACAAAAAAGAAAAAAAGAGAAAAAAAGAGGAGATAGTGACGCTATTAAAAGGACTTGATGCATGCACAAACTTCTAGAGCAAGAACATGTGGCACCACGATGGCTCACAGACCAATGAACCCTAGGCCACAAAAAGAAGAAAATAGAAGGTTTTCTGCACAGAACAGAAACCAACCTTCTAACTCTCATCGCTCTCATCGCTCCCCTCACTCACCTTCCTCTCCGCCATACCACAGAGCTCAAGTTCACCATAGCCACCATACCTCACCCACTATCCACGAATCTCACCCTCCTACAATGCCGATCCCTATTTCTGCCGCCTTGCATAGATGGCTCGTCGAAAAGCGCCTGGATGGATACATCAAAGTCGCCGAGGGACCCGCTCATCCTGAAGCCCTGGACATCGCCAGGAAACTCAATATAGACACAGTCACCAACTCTTCCATCCGGAAGAAGCTTGACCTGTCATTGCTCGGAGAAAGACATTTCGACATTCCTCCTGCGGAAACTTTGCAGAGATATTTCGGGGCATATTCGGCGTCCGCCAAGACATATAGGACGAAGGAAATCCCCAATCCCTTCTTTCACAAAATAGCCAAGTTCTTGTTGGAAGTCGAATGCGTGCATGTAAATGCCTATGGGATGCCAAAGCAGAAGGCAAGCATCATCATTGATACCTTCGAAGGGCGCGCGGTTGATTGGGGGATCATTATGGGACCAGCGTTACGGGAAGGCTTGCACGCGTATCATGGCAGCAAAAAGCTAAGGCCAATCATACAATAGTATCTGATGATACTATTCCCACCCCGAGGTCTGCTCGCACCACAACCCAGCAAACCCATGCCGCCGCCACGTTCTGCGAAACGGAGGTTAGCGGAGTTGGCCACCATGGAATGGGAGGATGAGCCCCAATCAGCCTAGGCCAACATGCAGACAACACAGGAAGAATGACCGGAGCGCAGGGAGGAATCCCTACATGAGCAGGAAACCAAGCAACGTCTAGAAAGCCCGAGGCTGAAACGGCGGAGGCTGGACATGAAAAATGGGCGCGGATTAGTTAAAGACACACTCGCAGCCACAGAGACGACTGGCGTGGTCAACAGTTCCGAAGCTACGGAGCTGAACACCACTTTCGAAATAATCCGGGAACCACGATCGATCATTATGGCCTAGTCACAGCGGGGGAAAGGCATATTTACGGCAGAATGCAAGGTCCTGAAGTATCCGGACACAACCCATGAGTTCGGTGCACTATTACAGTTCGGAACTACTTACGAACTCATGGATATTTTGGCAATGCAACAAATAAAAGTCTCACAACAAATGGCCGAGGAGCACGCAGAACAATAAATGATTGAGCGCGTTGTCGTGCCTTTCGGCGCCAGATCGTTTGCGTGAGTCGGGTGGGAACCACTGGGGTTATGGACTAGGAAAAAGAAGAATATGAGATAAGGCTAGTAATGAATAGATTATTAGAAAGAGAGATAGAAATTTCGTGAATCCCACGAGTGTATTGTATTCGATTAATCAATATTTAGATAAGAATATGTATTTAGATTGAAAGAAAGATATAAGAAACTTGTGAATCCCACAAGTATAGATTATATTATTTTTGTGAATCCCACGATTATATTAATTGGTGTTTTAGGAAATATATCCAATTTCCCAAATATTTTTCACACACCTATTACATTGTGCTCCTCATCCTTATATAAAGATGAGAGAGTCTTTTCCAACCCATGCTTTTTCTCTAACTATAGACTCCATGCTTTTTCTGTCGATAGACTACATGCTTTTTCTAAAAGTGATCATGCGTTTTTTATTATCTAACTATAGCTTTTTTTTATCTAGAAAATATACGTGAAATAAAGCTTCTATGTGGGATGTCTACTTTTTAACACTAATGAAATGCTAGTGTAATGGTAAGACATTACATTATTAACATGGAGGTGCAAGGTTCGAATCTTGCCCTATGCATGTTATATATATTTTAATATTTTCTACTATTTATTCATATTTATTAAATCGGTACTTTATAAGTTTTTCACGTAGTGTACGAAATACACTACGACATCGCGCTAACACAAATGGCGGAAAGCGATGATGAAGGGCCGCTAGCCAGAGTAGGCAGACAACGGAACATCGGGATACGTCGAATGGGAATTGAACTACCCCCATTTAATGCGGCCCTCGTCGAGGTTCATAGCAAACTAGCTTAGGTCAGTCTTGGCGCCAAGGATATGGCGATTAAAAACGAAAATGTTTGGAAAACGGTTAAACAAACCCAAGCTGAGCTACAAAAGGCCAACGAACGCATCGCGGAGTTGGAACGTAACGCAACTACGGCGCAACAGGCATCTCGACCAACAGACACCACCGCCGAGGCCCAATCCCTGAGAGAAGAGGTTGAAGCCCAAACCGCCATTGCCTCAAAAGCAAAGAGCGTCGTGCAGTTGGCGGAATCCGAGATTGACTGCCTCGGCTCCGAACTTCGCTAATCCTCTGACAAAGAAAAGGACATCTGGGCCAAAGGCTGAAAGGCAGTGAAGGCCCTCGAAGAAAAACTTGAAGCGGAGGCAACAGAGCACACCCGCACGAAAGAAGAAAACTCCAAACTACGGGAGGAAGCGCAAAAATCGGATACGGCAATCACGAGACTTCCAGCGTTATTGGAATAGAAGAAAGCGTGGTTCGACGAGCAGCTTGTACGGGAACAGGAGGTGAGGCATCAGGTCGAAATCTACCTGAACAATGAAATGGGAAAGCTGGAGGAATTACACTCCAAGGAGTCTCAGTTATGGGCAGGAATGAGGAGCAATTATGAGGAAGCGGCGGCGGTCAATAAGCAAGAAATCGAAAACCTCAAGAAAACCGTGGAAGAAGTGCGCAATCGCTACCAAGCAATAACCGACAACGTGTGCATACTTCTTCAAACAAATCGGGAGAGGTTTACGACGCAATTACAAGCGGCACTAGACAAACGTTGGATGGCGTGGGTTGCACAAGCGGCGGAGTTGCATACTTACCGGGCGGTCTGGGAGAACCGAAGGAAAGACGGTCGAGGTTTCTACAAACTCAATGAGGAAAGCATTGCGGCAGTACGCGAGGACCTAGCGCAGAATTATCGCACGCTAGTGGACCAACACTCCAAGGAACTCGCGCAGCTACTAGACGATTTTGGCGAAAGTCAAGAGGACATGTTTCACCAAATCATGCAAGTCGATAGTACGTGACCAAACAAGGAATCCATCGCGATACCAGTAAGTGATACTGCCGAACAAGAGGAGCCTCAGCCCACATCACTGGAAATAACAACTACGGTAGGCAGCACGGAACAACGAGCGGAGCCCCTCGCGATACCGGAAAGTGAGACCGCCGAACAAGACGAACCTCAACTCCATTCACCGAAGCGTACGACTACGACCGGCAACACGGAGGAAGTTACGGACAAGACAGAGCCTCAACCTCCCGAGAGGCCGCGGATGGATGAGCCTACCACAGTAGAACGGGAGGAGCCAATAGAGCCCGGACCGCCCACACAGGGAGACATTAACACCATGGAAAGCCCCACCGAGCACGTACAAGACATGGAACCGCGCAACGACGCGCCTACGAACACTACGCCATCCCCAGACCAGGACATCGGGGCGGAACCAAACATCCAGGCCATTTTGGAGGAAGATTAAAGGGGTGGGTCTGACGTGCCATGGCACTGTCCCACAGGCGTGCCAGGGGCTGTCCGCCAGAATAGTAACCGACGGACAGAAGCGCAAAAATATTAGATATAGTAAAAGCGTAAGAAACGCATGTAACAGTTCACGCGGGAAGCGTGAACGGCTAAAAGACCCTGGGTATATAAAGGGCAGAAATCCTGTGTAAGAGGTAGCGTGTAATTCTGATGCATAGAGCGTTATTCTAATAGAATACTACATCCATGTACTAGTAAAAGTCACTGTACCACTAGTCAGTTAGCCAGTCTGAACCTATATCTATTTGTCTGTCTCACCCACTCCGTTAATCATGATCTTTGTTCAACCTTACCTTCTTCCTTCCCTGTCGTGGACCATGGGTATGGCAGTGCTTCACGAGATCATTCCTTGATTCACCGTTTATTCGACCACTTCTGCACTACCTCTGGTGCTTCGATTCTACTCTTCCCTCGCTGCATGCATATCATCATCATGTGCCTTCTCTGGGCATACACCCAACCCTAATCTTGGTTTGTGCTATAGCCTCTTCTTGATTCGTTCATTTCTCTGCCTATTCCAAAGCTTGGCACTACAACTAGTAATAATGATGATGTGAAAATCGAAGGATCAAAGATTTGCGAGCTCAAAGAAGTTATGCGAGATCAGAATATTGATGATGCAGAAGAAATGAAGAAAATATGTCCACATGGGAAGAAAAGAAATCCCATGACTGGGAGACATCAGATTATAGTGTTAATGTTGAGGGGCAATAGTGCAATTGGATTCAAGAAGTAAAAGTTTGAAGGAAACCAAATCAGAATCTGGTGTATTTTCTGCGCTGGAAGCTGAGGACAAGGCTATTTGTGAGATACAAGTCATTCAGTCACTCATAAGTTGAGCAAAAAGCGCCAATAGACGTGTGGCGGGAGGACCTCCAGCGCAAAGCTGAGGTAGCCGAGCAAGAGGGTGGATGGCAGGACAGGAGGTCCGGTAGCCGACAGACAGACAGACAGACAGTGGTGGCGACAACCGATGGATGGCTGCGGCAGGACAGGGCCAAAGCCAGCCAAAGGAGAGAGACGGCCAAGTGACAGTCATTTGGAGGATGACGCCAGCAGACGGTCCAGCAGGACTAGCTGAACGGCCGAGATATTGAGGCCGAAAGACGACGGCCCGAACGGAGCCGGCCATAGCATAGGCACGGTTGAGAGATGGCCCACGTCCGGTAGAGGGCTGGAACGTCACAGCCAACAGGCCGGTCAAACAAAGATATCCGGCGGACAGCGGATGGAGCCAACTGGCCAAGGCAGATGGCTACAGACAGAGCCGGTCGCCGGACAGTCGGCGAGACCGCCGACCGACAACTATACGGTGGACAGACGGCGGATGGAGCCGACTGCCGGACAAGAACGCCATCGGACAACCGGCGGGTGGAAACGACAGCCGGACAGAATGACATGCGTAGAGAAGGTCACCAAGAGAAGACAGAAGCAAAGAAGATAGGAAAAGAAAGAAGAAGAAAACGAATAGAAGGAGAAACGGATGAAGAAGAAGTTGAGTAATAAGCAGAGAAGAAAGAGAAAACGAAGAACAAGAAGAAAAAGATGCAGACAGAAAGCAAGAAGAAAGAAAGAAAGAAGAAGAGGGAAGGACAAAGCAAGATGCAGACAGAAAGTAAAGAGGGAAGCTTGAGGGCATCATCAGAATGTGAAGAAATGGAAGGCCATTCGACAAAATTTTAGAAAACGAAAGGGTATACATGAGGGAAATAATTGATGTCACGACAAAATCAATTCCTTTAGCAAACTCTCTACACTCGTCTCTCTATGATATCAATTCGATGCAGAGAACCTAGGCAAAACCATCTGAGGCCTCACATCAAGCGCGAAGTTCTAGACGGAAGATGGGCAGCAAGTGGGTGGCCATAGTAAAGCTAATCCCGAGTGGATAGCCACACGGCCAAGACGTGTGGCCGAGAGGTGTGATCGAGAGAGCAGTCAAGAATACGTCCAACACGAGCGGTCGAGAACACAGTCGAGACGCATGGTCAAGAGTATGGCCGAGACGCGCGCCCGTGAGTACGGCCTAAACGCGCGACCGAGAGAAGGGCCAAGTGCCGACCGCGAAGACAGCCAAAGAAAAGACGAAGAAGTAGTGTACGAAGAAGAAAAGAAATAAGAAAGAGAAGTGGGGTAGAGAGGAGAATTTCACAAGCTCAAGGGTATCCATTAAAATCTCAAAAATTTGAGGGTAAAAACGAAAATGTTTAAAGACCAAAGGGTACAAAATATAAAACTCACTTCACATGATGAAAGAAAGAATACACAAATGCACAACACGATTTCACGACCCATGCCATAGTGAATTAGCCGATTGGTGTATGATCCAATCGCAACTTGGGTTGATCGAACGAGAAGGTTCTAGTCAAGCAAAGCTCCGATCGAAGTTATCAATCGTAGAGTAATGATCTGGTCGAGGGATTTCCAACCGTTGAGACGACTGATGGAGTTCCGGTCGAGAAGAGTTGCCATGGCGAGTGGGTTCACCGTGCAATGCACTATCCCACAGGCGTGCCATGTGTTACCCGTAAGAATATACGGGGAGAAATAAGGGTATGTGTAATGATGTGGTTGATGTGTATGTGTAAAGTAAATGAGTGTGTGAGGATGAGTATGTGTATGGACACATGCACAATTATGTGCATGTGTACAAAAATGTGTAACGGTCTTATTTATAACGGTCATGTAACCGTTACATTGGATGTATTATATAAACCCCCTATGGGGTATGTAATGAAATAACATTTTTCCCCTCTCATTTTGTGTCACTTTCCATTTGTCTTTCTCTCTAGTTCTCTCACTATCGTAACCCTGTTAGGAGGGGGGTGAAGCCATTCTAGGTTTCACCCCCCACCCAACAACAATTTTTCTTCGTAGCACCTGACCCTCTACTTGGTTTATTAGATCCTCTTGAGCTAGCACCAAGAATTTCTTTTGTCCGATCCTGGTTGGCATGGCCACGATGTAGAAAATCCATTTAAAGTTGATTGCTGGTGAGAATGTTGAATGTAATTCATCCTGGTGTTGAACTCCGTAGTAGATTTGACATTTCTCGCAATTTTCAATGAACTTTGCTATATCCTTGTACATTTTCTTTCACCAATATTTTTGCTTGATCTTTGTAAATGTCGCCCATGGTCCTCAATGTTCAGCCCAATCGGATTCATGAAATTTAGATATTACATGTTTCTATTGTTCCTTTGTGCCGACTACCCGTAGTGGTATGCCATCTGGTCTTTTCAGCTCCCTCCAGATTAATCCATTGTTCAAGAAGAACTTCCGAACTTTTCGTTTCTTCCTTTGGATCTTAGCTCTCTTTTCCTTATTTTTCGATGATTCCTCGATTTTTTGTAGCAATTTCTCAATCAACAAGCTTTCTCCCTCGTATTTGACTTCCGGGAACTCCCGGATTGCGATCACCCGACATATGTGCTCCGACGTAAAGTAGTCTTCGGAAACTTCTTCATTATATGATTCAGCTACATCATCTCTGAACCGTTCCCTTGATAGCATATCTGCCATCGTGTTTTCTTTCCCTGAGATGTGTCGTACCTCCAGATTAAGCGAACTTACATATACAATCCATCTTAGCATAGCCACATTTGGTCAATGCCACTTCAAGTTCAGTATGATGAAATGCAAGTCCATCTCAACTCGTCTGGATAGGAATGTGAAGCTTTGCCCCGACTCTGAAACCACATGCGACCCAACACGGTTCTAAAAAATAATCGGAAACCTCATATATCTGACCATCACCTAACCAGACCTCAGCTATCCGGTCGGACTGATTCGTCAATTTATGGTGCACCCAACGGTGGAGCACCATTAGTGCTTGCACCAAATACTTAGGTACATCAGGATAGGAGGTTGTTGTATTAGACTGGTGTAGCCGGATAGCTTGTCGGCTACACAAATGCCAATTGGGCCAAAAATGCCGGCGACCGTAGGTCTATGTTCGGATATGCATTTTCACTTGGAACCGCCACAGTCGCTTGGAGCAGTAAGAAGCAGCCGATAGTAGCATTGTCGAGCACCGAGGAGTGGTTGTTGTGACATGCAAAGCCATATACCTCAAGAGGCTCCTAAAGGATCTATAGTTGGAGGTGTCCGATCCGACAACGATCTACTGTGACAACCTCAACAACATCCAGTTGGCGAAGAACCCCTTTTTTCACACCCGGACCAAGCACATTGAGGTGCACTACTATTTTATCTGTCAACGTGTCCTCTCCAGTGAAGTCGAACTTATGCATGTTCTGACGAATCGACACACTACCGACATCTTCACCAAACCTCTCGGCTTGGACAAGTTGCAACATTTTTCGGAGATGCTTGGTCTTCATCATCTTGATATCCCGCACTTGAAGGGGAGAAAGTAGGAAACCATAACGGGAACTGGGAAAACCGGCAAAGGCACTATTGGCATAAAAGGTTGACTCCTTCCACTTTGTATCCTAGTGTGAACTTGTACATATAGTTAGGTCTTAGTATATAAGCAATAACGTAACGTTGTAAAGTAGAGATAACTTGATCATCTTGTACATCGAGTCTCTGAGAGAGAGAGAGAACAGAAATAAAGAGAGCTTTCATTAAAGCTTTATTTGTGTATCTATCATTTGTCTATATCTTCTTGCCTTCCCTCTGTGTAGTTTCTTGAGCATAACCGACAGGTCCTCACATACGTTTCTGCCCATATCTGTCTTTCAACTAGTATCAAAGTGATCCATGGCTCGGCGGCAACAAACAAACAAAAAACAGGGGGCTGAAAAGAAAAAAAAGACTAGGTTAGGAAATCTCACTTTCAAAAGAATCATGCCATCAACATTTGATACAAGAGTTCAGATCCGAAAATTCGATGCCAAAAACTTTACACTATGGAAGGAGATGATGCAGGATGTACTGATTATTCGAAGACAAGACAAGGTCATTGGACACTCCGAAAATCCTACTTCAATGTCAGCCGATGAGTGGAGATTAATGGGCGAAATCGCACACTCCACCATTCGAATGCACTTAGCCGAAAACGTCTACTTCAACATGGCAAAAGAGACAACAACGTTCTCATTATGGAAGAAGCTACAAGCCGTGTACAAGAAAAAGTCCTCATCTTCAAAACTGATCTTGATCAAACAATTATTCAACATGAACATGAGAGAGACAAATCTGGCTACCTCTTACATCAACACCTTCACTCGGGTGTTGCAAGAACTCTCCTCACAAGGGATCAACTTCAAAGAAGAAGTAAAAGCCTTGTTCCTCCTATCAAGGTTGCCGGCGAGTTGGGAGGTATTCTGCATGACAATAGCTAATAGCCAACTGATCCTAAATCTGGATGAGACAATCGCCCTGTTACCTTAAGAATATACGGGGACGCATAAGGTATGTGTAATGATGTGGTTGTTGTGTATGTGTAAAGTAAATGAGTGTGTGAGGATGAGTATGTGTATGGACACATGCACATAATTGTGCATGTGTCCAAGCATGTGTAACGGTCTTATTTATAATGGTCATGTAACAGTTACATTGTATGTATTATATAAACCCCTTATGGGGTATGTAATGAAATAACACATTTGTGTTATTTTCTGTTTTTCTCTCTCTAGCTCTCTCTCTCTAACTTAACCCCCTTGGGAGGGGGTAAAGCCATTCTACGCTTCACCCCCCCACCGCAACAACACTTTTGGCACGCCTGAATGGCTGACCCTCCCTTGAGAGGAAGTCTATCCCTCACTCTCCCTCTCCGTGCACGTCTGCCGGTCTATGTTAGTGAGTGTGGTTGGTGTGTGAGAGTCGGTCTGCAATGGAGATCTCAACACTACCCCATTGACAAGAACTTTTGTTATGTCATCAAGTCTTACTGCTGTTTGAAGTGCGTCTGAAGAATCCAGGTCAGGTGGAGAGTTTATGAACGAAAATGTAAACTTTTGAAGCTTGGAAATTCTTGCATCAGTGTCTTCTCTGAGTTTTTCCATTGGTGCACGGGGACATAAGCATATTTCTCAAAGGTTCCATCAGGCAGACGCTCATTCATCATCGGCAAATGATGGAGAGGGAGGCGGTCTCTAACTAGGTCGATGGAATCATCATGTAACCATCTTTGAAAGATGGAGCTATTCGAAGCAGAGATAATATGCATGGATCTGAGAAGACATGAACTTCCATGTGGAAGGGTACCGTGTGTGCAGAGAAGCTAATTCTTCATCGAGATCAGAGCTTATGAGAAGTATTGAACTTGTAGAAGTCTACAATGTCAACACAATAGAACATGTAGAAGGGGTTCTGCAAGGGCGTAATGAATATGTTTTCTGCTATGGAGATACAGGCGCATGGAAGACACACACTATGCTTGGAACTACCAACAATCCTGGAGTTATGGTGCTCGCCCTCAAAGATCTATTCCTGAAGCTTCACCAGCCATGTGGAGACAAAGACTTCGTGGCCCGGCTTTCCTACCTCAAAGTATACAACGAGTCTGTGAGAGATCTACTATCTCCAGGAAGGCTTCTTGTCCTCAGAGAAGGCAGCAAACAGGGAATTATTGTAGCAGGACTTACTCAGTATGAGGCTTATTTTGCAGATGAGATTATGACTTGCTCCACCGAGGCAATCAAAATAGGACAACTGGATCCACAAGATGTTGGAGAAGAACGATGAAGACGGACGAGCTGTTGTTCTTCCTTACCTGCAGAGAAAATGTCGAACAACACACAGACAGAGAAAAATACACAAAACTTTTTAGGGGCACTAGAAACCCTCATTTCTATTAGTTTTTATACCTATGCGTAAATAGTAAGAAATAACATATTTGGCCTTTTCTTACTATCAATCTCCCACTAAAAGGCCAAACTAGAGATCAGCAAAGCTGATGGGAAGATTGAACAAGTCCTACATATCCTACTTGATGAGTATGTTACAAGAAACAATGTGTAATCTCATGACCTAAGTAATCCCCATCAAGTGGCAGCAATGCTCTAGTGCTTCATGCGGTAGAGCTTTGGTCAATGCATTTGCACCATTTTCTTGAGAAACAACTTTCTCAAGATTGATGTAGCCAGCAGCTATGCATTCTCGAATGAAGTGATATCTCACTCCAATGTGCTTGGTCTTTGCAAGGTATACTAGGTTTTTAGCCAATGCAATGGCACTCTGACTATCACAAAACAGTATGGGTACAAGCTTAGATATGCCCATGTCACAAGCTAATCTGGACAGCCATACGGCTTCCTTACAAGCTTCGCTAGCTGTGACATACTCTGCTTTTGTAGTCGACAGAGCAGTACATTTTTGGAGACGAGATCTCCAAGATATCGCACCTCCCATAAACTGATAAATATATCCTGAAGTGGATTTTCTACTGTCAGAGCAGCCGGCATAATCAAAATCTGTATATCCGATGATGGATACATTTCCACCACCTAAACATAGACACCTATTCTTAGTGCCACACAGATATCTTAAAATCAGTTTAACTGCCTCCCAATGTTTATTACCAAGATTTGACATAAATCTGCTCACAGCTCCCACTGCGAAAGCAATGTTTGGCCTGGTCGCTATCATAGCGTACATAAGACTTTTGACTGCGGATTGATAAGGAACCTTGGACATAGATTTCTTGTCTTCATCAGATGTGGGGCAATCACATGTGCTCAGTTTTACATATGTAGGCAAAGGAGTGCTCAACGGCTTTGCATTCTCCATATTAAACCTCTTTAGCACTTTCGATATGTACTCTGCTTGAGACAAGTAAATGCATCGCTTACTCCTATCACGAGTGATACGCATACCAAGAATATGTTTTGCATCTCCCAAATCCTTCATGTCAAAGTTCTGGCCCAAGTTTTTCTTTAACGAGGATAACTCGTGCTTGTTTTTACCAACAATAAGCATGTCATCAACATATAATATCAAGGTGATAAAACTCCCATCTGAACAATTTTTTGTATAAAGACATGCATCTTCATTGCTTCTAGTATATCCTTGAGTCTTCATAAAAGCATCAAATTTCTGATACCATAACCTTAGGGACTGCTTAAGCCCATACAAACTCTTCTTGAGTTTACATACCAAATGTTCTTTTCCCAATACTTCATAACCTTCTGGTTGTTCCATATAAATATCCTCATCAAGGTCTCCATGCAAGAAGGCAGTCTTCACATCCATTTGGACAAGTTCCAAATTCTGATTTGCAGCCAATGAAAGCAACATACGTAATGTAGTCATCTTAACTACAGGAGAAAAGGTTTCATCAAAATCAATTCCATATTCTTGTTTGAAACCTTTGGCAACCAAGCGTGCTTTATACTTTGGAGAAGCACTATCAGATGTATACTTATACTTGTATACCCATTTGCATGGCAATGCTTTCCTGTCCTTTGGCAAAGGTACTAAATCCCAAGTACCATTTTTATAAATGTTGTCCAATTCACTTTGCATGGCCTGTTTCCATTTCACATGGTCATTTACAGATATGGCTTCATTGTAACATGAAGGCTCATCGACATCTGTTAGCATTACATAATCAGCAAACTTACTAGGTGCCTTGGAGACACGCGTAGATCTCCTCAATGAATCCTGAACCTGAGTGCCATCAGGTTGTGCATGAGAAACATCATTCTGAGCATCATCATTATGAGCATAAACATCATCTTGCACATCATTGTGTTCAGCATCATCATTTTCGACATCTTCATCCTGACCAATAACAGGTTTTTGTGACTGCCCACATGTAGAAGCATCTACATCAGTGAGATTTTTCTGTTTTACATCAACAAAAGGCGTACTATCTTTAAATGCAACCTTCCTCACTTCTACCTCCTTTACGGTCTGTTTATGCATTTTGTTCTCATAAAAAACAACATCACTACTTCTGACCACAGTACGTGTGTTAGGATCCCATAAGCGATATCCAAACTGCCCATCAATTCCATAACCAAGAAATATACATTTTCTGCATTTATAGTCTAATTTCTTTCTTAAGGTTTTTGGAATGTGTACATATGCTTCGCATCCAAAAACTCTAAGATGAGCATAATGAGGTGTCTTGCTTGTCCACAACTCTTGTGCCACTTTTAGACCTATGGTTGTGTTCAGTGATAGGTTAATCACATGGACTGCTGTTAAAACAGCTTCTACCCAAAAACCTTGCGAGAGGTTTGCATGGTGTAGCATAGAGACAACTCTGTCCTGGATGGTTCTGTTCATCCTCTCAGCCACACCATTTTGGACAGGGGTGTAAGGAGCTATAAGCTCTCTCTGAATGCCTCTAGACTTGCAAAAGTCATCAAATTCATGAGAGGTATACTCACCTCCATTGTCTGAACGTAAGGCCTTGAGCTTTATGTCCTTTTCCAGCTCAACCAAACTAAGCCATTTTCTGAAAGTGGGGTATACATCATCCTTTCCCTTAATTGGATAAGCCCAAAATTTCCTAGTGGCATCATCAATGAAAGTAACAAAATATAGTGCACCGCCCAAAGATCTTGTGGGCATAGGTCCACAAACATCCGTGTGGACAAGATCCAATGGTTTAGTGGATGAGTTAACACTGGTCTTATGTGCACTTCTAGTTTTCTTACCATGTTGACAATGTTCACATAAAGCAAAATCAAAGAATGACAACTTAGGTAAGTGGCCATAACGAGATAGGATTTCCATGCCATTTCTTGACATGTGGCCTAAACGACCATGCCAAATGCTCGTCATTGGCTGTTCTGTGACAGCCAACAAGTGTTCCTTTAGATGAACAAATAAAGGGTAGAGGGAACCAACTTTGTTCCCTTTTGCAACAATCATATTTCCTTTCGTTATACGAAAGGATTGAGAAGCAAACATCACCTTATATCCGTTGTCATCAAGCTGACCAACAAAAATCAAACTACGAGTTAGTTGAGGAACGTGGCGTACATCTTTAATGGTCAGATGAGAACCATCACTAAAATGCATTGAGATATTTCCAATGCCAATCACATCACATTGATGTGAGTCTCCAAGTCGAACTTTCCCAAGCGACTTGGCTTCATAACATGTGAACCACTCTCTATGTGGAGTCACATGAAACGATGCACCGGAGTCCAACAACCACGTATGTGATGGGGAAAAGACTGTGTTCACCCCAGCATGTGTGCTAACATCATCTAGGACCAAGATGTCCGTCTCATCACATGTTGCATTTACTTCCTCCGTTTCCAACGAGGAAGAGGGACCACTAGATTGTCTACCATGCCCTCTAGCATTATCTTTCTCCTTATTTTTAAGGGCATAATAGTCTTTCTTAAGGTGTCCCTTTTTATGACAGTAATAACACTCCATATTTTTCTTCCTAGATTTGCTTCTACCTCTATCATTTCCACTACTATTTCTTGTTTGGCTCCTACCACGGTGTTGGTTCTTGCGAGGACCAACATCAGAAACATTATATGCATCTCCATTGTGTGATTTTCTACGAATTTCTTCACCCAAAAGAGCTCCACATATGTCATTATAGACTAATTTCCCATTTGGTGCACTTGCACTAATAACGGTGCAAAAAGTGTTCCATGAGCTAGGCAAAGTGCATAACAAAAATACACATTTCAGCTCATCATCAAAAATCATTTTCTGAGCCAGTAATTGTGACCATAATGCATCAAAATCATTCAAATGAGAGGCGACACTATCATTGTCCTTCATTCGAAGATCATAAATTTTTCTCATTAGATAAACTTTGTTTGATGCGGTCTCTTTTTCGTATGTACTGGATAGTTTAGTCCATAGCTTTTCAGCTGAGTCACAGTCCAAGACTGTGAAATACACATTGTCAGTTAGGTGCAGTCTTATGGTAGACATTGCCAAGAGATCGAGCTCTTCCCAATCGTCCTTGGTCATGCCCTCGGGTCTCTTGGCTTCACCACTTATAGCTCTTAATTGCCTTCTTTGAATCAGGACATCTCTCATCTGATTCTTCCACAGGGCAAAGTTGGATCCGTCAAATTTACGGATCTCAAGGTGGTCTTTTCCACTCATAGAGTGATTTCTATGGGAATTGAACGAACCACCGCGTGAGGTACTTGAAACCTCAGACATTTCATAGGCAGCCATTTGGATGCTAGGTAAACTTGGTCAATCCCAAATATAAGCAACTAAGAATAGTTGAGACACTACTCACTACCTAGACTCAAACCGTGTTCTAGGGTAGGTGTTTGTGTTCAATTGAGGACAACACCTCTCTCTTATATCAGCCAAGGCAAAAGGACTGCAACTAAGACGTAACTTCAACGTCAGAAACTCACATCAAGTGACATCAAGTGAGCAAGCATTGGGAAAACCAAATACAAGTTCTTTTACTTGTAAATTCTCTCTGTGTATACTAGAAACAGTGAGTCTTCTCTATTTCTAGCTTTCACCAAAGGTCTATTTTTTTTTTTTCCCAAAAGATTGACACACAAAAAAGAAATGTTCAGACGAGAAGCGTACTAGATATTACCTCTGTCGAGGTCCTGAAAAATAGCATGTGCAAAGGGGGGAAACGTAGAAAGGTCGGATGCTTGCTGGCACACACAGTCTTACGAGGTCCAAGCTTTGATACCACTGTTGGAGAAGAACGATGGAGACGGACGAGCTGTTGTTCTTCCTTACCTGCAGAGAAAATGTCGAACAACACACAGACAGAGAAAAATACACAACTTTTTGGGGGCACTAGAAACCCTCATTTCTATTAGTTTTTATACCTATGCGTAAATAGTAAGAAATAACATATTTGGCCTTTTCTTACTATCACAAGAGCCACTGAAACTTCCTCTCGATTGCATGTGATCTTGCATGTGAGTATTGAATGCAAGGTGAAGCATGATTCCCACTATGTTTGTAGAACTGGGAAGCTTTCACTGATTGATCTGGCGGGTATAGAAAGGGACTCAACAACATATTAACGAACCATTAGGTCACTCAAGGGAGCCAACATTAATCGTTCTATGCTTGCTCTAAGCAGCTGCATCAATGCCCTGGTTGAGGGAAAGAGGCACATTCCATTCAGGAACTTGAAGCTCGAAGCTCACACAACTCCTCAAAGACTCACTAGGTGGTGCTTACCAGACTTCTATGATAACTAACATCAGATAGAGCAATATGTCATTTGGAGAGACACATAACACTCCTCATTGGGTTGATAGAGCAAAGCAAATCCGAACCAAGATTGATGTGATTCAGGGATGTTCTGCTAAAAAGGAGATTCAAGTATCAGATCAAGCCAAGCTGCTGCTTAAAGTGCAGAAAGAGAAACAGCAGCTACGAATGCAGCAGAAATCGTTGTCCATGGAGAGTAGCACAATCATGGTGGCACGCCAATCTCCTACCCTTACTCCAACACCACAAAATGCCACTGCAATCTGTCGAACCCCAGTCAGCGAGACGGTCAAGGAACGAAAAAGGTCATACAGATGGAGCCGGCCGGATAGACGTCCCACAATCGGTGGGACAGAGCCGGTCGGACAGCCAGGAAATAGAGTCTGTTGGCGATGACCGAGAGACAGTCATCCGAGCACTGGCCGAGAGTACAGCCGAGACGCGCGGTCGAGAGTACCACCCAGAGACACGCGGTCAAGAGTACGGGTGAGAGACGCGCGGCCGATAGCACGACCGAGAAGACGGCCGAGATGCGATGCTGAGAAGCCGGACGAGATGCGCGGACGAGAATATAGCCGAGACGTGCGACCGAGAGCACGACCGAGATGCACGCCCAAGGATACGACCGAAACTTGTGGCTGAGAAGATGACCGAGACGCGCGACCAAGAATAGGGCTAGAGAGAGACGAAGAAGAAAGTGTACAAAGATGAAAAAGAAATAAGAAAGAGAACAGGGGCAGAGAGGAGAACAGGGTATCCATTAAAATTTCAAAAATTTGAGGGTAAAAAACGAAAATTTCTAAAACCAAGGGGTACAAATCATGAAATTTTGAAAACACAACTCACATGATGAAAGAAAGAATACAGAAGCGCACAACATCATTTCACGACCCATGCCATAGTGAACTAACTGATTGGCGTATGATCCAATCGCGACTTATGCTGACCGAACGAGAAGGTTCGAGTCAAGCAAAGCTCCGATCGAACTTATCGATCGTAGAGCAGTGATCCGATCGAGGGATTTCCGACCGTTGAGACGACCGTTGGAGTTGCGATCGAGAAGAATTGTCATGGCGAGTGGGTTCACCGTGCAATGCACTGTCCCACAGGCATGTCTAGTGTTGCGCAAAGTCTCTAGCCCCTACCGGAATTTTTCCTGCTTCTCATGAACCTAACCGGAATTTTAAAATTTTGGCCGGCCACGTTCCTACCAACGACAATGTCAACCGAAACATGTTGAATTTTTTTTTGGCCGCATACAAAAAAAAAATCTAGCGCAATACCAAATCAAATCAATCACAAAATTTTGGATCCCAAAAACTAAAGATATATATTTACCAAAAATAAATTCTAACTTTATAAACAAAATTCACTTTTCAAACCTTTGTAAAGTAGATCAAATTAGAGCATATTAGATCAAATTAGATCTAATATATAGAAAGTTCCAAAACAAAATCGATCAAATTTACAAAGTTTTAATCTATATCTTCTATGAAGTCCTCGATGTCATCATCATGCTCATGAGAAGTTCCTATAAAAATATGACGATATGCCTTGCTTTCTCGCCACAACAAAATGTTGGCACTAAAGTCATGTTCTTCTAGTTCAGGTCCTTCAATAGAGATTCATATCAATGCATCAACCACATTGTTTTTTAGCCTATTTCTAAACTTATTTTTTATTAGATTTAGGCGACTAAAGCCTCTCTCACATGCTGTTGTAGAAGAACATTGAATTAACCCTATCAATGAAAGCTTTAGAAGTTCCGATAGCTTTTCTTTCCACACATCATTACAATTTATCATACCCCAAACATCTAAGAAATCTCTTCCAAGCCATTCCGTGGTAGCTTGCCTTTTGAAAATTGCATATTCATCATACAATTTATCATTATCAATTATGGGAGGAAACGCGTTCCCATCTACCATTTTTTGAATGCCATAAAAATTTCCAAGTGTTTTCAACTCATTAAGACCCATAGTTTTTCGTGCTAAAATGGTTGTAGATCCGGTAGAAATGTTCATTGGTGATAACATTTTCAATGCGGAAAGGGTTACTATATCTTGAAGCCTCTTTTTTATTGTCTCTATTAATGCCTTAAAAAACAAAGTTTGGAATCGTATGGCTTTAATTAAGTCCTCACCATCAATACTTCTATCCATGAGGATGCTTTTATACATATTACCTTTAATAACATCTCTTAAAACTGAAAGCATTCCTTTTTCTCTACCATATTCTGGAATAATTGGATAATTATAGCTATCCTTCTCAAAACCATTGAGATCCATCATAAAATGACGTAGAAATTGTTCTTCTATCTCCCCAATGGCTATCATAGCCAAACCTCCAATGCATGTCACATCCATATATTTCTTTTGGAATTCCATACTTAACGTTGACATGATCTTAAGTAAATTTGCAAGGAAGTGAAGCATATACACTACTTTGAATTTTCTTAAACTTAAGAATACATTGTATGCATCACTTTGCGATTGCAAAGTCTTCATCAAGGGTTCATACACATCACATACCCTCATGGTTGCACCATGCCGACTAAGCCATCGTGTCTTCACAATCCCGAGAATATGCAAATGTGTGTATTCTAATGCATCTTGCATCTTATTTAATTCACTTTGGCGCATTGAGCTCCTCGAGAAATGTGCAACCACCCGATTCACAAGGGCATCAATGTTTCTTTGACTTCAATGTTCTTTGAAGCCTCTTGTACACACAAGTTTGTTCGATGTGCACAATAATGTAATGAAGTCATAAATGGGTTATATGACTTCAATCTTGTAGACGTACCTACCGTAACGGATGCTCCATCACCTCCAAATCCCATCAATTTTCTAACATCCAACTTCCACTTTTTTATCAATGCTAAAATGCTCTCTGTTATTGTGTTTGATGTACCATCCTCTACTTCAAGTAACCCCAAATAAGAGGTTCTTACTTGCCTTCCTTCCACAAATGTAGCGTAAAGGATCAAGTTCTTGGTTACGCTTACATTGGTAGCTTCATCTACCATAAGTCCAAACCAATGACTTTTCCTCAACCTATCATAGATCTTAGCTTCAAGAGCCTTGCTAATGTAAAAGGTAAAGCTTGCACAAGCCTTATTATCGTTATACATTCGTGGAAGGCCTTCCACACCACATTCTCTTAACAATCGTAAGAGGCTTTCCAATTTTTCTAAATGCCAAATCCTCTTTAGCTATAAAATATGCACATTTAAACAAATTTTCAATTGCTACATCCACACTAGCTTCTTTTTTTTATGCACATTTTTCAAGACCATTCTTGTCTCGTTCTTGTAACGAAATGGCATCTCGATGGGCCACACTTCTTGCATGTTCTTCTAATGCAGAAGTCTTAAAGTTTTTGGCACCTGTTTTACCAAATAAAGACTTAGAATGAGGATCACTCCTACAATAACTACACCATAAAAGACCAGTTTCCAAATCCTCTTGAAGCCACTTAAATTTAGTAAGTGAATCTTCTTGAAATTTTAGTTTGGTCGTACTAATTCTATCCATCTCATGAAGTAATTCTTTAGAATGTTGATGGTCCTTTATAGGCTCTTCTAGAGACACATCTTCATTGGAACCCAAAGAGAAAAAACAAATTAAGATACCTGGGATATTTGAAGATTATGAGGCAATAAGGATCAAGTTTCCACTATAGATCTTCCAATCTATCCAAAAATAAAGATGAAAGAGGATGGCTCACATTAGCTTACACACACATGCAAATCCATGTATGTAATGTGAAAGACATTCAGGGAACAAATATATTGCAAACCATATTGAAGGAAAGGATGAAGAGAAAAAAGGTAGTGTACATATATATTAAAACAAGAGGACAATACAAATGCAATTAAATGAACATTTTGTCATGAACAATTGATCAATCAAACACTTTTGATAGAGTCATTAAAGATAAATGTCCTTGCTACAAATTTTGTGCCATGCAAAGTTGTACATATGTGATAACATGTATGAAAAAAAATTGAGAATTTGATCAGACTTTGTATTAAAATGTACGAATACTATGATGGAAGATTGTATTGATAATGAAAAATTAAGCTAGCATATCTAAAATTGACCAACTTTTGGGGCATGCGGAGAGCCATCTTCTTCAATCTAAAGGCTTGTAATAAATGAAACACATTTGACAATCAAACATTGGTGTGGATACTTGGGTAATATAGAGAAATAGACATTCTTTGTTTTACAATTAAGCCTCCGTGTGAAATATATCTATGTATGTTGGTGTATATCTATCTAGAATCTAGATACAAAATTAGATATTATGTTGTGAGTATGACAATTATATTGATTTATATTCAAAAGACAAACATAATACTTATAAGTAAATCTTCAATGCATTCTCCAACATATACTCCTTGCATGAATGTAAATTCCTCATCGTTTGAAGGGTTTATGGTTGATGGAACTTAGAGGCCCTTGACATGACTTTATCACTCGTTCCTAGAAATTAGGTGATTTGTGTGCTTTCATGAATGACATGATTTTATCATGAGCGAACGTGACAAATAACAATGTTGTAGATGTTTAAGTCTTCATGACTATTATATGAATTCAATTTTTTTTTGAGGGCAGCCATAGAATAGATTTACTAGAGCCTCCTCATTTTGCACAATGTAAACATAAGACTTGCAATAATTTGATGGCCTTAATAATGTGATTGCAAGCACACAATTAAGTGCAAATCGTTAATTTGGAATGCAACAGACATTTAGTTATTTTACATTTGTAAGTTTTCAATCACATGGATATGAAGCATTCATAGTCTATTTACTCTTATTCTCCACTGTCATAACTTATTCAAATGGTTATGTTATTTGAAAATAGAGAAAATAGATAAAAAAAAAAGAGAGAAAATAGAGAGAATTCATAAACAGAGAAAGACAAACATACGTACTAGAGTGGTAGAGTGGCAACAAGCATGCAAGGATGACCAATTGGCAACGAGAGAGCAAGGATGAGAAATCGGCAACGAGCGAGTAGGGAGGAGCAACCAACAACGACCTGCAAATTTTATGTGAAGTTAAAATTGAAGCGTATAACTGAATCAAAATACATAATGTATTTAACTTAAACCTAATAATGTTTCCTTCCATTTTTTACTTTGAGGGAGAAAACAAGAATGATTTCCTGTATATCAAACACAATCTGAACAAGAAATCACCTTTATTGACGAAAGAACATAAGCTTATTTGAAAGAAGATGAAGAATGATGGGACTTTTAGGCTAAAAAAGAACACGTGAAAAGAACGAGAGAACGGGATACGCATAAACGAAATGATGCACAATGTAGTTTAAAGAGGCTCCATGAATTTAATTCTTTAAAGGAAACGGGATCGAGGACGAACAGAAACAGGTATACATACGTTGGTTTGAAGCGATCCTTGAGCGCGCGCATGAAACAAGAGCAAGAAATAGACTGAGAGAGAGAGAGGGAGGGAGAGAAGGATTCTTTGTGTATTGACGTTGACGTTGACGTGTGTGTCGGGAGGGGTGAAGACGATGGTTCTACAAAAGAGGGAAGAGCTGGAAATCTCTAGGGGCAATCAACAATGGGGGAGCAGGGAGGAGCAATCAACAACGAGCAAGCAGGGAGGCACAATCAACAACGAGCGAGCAAAGAGGATCAATCAGCAACAAGTGAGCAAGGAGGAGTAATGGGCAACGAGCAAGCAAGGAGGAGCAAGCGGCAAGGAGCCAAGCAAGGAATAAGGAAGGCAACGCGGAGAAGAAAGAATGGAGCAGCGCTACGCTAAGAATGGAACAGACAGCTAGCAGCGAGCAGCACGAACAAGGGAAGCAGTGATTCGTTATTTTTGATTCGTGAACAATAAAAAAAATGAAGAATAGGGAAAAAGAGGGGGAAAAGAAATATTTACATAAATATACAATACCTTTTTCTAATCTATATAAATAGATTCCGGCTATATAAAATATGAACTGGCTAGATTCCGGAATCAATTCCGGCTGTCTCTCATGGTGACCGGCAAAAGTCCCAATTCAACCGGAACCTTGACACTATTTCTAGGACCTTGCCCAACATTGGACGTGTCATGTGTTAGCCCTAAGAATATGCAAGGAGGCATAAGGGTATGTGTAATGATGTGTATGTGTAAAGTAAATGAGTGTGTGAGGATGAGTATGTGTACGGACACATGCACAATTATGTGCATGTGTCTAAGAATGTGTAACGGTCTTATTTATAACGGTCATGTAACCATTATATTGTATGTATTATATAAACCCCTTATGGGGTATGTAATGAAATATACTTTTTCCCCTCTCACATTTGTGTTATTTTTTGTTTTTCTTTCTCTCTAGTTCTCTCTTTCTAACTTAACCCCCTTGGGACTGACCATCGATGAATTAGCAGAAGCCCATCACTCGATCAAGTCGTTCGACTGATAGAGTCAAACGAGAGACCAAGCTGACAGAACATGTGGGAATACCAACCAATCAAAAACGAGGGGAGACCAATAGCGGTCGAAGTCGAGAACGGGCCGATCAAGCGAATTTTGCACACATTGCAGAAAAGTTGGCCACAATGTTTCCGACTGTTGGTCGATCAAGAGGAAAGAGAGTGGTCAGCGATCCGAGCGAAATCGAGAACGACTTGACTCAGACCACTCTCCAGTAGACAACCAAATCAACGTTGTTGACACCCGATAAGGAGAAATCCTTTCTTTAGAGGACTTGATGATCAGAGAAGTCCTCTACACTGCACATGATGCACACACGTGGCTACTGGATTCCGATACCATATTCCACGTGACCCCCAACATTGAATGGTTTTCGAACTACTTAGCTGACACCAGCGCCACAGCCTGACTACGCAATGGGCAGGACTACAGAATCGCAGGAACCGGAGATATTCCCATCTAATTGCCTAATGGCAACATGATCACCCTCCATCGAGTTCGGCAAGTACCTGATCTAAAAAGGAGTGTGGTCTCCATCAGCATGCTAGCCGAAGACGAGTACAAAACGATTCTAAGTGACTCAGTATGGATGATCAACTGAGAAAACTTGAAGATAGAGGCGGGCACAAGTACCATAACTTGTAACCAGTGATGGTGATCAATCCAAAAGGGGCCGTGAACATAGCCGAAGAGACTGACCCAAACCTATGGCATGGCAGACATGGCCATATGTCTCAAGTCAGACTTGATCAGCTAATGGCGGTCAGCTACATCCCAAAACTCCAAGCGAAGACGAACTTCTGCGAGCACTATCGATATGGGAAACAAACCTGAAGTCCACACGCTCTCCACTACGAGACGGTATGAAAGCCCCTAGAGCTCGTGCACATAGATATATGTGGGCCGATGCCAGAGCGATCACTAGGAGGCTCCCGGTACTACTTCATCACCTTTGTAGATGACTGTACACAGAAGGTCTGGGCCTACTCCATCAGGTCCAAAGATGAAGCTCTCGAGGTCTTCACACCGTGGACATCTGAAGTGGAGAACCGGTTGGGACACAGAATGTAGACACTCCAATTCGACAACGGATGTGAATATACCTCCAAAGCCTTCAAGCAATACCTATCCAACAAAGGGATCTGACATCAAAAGACCATTCCTTACACACCCATGCAGAATGGAGTGGTAGAACTGATCAACTGAACGATCCAAGAGAGGGTGACGACAATGCTTTGTTACGGATTAGGAACATTGTCTACTCTTAGTCCTTCGAGGTAGACTTCAAGGTGATTGCGGTGCAAGGAATAGATCCATATGTGCGTGAAGGGAGATGGCTACAACCGAAGTTCACCAGTGCGTGATCTCATATACACACTTACCCTATGCTTACTTACTAGCCTACAGTTACCAATAGAGTATTACACCGAATCAGTAGACGACTTGCACAGACAAGGAAATCAGAGAAGATAGTATTGTATTACAAAAGGTTGCTCTCAAAATACACGCTCCCTTTTTACAGAGGATTTCCACCCTTTATATACACATGGCTTCTAGTCTGTTACGCTCCTTGCATGAACCATTACATGTGTTTCTTTAATGCTTCTAATAATATATTCTATTCGTTTAAGCATTAGGTCCGGTGGTTACCATTCCGGCAGACAACACTTGGCACACCTGTGGGACAGTGCCATGGCACGTCCGACCCATCCCTCTACTTGTTGTTCAAAATGTTCAGGATGTTCGACTCCGTCCGTACGACATGGTCCGGACATGGCGTGATGTTCGTACGCGCTTCGTTGTTTTGTTGGCCCGGCTCATCTAATTGTGTGTCGTCCACTTCACCGCGCTCGGCCGGTGTGTGAGTTCCCATGTTGTCATCTTTACTCCGCGTGATCAGGGCCGGCTCAGTTGGTTCGATGTTCGAATCATTCCTCCGAGGTTTTGGTGTTCGATGTTCGAATCATTCCTCCGAGGTTTTGGTGTTCGATGTTCGAATCATTCCTCCGAGGTTTTGGTGTTCGATGTTCGAATCATTCCTCCGAGGTTTTGGCTGTTTAGTTTGTGGGCAAGCGATCGGACGGGCCTCTTCCCTGTACATATCTTTTGTAGCGTTGACAAGCGTAGTGATCACCTCCGGTGGGTTATTTGAATTAGGTTGAGGCTCATCGTGTTCGTTGTTCGCTGTCTGGTACCACAATTGTCTCCGTCCTTTGTTGTTCGCTACTAATCTCCATTAGCCGGCGGAAAATGTCTGCTTGACTTTCCCCGAAATCTTCCAACAGCTACGTGAGTTCTTCGGACTCCTGATCTGCTAGCGTGCGATAGTCTTGTGCGAGGTCCTCCCGTACTGCCGCATTGCTTTCCTCATTGAGTTTGTAGAAGCCTCTGCCTTCTTTTCGTAGGTTTTCCCAGTCCGCCCGGTAGGTGTGCAATTTTGCTGCTTGCATTGCCCCCGCCATCCATCCTTTGTCCAATGCCGCTTTCAACTGTGTCGTAAACCGCTCACGATTTGTTTGAAGAAAAACACGTACATTGTCCGTTATCATTTGAGGGCGGGTTTGTGCTTCGTCCAGGGCTTTCTTGAGGTTTTTGATTTTAAGCTTATTGGACGTAACCGCTTCCTCATAGAGGCTCTTCATCTTTGTCCATATCTGGGATTCTTTCATGTATAGTTCCTCGAGCCGGCCCATTTCATTGTTCAGGCGGACTTCTACCTGATACTTCAGTTCTCGTTCCCGCACGAGTTGTTCATCGTACCATGCTTTCTTCTTTTCCAATAACTCTCGGAGTCCTGTGATAACGACTTCGGTCTTTTGGGCTTCCTCACACAGCTTTCTATTTTCTTCTTTTGTGCTGGTATGCGTTGTTGTCTCCGCCTCGATCTTATCCTCTAGTGCTTTCACTGCCCTTCGTCCTTTTGCCCGAATATCCTTTTCTCTGTCTGATGATTAGTGAAGTTCTACGCGAACATGGTCAATCTCAGACTCAGCTAACTACGTAGCTCTTTTTGCTTTTGTGGCAAGGGGTCCCTTATCTTTGATTTCCTCCATTCTCGTCAATGCACACTCAATCATTTGTTGTTCCGCATGCTCCTCGGCCATTGTTTGGGACACCTTGATCTGTTGTGTCGCCAAAAATTCCATGAGTTCGTCAGTCGTTCCAAACTGTAACAGTGTGCCGAACTCATGGGCCGTATTTGGAATGTCTGGATACCTGAGGACTTCGCTTTCAACTGTGAGCACTCCTTTGCCACGCTGCGACTAAGCTGTAATGATCGGTTGTGGTTCCCGGATTATCTCTAATGTAGTTATGGGCTCCTTAGGGGCGGAAGCGTCGACTGGTGCGGCTCTGTCTTTGACTAGTCTGCGTCCATCCTTCCGATGTAATCTTCGTTGTTTTGGCTTGGGGCTTTCACGGTTCTGTCCGTTTCTTGCTCATTCGTTGTTGTTGATGCTTCGACCGTCCTTGTTGGTTGTTCCGGCTACATCGGTTGCGTTATGGGGTGGGAAGGTTGTGGTTCCTCTTCCCATTCTGTGGTTGCCAATTCCGATAACCGCCATTTCGCGGATCGTGGCAGAGGCATAGGTTTACTGGGCGGTGGGGCGGGCAGACCGCGAGGTGGAAACAGTATCGTAAGGTATTGTTGTATAATCGGCCTTAGCCTTTTGCCGGCTTAGTATTCGTGCATGCCCTCTCTTAGCGCTAATCCCGTAATCACTCTGCAATCTACTGTGCGCCCTTCGAATGTATCAATGATGATGCATGCCTTCTATTTTGACATCCCGTACGCGTTGACGTGCATGCAACTGACCTCAAGTAGGAACTTGGCTATTTCCCGAAAGAATGGGTTCAGGATGTCTTTCGTTCTGTATGCCTTGGCTGATATGGAATATTCCCCAAAATATTCTTCTAGAGTTTTTTTAGGGGGATGTCGAAGTGTTTCTCCCCATTCGCGGATAGGACCAATTTGTTTTGAATGGTGGCATTTGTCATAGTGTTCACGTTGAGCTTTTTGGCGATGTCGAGAGCATTAGGGTGTGATGGTGCCTCAGCGACCCTGATGTACCCCTCAAAACCCTTTTCCAGGAGCCACCTGTGTAAAGCTGCAGAGATGGTGATCGGCCTCGTGGGTGGAAGAGGCTCGTGTAGAATAGGTGAAGCTCTGAAACTACGGTGAGCGTGGACTCTGTGGTATGGTGGGAAGCGAGGGGAGAGAGGAGAGTGAGGAGGGCGAGGACAATTAGTCTGTTTTCTGTAGTGTGCAAAAAACCTTCTTTTTCCCTCTTTTTGTGCTCTAGGGTTCATTGGCTTGTGTGACATCGTGGTGTTGCGTGTGCTTGATCTTGAAGTTTGTGCATGCATAACCACCTTTTAATAGTCGTGACAATCTTCTCTTTTTTACATTTTAATGGTAAAGTACAATATTATTGTTACATTTTATTCCAAATGCGTCCCAACTACTGATTAGTGTAGGGACCCCTCTGACGTGTCAGTTACGGCGCGAAACGGGTTCGGGGGCATAGGTCCCAAATATGGTATTAATTGGAACCCATTCACTTTTCGAAGTATAACTCCAACGGGGGTATCCAATTGGAAGGTGCCATTTTCCGCTCAAACTATCCAGTACGGCCCTATCCAACGGAACCGTAACTTACCTGGCATTTGACCCATGCATGTTTGAAAAACCAATACGGCCTTCCCAACTGCAAAGCATTTCTCCCGTGTGCCTCGATGTCGATCCACGAACGCTTTACGTCGTCGCTGCTCTTGCTCAAATATGGCCATATTACGGACCCGAGCCTTGCCTAATTCGAGAAGTTGTTGTAGCCGTATTTGCTCGGACTTGCCTTCTATCAGTTGGTCGTTTGATATGCCCACAAAGCATTGTGCAGCTTGGTATCCCAGACTATTCTATTCTCATTCACAATCTTTCTCATTATTGTTTGTAATGTCTTGTTCGTGGACTCCGCTAACCCATTTTTTTGCGGGTAATATGGTGTGCTCTTCTTATGAACTACGACGTAATGGTGTGTTAGCTCGTAGATGACCGAATTCAGAAAGTGGCTCCCTTGATCACTGATGAGCTCGATTGGGCAACCAAAACGACACCAAATGTATTCGTAAAGAAATTTTGTCATGGATGCCGTCGTATTATCCCGTAACACTTTTGCTTCTACCCACTTAGTGCAATAATCCGTGGCTACGAGAATGTACTTATTGCCGGTTCGTGTTGCTACCGGTGTAAAGGGACCGACAAAATCTAGACCCCATTTTGGAATGGATCTAACGGAAGAATCAGTTGGTGCGACATCCTTGCGAGCTCCGTAGGTGGCCCCAACCGTTGACATAGATCACATTATCTACAGTATTGATACGCATCTTTTTGCGTAGTTGGCCACCATAGACCTGCTTGCCATATTTATCGGGTTGTAACATCACCCGCGTAATGTCCTCCTACCGTACCGCAATGAGTTTCGTGCAGAACGACTTTCTTTTCATCATGGCGTATCCCGCGTTGCTAGATCCCATCGCTGCCCTTGTGGTAAAGTATTCCTTTGACCGGGCAAAAGTTACGACTGCGGACAACTAGTCGTTTCTTTTTATCCGTCCTTAGCTACGGAGGTGGCAGTCCCGTGGTCAAAAAGTACGTCATTTCCACCAGCCAACGATCCGGAAAATTCTTTTCTTCCTGTGACGCCATAGTCGTGATCCTCAGAATGTCAACGTCACGAAAGTCGTCATCATCCCTCATTGCATTATCTCCATTATCCACTCTGCTTAAGAAATCAGCTACGCTTTTTTCATTCATGATCTTGAAACAAGAAAGCCCGTGGTTTGAATTCCTATTTCAAACCATTGACCTTCATACTCTGTGTCTTTGAGCATCATGCTTACATTAAACTCATTATGAGGCTCAATAGATACTTGATGAGGAACTTGATGGCTTGTAGTTGCCTAGTTCTTATCTTTAGTTTGCATCACCTTTTCATTTATGAACCTTGCTCTTGACAGCATATCTGCGATAGGGTTCTCTTTGCCCTTTATATGCCTCAATTCTGGGTTCATGGTTTTGATGTATGCAATCCACCAAAGCATTGCAATATCTAGTGTCATGCAACTTGCTATCATTATGATGAATGGCAAATAATCTATTTCAACCACTACATTCGCTCCAATCAAGCAATCTCTATCTATTTTTAATGCAGTAAGCAAACCCCACAATTCTAGTTTAACTTGCGCATAATTTCTTTGACTATCATTTAATATCTTTGCTCCAAACCTGATAGCATATCAATGTAGCTCTTCATCTTCCTGGTTTATAACCCAACCAATCCCAATCGGGCTAGTATCAACTGTCATTATTGTCACGGACACACCAAGCGCGTACTAGGACGGAGCACAGATGATTAGGCTACGTGTGACGGATGAACTTGGAGCTAGATGTGACGAGGCTAGGAACTCTAGATGTTGTGAGTGACATGAGGGCATGAAGACAAAAATAAAGATCAAGGAGACAAAGATGAGGCTGCTCCGTGCCCGGCCAATGCTGAATTGCGAAATTGAACTCCTGGAGCAGCAACATCCATCTGGCCAACTTCCCTGTCAGTGCCTGTTTCTCAACTAGATACAGTAACACCACGTGATCTACGTGAAATGTAAATTTGCGCCCTAGCAGATAATGCCGGAATTTGTTGATGCTATATAATCACCAAGGCTTCACGCTCGGTTGTGGAGTAGTTCCTCTCGGCAGTTGATAGCTTACGACTGGCGTAATAGACCGGTCTGTACCAATTCGGCTCTATGAGTTACATCAATGCGCTGTCTATTGCTATATCCGAGGCATTCAGAAAGACGTGAAAAGGTTTACTCCAATCCGGTGGTTGTACGTTCGGTGCTTGGGTTAACATTATCTTGAGTGCGTCATAAGCTTTCTCTTCTATTGTCGTCCACTTGAAGGGCATTCGATGTATGGCGGCATGTAATGGGGTCGCAAAGTCCGCCAAGTACCGTAACATGCAGCTATGCTAGCATATTAGACCTAGAAAGCAGCCGAGGGTTTTGGCATTAGTCGGAGTCTTTGCTTCAATGATCGCCGTGATTTTGTTCGGATCCACTGCTATCCCTTCCTTGCTTACAATGTGTCCGAGAAGTGCCCCACTGGTGACGCCAAATACGCATTTGGCCGAATTAAGGTTGAGGCCCAAATGTTCACCTCGTGTTCCATATACCGTGAAATCGTCGAGAAAGCCTTGCATAAAGGCGGGTATGTACTCCCCAAAAATCTCTGTAATTGTTCGCTAGAAAGGAAACTAGCAGGCACCGTCTTTAGCCTAAACATCATGACCACAACGACGAAAACACCCCAATCCATGCGTACCTGATTGTTTCCACTAAAACCATCTAGAAAACTATACCTGATCGTCTTCTCACTTGGGACCAAGTCCTTCGCAATTTAGAGTGGTCGAGGTTCTGTCGTGGTTCCGATATTGACTTCTTCTAATGCCGAAGTGGTGACTTGACTCCATTAGCGACTTTGGGTTTCGATATTTCCATTTCTCTCTCAAACATTGTGCGTGCTATACTTGACTCCATTAGAGACTTTGGGTTCGGTTTGTATTCAACTTCCTGAAACATATTAGTTGGGGCGTATTCCGCAGCGGTTTCTATTTCGTCAATTTCGAATAATGGAACGATCTGTGGGTGATCCTCTTGGTACGCCTCAAGCTCTGTATCATCTACTCCTTCCTGCATATTTACATCTTCAGCGTATAATGGCGTTATGCCCTTGGTTGGTGCCACCATTTCCTAAGTGGGCACGCGAACTTTGCTTCGGCCTCGCCGGAAGCTGATACAATTATGCTGCCAATTCTGTTTGATGTTGGTTGAGCGTAGCCAAGGTCTGCCAAGCAATATTGGGTATGCTCCCGAAGAGTCTAGGGCGAGCACTACTGTAGAGATGTCGAAGCGATGACCGCCAACGACAATGCCTAGTTTCCAAATTAACCCTCAGGGTCTGCATAACGGGTGTCCGCCATGCAGAATCAGAAAGGGCATGCTTCCCAACTTGTAATTCCTTGTCGTGCGCATGTATTCGTACTGATGACATTAACACCGGACCCCCCATCAATGATACATCCCGAGATTTCCTGACCTTGCAGTACCAGCTTAATGGCTAGATTGTGATGATCTACGACTGTTGGTTCGGTACTAGACTCCGCAAAATTTGATGAGACATCTAATCCGGTTGTGCCCCTTCTGCGATTTTCCACAACCTGCCAAAATCACGGCACCAGTCGGAGAAGCTTCTCCATGGTCATTGTTGACTCATAGTCTGCCAATGCTTGCCATATGGGATCCGGTGATGATGTGTTTTCTTTCATCGTCAAACTGCCGTTTGTGGACTCCTGCTTCATACACTCCACGTTTGCCGCATTTGTTTTTTCTACCTAGGCCTGGGCCACCTTGCGTATCTCATCTTGTTCTACCCAGTTTGCATTCTTCGCATGTTGCCGTGTTGTGACTTGTTGGACTTCTACCGTTATGGTATTCACGGTTGTTACATGTGCGCAGACAAGCATCGACCTCTATCCGCAAGTGGTGATGGAGGATCGAAAGGACTAGCGCAAGTGGTGATTCAGCAGAACCGTCAGTGTTCTGGACCGGAAGGACTAGCGCAAGCGAGAACATATTAAAGATAGATAGATAGATACAGACGAGAATTCCAATTCCCGATTTGAACCTTTGACTTCAAAATTGAGGGACAAGACACATTACCAATGAGATCACTAAGATTTATTATTATTGCTATTGATTATGTACACTGCTTCCTTTCCTTTCCCTTCCTCTCCTTCTTATATAAATGGCCCCATGCATATGTGCATGTGAGGGTGTAGTACATGCATACAATGCATGAAATGCATGCAATGCATGATTGCCATTTGGCGCTCATGCATCACATGCTATGCATGATGACCATGTACCTCATCCAAGCTCTCATGTACTAGCAATTCGTGTGAAAAGTACAATGAAGAAAACAAGTTTTAAAGGAAATAACCTAGTCTAGTGGTATGTCAATTGCCTCCTATCTTAGAGGTGTAAGGTTCAAATGCTTACTTGCACCTCATTGTATGCGTTAGGCTTATTTTATATATTTGTGTAATGAACACCTAAACACACATCACACATGCACCTTAATGTGTTAACATACGCATCTAACCATCACTCCTTTCATACGTGTGCACATTGCACCTTCTCGATTTCCCTTGTTCCACGCGATTTTCACACTGTTACCGAAAATCTTCACGACATCCACCCGCACAAAACTGCACCTCCTCCGGTACGTGCCAAGAAGTGAGTGTGAGATTTCGACTACGATGATCGATCAATTTCCTCCATGTCCTCATCAATCTCGCTCACATTTGTG
Source organism: Azolla caroliniana (assembly GCF_043228905.1). Classification (NCBI taxonomy): domain Eukaryota; kingdom Viridiplantae; phylum Streptophyta; class Polypodiopsida; order Salviniales; family Salviniaceae; genus Azolla; species Azolla caroliniana. The sequence continues at coordinate 6,423,744 of NW_028230455.1, read as the reverse complement.
GGTCCCGTCGTACTATCGTCATTGTTGAGGTCATCTAGGTTACAACCCTCATCTTGTCTTTTCTTGAATATCTTTACTCTTTTCCCCACAATGGGTATGGCCAGCCTTGATCTGTCTAGCTCCGCAAGGTGGTAGGTGGCATTGTCGTTCGCACTCATCACCACATACGGTCCAAACCACCTTCTTGCGAATTTCCTTGTCATCCTATGTTGGTTGTCCAGGCTGTTGTCTTATTAAACCGAATCTTATTCTTCACATGGGTTGTCTCCATTATCTTTCGTGGGCTCTCTAGGTCTTCGGGTCTTCTTTCGAGTTGCCTTATTCGTGCCACCAATAATTCTTCCTGGCTCATCTCATTCTCCCATGGTATTGTTACCCATGAGGTGATTGTCCTCTTGATGGGCCTTATTGGTTTCTGTCCATACATGAGCTCTGCTAGCATATAGCTTGTCACGGAACTATGCGTAGTTCTATTGGCCCACAATGCATAGGGCAATAATCGTGGCCAATTCCCAACTCGACCATTGCATGCTCGTACGATGGCTTTGACTATCGGCCCATGCCCTCGCTCGATCTTCCCATTTTCTTCCGGATTATAGGTAGTTGTGAGGGAGAGGTTTACGCCTAGTCGCTCGAAGAGCTCCATTGCTTCTTGTGCATCTAGCTCCCCTCGGTTGGCCACTATCTTTCCCACACATCCTTATCGGCAGACGACCTCTTCGAGTAGAAATTTGCATACGGCTATCGTCGTCTTATTTGCTAAGGCTCGTCCTTCTACCTGGTTTGTTAGGTCTTCCCTCGCTAACACCAAGTACTTCATCTATCCCACTCCCATCGGCATCGAGACTAGATCCACCATCCGTTTAAAGTGTATGGTGAGTGGGTATGTTGGCCGCAATCCATCACGGTGACGTACGTTCGAATGTACCTGACAACTTTCACATGTGGACACGAAATGTAGTACATCTTTATACATGCTCGGCCACCAGTACTTTTCCTTTAGCTTTTCAAATGTTGCCCACATTCCTCTATGACCTGCCCATGGACTTTCGTGGAATTCAGACATCAACGTTGTTTGGTCATTCTTCACCACTACTCGTCGTGGCACCCGTGTCCTTCTCTTTGGATGCCACCAGAGGAATCCTCCCTTCAGAAAGTACTGGTAAGCTTTCTTTCGTATTTGTAGAGCCTCCCCCTTCATCCATGAAGCATCTACCATCATCGTTCTCAAGAATCTGCCGATTAGTAACCACTCCCCTTCATACTCATTCTCGTTGAAAGCGTGGAGGGTTGGTGTGCCTCTGTCTTATGCCGACGGTTGGGCCTCCTTGAAGAAGTCAAGGGCGATGTTTTCATCTTCTAAAACCATGTCACTTTCATCCTTGAATATTGCTCTTGACAGCATGTCAACCATGGCATTGTTCTTCCCAACAATGTGGTGGATCTCCGGGTTCAAAGACTTGATATAAGCGATCCACCTTAACATAGCCAGATCTGGTGTCGCATATCTACCGTGACGTAGATGGGCATCCCTTCTTTGTAGACGGCTTTCCTTAAAGCTCATGCTGCCACCAGTAGCCCTTTTAACCTCTTCATCGCCTCTGTGTGTATCAGTTCCCATTTGAATTTTCTGCCTTTTTTCAGTAAGCTATACAAGGGTTCGGCCACATGAGCATAATGTGGAATCCAAATGTGGTAGAACGCACATCCTCCTAAGAATCTTCAGACCTCTGTTTGCGTTCCACATTCCTCTCGCATCTCTTGAATAGCATTCACCTTCTCGGGAGAGGGTTTTGGTCTGTATGGTGCACAAAGATATCCCACTACTAGGATCTCGTGTTGGCCAAATGCTGATTTTTCTCTGGAGAATGTGAGCCCTGCACCTTCTAGTCTTTCTAGCACTCGTCCACAGTCTTTAATATGGTTTCAGACAAATCTTCAACATCCATCTTGATCTAAAGACTCGTCCTTCTCTGATTCGGGGCACCCCTTTATAGGGATATCATCGAGGAAAGGCATTGTAATATCATGGATGCAATCTCTTAGTACTTTGTTCATGTGGGTCATCGAGTTAGTTGCCCCTTGCGGTAATGTACACATCCTTATTAGCCCGATGGGAGTCCGCATCGTTGTGATGTCTCGACTATCCAAAGAGAATTGAAATTGGTCATATCCAGAATACAAGTCTCCAATCGAGTTAATCGACCTTTCTACAAAAGCTTTAGCAAACTCATCAACACTAGTTCCAATGCTAACATTACGAATGGTGACCTTGTATACCGGTTGCAGATCTTGCATAAATCAAAGCGCTCCATTCTTTTTCGGCATTGTGACCCACCTATTTGAATAAGGCGCATTAGATGGCTCAAGGATTCCCATTCTAATCTTTTCTTTTAACAACTCCAACAATCTTGGAATGTGAGCTCTTGGAACAGGAATTGGCTTCAAGTTCCATGGCACATGGGTATTGTAAAGATAACCATTGGTTCCACAAGCGTTGGGTCAACACATCCGATTTCTTGTGGGGAAAAGGCAAATGTTTTCCCGTGTTGCTCCAACATTTCCCAGAACTTGGACTCTTCTTTGGGAAGCAAAAACTCACCCCCACCAACTTTGAGGTTTCGTCGAGTTTCATCAGTGAAGACATGCCCTACTCCTTTCGGGTCTCTAAGGCACGGATCTCGTGCTACCTCCTTTATTCATTTTCATTAATGGGGTGACAACTTTTATTACACTGAATTGGGGACATAGTTAGACATCCCAGACTATTGTTGTCCCTCTACCTAATAGCCTGAATTAAAAATCCTCCCTAATTTCTTTCCCTAAGCTATGCCTATTTCTTTCATGGTTCGGTCATACCGGGAGCAATTGAACCGAGCTTGTCCCATCTTGACTTCGTATCTGCGCATATGCTGAACCATTATCAAGTACCTTTGTCTCCATCCGGGATGTTGTTATGTAAGGCTCGCCAAGAATGACAGGATGTGACACCGATTCCTGTACAAAAAAGTGTTGATTCCGTCGCCCTAGTTGCCGCTCGAATCTTCCACCTATGCCGAGTATTAATGGGCGAGCGACCCTTTCGATAGAAGTCAAGAGACATGAGGTTGATCTCCGAGCCATGATAAATGAGCACCACCACCGAATCTTTCAAATCTCCCATCCACACCGGTGTCTCGGTAGTAGCCCTAGCTCAATGTGGCCTTGCAAAATGGCTATCGACAAATTCTTGTTCAATTTCAAGACCTTCCGTTGTGATAGCTCTCGTCGAGACATTTGCCGGTCTCGTCCCTTCTTCACTTATCGTTAGTCTCTTCCTTTTTATTAAGTCAATGATGACATCATGAAATTCTTTCTTTGCAATTCCTAAGACCTCTCATAGTGTGAACTCGATTCAGCTATCCAGGATTCTTTCTTCCATCACACGCTTAAGGTTGGTGGATTGCTCTATCTCCGAGCATAGTTTGAACGCTAATCTGATTCTTTCCTTCCTTCTTTCGGCTATCGTTTGGGGCGGTGATGACTCCTCCCTTCTTCAAACAGCTTCTCTTGTGTCATGTTTCTTTGAAGGGCCTGATTGATCATCTGGTCTTTTTCATTTCTCTTCAACTAGGACGTCGTAGTTTTGACACATGACCTCGACGAAGCTAGACTTCTCCTCCACAGGGTCCTCTCATCCCGTCATTTCTTGGACTCTTCGTTCTGCTTTGAGTGCCTCGTTCATGCAGAGCTTCCCTTTTCCGACTTGATTCAATATGATTGGCTCCTACTTGAGATTCTTGGGCTCTCATCTCATGTCCAACTCGAATTCCAGCAAATGAGGAATAGTAAACACTATTCACTTTGTTCTCTTCCATTTCCTCCATCAACTTCTTCATACCTCCTCGACCGAAGTTGGTATTGAGAGGACGTTGTGTCACCGAGGAGTGAATCCGATTGTTGGAGAGATAAATGATATCTCATCGAAGGGCATTTTGGAATTCTGAGCAATCTCTCTACTAGTGTTCCAAGGAGTCACACCAAATACACCTGCGGGGAAAGTCCAAGCGATGACCCGGAAAACATTGAGTTTCCTTCTTTCTAATTTGAGAAATTCTCATCTCTCGAAGCATGTCTACAAGTTCATCCATTTTGGCTCCATCTGTGGGCTGAGCTGAGCCAGTTCATCATCCCTCAGTCTTTGGGCTTGTGGTTCTTGTCTCGCGTTGTGAGCTTGTCGGCCAATCTGAGTTGTAACACTCAATCTTGTTTCATTGTCCCATTGTCGATGCTTATCAAAACATCCACATGCTCTCTTCATTGTTGCCCAATTAGAAATGAGGCCTTCATCGTTTTCTAGTATTAGTCCAAGATCTCTTCATCGTTTTCTCGGAGCACCTTGCTGGAATCGAGAATCATTTTGTCAAGTGTAGGAAGATGATCAAATCTTTGCTCGAACTCGTGGAACGTCGCGCTCGCACTCAACTATTTGTTAGAAGACTCCATCCAGTCCATTAAATCTTTCTTCGTCATTCGAGATGAGTCACCAAACCCATATTCTTCAAGTAAACTTCGTTCGAAAGATGACCGTTCAAGATTGGTCTCTTATAGCTCTAGGACCCGGGAATAAAGACTTGAAGTTACAATCCTTGAGAAGCTTGTCACTTGTCTTGCCGTAGGAATACCCTTTTTCTGCATTTCTGTTTTGTAGGTTTCAAGGTATCGTGTCACATCTCTACCGTCAAAGCATCCATTGGTATCCATGATCCTATTGATGGCAACGTCAAGGCCTACGACATTGTCTCTCTCCTAAAGCATCTGGCCCATCATCCTCGCCATTGCTTGTGCTAGACTATCATTACAGTCTCTAGCACTAGAAGTTTCGTCCATGATCCCTTGTCGTTCTTCACGTCAAGTTCACCAAATCTATGTCGCGGAAATCTGCGCCTGCGGGTCGGTCGGACGGGACCACCGGGGTCTTTGACCAAGGAGGATGAATCGGGTGACTTGTGCTTGTAAGGAATTGACCGTCGTTTAGGTTTACAATCAGGTCATTCTTGTTGTTGAACATGCCTGTGTGGGTTGACTGAAAGAGAGAGAGAGGGAGGGAGAGTGTGTGTATGTGATATTGACAAAATATTTACCGCACCACAAAGATGTCATGAAGCACGTGACGCATGTGCCAAACGTCGAGATGTGCGTGTTACACGTGCACAGACAAGCACCGGCCTCTATCCGCAAGTGGAGATGGAGGATCTAAAGGATCATTGAAGACAATGAAGCGGAACTGTCAGTGTTCTGGACCGGAAGGACTAGCACAAACGAGAAAATATTAAAGATAGATAGATACGAACGAGAATTCCAATTCCCGGTTTGAACCTTTGACTTCGAAATTGAGGGACAAGACACATTACCAATGAGATCACTAAGATTTATTATTATTGTTATTGATTCTATACAATGCTTCCTTTGCCTTCCCTTCCTCTCCTTCTTATATAGATGCCCCCATGCATATGTGCATGTGAGGGTGTAGTACATGCATACAATGCATGATTGCCATTTGGCGCTCATGCATCACATGCGATGCATGATGACCATGTACCTCATCCAAGCTCTCATGTACCAGCAGTTTGTGTGAAAAGTATAATGAAGAAAACAAGTTTATATTAAAGGAAACAACCTAGTCTAATGGTATGTCAAATGCCTCCTATCTTAGAGGTGTAAGGTTCAAACCCTTACTTGCACCTCAGTGTATGCGTTAGGCTTATTTTATATATTTTTGTAATGAACACCTAAACACGCATCACACGTGCACATTAATGTGTTAACATACGTGTGCACATTGCACCTTCTCGATTTCCCTCGTTCCACGCGATTTTCACACTGTTGCCGAAAATCTTCACGACAACGGTATTCTTGGCGTGGCTCTTGACGCCAGTCTTCGTCTGAACTTTTGTCATAACGGCGCTGGTCCTTATGGTGATGATTGTTTCCGTTTGGACGAGCCCTGTTGAATCCTCGGCGATTGTTTCTAGGTCTTCGATTGTCGTAACAACACCCCCTCCCCCCCCGATTGTAATGGTTGGTACTCTGGTATTCTTCCTCTTCCTGATCTTCTTCATCAGAGTACGGGTCGGTGTTACGGTTTTTACAATACTGGCGCTCCATGCGCTAATTCTGGTTTGTATACCAGGGACATTCCTCCTACCATCCTGAATCATTCCTGCGAGATTGTTGTTGTGGCTCCATACGCTGTACTATGGGTGTGGGCCTGTTTGGCATATTATACTTGCATTGGTCCACCGTGTGTGCCCATGAATGGCAAATGGGGCAATGTATTCGCATGTTACATTCGACCGCGGAATGTCTAGAGTTTAAACAAATCGTACACTCAATGGCCTAGAAAAATCGATGTTCCTATTCCTAAGGCAACGCCTGCCGTAGCGATGCCATGGACAGTCCCTCATCTTCTTCCTCTAGTTCGAGTTGTAATGCTCGCTTAATGACCATGTCAGTTGTCTCCCCTTTCACACTGTGCATGTTCAGCATCGTCCGGATAGGCCGTCTTAGAGCTGCCAAGAATGTTTCCTTTGCCTTTTGGTCTGTTGGGGCCCATGTAAGGTTCCGTCATAGACTCTGGAAACGTAGACTGAAATCCACTATGGATTCTGTTGGAAGTTGCTTGATGGTATAGAACTGCTCGATTATTTCACGTTGTGCACCCTCTGATGAAAAAAATGCAAGAACGTCGATTGCAGTTGGTCGAAGGTTGTGATTGCTGCCAAATCCATTTGGGAATGCCAACACGTAGCCCGACCGTCCAAAGTTAACCTGAACTCAGCGATCTTCGAAGCGTGAGCTTCTATGTCTAGAAACCGTTGCGCCATATGATTAGCATTCCAAACATTGAGGAATAGCCGGATGTGGCTAGCAGTCTCAGTTTCTCCGTGTAAGCGGGGGTATGAAAAAGCCATTCCAAACGTTGTGGTGACGATTGGTAGGGGAAGACTCCTACTTTCGCGATGTGGACTATTGTGGCGTTTAAGCGTACTACCTTGGTCATGTGGCGACAGGGCTTCGTGGTCGATGTCACGTTGTTCTATGAGCGTGGGGTCTACCGTGTACTCCTAAAAGGAGCAGTCGTGGTTGCTAAGGCGAAGTTTTCGCTTAGCATGCTCTTCTGTCTGGCGAGTGATAGACCTCGTCAGTGGTCGATCTTGTCAGGTCGGTTCTCTGGCTCGTCTAGGGCTAGTCATCCATACCTTGCTGCTTGTCTGTGCTGAACCACAAACCCACCCGGCGTGCCAAAAGTGTTACCAATTAGGAACACTATCTACTCTGAGTCCTTCGAGGTAGACTTCAAGCTTATTGCGGTGCAAGGAATAGATCCGTATGTGCGTGAAGGGAGACGGCTACAACCAAAACTCACGAGTGCGTGATCTCATACACACACTTACCCTACGCTTACTAGCCCACAGTTACCAACAAAGTACTACACCGAATCAGTAGACGACATGCATAGACAAGGAAATCAGAGAAGATAGTATTGTATTACAGAAGGTAGCTCTCAAAATACAAGCTCCCTTTTACAGAGGATTTCTACCCTTTATATACACAGGGCTTTTAGTTTGTTAGCTCCTTGTGTGAACCGTTACATACATTTCTTTAATGCTTCTAATAATATATTCAATTCGTTTAAGTGTTAGGTCCAGTGGTTACCATTCCGGCGAACAACATGCTCCAACAAGCTGGATTGAAGCTGGAGTTCTGGGTTGAAGCATTGGAGACGGTAGTATACTTGGTAAATCTATCACCATCGAAGGCAACCAAGCTCGAAGTGCCACAGGCACTATGGTTAGGCAAACAACTGGCCTACAATAGGCTCTGTATATTCAGATGCGAAGCCTACGCGTTCATCCCCAGGGAGAAAAGGACCAAGTTGGCACCCCATGCAGCAAAATGCATATTTCTCCGTTATGGAACTGATGGGGATTTTGGCTACTGGCTATGGGACCTTGAGAACCGGAAACTAATCCGGAGCAGTGATGAAGTCTTCAATGAAGGCTCTATCTTCTCTCAGTAGAGCCAGCAGAAAATAGTGGGTAAAAAGGTATCCTTCGAAGTCGATAGAGATGTCATAGAAGGACCATCCCACCCTATTGAATCAGAGATTCGACAAACCGTCGAACTCGAACAAGACATGAATATACCTGCCAACTCGGAATCAACAATAGGTCCAATAGTCGAACTTGAAGACAAATCCATAAAAAACAGAGCCGATTCGACAAGAGTCGAAGAAGGAAAAGTCAACAAGATGCGAGTATGAAACAGAACCGAGTCAACAAAGTCCATAGGGGAGGACAACTTGACACCACCGAAATCCTGACTTGGGGGAGGGTAACCTAACAAGACTCTTGACACAAATGGTTCAACAAATACCGATCGGCCGAAGGCGCCCAGGAGATCTGGACGAGCTCGAAGGCGAACAAAGTTTTCTCAACCAAGCCTCGACTACGTCAACTACAACGATGCATGCGAACCAAGCACTCATGAAGAAGCTATGACCGCAACAGACGCTGAAACATGGCTCCAAGCCATGAAATCAAAATTGGAGTCGATTCACAAGAATCGGTCATCAGAGTTGGTCGAACTACCAGCTGCAAGAAAGCCGCTACCTTGCAAATGGGTTTTCCGATACAAATATGTATCTGACTCAGAGAAACCCAAGTACAAAGCTCGGATTGTCACGAAAGGGTTGAAACAAGCACATGGGGTCGACTACGACGAGATATTCTCACCAGTAGTCAAGATGACCACCCTCCCACTCTTACTAGGAGTTGCGGCGACCGAAGACCTAGAGCTAGAGGAGCTAGATGTAAAGATGGCATTCCTACACCGAGATCTGCAAGAAGATATCTACATGTCTCAACCGGCAGGCTTTACGGTGAGGGGGGAGGAAAGTCACCTTGTATGTCGACTGAAGAAAAATCTCTATGGCTTGTGTTGAGAATAAAGCTCAACTTGGTCTAGTGTGTTAACTCACCTTGAGAGTGAATAGACACTCCAACGGTCAAGAGTCACCATTATGTCACCTCTTTGTATTCTAGCATTTAGTATGAGTCATAGAATCATATTCTATCACACATAACTTATGAGCTTTCACATTCCCCATGCTCCATGAGTCTTGTAGTTAATGAAGAGAGAGGGTGACTATATAAAGCACCCTCCTCCTACCTTGTATTACGTTGAGTCTTTCTCCTTTGTTAATATACTTTTACCTTGCGTGCTCTCTCTCTCTCTCATACACACACACATAACTCACATCTCTTCCGCTTCACAAGAATCATATATGATTCCTTACATGGTATCAGAGCGATTTGGTAGCTCGATCTAGCCCATTCGCCTCATCGTGATCATGTGTTGTGCTCCACGCCGACGACCAAGAACCGGCTCATCGCTATCGTAGCTTCGCTACTTAGCTCGCATTCGCAGAGAGAAGAAGAAACGACATAATGAATACTCAAATAGGGAGCGCTCTCCCTACCAAGAAGTTGGATCGAAACAACTTCGCATCTTGGGAGTACAAGATGCACCAATACCTTGTCGGACAAGGCTATTGGAGCTACATCAAAGGAGCACATGAAGACCGACCCGCCGAAGCAGCTCCCGGATACGCGACATGGGAGCAAGCCGCAAGCCGCGTGATGTATTTCTTGGCGACATGTGTTCACGATCACATGCTCGGCGAACACAACCACAAGAAGGCTTCAACTCCGCCAAGAGGTGAACAACATTCAACAAAGGGACATGTCCATCACGACACACACCTCGAAGGTCAAGGAGCTTTGCAATTCGCTCGGCTCAATAAGCGTAAATATCGATGATGATGAGATGGTTCAAATATGCCTTGGTGGCCTCGCACCACAGTTCGGCACAATGCGAACCGCCGTTCTAGCATGGGAGAAATCTCCCTCCTTCTTCGAGCTCCAATCAATGCTATTGGTCGAAGAAAACCACATGCGTACAAGGAGAAATGAGTCGGAAGGACACATGCTCTACACACACTCGAACGGAGGAAGAGGATGCGGACGGCCGAAAGGCCGATTCGGCAAAGGACAAGGCGGACGAGGTCCGACCTACGATAACAACTCCCAATTTCGGCCGCAAAACAGAAGCCAACGAGGAACCTTCGCAAGAAGGGGGAGCTTCTACTCCGGCCCAAGCCGTCAAAATGCAACCGAATGCAGATATTGCGGAAAGCTCGGCCACCACGAAGAAGAGTGCCGAAAGAAGATGTGTGAATCGGCTTCCACAAGCCGACAACTCACGAATTACGCGCACAATTCTGACTACAAAGAGTATAGCAGAATGTACGGGCACAACTCCGACTACGAGGATCGTGGCAAAATGTACACATACAACTCCGACCGTGGCGGAATGTTCATGATGAAACATAGAGCAAACTCTATGTCGGCCTCTACCTCAATTCGTGCCCTCAATCCGGAGGACGTATGGTTTGTTGACTCCAGAGCCTCAAACCATATGACATACCACAAAGAATGGTTTCTCAAACTTCGAGAGCCGGAGAGACCCAGTTATGTCGTAACCGGATATGACACTACGCACCCGATTCGGCACATCGGCAATGTTCCGTGCAGCAAAAGAGCGAAGTGTTCGGACACTTCCAAATATTCAAGAATGAAGTCAAGAAAGCCACGGGCCGACATGTACGTTGTCTTCGATCGGATGGCGGCAAGGAGTACTTCTCGGACGATTTCACGGCGTATCTCCGAAAGGAAGGAATTCGGCGAGAATTCACTTGCTGACACACTCCGCAACAAAGCGGAGTAGCCGAGCGCAAAAATCGGCACATCCTCGAAGTAGTGCGGGCCATGATGAACGAGAAGCATATGCCCAAGTCATATTGGGCCGAAGCTACAAATACGGTTGTCTACCTAATGAACTGGTGCACAACATCCGGCGTGCACGAGGTCACCCCGCACGAAAAATACTTCGGAAAGAAGCCGGACTTATCGCACATCCGGATATTCGGCGTGATAGCGTACGTGCACATCCCCGACGAGAAGCGTCAAAATCTTGACCCGAAGTCGGAGAAATGTATCCTCGTAGGATACTCAATGGAGCAAAAGGGGTACAAGTGCTACAACCCCTCAATTCGAAAATCTCGAGTAAGTCGAGACGTCGTTTTTGACGAGTCCACATACTGGTACGCACTAGAGACAACTTCAACTCCGACTCCGCTGGACCCGAAATCCGCCGAACAAGAGATAGAGGATGAAGATCGCCTTATGTGCATGTTCGAAGAAAGTCTGATCACGACCCGACTAAGCGGACCACAAGAGCCTTTGAGCGATCAAAGCACATCATAGCCTAGCCCGAAGATGGACAAAGGCAAGGCGAAAATGGCGGAATACGCTAACGATCACTTCGACGACGATGAGTCGACTCACTCACTCGACAGTGAGTTCGGCGGTTTCAAGGTACCAATCAGAGCTAAGAAAGCCCTCATATCTGCAAATGAAAAGCTTCGTCGATCCACCCGTGAAAAGAACCCCGTAAGCCGATTCGGCTACAATGAGTATATGGCGTACCATTACGCCTTTATGATGAAGGTAGCGATAGTACGGGAGCCAGAAACCTTTTCCGAAGCCGTGATGGATCGAAGCAATGAACAAGGAGATGCAAGCACTATGGAAGAACGAGACGTGGGATCTCGTTCCCACCTCACCACACAAAAAGGAGATCAGATGCAGATGGATTTACAAAGTGAAGTACAATGCCGACGGTTTCGTCAACCGCTACAAAGCGTGACTCGTAGCGAAAGGCTACACCCAAACGCACGGAGTTGACTATGAGGAGATCTTTGCCCCGGTGGCAAAGATGATGACGGTATGGACCGTAATTGCGCTTGCCGCAGCGAAAGGGTGGCACCTCCATCAAATGGATGTCAAGAACGCCTTTCTACAAGGCGAATTGGAAGAGGAGGTGTGCATGATACAACCACCCGGCTTCAACTCAAGCACCCATCCAAAAGCTGTGTGCCGACTCAAGAAGCCACTCTACGGCCTCAAGCAAGCACCGCGTGCTTGGCATTCGAAGATAACGCAATATCTTCATCAAATCGGCTTCCGTATGTCAAAATCGGACAACTCCCTCTACATACGAAGCGATTCCGCAAGTCCAATCGTCATCATCTTATATGTGGATGACCTAGTCATTGGAGGTGAGCATCTCGTCGAAATCAATAAGGTCAAATCCCTCCTTTCCAACAAGTTCAAGATGACGGACATGAAGGAGCTCCACTATTTCTTCGGCATCAAGGTAATTTGGACTCCAGCCGAAATCATGATCTCTCAACAGCACTACATCCTCAACTTGCTATACAAGTTTGGGATGGCTGAGTGCAAATCCGCGACAACCCCACTCGATCGCAATCTCAAACTTGATGCAAACTCTGGCACCAAAGCGTGTGAGCCGACTCAGTATCGGCAACTCATCGGGAGTCTCATCTACCTCACGATCACTCGACCCGATCTTAGTTATCCGGTCGGTCTCCTTAGCCAATTCATGCAAACACCGCGTGATACTCACTTGGATTGCGCTAAGTGAGTTCTACGATACGTGAGTGGCACAATGGATTGCGGCATCCTCTACAAGACCGCGATGCCAATACGACTCGAGGGGTACACAGACGCCGATTGGGCCGACTACAAAGCCGATAGAAGATCAACCTCCGGATTTGTTTTCTCCCTCGGCAGCGGATCAATATCCTGGAGTAGCAAGAAGCAGCCTATCGTCACTCTTTCGATTACGGAGGCGGAATACAGGGGCGCAGCCGTAGCCACATGTGAAGTCGTATGGCTCAAAAGGATACTCAAGGATCTGGGTGTACCCATCAAGGATCCGACTTCCCTTTACTACGACAACATGAGCAGTATCTATCTGGCTCAGAACCGGGTATTCCACGCGCGGACAAAGCACATCGAAGTGCACTATCACTTCATCCAAGAGCGCGTTCTAGCTAGCGATGTTGACCTACAACACATTAGCACAAGTCTTCAAACGGCCAACATCTTCACTAAAGCCTTAGGAGCCGACAAGCTATGGCAATTCATGACCGATCTCGGATTGACGGTCCCTGACTTGCCAAGCTTGAGGGGGAGTGCTAAAGACATTAAGCAATAACGCGTGGATTCTGTAAGCCGCGCACACTACGCAAGAACGCATGGATTACGCAACCACACAACGAAGCCACGAAGAGCCAATCTACCGCGCAAAGCCACGAAGAAAGATGCAAGCCAAAGCACAGACTTCGCAACTACGCACAATGCAAGCTGTAGCACGAATTCCGCAACTCCGCATAAATGGGTGGAAGCACGCTATGGTGTACCAGAAAAGTACTGTTTTTTGTCACAAAAATTGTCAATACTTTTGATACTATTAGTACTCAATAATTTAGAAAAAAAAAATCGATTTTGGAGAGTGGGGTGACTGTAATACAAGTGTCATTTACTACAAGGAGTGGGGGGAACACGTGAGGAGATGTTCTTTCCATTTTGGGGGCTATTTTCCCCTCACATCGATTTTGGCGCTTCCCCTCACGTCATTTTTGGCGGTTCCCCTCATACTCCTCTTCCTCTATCCCTCTGAACTCTTCATCTCAGACATCCATGTCACGTTTTTGCTTTTCCTCCAATCTAAGAGTTTTGTTAGGTTTTAGGGAGCAAATCTCAAACATCCATGTCAGGTTGGAGCTTTCGAGTTAAGGATTTCTGGTTTTTTTAGGGTTTCTATTTTTGTTAGGGTTTAGGTTGAGGAACAGAGAATGTTCTGAGGCCTCTTATAACAGCCAATAGTGACTTCTTCGACAACTACCGATTGTAGTTTATGTCGTGGTGATTTGGGGCTTTTTCCATCGAGGCAAGGATCCTTCCACCAAATCCAAGCGGCATATCACAAAGATTCAAGGCGCCCTCCACCATTGGAGGTTCTTTCCAGCAAATCGAGGCGGCATATCACACAGAATCAACGCTCCCGCCACCATTGGAGGTTCCTTGCATCCAATTTTTTATTTTCAGGACTAAAATTTTTCATTTCTTCATTTTTCAGTACTAAATTTTTAGATTTTACAATTGTCAAATTTGTATGTCGTGCTTCCACCATTGGAGGTTCCTTCCATCAAATCGAGGCGGCATATCACACTGAATCAACGCTCCCACCACCATTGGAAGTTCCTTCCATCCATTCTTTTATTTTCAGGACTAAAATTTTTCATTTCTTCATTTTTCAGTACTAAATTTTTTGATTTTACAATTGTCATATTTTATCCGTAATTCTAATGTTCGAAATGAATTATTTCTCACTTTGCAGGCCACATTTAAAAACATTTGACTATGTTTTCTTAGTGTAGTCTATATATAACATTAACTACTCTCACCGGACACTTAATTTTTTTGGAGAAATCTAGTGACCAAATGGGCGTCCCCAACGAGAGTGAGTTGTCAAGTAACTCATGTATTTCTAAAAGGACCAAGAGACGGGTGGTTCTTCACATAGTCCGTTATTTGGTAGAAATAACGAAGAGATTTAGTGAAGAGGATCGTAGGGATATTATATGTAGAGTGTTACACCATCAACGTTTGAATGAAGACATGGAGAGAATAAAATTTAGGGACCAATGTGTTTCAGAAGAGATTGTAGAGTCTATGAAGTCATCCCTAGACTTAGTGAAAGGTGTAGAGAGCATAGACAAACTTGTGGCAAAGAGGGCAGCCCTACACATGGTTGTGAACGGTGCGAGAGAAAAAAAATATAGTGATACTAAAGTTGCCTTAGCCCTGGATATTCAAAGAAGGAACTTGAAGAAACATCGCCGAAATATACACTCAAGCCAATTCAAGTGGCTGGGGTTGGGACCTAGACGACGATGCGATGCCTTATCAATTCACATTCCATAAATTTGTGTTTTGACCAAGTGTATATTAATGTTTGCTATATATATTGGTTGATGTAGGCTGAATTGTACATGAACTTTAAAGACCAACATCCAAGCTTGACTGTTGGATTCCGTAAGTTCCAAGGTTTGAAACCATTTTATGTTAGAAAATTAAATGAGAGGAATACATGTTGTTGTGTGTACCACGTGAAGATGGACATGTTAAGGCTAGGCGTGAATGCAATGTGTACTGATTCTAAGGGTATACACGGGGAATTATGTGTCTACACTTGTGAGGTTTGTAGACCAAATGGGGAGGATAATAGGTGTAATGCACGAAACATGACTTATGTATCCGTTTCTAAGCTATGGAGGTCTTGTGTTTGTGAAAAAGAACCATCATGTGAGTGGCATCGTCGTACATGTCTATTAAGAACATGTAAGGAGCTTGATTTGGGAAATAGTCATATCGTGAAATGGAAATATTTAGAGTATGTGACTGAAAATATTGGCAAGGGACTTGTAACTAAGCGTATCAAGGAAGTATATAAGGAGACATGTGCTGCTACCCTTGTCTCAGAATTTAAGAAACAACTTGGGGAGTTCATTCCACATAACTTCCGGTGTCGTAGTGTATTTCGTACACTACGTGAAAAAGTAAAAATAATATAAATGATTTAATTACATATAAATAAATAAAATAAGAATATCAAAATATTTATCACGTGCATAGGGCAAGATTTGAACCTTGTACCTCCACATAGCCAAACCTCAACTTTACCATTATGCTACCTTATCTTTAGTGTCCTACAAATAGATTTAATAACTATAAGTGCTTTATTTGCACCTACCTTTATTAAAAGGTAAATCGTGCATTTTTAGAGTGTGTGAAAAATATTTGGGAAATTGGATATCTTTCCTAAAACACCAACAATCAATAAAATATACTCGTGGGATTCACGAAGTTTAAGATAATCTATCTCTATCAATCTAAATACATATTCTTACATAAATATTAATCAATAAAATACATTATACTTGTGGGATTCACAAGTTTCTAATAATCTACTCATAATTATAATAGTCTCAAATTCTTCCTCCTCCTAGTCCAAAACCTCGGCGGTTCCCACCCGACTCACGCAAACGATCCGGAGCCGAAAGGCACGACACAGTTGGTGAACCCGACGCGAAGGCGGGTGGCAAGGAGATGGAGAATCAACAAGAGGCAATGAGCATAACGATGATGATGATGTTCGAGCGGATGCTACAAGAACAACGAGTGATGTCGGAGATCACGGGGGCAGTAAAGCGGCTCGTACAACGAAACGGACAATTCAACGGAAACGATGTGTCACGCTATCTACGTGACTACAAGGCGGAGATGATACGATGTGGGATACCGGAAGGATTGCAAGTGACATCCTTCAATCGGGTGGCCACGGATGAGCTACAAGAGAGAATCCACAAGATACGGCAACAAAACTCGACATGGGGGTCCTTCGAAGAAGCTTTACGAGAGGCATATGCTTACAAGAGATCGAAGGGAAAAGATCGGCGAGAATTCGACGAATGGGTGGCATCGGAGAAGACCCACCGAAGTGCAACACAAGCATTCCTAGAGTTCGAGCATCGTCTTGCTCGACTCTCGGAGCGGGAACAACGATTGGTGGGGGAGGATAAAGTCCTAATGTTTGTAAAATCAATCGATCGAAAAGAAAGGATGGACATCGGGATCGAACTCGAAGACGATGACGGTATGAATGGTCTTACCGAAAATTGGGCCGAAGTCCAAAGGGTATGCCGGAGACATGATGAGAGGAAGATGAGAATCTTGTCAACGACATGGCCGATGAAGGATGGTCGATTGAAGACAAACGATGGAGCCGATATGAAGGCCAAAATACAACATGATGGTCCGACGGAAGAGGGTGTAAAACAAGCTACCCTCTTGTCTTGCGAAAGAACAACGACAAAGGATAAGGCCGATAACCCAAGTATAGAAGAAGATTTCAGAATACAAGTGTCCGAAACATCGGGTGAAAAAGGGGTAAGCATAATTGATGCAGTGAAAGAGAGCAAAGAGGACTTGATTGAGGAGGTCACCATGAAAGATGACATCGAATTGAAGGTGGCTATGGACGAATCAACGACGGATGGCCATATCGAGACTTCCCCACCACTAATTCTAGAGACTCCGGCGGTTGCGTTCGAAAGGCAACGTGAGACCGAAGAGACGGAAGGTGGCGGAGAGAAAACAAAGGTCGAAGTCGATGCATACGACGGAGAGATAGCCGAGAATATGGCTATGGGTGAAACAATGGAGGATGATAATACCGAGGATTCCTACCCACTAATTCTAGAGACTTCGGCAGTTGTGTCCGAGAACCAACGTGAGACCGGAGAGACGGGAGGTGGCAGCAAGAAAGGTAAAGTCGGAAGCCGGTTTGGATGGAAGGTGATCCGGACGGGATTCCGATCCGAAAGAAAGCCGACCCGAAAAGGGGTCGACTCGGTCAAAACCGATCAACTGAGTCTGACTTGGCCGAACGCGAATATGGATGGAAGCCGACCTAGCCGAAAGCCGATCGGACGAAACCGATCCGAAAAGAAGCTAATCCGACTCAACCGGAGGTTGGACCGGTCGAGGCTGGTGAAAACGAGGAAAAGAAAGCCAACCGAAACCGAAACCGATAGATCGAAACCGGGCCGGAAGGAGACCGACTCAATCGAAACCGAACAACCGATTCCGATTCGGCCGAATACGAATCCGATCGGAAGCCGATCAAACCGAAAGTCGATCGGACGAGAGCGATCCGGAAAAAAGTCAAGGTTGATGAAGACAAGAAAGAGGCCAGTAAAAGACACTACCACGAATGACAAGGGCCAAGAATATGACGAGAGAGAACAAAGAATATGGTGGATCGGATGGCGACAATGGTTCGGGTGGAAAGAATGGGTCTACTCAAAATGGAGAGACAAAGTTGACATAGCGGGACAAACGGAGGATGAAGGGGAGACAACGAGCATCGGCAACTTCGGCACATACCGGAGGATGTGCGGGTTCGGAGGGGGCGAGTGTCGTAGTGTATTTCGTACACTACGTGAAAAAGTAAAAATAATATAAATGATTTAATTACATATAAATAAATAAAATAAGAATATCAAAATATTTATCACGTGCATAGGGCAAGATTTGAACCTTGTACCTCCACATAGCCAAACCTCAACTTTACCATTATGCTACCTTATCTTTAGTGTCCTACAAATAGATTTAATAACTATAAGTGCTTTATTTGCACCTACCTTTATTAAAAGGTAAATCGTGCATTTTTAGAGTGTGTGAAAAATATTTGGGAAATTGGATATCTTTCCTAAAACACCAACAATCAATAAAATATACTCGTGGGATTCACGAAGTTTAAGATAATCTATCTCTATCAATCTAAATACATATTCTTACATAAATATTAATCAATAAAATACATTATACTTGTGGGATTCACAAGTTTCTAATAATCTACTCATAATTATAATAGTCTCAAATTCTTCCTCCTCCTAGTCCAAAACCTCGGCGGTTCCCACCCGACTCACGCAAACGATCCGGAGCCGAAAGGCACGACACCGGAGTTATTGGCAAAATTCACAGTTCAAGGAATGTATTAATAACTTACCAACGGGTGTCATCGTATCCATTATTGACTTTGCAAAAAACTATACATTTAAAGTTCAAAATGAGGTTCAATCAATGCATTGGTACAATGTTCAATGTACAATACTTGTACATATTTGCTATTGGAGGCAAGACGGTGAGTTACATAAGAAATCAATATTTAACATTTCAGATGATAAAAAGCATGATACACTATTTGTTCAACATTGTTTTAAGCTTCACCATGCAGATTTATTGTCTCTAGGGTTAACCTTTAACCGTCATTGGGTTTGGTCTGATGGTGTTGCCTCGCAGTTTAAGGCGGCATGATCGTTCTACTTTATCGCCAGGTAATTTTTAATCCATATGTTTAGTACTTATCATGCAATGTGTAAGGAAGTAATTCTTGTGTTAGTGCATGCATACTAATTATGTTTGTAACTATTCACACACAATACTATTCACATGGATGCATACTAATTATGTTTGTAACTATTCGAACACAACACTATTCACATGGATGCATGCATACTAATTTTGTTTGTAACTAAGTTAACTATTCTTGATTGATCAAATAGTCCTATCCTGTCACGTGAATCTGTGTTTATTATCTTTTAATCCATGTGAAGTGTTCTCCATAGACACATTGTACTATGTTGTGTGTTGTATCTGTACTATGTTGTGTTTACAGAAGGATGTAAAGTACTCGTATTGTATTCTATAGTATTGTCCGTCCTTAAGAGAATTGTACTAATTATCTTTAATCCATGTGAAGTGTTCTCCATAGACACATTGTACTATGTTGTGTGTTGTATCTGTACTAAATCAATATTTACATAAGGATGTAAAGTACTCGTCTTGTACTCATAGTATTGTCTATCCTTAAGAGAATTGTACTAATTATCTTTTAATCCATGTGAAGTGTTCTCCATAGACACATTGTACTATGTTGTGTGTTGTATCTGTACTATGTTGTGTTTACAAAAGGATGTAAAGTACTCGTCTTGTACTCATAGTATTGTCCATCCTTAAGAGAATTGTACTAATTATCTTTTAATCCATGTGAAGTGTTCTCCATAGACACATTATACTATGTTGTATGTTGTATTTGTACTAAATCAGTATTTACTAAAGGATGTAAAGTACTCATCTTGTACTCATAGTATTGTCCGTCCTTAAGAGAATTGTACTAATCATCTTTTAATCCATGTGAAGTGTTCTTCATAGACACATTGTACTATGTTGTGTGTTGTATCTGTACTAAATCAGTATTTACTCAACTTGTACTCATAGTATTGACCGTCCTTAAGAGAATTGTACTAATTATCTTTTAATCCATGTTGAGGGTTTTCCATGGACATTGTATTGTACTATGTGTTGTATCTGTACTAAAGAAGTGATTATCGAAGGATGTAAAGTACATGTCTTTTACTCATAGTATTGTCCTAGATTGAAGAGTTTGTACTAATTATCTATTAATCAATGTTGAGTGTTCTCCATGAACACATTGTATTGTACTTGGTGTTGTATCTATACTAAATCAGTAATTATCGGAAGATGTAAAGTACATGTCTTGTACTCATAGTATTGTCTTATATTGAAGAGTTCGTACTACTTATCTATTAATCCATGCTGAGTGTTCTCCATGAACACACTGTATTGTACTATGTGTTGTATCTATACTAAATCAGTGTTTATTGGGGGATGTAAAGTTCATGTGTTGTAGTACTAATTATCTTCTAAGGAGGGTTGTGTACTCCGTGGACACATTGTACTGTATTGTGTATTGTATCTGTACTAAATCAGTATTAATGAATGTAAAGTACTCGTCGTCAGCAACATAGTATTATCTGATATTGAAGAGTTTGTACTATTTATCTGTTAATTCATGTAGAGTGCTTTCCATGAATTCATTGTACTATGCTTTGTGTTGTATCCATACTAAATTAGTATTAATGGATGCCAAGTTCACATGGTTGACAACATAGTACTATTTATCTTTTAATAAGAGTAGAGTGTTCTCAATGGATACGTTGTGCTATGCTTTGTTTTGTATTTGTACTAAATCAGTATTAATGGATGTGTAGTACTCTCGATTGACAACATAGTACTAATTTTGTTGGAAACCTGAGATACAAAAGCAGGTATTTCTCCTTATTCAACATTCGTATTTAATGGAACTACTTCGGGTCTGGACATGGAAAAGGAGAGCATGATGGCGCGGGGGTTGTGATCAAACATGCCCTTACAAGTGAGCAGTTGGATAATAATGGTGCTAAGTTACAAAATGCACATGATGTTGTGCAGTGGCTAACATGGAAGATGTCAAATGATGGTAAGAACAGATTGTTTGTTGAAGTTCGCGTTGATGAGGTTGATAGAAGTAAATCATATGATTTTGGTATACCAAATAGTTCAATTTCAGACATCACTAACAGTTCAACTAAAGGTCAACTACAATCGAAAAACACTAGTATAACTATTTCAGATAAAGGAGACAATATTTTGGTATACCAAATAGTTCAAACACGTTCGCGTTCACAAGTGGAAGGATTGCGCATTCCACTTGTAGAATCTTCTTAAAACGAAGAAAATACACCCTCTCTACAATAATTGGATGCACTAGTATCACATGTTCCTCAACTTGATAAGAATTTGCAAATATAAAAATACATGATAGATCTACGAGTGGAGATCATTAGAAATCATGCAAGTTTAGACATGTTGATAGGTTAATGTAGGCATAATAAAGTTCAACTATGGCTCAATATGGCACTATTGTGCGACAAGGGAAACAGTAACTTAAAGACTTATATTAATTAGGTAGGTTTTACAAAAATATGAGGTGTACTTGTATCCATACTAATAAAATGAGATATAATTTATACTTTGACCCATACGTGCATGTATGTAATTGTGGAAAATGTAGGATAGTGCACATTAGGATAAGTGATTGGAATAACTAACTTATTAAAGTATTCAATACTTATATTAAAAGTTGATCTAATCTATTCCTCAGTTTGTTCATATGGGATCAAACCATATGTGAATATAATTGTGCACAATGTAAGGCAGTGAACTTTAGGATAATGTCGTGGAAATAAGAAACCTATTAGGCTTTCATACCTGTATTTAAAATTGATCTACTCTATTGCTTAGGTGATTCACACAAGATCAAACTCCGAACGATAACGCAACTGGAACCATTATCAACACACTACACAATCTAAGCAGCAATGGAATAGAAACATAATAGTTTTAACAATATAAGACAAAGATCCATAATAACAACATGGATAGTCATGGCAACAATTATAGGGCCATGTTCTGTTAAGGTTAGCTTGGACCAAAATCAGCCTCCATTTAAGCTAGTTCATGTTTCTCCATAAGTTTGGTAGTCAACTATGCACGCGGTGAAACCAATATCATAAATCTACTAATCAAGTATATAAAAATAAAATTGAAACATATAGATGATTATAAAGAATAGAATCCACTAGGTAAAACCCAAAATTTGTATTAATAATGTGAAATCTTAACAAATCGTCAATGTCATATTCTTTATAGAGTCTATTACATAGCAATCAATTCATCAACGTCATTTTCTTCATCATCTTGTGTAGAACTGTCTTCGGCTATACGTGCATTGGTTTCCCCTGTTAGCCGAGCCAACGAAATATCTTCTATAAGCTCATCATCAAGCTCTATTAGCTCCCCCGGTTCGCCGGCTAACGGAGGAATAGGCTCTCGCGAAGCAGGTTGAAACCTTTCTGTATTGGCGAGGTTCTTTGCACCGACCTCCTCATCCTGGTCTGGGCACTCCCACAAAGCCTTAATCCGCATATTAATAAATATAACTTGGTCCTCGTCCTTCTCCAATGCAACTGTATTTCTAAACAGCTTCAATGCACATGCTGACGTAGTTCCTATGATGTAAGTAACAAGAAGATTTAGTTGTCAAACGAAAAAAAAGTGATTGGTTATCTCAAGATCATTGTACCCTAGTTCGAGGAATACCTGTGCCAGAAAAGAGATCTAATATCCAGTCTCCTTCGACAGAAAACATCTCGATCAAGCGCATCATAAATCGTTGAGGTTTTTGGTATGGGTTGACAAGTCCCCGTTCTGTCGTGGTGACATGTCGCAATTTCCGAGTCACTGCTGGATATACCAACAGATTTGAACCTCCCACTTCATTAGAATGCTCTTTGATTCTCTGTTTTTTAATTTCATCGAAGTAGCCAACCGTTATGTATTCAATGGCATTAACGAACCGAAAAGTTGGCCCTCTATTTACATTGGTCTTGATCCTATAAAAAATAATTCATCGAGTTAAGAATAGATTCAACAACCTTAAGAATTGCAATATAATGAAAGACACCTATAAATAATCCTTACCATGCAAGGTTCTCGATGCCATGGCAACGAGATCTCAAAGCTTGAGCTACCGAGTACCCTTGGTCCATACTATGAAAGACAACTATTCGCCACAAGGATGTGGTCGTTAGCTCAGCGAAATCCTTGACCATCTTCTCCAATTGTTTAAACCTAAACGGTTCATCGTCATATGATGACCCAGCCATTCGAAATCCGTAAGGAATATCCGCAATCATTAGCGTATATTCCTTCTTTGGCACCTTTTGGATCAAGTCGATGACATCACCGCAAACCACATTGTAGTGAAGATCTCTCGTAATATCTTTTTTGTGGCTAAATTTTTTAAACGAGCCATCTTCCTCCATTTCGTACGCCTTGACTAAGCGACGATCCTTTTCTTTTCTGGCTCGCTCGAGATGTGCAAGGAAGGATGTAGGGAAATCGTGTATATCCTTAACTTCTCCTTGTTTCTTGCCTCGACACGGTTTTTAATAGAAGCAATAGGACATCAGGTATTATTATACAAGCTCTACATATGATGAAAGGGTAATGAAAAAACATGAATACTAACCCAATCCTTGAATGCAATAAAATACTCTGATAACGCCTTATACGAAGACGTTAGAGGATAATCCTCGGTCACTTGTTCCCAAGTTATACATCCAAGTTGTTTCATCATAACTTCTTGGATCTTCATGTACACCTTATGACTGTAAAATTAGAAATCAAGATTAGAACTTTGAATTACACCAGATAGACTACAATTTCAGTATTTGAAAGACTTACTTATTGAACTCAGTGACCATTTCTTCAAGGCTTAAATCTTTCGCCACAACCCTTGACAAAACCGACACAAGAAGCTGCTCATCCTTAATACCTTGCATTGCTCTCCATAGAGACAGCTTCATGTCGTCTGCCGCTTCTTCAATTGTCAAGTCAATTTTCTTGGCGGCTTGTGACTTTAATTCTAGTTGAGGGTCAACCCTACATTTCTTTTGTCGTTGACCCTTTACCTCCTTATTCTCCCACATTGAGAATATTTGATCTTGGAGGTCCCATACTTCTCCATCTCTAAACGCCAATTGAAACCAAGACTCATACTTTCGAAGACCATCGGACCTAACATTATCATCTACCACAATGCCGACTTCATGCAGACATTGACGTCGAAGGCCTGGATGTAACTTCACACCAAACTTTTGTTTCACATCTAAATACTCGTGGTGGAAGAACCGTATACGCTCAATAGACGACATTTTCTGCCTATAGTCATTATCATTATTATGGTCCCATGCCAACAGCTTAGCCTCTTCGGTTGTGAGCCCAACATAAATTTTGCACTCGGCATACTTGAAGAAGAAAGTGGTTGGATGTTCTCTCACAAGTTGCCGACGTGCCTCTGCTGAATGTGATCCACCAATGACAAAATAATTATATTGATCATGCTTTCTGATATCAAAATCTTCAATGGTTTCACATTCTTCAGGATCCACCATAACAATAAAAGGCACCACAGTGGCATGAGGATTAATTTTCATTTTTTTCTTGAGATTTTGAACATGCATGAGATGAGGCTCTCTAATCTCAAGTGGTCTTCGACCTGTTTTTTCATCAATAGGGGGCCGATGGATGTGTGTTATAGGCAAATTAAATACTTGCCCTTTCCTAACCAGCTTCCGTTGCATTAACTCTCTCCTTATTTTATTCTGCTCGGATGACAAGACACCCGAGGCCAGCTCGGCTCTTGGCGTCCCCTTATTATCCTCTTCTTCATTTTCACTTGTTGAATCCGTATCCGACATTTTCGTTGTCTTCTTCTTGGCTGGTCTTGACTGGACTTTGGATACCTTTTTTGTGGCCTTCAAGAGGGAGGGCTCTTCATCTCTTAGAGTTACATGGCCTTGTATATAAGGCCTCAAGGTAACAATCAGGTTTTGTGAGTTATCAAGTGCTTTTTTGAACACTTCAGGCCCACAAGATTCCTTTACTAAAAGGTCTTCTGAAAGGAACACTTTACGTACCCCCTTGGAGCACTCTATCATTACCAGTATGTTGGCCGAATCTGCATCTTCGTAGTCAAATCGTAGAATACGGCCATACATAAATGGGGTTTCTTTTCCAAGCTGCCCCTCACCCTTCTTCTTTGTTGTATACAATACGACTTTTTTCTTTGAGTCGACATATTGCATACACCATTCCTTGTCCGTTAGATCTCGGTCAGGAAGGTCTTCGCCTCCAGTAGCGGCGACAAGTTTCTTTTGGCTAACATCACTATGTGGCTGAGATTTTGTCTCTTCGTTAAAGAGAAGCTTTTTTCCTCTCTTCATGGTCTCAGGAGTTACCTTGGTCTGGGCTTCGATTGGAGAACCTTGTATGCGAAGCTTAATTTTCTTCACGGGTCGGTCCGACAGGTTCTCAAACGACCTATTTAAGAAAGTATATGCAAAAACATAAGTTAGACAGTCACGTAGATTGAAGTTGTATATTATAATGAAGAACAGTTTCCAGGAGCAGTAACATATTCAAAAATCTATTATAGGCAGGGCTATTCAACCTAGAAAATATATATCGTAATAAGTAAAACGGGTTATATATTCTTTTAAATAGTAGGTATGACTTATATAGATTCTAAACCTATATTGAGGAGAATTTGCCATAGTGAAGGCAATTTGTAGATCATTTTCTACTATTTTAAGCTAAAGTAGGTCATAAAACACCTATAATTAGAGCATGTATTTCTTTAAAAGTAAGTAAAGTCAACATAAAAAAGACTGATTTTGCCAGACAATTTGATATCATTTCCACCCCATAAACGATTTTTCTCTCTCAAAGCCTTCTTATATACAGGGACTCGATACGGCGTATCGAGTTTGTGTTTAAAACCTACACTTTAAACCGGAACTCGATACGCCGTATCGAGTTCATGGTTAAAGTGTAGGTTTTAAACACGAACTCGATACGCCGTATCGAGTTCGTGTATAAATATTTGTATTGTATACATGAACTCGATACGCCGTATCGAGTTCATGGTTAAAGTGTAGGTTTTAAACACGAACTCGATACGGCGTATCGAGTTCGTGTTTAAAACCTACACTTTAAACACGAACTCGATACGCCGTATCGAGTTCTTGAGAAACGAAACATATTTACAAAAATGTCCACAGTGTCAGAGGCCTACCTGGAGTCCTCGCGCTCGATTCTCTTTGAAGACATGGTTGATCGTGTTGAAGTGGAGGCGGAGATCGCGCTTTCGTGCTTTGTGCTCTGAGTGCTTTGTGTGCTCTGTGTGCTCTCTGCGTTCTGTGTGCTCTGTACGCTCTGTACGCTCTGGTGAGTGAAATATGATGAGGTCTTCCTATTTATAGGGATTGAACCCATGGTTAAAGTAACCATAGTCACCTTAACCAATGTTGGTAACTTTGAGGAAAGTTAGTTGGTAACCATAGTCACATTAACTAGAGTAACTTATGATTGTATTAATGATTACAAAGTCAAACTAACATATTGATCAATCTTTTATAGTCATAACAACCTACAATCACTTCAAAGGTTATGAAGGAGACAATGATAGAGGTTCATGAATGTACCAATGATTGATTACTAAAAGCAACAATTTTTATGACTCTCAAATGTTATGTATTAAAGATGTGGGCATGAATTAACCAATGATTGATAAGTCTAATATTTAAAATGGTGAGCATTAAAGAACCAATGAGTGAGACGTTCTATATCAAAATGGGTGTCATTAATTAGCCAATGATTTTAACATTAATCCAACATATTCAAGGCTTGTTAATGATTAGTTTTATATTTTACTTGATTTAACATCATTTAGATCTAGTTTATATAATGATTGATAATTTAAGTTAAATTACTTTATTAAAAATAATTTTTAGATGTATTGTATTAATAGAATATTACATAATATAGACATTCTATTGATTTGGCTTTTGTTTAGAGAGAAGTTTATGTTTAGGGAGGAGTATATGGTTAGAGAGGAGTATAACGTAGAGAGCCCTATCTAGACCTTAAGCCATGAGTGAAGATTCACCGTTCTCGATTGAAGAATATTGTTTGTCATCAGACCCATCGTTTTCTACTGAAGAGTATTGTTTGTCAACAGAGTCACCATATTCGATTGAAGAATATTGTCTTTTGACCGACTCACCATATTCTATCGAAGAATATTGTCTGAGCTCATCTACAGGGAATGTAAATAATGACACATGTGAAGAGTTCTCTATTGAAGAATACGATATTAATAAAGATACCGAGAATGAAGGAAGTGCCCAGGAAACATTGAATAACATTGGCGATGGTCAGAATAGAGAATTAGACTGTAACAAGGTTACACCAACCTCTATGCAGGAAGAGAAATCTGGGAGCCCTATGCATATTAGAAGAATCCCACGAAGAATTCGTCTGGCTAGATTTAGCTTGGTGACATCAGATAAACAGATTGGATTTGATGTCAACAAAATATGTTGTGCCCGTGGTTGTATGTCTATGATTGGAAAATCAAAGTTGCGAGAATTAAGGCGATACTATTTTTCGATGACCGGTGATGAGCAAGACACTTACCTCGGATCACATATGCAACTAGTATCTGACAAATGTACGGGGATCAAAGTATCATTCGAGTATTATATCTTCCATGCGCAACAGATATGTAGAGTTGCATTCAAAATTGCGTTATGTGTTAGTAACATGCGGCTACATAGAGTACAACAACGTCTACTTAGCGGGGATCAGATGCTCAATTGTAAAGAGGTTCCAAGTATGAAAGGTGCAATTGGAAGACTAGCTATTGGCTGGATGAAAACTTACTTTCAGTTAAATTGTGAAGTAATGCCCACTACAGGTAGGATGCATCTTTCTGATAATTATACCCGTCGGGAAGTTTATGATGTCTATCGATCTGAAATGCTGGGCTCACGTAATAAGTCTATCACCTATAGCCAATTCACAAGATTATGGAGAGCTCAGTTTTCAAATGTTATTATTCCTCGTAAAGTACGTATGGGGTATTGCTCCATTTGTGCAAATCTTAAAAGTTTGGCTAAAGGTGCAAAGACATCAATGGAAAAGGATACGAGTAAGAAGTTACTACAAGAGCATCGTGAGGCACAATCCTTAGAACGAAGGAAGGCGATGCATCATAGAGAGAAGTGTTTGAAGAGGCCTGAACAATACATGTGCTTAATGATAGATGGCATGGACCAGAAGAAGACATGCTTGCCACATATGCGGAGGCTCCCCAAAGATGTCAATGATGAGTGCCTTGTTCAAATGCACTTGGTGGGATGCTTGGCTTATAATAGGTCTGTTCGACCTCACGTCTTCATTACTTACCCCAATGTTCACAATGACCCTAACCTAACAGTTACAGTGATTCACCGAGTTTTGATGTCTTGGGGACAACCTTTCCCCCCTGTTCTATACATTCAATTGGACAATACTGCTAGAGAGAACAAAAATTCAACTGTATTTGGCTATCTAAGTATGTTGGTCAACCTAGAATTGTTTAGGAAAGTGAAAGTCAATTTCCTTTTGGTTGGCCACACACATGACCATATAGATCAGATGTTTAGCACATTCTCCAGACAGTTGTCTCGGCATGATGCTTTCACTTTACCTAAACTATTTGATGTCATTTGTGATGCATATACACCACGCCCAAAAGTGTTACACTTGAAGGAGGTATATGACTTTAAGAGATATATATTAGATGGGGGTGGTGGGAATGTTAAAGTGCTTGCTCAGTTAAACAATATAAGTTTCAATCACATTTTTTTGATAAAGAAAAATGGAATAAGTGGTTCTACACTTTTGTATGCTAAACAATATTCATCTTCTACAACATGGGAACCTGAAGGTGGTTGCCAGTTATTACTTTGTATGCCGAGTACAATTGTCCATGGAGCTAAGCAAATGCCAATTGAGAAGAAAGGACAGTTGTAGAGCGACTTGGTATCAGAACAAAAACGGTCATGGCTCCAAGCCTTAGAAGAAAAAAGAAAGCATATTGAGGCCGCCAAGAAATATGCCGCACAACAAGACACGTCATGGTGGGATGTATTTTATAGTGATCAGAAAGAAATTATAGACAATTGTGTATCTGTTGATAATTGGAATTTGGAAACGCCATTCACATGGTCGCTGCAACATGATCGCGTAAATAGAAGTCCGGAGCGACTAGTAAATGCGATTAATGACAACTTGGTCCATCCACAACAAAGAGACATTTATGTGGGACCAAGGATGACCAAAGCAGCCGAAGCTAGATGGCAAGGAAATTTGCAAGAGCTCACCGCGGGGATGTTGATTGCAACGCCGGCTGATGAGAACTCACATGGCCACCAATTTTGGGTTGGTAAAATTCTAGAAGTGCTAATGCATGAAATAGAAAACACGATCAAGTCTATAAATGTTCATTGGTACAACACTAGAAGTGCAAATGCTTTTACAGGTAAGTATACATTGGAGATGATTGAATGCCAAACAAGAAGGGGAGGTAGGAAGAGGAAGCGAAACATTCGTAACACCTCGACCCTTGATATCTCTGATGTGGATATCATCGTGTACAACTTCACACTTACAAAAGCCGGACGATTAAGGAAGTCAACAATAGATATAATAAAAGAAAAATTACCAGGTCTACAAGGTGGCTCGAGTCAAAGGCAAACGAGATCTGCTACATATAATCTAGAGTCAAACCATTTGGTTTATGACGAAGATAATGCACTGATTGGTACATCCGAGGATGATGAGGAGGAATCGTCATTGTATATTAGTTATAGTAGTGATTCTCCGTAAAGGAGTGATCATGAATGTATATTTGGCTATTAAGTGTAACTACATTCCGCTTGTAACAAATCGAGTAATATAAAATCATGTGTTTTGAATTCTTATGATTTCCCAAAAATCGTTTCTTATAAAATAACATTGGTTGTAAAGTTTGTGATATAAATTGAGAATGTATGTTTTTGAAATTCGTCTTTTTTTAGTTACTTCTAAATCACGAAAAATAGTGGATTTTTAACCTTTTTCATAGTATGTTTGAACTTGTATGATACTGGTATCAATGTGTTTTGTAAAATCATTGAAAAACCCCTAAAATTTCCCTTATCCTTCCATTTATGCGCGATCCTTCCACTTGTGAATGCGAACGTGTTTTCAATTTCTCACATCACTAACAGTTCAACTAAAGTTCAAGTACAATCGAAAGACAATCAGGCACTAGAGGGCAATTTGGCTAATCTTGTAATGCGCTTGTTGTTGGTGCTAGTTTTTTCTGATTTTACATTCTTCTTTATCTTAAAGCCTTTAGGTATCAGCTGACTAAGTGGCACTTCATCATCAGAGGCATCAGAGACAGGCATGGATGCACGGGCACCTTGTACTAGTGGCAAGCTTGAGAGAGCAACTGTGTTTTCTGCAACTGCAATGCTTGTACACACATCCACAAAGGTACTGTCGATAGAAAAATTATCACTCATCTCCTGAATGTGGGCTGTTTTAGTACTCATGTTGTTGCTAGTATGCTTAGTCTCAGTACAATTAGGCTCATGTATGTGGGCTACAGCAATACTCCTAGCGAACTCTTGGCTGGTCATAATCACCTCATTCTTAAGACCACTGTGCTCTCCTTCTTGGGTCAACTCCTCTTGTACGGAGGCTATCACCTCATTCTTAAGAGAACCGGGCTCCCCTTCTTGGGTGGTCTTTATTGCCTGGTCCTCATGGGTGATGCTAGTAGGCTCCCCTTCATTAGTAACGATGTCCTTTCCACAATCCTCATGGGATGCTTTAGACACTACTAGCACATTCTCAGTACAATCAAGCTCCTCTTCAGTACTAGCGATGTTCTTTCCACAATCCTCATGGGATTCTTTAGACACTACAGATACATTCTCGGTACAATCAGTCTTCTCTTCAGTACTTAACATATTCTTTCCACACTCCTCATGGGCTTCTTTAGACAAATTATTGTTTGTACATGCCAGCTGCTCTTCAAATATGAATGCTTCGTTTTTCTCACAGTCCTCATGTGTGGAAGATGTGCTTCCAAAGTCTGCCTCCGTGCAAAGGTTAATCCCAGAATCTAACTCTGCACTTGTGTTCCATATAGTTCCCGATTCATTTGATTGCAATTGGGAATCAGACTACTCTTGTAAACCTAAAGAATGGGATTCCAATGAATATTAGTATCAACTCACATACTCAAAAGTTTGCAAACATACCAACAACAATGAACGTAGGGTTAAGAGCCACTTTTTTACCTATTGTTACATCGTCATACTGTACAGTCGTAGATACCCCATTGCAAGTGGTAGGCTTGGTCATCTTCTCCACAACATCTAAGTGCTCAACAGGGTTGTTATGATCTATAGAATGCACCAAAAGCAACACTATCATAGGGTTGTTATGATCTAAATCATTGTTTTCAAAAACCGGCTTTTGACATGTACCTAGGAGTGTGATAAATTCGTCTTCACGATTAGGTTTTGGACTCGTATCTCCCTCACCAAAGATCATTTCGTCATCAACTAGTAACACAAGTACATGGTATTAGACAATGCATTAGGTTGACAACTCTCCGGACAAGTGAGAACATATATGACTCACCATTGCATTCAACTTTGCCTTTCTTGCCCTTTCCATACAACATTCTTGCAGCATTCCTCTTCTTAGTTGGCTCTATTTCTAAAGAAATTAGGCATTCAACACTTTCTCAAATGAGAATTAAGATATGTTGGCAAAATTTGTGTTACCTGGATTGTTTTGATGTTGACCGGAGCTTGGGGAATTTGTTTGTAGAAGGATATGTTCCACTGCTCCAATGGCCCTTCTCATACATTCATCTTCATCATAAAACTCATAGGTTATTGGTAATGATGGTCCCTGAACCTTGGAATGTTCAGCAGATACCGAGGGTTTAGGCATAGGGGCCGGTTGTTCCATTACCTTCCCTGGCGTGGAGTTGCTTGACACTACAACATTCATTGCAAGAAACCAAAAAACCTTCAAGGTTAGTACCGTGATATAAAATATACAATGTAGGTCACAAGAGTTGCATTACTAATTCATTAAGCTACACCTAGTTCCCATATTACACAACTAGTACTAATCGTGAACAATGTACTACTCACTTAGTCCCCAATTTACACAAGTAGTACTAATCATGAACAATGTACAACTAACTTAGTTAAATTACACAAGGAGTACTAATCATGAACAATGTACCACTCACTTAGTTGCCAAATTACAGAAATAGTACTAATCATGAACAATGTACTAATCCTGAACAATACGTTATTCACTTAGTTCCTAAATTACTGAACTAGTACTAATAAGGAATAGAAATAGTACTAATAATGAACAATGTACTGCTCACTTAGTTCCCAATTTACACTAGTACTAATCATGCACAATGCACCACTCACTTAGTTCCCAAATTACACAAGGAGTACTAATCCTGAACAATGTACTACTCACTTAGTTCCCAAATTACAAAACTAGTACTAATCATGAGCAATGTACTACTCACTTAGTTCCCAATTTACAAAACTAGTACTAATCATGAGCAATGTACTACTCACTTAGTTCCCAATTTACAAAACTAGTACTAATCATGAACAATGTACTACTTGCTAAGTACTAATCGTCAACAATGTACAAGTATAGTGTGTACTAACACTAGTACTAGGCATGTTGTAATATAGATTGGACTAACATCTAATCCAACAAATGTAGATTGGATTTTAGTACTAACGTGGTATTTTGCACACAAGTAATACTAAACGTGACATGTGTTCTACACACCTAATTACATAATTTGTACTAATTACACCAACAGTATTAATCTTGAACAGTATTAGTACTAAACATGATATGTGTTTGACACACCTCATTTCCAAATTACACAAATTGTACTAATATTCAGCAATTTACTATACACCTTGTTCCCAAATTACATAACTAGTACTAATTCCCAAGTTACACAAACAATACTAACAGTCAACAGTGTACTACAAGTATAGTGTCTACTAAACTAGTACTAGGCAAGTTGCAATATAGATTGGACGATGTTGTACCTGGTTCCCTTTTAGTACTTATTCTGGAAAATATCCCTTCAACTACACATACCAATTATATATTAAGAGTATTGCCAATACTAACCCACATAATTAGGGTTCCACATATTAGTTGTTAGAGATACACTAATACTAATCCATTGTTCTCCTAAATTTGAAGTATGAATTGTGGCGTACACTAGTTCTAATCCAAATGTAAATTGACATCATATAATACAAACAATAGAATAGTAGAGCCACATACCATACGGGTGTACTTTTAAACCCCAAGCATAGTACCACTCAGCCACAATTGTAGTTTTACAGTCCATACATGTATTCTCTTTCTCAAAATGATAATTAGCACATAGCACATGATATGTGTGCAAGCTCGGTGTAATCACAACATCCATAGCCTCCAGCTTGAATCCGAGGCCACAAAATATACACCTGGCAGATTGCAAACACAAGTTATAATATATTAGCTAATATGATATTTATACCACAGAAGTAGAAATAAATAACTTTTAAAGCCAATATCGTGATATAGCTATACTAGTAATGGTACTTTCCATACCACTTGGGTGCTCAATTACAGATGGACACAAAGTTTCAAAACCTTTTTGTTTTAAATCCTGCATCAGGCACGCAAGGTTCTCGGAATGCAACTTTAAAGCTAACAACTTATTATCTATTTTGGAATATGCATTCTTGCAAGTATCAAGGTCTCTCATCTGTGAACCTAATTGAGTGCCCATATTGTTTAGCTCTTTCTTCAACTCCTCTTTCAACACCTCACTTTCTGAATTTTGGATTGTTGATGCAATCCATTCATATGTAGTCTTTAATGAAGAGAATTTCTTTTCTGCCTGTATCTCAACTGATTTAACTGCTTCCAAATTAGCAAGTAGTGCTTGTATTCTTGAGCTCATAGATGCTATGCAACTGGCCATCATCTGTTCATTCTTTTCAGTCATTGTGGCCCGTACCTTTGTAGATTGAACTTGGTGGACAGGTGTTGTAGCCGAAATATCCACATGAGAGGTTCCCGATGACTTCAAGCCAGTGTTGGTACTAGAGGATCCTTTATAATGTTCTGACCGGTGCCGATTAAAATCTTCCCAATCTACGTCAATGCCACCCTGAACTTCACATGCAAATGCACGTGCAAAAACAGTACCCACCTCATTGTTACAGATTTGATTTGTATAATAAACATGTTCATATCTCGTCTTCAATAAGTTCACATATTCCCTCTTCAATCCACTTATGTGGAATCCTCGCCTTGTATCGGGATGTGTTGACCCCTAGGTTTTTATCAACCACTCTCTCAGCTCAGGATAAACTTTAGGTCGTGCTCGAAGGAAATAACTCCATCCGAGAGGTGTGTCTCGAATGATGGAGTGGTACATCTTATTTCTCTGTGTTGATGAATTCATCACCCTTTCTCTTGTGGGTGTCTTCTTGCTTTCTTTGAGAGATGTCCTTTTTCCTTCCTTCAGTGGTGTCTTCACTTTCTCTTTCATCAATGTCTTCTTTATGGGTGTCCTTCTCGTCATTGTCCTAGTCATCATTATTCTTGTTGAATGAATATGCATGTACTAGAATAAAACTCATCAAATTACCATCAACACATAGCAAATCATCACATTGCATGTACAAGCCATGTCAAACACACAAAAACCCTAAATAGTCGGAAGAAAACTCATCCATGTCTAACACATACAAATTAAAAACAGACAGACAGGAAACACAGAGAAAACGAAAACATACCAACAAAACGAAAACATAGCAACTCATCATAGCCAACTCCATCTAAGTTGCATGTACAAACCATGTCAAACACACAACCACCCTAAACAGTCAGAAGAAAACTAATCCATGTCAAACACATACAAATTAAAAACAGACAGACAAGAAACACAGAGAAAATGAAAACATACCAATTGGGCATGCAACACATAGACTATGAATAATCAAAACCTAAAAATGCCCATACGCATAAAAATTAAAAGCAGACGGACAGGAAACAAAGAGAAAACGATAACATACCAGTTGGAGGCAGATGGAGCCAAGGTCGAAGGCAGAGGTACCACACCTTCGGAGCACACCAAGCCTTCAAAATCACCTATATGCAAGAGGTTGTTGACGAGGCTGTTGCAGAGGAGACAAACGAGCATTAACAGAGGAGACAAATGAGCATACACAAAGAAAGAAAATCAACAACAAGAACATCAATCCGGGGAAACAGAAATATCTGCATATACAGAGACAGAGATCGAACCTGGCACAGAGGGGAACACAACAACAACTACACGGGGAAACAGAGAATCGAAGGTGGAGTGAGAGAGAGAAACAAAAAGAAACAAACAAACAGAGATTCAAAGGTGGAGTGAGAGAGAGAAAGAGAGAGATAAGTAATAGATATGTGTCGTCTTTCTAACTTTCTGCCTCTGTCTGTTTGATAACTTCGAGACAGAAGAGAGAGAGAGAGAGAGACTGAGACTAAGACTGACCAACTATCACATTCCAAACCTTCTCCAGGTGTGCTTTCGTACAACTCTACCTAGGAGAATGAAGTTACAATTAATGTATTAAATACGGCCTTGGGACATTTCGAGTGTGACATATATTATCTTTGTACATTCGAGTGTGACGTAATGAATTTATTATTTGAAATTGAACACCATTCAATAGATGATAATTGTTTTATTTTCAATTTTTAATGTTTATTTTCTTCCTTGATTTAGTACTAAATTTTTGGCCAAAAGTTGGTACACCGTAGCATGCTTCAACCCAAATGCGAGTCGATGCAAGTCGACGCAGACTCAGGAATGCGAGTCGAAGCGGATTTCAGATACCGTCTGAAACCGACCCGACTTGAGCTTGAGGGGGCGTGTTGAGAATCAAGCTCAACTTGGTCTAGTGTGTGAACTCACCTTGAAAGTGAATAGACACTGTAACGGTCAAGAGTCACCATTATGTCACCTCTTTATATTCTAGCATTTAGTATGAGTCATACCATCTAGCAACTAAAGTATGGTAGTAGCTAATTAGTTACCATTTAGCTAATTAGCTATTGTATCAAAATATGGTAGTAGCTAATTAGCTACCACTTAGCTAATTAGCTACTGTATTAAACTATGGTAGTAGCTAATTAGCTACCATTTAGCTAATTAGCTACTTAGCTAAAGTATGGTAGTAGCTAATTAGCTACCACTTAGCTAATTAGCAAATTTACTAAACTATGGTAAAAGCTAATTAGCTACCACTTACCTAATTAGCTACTTAGCTAAAGTATGGTAGTAGCTAATTAGCTACCACTTAGCTAATTAGCAAATTTACTAAACTATGGTAAAAGCTAATTAGCTACCACTTACCTAATTAGCTACTCAGCTAAAGTATGGTAGTAGCTAATTAGCTACCACTTAGCTAATTAGCTATTGTACTAAACTATGGTAGTAGCTAATTAGCTACCACATAGCTAATTAGCTATTGTACTAAACTATAGTAGTACCTAATTAGCTAGCATTTAGCTAATTAGCTACTGTATTAAAGTATGGTAGTAGCTAATTAGCTACCACTTATCTAATTAGCTACTCAGCTAAAGGATGGTAGTAGCTAATTAGCTAACACTTAGCTAATTAGGTATTGTACTACTACTCAGCTAAAGTATGGTAGTAGCTAATTAGCTAACACTTAGCTAATTAGGTACTGTACTAAAGTATGGTAGTAGCTAATTAGCTACCACTTAACTAATTTGCTAATTAGCTACTGTACTAAACTATGGTAGTAGCTACTTAGCTACCACTTAGCTAATTAGCTACTCAACTAAAGTATGGTAGTAGCTAATTAGCTGCCAGTTATCTAATTAGCTATTGTACTAATCTATGGTAGTAGCTAATTAGCTACTCAACTAAAGTATGGTAGTAGCTAATTAGCTACCACTTAGCTAAATAGTTACTCAACTAACCTGTGGTAGTAGGTAATTAGCTACTGTATTAAACTATGGTGGTAGCTAATTAGCTACCATTTAGCTACTTAGTTACTCAACTAAACTATGGTAGTAGCTAATTAGCTACCACTTAGCTAATTAGCTATTGTACTAAACTATGGTAGTAGGTAATTGTCTACCACTTAGCAAATTAGCTACTCAACTAAAGTATGGGAGTAGCTAATTAGCTACCAGTTAGCTAATTAACTACATGTTAGCTAATTAGCTACTACACTACAACCATAACAGCTAAATAGTTTCCACACTTTATACGGCTTACCTAATTAGCAAAGATGTAACTAATTAACTACACTATGGTTACAAGCAACAATTTTACCTGTTAGTTTTCTCCACTCATCTGGGAGTGTTGTACTACAATCCCCCAAACAGAATGCAGCAATGCGATAGGCATATTGAAAACAAACGATATGGTATGTGTGCTGAGATGGTTGTAGGTGAATCAATAGAGTAGCAGATTTGTCCTCTACACGTAATCCACAAGCGATGCAACGTGCTTTAACAGTCAATATATCGTTTCCTGGTTCTCCTTCATTTGGTAAGGGAGCAAGAATGTTCAGGTCCAATTTTTGTCTGCTCCTTACCATCCCCTCCGCAAAATGTAGTTGCTTCTTAAGGAAGCTAACTACCTGTTCTTGATGGGACTATTGTTCCTTCAACGCAGTCGAGACATTTACCAATTAATTATTCCTTAATGAGGAAGATACAACAACAAGAAACAAGAATCATTAACTTACTTGTAGCTTGTCCAAATTGTAATCAACGACAGTATTTAGACCTAGAAGGTTCAGCTTCATTGAAAGAACTTGGATCTCTGTTTGTAGTTGAATTTGCCGTTGAGGATCCAACGACCCCTCAATTTCAAGCTCATATTGAGCAGCCTATTCTAGATAATGCCTCAGTAGCACATTTTCATGTACAAGTTATTTATAACATTTTACATACTAGCAAAACAATTGGTACCTGAATCTTATTTCTAGTTGTTGTAACTGCCAAAGTGACTTTGCTCTCCATCATAGCAGCCAATGTTGCTTTCTCTAAATCAGTCTTAAAAACCTCCAATGTCTCACAAGCTTTATGGACATTTTTTTAGCCTATAGCTAATCAATGTCTCACCTGTATCATCGACATTGGCTTTCATTGTGTGTCGGTGTGGCGTATACTTGCGGGTTTGTTGGGAGTCGGCAGTTGCATCATGAACTGCCATGCTCCAAAATCATGTCATTTTTTATTGCAAGCTCCCTGTCATGAAGACATACATCTTGGCTTATCATGACATTCATCTTGGCGAACCAGGAATCGAACCCATAACCTCTTGGTTTACATATTGTACTTTAACCATTGTAATAACATATGTGAGATGTAATCATAATAATTATATGTTTAGTTATTACGAGATATTTAGAACATTCTAGATTATTCTAGAATGTTCTTGAATATTTCATGATTATATTTATTATTATTATTATTCATAAATATCTAAAATATTCTAGAACATTCTAGAATACTCCATAAGGGCCTATAAATAAGAGTCCATACACTCATCACAACTCATTCGGTTCAACACCAGTCTTTAGCCCTTAGCCTACTCCTTGTAATCTTCTTTCTCATAATATAATCGCATTCCCATTTCTTATCTCTCACTTATACTTTTCTCTCTCTCGCACTCTCTCCATCTTTCACTCCCTTTCTATCACTATCGCTATCTCTACCGCTCTCGCCATCTCTATCGTTATCGTTATCTCTATCGCCATCGCTCTCTCTCTCTGCTTCCTACTCAAGAGTCACGACAGTTTGATGGTACCAGATCTCTCTTTCGAGGTTTCCTGAATCAAGTTCGTTTGGTGATTCAGTTACATCCCAATTGGTATCCAACTGATGCTGCCCGTGTGGGATTAATAGGAACCTTGCTAAGCGGTACAGCGTTAGCATGGTTTGCACCACTTCTTGAGAAGAAATCACCATTACTGGAGGATTTCGAGGCATTCGTTAAGGAGTTTCAAGCTAGTTTTGGAGATACGGATAGCACTAGGACTGCAATAAACAAGATTCGAAGACTCCGACAAGGAGATCGTCCCGCTTCAGCTTATGCCGCAGATTTCCGTCTCTTGGCATGCGACATCCCTTGGGATGAGGCAACCTTAATGGATCAATTCCGTCAGGGTTTGCGTAACGATGTCAAAGATCTTCTTCTTACTTTCCATGAAGATCCAAAGTCTCTTACTGAAGCTATTAGCCGAGCTGTGCGATGTGATAATCGCCTATTTGAGCGACGTTCTGAACGTCAACAAATGTTACGCCGCCAACCGGAACAGACATACGCTTCTATAGTCGCCACACCGCCACAAGGTTCTAGACCCGTTACGAGGGATGGTCCCACTCCGATGGAAATAGAGTCGACACAACGTCGAGGGCCCTTATCAGATGCTGAGAAACAACGACGTCGGGCGCATCGCCTATGCCTCTACTGTGGTGGTCCAGGACATATAGCTGTGAATTGTCCACATAAACCCAGGCGTCAAGTTTACCAAGTAAGTGCACATGACAACCCTACATCAAGTTCTACTATCACTTCTAATAACTTAAGTACTAAGCCTACTAGCCCATGCCATGAGAATAGATTTGATGTCTTGAGTCAATTAGAGGATGTGTTAAACGAATAAGTCCGGCCAAAATAGGAGCCATTTGGTTGGACCATCCTAGTTATGTAGAGTCAGTACCTAGTTGTGGTTCCATTTCATCAAATCAAGTTAGTAGAGTTTTTTCTGCACAAGTCGAGCTTAGCACATCTACAGGTCATCGCGCCCTAGCCTTTGCCCTCCTAGATTCCGGAGCCAATTCTTGTTTCATGGATCGCGAGTTTGCATTGACTCAAAACATCATCTTGAAAAAACTCCCAAACCCAGTAGCTGTAGGAGTCATCGATGGTCGCCCTATAGCATCAGGAGATATAGTCGAAGAGTCTGAACCAATTCGTGTAGTCCTAGGTAATTTGGCTAGTGTCATCTCATTTAACATCATTAGTAGTCCGGAGCACTCTCTAGTTCTTGGTCTTCCTTGGTTTGAGTTACATAACCCAACCATTGATTGGAGAAAAAGAACTATTGAAGAGGTCACCGTACAATCCAAGTCTCTTGAAGCTCCAACTAAGGATCTAGGATCCCCCACAATTTCAACAATCTCTATACATCAATTACGAGAGGATGGAAGAAAGGAAGACATGATGGTATTTGCGGTTTTAGCAACTCCCTCATCTAGCTCACAAGAATTGGGGGTCCAACTACCAAAGAAGTACATAGAATTCTCCGATGTGTTCGATAAGGTGAAGGCTAATAGACTACCAGAGCATCGACCATATGATTGCCCAATTGATTTGCAGCCAGGAAAAGAGCCTCCATGGGGACCAATTTATAATCTTTCGCCCACGGAGTTAGAGGTTCTTCGAGAATATATCAATGAGAACTTGGCAAATGGTTTTATCCAACATTCAAAATCTCCTGCTAGTGCACCCATCTTTTTCGTTAAGAAGAAAGATGGTATGCTTCGTATGGTCGTGGATTATCGAGGCTTGAATAAAGTGACCGTTAGAAACCGATATGCTCTCCCATTGATCTCAAGCCTTCTAGAACGCCTCAGTGAAGCAAAGTATTTCACGAAGTTAGATCTTCGAGGTGCCTACAACCTTGTTCGAATTCGTCCTGGGGATGAATGGAAGACGGCGTTCCGCACTCGCTATGGTCATTTTGAGTACACAGTGATGCCTTTTGGCCTCACGAATGCACCAGCAGTCTTCCAACATATGGCGAATGATATTTTTCGAGACTTCCTCGATATCTTCATCATTGTTTACCTGGATGATATCTTGATCTACTCAAAAACTCAAGAAGAACATGATATACATGTTCGCCAAGTTTTGCAACGGCTACGAGAGTATGGTCTCTATGCAAAATTGGAGAAGTGTAGTTTCGACCAACGTCAAGTGGAGTTTTTGGGGTACATAGTCTCTTCAAATGGCATCTCTATGGATCCATCAAAGGTTCAAACAATTTTGGATTGGCAAACACCACAGTCCGTGCGAGATGTGCAATGTTTTTTGGGGTTCGCAAATTTTTATCGCAAGTTCATCAAAGACTATTCAAAAATTGTGTTGCCCCTCACTCAACTGACGCACAAGAATCGATCATTTGTATGGAGTATAGATGCGAACTCTGCATTTGAGGGTTTAAAGCAAGCATTTACATCCGCACCAATCTTAATCCATGTCGATCCAATGAGGCGCTTTATACTTGAAGCTGATGCATCGGATTTCGCACTCGGAAGTGTACTATCCCAAATTGGTGATGATGGTGAACTGCACCCGGTGGCTTTTCACTCACGAAAATTTGAAGCCGCAGAAATCAACTATGAGATTCACGACAAAGAGCTTCTTGCCATTGTGGATTCTTTTCAACAATGGCGTCATTTTCTGGAGGGTTCTTCTCAGCAGATTATTGTCTACAATGATCATAAAAATCTAACATACTTTCAAAGTGCTCGAGTCTTGAATCGACGACAAGCTCGTTGGGCGCAGTTCTTAACTCGTTTCGATTTTGTAATTCTATATCGCCCTGGGATGCAACAAGGAAAAGCAGATGCTTTATCTAGACGTTCGTATATGGAACTTCAACCTGGAGAGGCCGCATTTGAAAGCCAAAAGCAAATCCTCTTAGGTCCTGATCGTCTACGAATAATGGCAATGCATACCATCAACACACCGGGAGATTCAAGGCTTCTTGATTCCATTCGTGAGCAGATTGCGACTGATGCGTTCGCCCAAGAGGTTTTGAGCCATATTATCCCAAATCGTGCATCTAGCTCCCAAACTCAAAATCCTCGTCTAGACTACACCCAGTTTAGTTGGCATGATGGGTTACTTTTTCGACAAACTCTCTTGTATGTGCCTGACGGTCCTTCTCGACTCAAAGTCATGCAACAATGTCATGACACACCAATGGCGGGACACTTCGGCATCCACAAGACTTTTGAGTTGATTTCTCGCCGATATTGGTGGCCACGGCTTCGCCATTTTGTTACGGATTATGTTCGTAGCTGTGATACATGTTGCTGATCAAAAAAGCCTCGACATCATCCATATGGCTTATTACAGCCAATGCCTATTCCGGAGAGCCCATGGAAATCTATTTCCTTGGACTTTATTACGGATCTTCCACCTTCCAAGGGATTTGATTCGATTCTCACTGTTGTCGATCGTTTTACGAAGATGGCACATTTCCTTCCATGCACAAAGACCATTACTAGTCAAGAGACAGCTGATTTACTCATGCGGGAGGTGTTTCGCCATCATGGTCTTCCGGATGATATTATCAGTGATCGGGGTCCCCAATTCATCTCGAAATTTTGGCGGCACATGTTCAGACTCTTACATACTTCTTGTAAACTCTCTTCCGGCTACCATCCAGAGACTAATGGGCAGAGTGAGCGCACCAACCAAACAGTCGAGCAATATCTACGTTGTTTTGTCAACTATGAACAAGATGATTGGGTGGATTTACTACCTTTGGCAGAATTTGCTTATAACAACTCCGAGCATTCTTCTACTGGATATTCTCCATTTTTTGCAAACATTGGGTACCATCCTCGTTGGACGATGCTTGAACATCCTGAACTCCCAAAAAACCCAGCTGCTGAAGATCGGCTCACTCGACTCCAAGAAGTTCAGGATATGCTTTTGCATCATTTATGTGAAGCCCAAAACACTCAAAAGAAGATTGCTGACCGTCATCGGCGTGATTCATCGACTACATTTCAAGTAGGCGATCGTGTATGGCTCTTACAAGGTAGCATTAAAACGACCCGACCTTGCTACAAATTGGATTATCAACGTTTTGGCCCATATGTCATAAGTGGTAAGATCAATGATGTGACATTTCGTCTTGATCTTCCTCCTCATATGCGTCTTCACCCGGTCTTCCATGTTTCACTTTTGGAGCCTTACACAACGAGCTCTATTCCGGGTCATGTTACACCTCCCCCACCTCCAATTGACGTTTCCAATGGCTCTGAATATGAGGTTGCCGCTATCCTCGACTCCAAGATCATTCGCAACAAACTATACTACTTGGTTGATTGGTTAGGCTATACACCTAATGATCGAACATGGGAGCCTGCCGAACATCTTGCCAATGCCTCCGACATGGTTGTTGCATTTCACAACCAATATCCTCATAAACCAAGTCTGAACTCTTTTCTTCCGACTCGTGCAACTCGTCATCGAAAAGGGGGGATAATGTCATGAAGACATACATCTTGGCTTATCATGACATTCATCTTGGCGAACCAGGAATCGAACCCATAACCTCTTGGTTTACATATTGTACTTTAACCATTGTAATAACATATGTGAGATGTAATCATAATAATTATATGTTTAGTTATTACGAGATATTTAGAACATTCTAGATTATTCTAGAATGTTCTTGAATATTTCATGATTATATTTATTATTATTATTATTCATAAATATCTAAAATATTCTAGAACATTCTAGAATACTCCATAAGGGCCTATAAATAAGAGTCCATACACTCATCACAACTCATTCGGTTCAACACCAGTCTTTAGCCCTTAGCCTACTCCTTGTAATCTTCTTTCTCATAATATAATCGCATTCTCATTTCTTATCTCTCACTTATACTTTTCTCTCTCTCGCACTCTCTCCATCTTTCACTCCCTTTCTATCACTATCGCTATCTCTACCGCTCTCGCCATCTCTATCGTTATCGTTATCTCTATCGCCATCGCTCTCTCTCTCTGCTTCCTACTCAAGAGTCACGACACTCCCCATCTTCCGACATCTTTCTACTGATGCCTCACCATAAATTGCCAGAGCTACCCTGTACATTTCAAGGTCACGAGATTCCTTCATTGTTTTGCAATACTTGTATGCAAAAGCTCTAGCAAATGAAACGGACAACTTGTTGTTGACCGGATCTCTTGATGTACTTTCTGGTGCAATCTCATGCAGCCATCGTACAGGTCCGATCATGCATGCTTTAGCTTGACCTTGGCTTTCACTCTAGGCACTTTATATACTGACATCTAGTCTACATCACTA
Organism: Azolla caroliniana; assembly: GCF_043228905.1. NCBI lineage: Eukaryota > Viridiplantae > Streptophyta > Polypodiopsida > Salviniales > Salviniaceae > Azolla > Azolla caroliniana. The sequence goes on along the minus strand of NW_028230455.1, from coordinate 6,379,581 downwards.
ATCAATCTATCTGTTAGAACAGCAGGGTCAATACCCTCGAGCGACAAACCATATATGTTGTGAAAGTCCTCCTTTGTCTCGCAAAATTTTGCAAAGTTCAACACTCTAGGATAGGGAGGAACGAGCCACCTGAAATAGAAAATCAGTAATCAGAATTGGTGCAAAATTACAAAAGTTTGTGACAGTAATCTGAAATTTGTAATCTGTCCTTTTTAACATATATTAGAAATCAACCACTTAAAAAATCAGAAACCCTAATCAGAGTTTGTCATGAGAATTGGTGCAAAATTACAACACATTGCGACAGTAATCTGAAATTTGTAATTAGAAATTTGTAACCAGAAACTTGTAAACTGAAATTTGTAATCAGAAACCCTAAACCACTTAAGGGAAACACAAACCCTAATCATCACTAAAAGCAGAAATCAACCGTAATACGAAATTCTGTCAATCAGAAACACACCTACTACCACACCCCGATCTTCGAGACATCCTTGTTTTGGACTCCAATGATTTCACCTTATTCGAGTTTTGGGAAAGATGAACAGACATCAAAGTTACAGACAGTTATCAGAAAGGAAAAAAAAAAGTTTTTTTAATATGTAACTAATACATACCTGGACGAGGATCGACTTGGTCGTGTGTTGTAGCTCTGAAGGTGCAATGTCGATCGTAGAGTTTTTGTGCTGTTGTCGAAGCTTCGTCTGCGTTCATGCTCAGAGTACTCCATCTGTTTGGAGTTCGAACTTGAACTCATGATTATCAAGAATTTGATGGCATTCAAGTTGACCTTAGATGATGGCACTATTCCCCAAGTTCCACTAAGTCAGAAACCAAAGTTCAAATATTTGTGTATTCTCATAAATAAAATGACATGTATTTAACTAATAACACATAAAATTTCGTAAACCATCCTTATGATTTTCCCACAAAAAACTAGCTAAACAAATAGCTAATTAGGTGTGGCCCTTTTGGTAGCTAATTAGCTATAATAGTGTTTCCACTCGCATGCTTTTACCCAAGAGTCGACCGAATCAATCATGATAATGAGCCATACTAAGCTCGACACGGACCTCACCTATGCGGACTCGACTATATGTCATGGCGTGGCTTGCTTAGAAGCGTAGCGTTGCTCAGATAAAAGATAATGTGAAAGTGAGGAAGGAATCACTAAGATTCTGGACAGAAGAGACGAAAGAGTAGAGATGTAGTAAACAAAGATCAACAAGATATGACAAGATAAGATGTAAAATGATATTTGAGGGCATGTAAGAACTTTATAATTATTTGATGAAAGAGTTACAAAATGATTATGAGCATCGTTGAACCTTCGAACTTTGTCTCACAAGGTAATCGCTCATCTCTTTCTTAATCGTAGACCACAATCCTCCCTTCTATCTTTTGATGATGATAAAACTCGAACCTCCACCTTTTTGTTGCGAGTTGAGCACCACCACCGCCAAGCTAGTTCTTCTCTTATCATTAGAGGATTGTATATAGCTTTCAACTTCTCTCCCTCAATGTCAAGATTCGAACTCTTGACATGACGATGTTATAATCGAGTGTTATGTGTTAACCACACATCTAGCATATAATCATGTATATACTTCCTCATTGTAGGTTTTAGCTAGCATCTTGTGCATAATTTCTCCCTTGTATTATTTACACTTGGCACATGCATGCGTACCTACTGCCTACATGCTCTATTGTATCACATGCGTGCAATAGGTATGCATGCCACTTAGTATAAATAGTTGAGTTCACCTTGAAGGAATTCAAGGTGAACAACGCCAATCATGGACATATCAATCTAGTATTCTCACTTCGCCCATCTTCTCTCCTTAATCTTCATCTCTATCTTTATGCTCTTGTGTCATTCCGTTATCGCTCCGTCATAGCCTCATCATCTGTGCTCTATCTTAGTCCACGCTTGGTGTGTCTATGACAGTTTGTTCACCTTCCAACTAGAAGCATCACTCATCTCCGTCATCGCCCTTGCTTCTAGAGTTACCATCGTCACCGTACCATCATCTACATCGCTTCATTTCCTATCTTCCTCGCCATTTCTATTTCCTAGTTTCTTCTCATCATTTTCATTGGCTTTTAGTTTCTCCTCATCATTGTCTCTATTTTTTAGTTTCTTTCCGGTTCATGTTTGTGTTCTAGTTCCTGGTGAGGGCCGCACAAGGCCGCTCACTCCCGTTGGTGTTCGTGTTCCAGTTCCCGGTGAGGGCCGCATGGTCGCTCACGCCCGTTCGTGTTCTTGTGCGCGGTGAGGGCCGCATGGTCGCTCACTCTCGTTCGTGTTCCAGTCTTCGGTGAGGACCGCACATGGTCGCTCACTCCAGTTATTTTTCATGTTCCACATCCCGGCGAGGATCGACATGGTCGCTCATGCCCATGGCTCATGTTCCAGTTCTCGGTGAGGACCACACATGGTCGCTCACGCCCATTGGTGTTCGTGTTCCAACTCTCGGCGAGGACCAACATGGTCTCTCATGCCCGTTGGTGTTCATGTTCCAGTCTCCGGTGAGGACCACACATGGTCACTCACTCCAACTATTGTTTGTGTTCCAGATCCCGGTGAGGACCGACATGGTTCCTCATGCCCGTTGTTGTTCATGTTCTAGTTCTCGGTGAGGACCACACATGGTTGACTACTCCCATTCGTGTTCTTGTTCCCGGTGAGGGCCACATGGTCACTCACTCGTTCATGTTCCATTTCTCGGTGAGGACAACATGGTTGCTCACGCCCGTTGGGGTTTGTGTTCCAACTCTCAGCGAGGACCGTTCCAGTTCCCCGCAAGGACCCCACATGGTTACTCATGACCCTTAGTGTTCATGCTCCCCGTGAGGACCACAAATGATCGCTCACACCCGTTGATATTTGTGTTCCAATTCTAGGCGAGGACCTCACATGGTCGCTCATGCCTGTTGGCGTTAAATACCTCGTCTTGTGGAAGGGTTCCTCCTTGTCTACGATTTACAAAATACTATGGAGGTGATCTAAGATTTTCATCAGCAAGATCCCCTTAAGCCAACAAACGATTTGGAAGGGCATCATTGGAGGGGTGATAATGTCAAGATTCGAACTCTTGACATGACGATGTTATAATCGAGTGTTATGTGTTAACCACACATCTAGCATATAATCATGTATATACTTCCTCATTGTAGGTTTTAGCTAGCATCTTGTGCATAATTTCTCCCTTGTATTATTTACACTTGGCACATGCATGCGTACCTACTGCCTACATGCTCTATTGTATCACATGCGTGCAACAGGTATGCATGCTACTTAGTATAAATAGTTGAGTTCACCTTGAAGGAATTCAAGGTGAACAACGCCAGTCATGGACATATCAATCTAGTATTCTCACTTCGCCCATCTTCTCTCCTTAATCTTCATCTCTATCTTTATGCTCTTGTGTCATTCCGTCATCACTCCGTCGTAGCCTCATCATCTATGCTCTGTCTTAGTCCGCGCTTGGTGTGTCCGTGACACTCTTTCTCTTTTATGAAATCTCTTACAAATTTGTTCTACTTGATCCGATACAATATAATGTTATTCAATCTAATTGATTCATTGATATCTCTGTTACTATACTCCATTCTCCTTTTATAGGAAAAGGATGGTTATGCACGTGGGCCATGTGGCTCACATGTAGTGTGGCTCTTGCATGTGTGCTATATGGTGCACATGTAGTACATTATATGGTTTAGACTACACAATGCAGGCTCAAATGAAATAACACATACTTTTACATATATCATGAGTGTTGGTTAAATGGTAAGGTTTGAGGCTCATAAGGTAGAGGTTTTTGGTTCCAGTCTTCTCTTGCCTATGTAATACAATATTTTTCTTTATTTGCCTCTTCATATAATGTATAATATTATGATAGTGTTTTCTTAATATTATCTTTATTTATCTTATTGTAGACTTTTAATGTGAAGCTTTCTTGCTTCACGACATCCACCCGCTCTAGACCTGCACATCCTCTAGCATGTGCCAATATCGCTCATATTCATGTTGATCTATTAGAGGAGGTTCAAGCTTGAACCTTTTCTTAAATACTTTTTTCCTTTTTCCAGCTACCACGTTTAGGATTGGAGTCCCATCCAATTCACTAAGCTTATAAGTAAAGTTATCATATAATTTTTTTACTATGTAAGACCCAAACCATCTTTCAGCAAACTTGTGGACAATGCTATGTTAATTATCTAAACTACTATCATACACAACCACCCAATCTCCTTCTATTTTCTTATGTCAAATTCAGTGAGTTATATCAAAACGAATTTTATTCTTCAGTCGAGCCTCCTTCAATCGTTGGGCTGCTAATTCTATATCTTCAAGTCGACACACTAAATGTTGAATTCGCAAAGCAAGCAATTCTTCTCTACTCACCTCTTCTCTCCATGGAATAGATGTCCATGACATCATTGATTATTCTATTGGCATGATGGGCTTTTGGCCAAGTATCAATTCAACTAGCATGTATCCTGTTACCGAGTTATGCATTGTTCAATCCGCCCATAGTGCATAAGGTAGCATGCGTAGCCAATCTCTTAGTTTACCTTTGCAGTTTTTCACGATCGCCTTACCTATTGGGTTATGTCCTATTTCAATCTTTCCATTGGATTCTGGATTATAAGCAGTTGTAAGTGATAACTTGACCCCTATCCAACTTAAGAATTGACTGGCTTCATCAGAATCAAGTTCTCCTCTATCTGCAATTATTTTATTAGCACACATGAGAAATCTGGGAAGAGAACACTGGACCGCGGTCAAGTGGATACTCCGGTACTTGAAAGGAACCTCAAGTATGTGCCTACAATTCGGCTCAAGAAAACCCCAACTTGAAGGATTCATGGATTCGGATATGTCGGTTGATGCGGACACCAGCCGGTCTCCATCCGGATATGTCATGAAATATGCAAGGGGAGCCGTATCGTGGCAGTTGAGGTTGCAGAAGTTTGTTACACTATCAACAACGGAAGCGGATTACATGGCGATTGTAGAAGCCGGTAAATACGTAATCTGGATGAAGGATTTTATCGGAGAGCTAGGGATCCAACAGGAGGAATTCCGGCTCTACTACGACAGTCAAAGTGCCATCCACCTCGCAAAGAATGCAACCCACCACTCCTGGACCAAGTACATTCAAAGGATGTATCACTGGCTCTGGGAGAAGATAGAAGATAAAGAGTTCTTATTGACAAAGATCCATACGGAGGAGAACATGTTGGACATGTTGACCAAGGTGTTGTCAACCGACAAGCTGGATGTATGCTAGAGACAAATCAGACTGACAAGGCATCCCATGCTGGAGTGAAGGGGGTGTTTGTTGGGAACTAGGTCCCTCCAGATGGGATCCGGAGGAGAACTGGACGAGCCGAATCAAACGGGATGAAGGCAGGAACCGGACCAGAAGGTATCCAGATACCGGATCGGATGGATTCGGAACGAGTCCAGCCAGATCAGGTATGAACCAGCGAGAAGGAAAATATTTGTAAATATGTTCCAACGTGACCGTTGAGGTCATATTTGTAAATAGTCCGTAAGTTATATGAGTATAAATATAACTAGGGCAATAGTGTTTAGATATAAGATGTTGTTATCGTTGTACAGATACAAAGAGAGACAGAGCGACAGAGAAACAGAACTTGTTTCTATTGTAACCATCGGTTGGCGAAGACATAGAGCTTGAGGTTGTTGCATCCGAGTCTTGCATTGTATTCTTCCTCTCATTGTGAGACAGATGTTGCAGTATTGCAACGCCTCAAATTTATCGCCTATTGGAACAAGGGTCCTTTTCTCACACTACAAAAATGTGAGACCCATGTGGTGCCAAACAACACCAGTATGGTTGTTCCCACCACCAATTAAAGAACTAGGTTGTTGAGTGGTCTATACTTTAGGGATAGAGACCCATGGAAGAAACATATCAAGGGAAGCTTGACGGTAGGTCCAAAATATATATATATATATATATATATATGTTCTTTAGTGCATCTTTGTCCCCCCCACCCCCTCTCTGTTGGGGAACAAGGCCGTCAATGCGGAAATGCAAGCAACATTCGTGATGAAGAAGAACCTGTGTATGCGCATAAGCAAGATAGACACACACAGAGAAGAAGAGAGAGAGAGAGAGATAGGCACAAAGGAATGTTATATTCCAATAGCAAAAGTTACAAAGAACAACAACAACAACCTTAACTAAAGGTTACAAAGTCACTTTATATAGTGACTATCTTAGGGCAACTGCCCTTTATGCTATTTACAAAAATAGCCCAAACTTGGGCTGTCCAAAGGGACAGTGTGAATATGGCCATTATACACTCGTATTCGACACTCCCCCGTAATGGGCGTATACATGGGTTATCTAAAAATTACAGGTATATACAAGGTTTATCAGACAGATCAGTTTTGTTAGAGTCGGCAAGATCCGAAGGCAGAAGACCGAACCGGTCGGGTAGGATTAGCTGAAGCCGATCCTCAAAGAACCGATGTTTGTTGTCTGAAACCGTCATGTGTTGTGTGTCCGACTTTAACCGGACCGATTCTTCGTTACGCCCATCTGGTGCCAAAGGGACCGGAAACGATCCGTCGAACTGTCGTTATAGACAACTGAAGCCGAGTTGAAGTCGACTTGTCAAAACGTTTGCACCAGCCGATCAAGCCATAAGGCTTCTTTTGCCGCATCGGACGTAGCTACATATTCCGCTTCGGTCGTTGAGGTGGTTGTGCACTCCTGAAGTTTCGACTTCCACGAGATTGCTCCATTGCCGAATTTGAAGCAATATCTGGTTTTTGATTTCCGATTGTCCATGCAGCCGGCGAAGACCGAGTTGGTGTAACCGACTATGCTTGAGGTTGAGTTCGGGCCAAAAAGAATGTCGTGGTCTTTTGTGCCAGCTAGATATCTGAACACATGCTTGACTGCATTCCAGTACGATCGGTGTGAGTTGTGCATGAATCTGCTGACGACTCCTACGGCGTGAGAAATATCAGGCCATGTCGCGACTATCGCGTACATAAGGAAGCCGACTGTCGGTGCATACGGTACCGACTTCATATCTTCCCCCTCCGGACCAAATGTTGGGCAGTCTCACTGAGACAGTCGAAGGTTAATGGGGAGTGGGGTCGAAGCAGACTTGGCCGAGTGCATGTTGAAGCGTTCCAAGGCACGTCCGATGTAGTCGGTTTGAGACAAGAAAAGTTGTCGTTTATCACGATGCCGACTAATCTTCATACCAAGTATGTGTCTTGCCGGACCGAGGTCCTTCATGGCAAACTTCAACCGTAGTTTCCGAACGAGTTCGGTCAGCTCTCTGGCATGCCGACCGGAGAGTAGCATGTTGTCCACGTAGATGATGAGGAAGAAGGGAGACCTGTCTTGAGCTGTTTTGGTGAAGAGACAGTGGTCCTCATCACTCTTTGAGAAGCCGACCGATTGGATGAAGTCGTCGAACTTCTTGTACCGCTGTTAGGGTGCCTGTTTCAGGCCGTAGAGACTCTTCCTGAGTCGGCATACTAGATGTTCCTAGCCGGATGCCACAAAGCCTTTTAGCTGCTTCATATAGATTTCCTCCTGTAGGTCATCGTGGAGGAACGCCGTTTTTACATCTAGCTTAATCAACTCCAAGTTGTCGGCGGCCACGATGCCGAGCATGAAACGAAGGGTGCTCATTTTCACCACTGGTGAAAAGATTTCGTCGAAGTCGACACCATATTCTTGTCGAAAGCCCTTCGCAACTAATCTAGCCTTGTACTTTGGGTTGGTCGAGTCGGACGTCTCATTTAGTCGATAGACCCACTTACATGGAAGAGCATGTCGATTCTTCGGTAATTCGACCAAGTTCCAAGTCTTGTTTGCCCGAATGGAGTGCATTTCCGACTCCATCGCCAAATGCCAGGTGGCGAAATCGGCAGATGCCGATGCTTCTTCGTAAGACGTTAGTTCGCCGGCGTCGGTGAAGAAAATTCTGGGAGAGTACCTCTCCGGAGGTTGCAATAGTCTCTCGGATCTGCGAGGTATGACTGAACTAGTCGCACCGAGTGTCGATGTCGGATGGTCGGGAGTCGAGCCATTCAGCTGTGCCGAATCGGTGGATTCGGTGCGAGAGTTGTCGGTTACCCATGAAACCGATCTTGTGTTGTGGGTTGGGCCGTCATGAAGGGTTGGCACTTCGGAAAATATTACCCTTCGGACTTCAATAGGCCTTTCGGCCATTTTATGCATAGTTGACTCATTGAACACGACGTCCGAACTTCGGACAATTTGTCTGTGCTCGGGGTCCTAGAGTCGGTATCCGATCTCGCCGTCGGGTTCATACCCAAGGAAAACGCATTTCCTTGATCTTGGTTCGAGTTTCCGGCGATCATCTTTCGGTATGAGGGCATATGCCTCGCAACTGAAGATCCTTAGCTTGTCATCATTCGGCTTACCGCCGGTCCATATTTCCTGAGGTATTTGAAGTCCTAGACGTCTACTTGGCGACATATTTATTATGTGTATTGTCGTAAGTAGAGCCTCCACCCAAAAGCCATCCGACAGTCTGGAGTGTTGGAGCATGGATACTATGCGTTCTTGAATCATCCAATTCATGCGTTCTACAATTCCATTCTGCTCCGGACTATAAGGTGTCGTATATTCACATCGAATGTCGCGTTCCCGGCAAAATTTGACGAATTCTTTAGACTTGAATTCTCCTCCATTGTCGATTCGGTGACATTTCAGTTTCCGTCCAGTCTAATTTTCGACCATTGCAAGCCATTCGAAGAAGATCGAGAACACCCGATCTTTGGTTCTAATGGGGTAAACCCACACCTTCCGAGTCGAATCGTCAATAAAATTGATGAAGTATGAAACACCACCGAGGGGACTCAATTCTCTTGGTGCTGAAGTCGGGTGTGATGCGGCTACCTGTTTGCCGTACTAGCAATGCTCGCAGAATTGGTGATCCAAGAAGGAGAGTTTGGGGATGTAACCAGCTCTGGATAGGTGCATTATGTCAGCCTTGCTGAGGTGTCCTAGTCGTCCGTGCCATAACGATGACACGGGGATATCAACCAAAAATAGGTCACCCTCTTTGAGAGTGACATATAAAGGGTACAAAGAGTGCACCTTTGGTCCTCGAGCAAGCAGGAGGTTCCCTTCGTGGAGTGTCCACCCTCCTGATGAGAACCTGGCACGGATGCCGGCTTCGTCAAGCTGTCCAACTGAGATCAAGGGTCTTGAGAGCTCAAGAACGTGTCGGACGTTGTGTAGTACAAGTGTAGAGCCACTCAGAAGGTTGAGCTCTACGGTGCCGATTCTGATTATAGCACAGTGCTGCGAGTTTCCGACTCAAACTGAGTCGGAGTGCCGGTCCGAGTATTGCCGAAACTGAGATCGGTGAGGTGTCACATGATACGATGCGCCCGAGTCCAAGAGCCATGTGCTCGATTCCTCAGTCGTAAGCAGAACTTCTGATTCAACTGGGTTCTCTATGGACAATATGTTCGGGTCGATCATCAAATTTCCGGCTGAAGAGCCGACATAGTTGACCTCCTCATGCCGGCTACTCTTTTGATCCTAGTATAAAAGTAGCACCAGTAGATGAGATTGTACAAGGAATATCTTTATTTACATTATTATTTATGGGGTTTTCTTTCATGTCCGGGCTATCACAGCCCCTACCTGTAAAAGCCCTATCTGAAAATCCTGGGAAAACTCTTCATCCATCTCTCGAATTGGATGTTCCCTCAAGCATTCCTTGTTTCTTTCATGGTTGGGCCTCACGGTTAAGAATTGGACAGTCTTTCTTCCATCTTGACTCTTGATTCTCGCGAAAGCCAAACCATCATCAATAACCTTTGTTTCCATCCTCACTGCAATGATGTAGGGTTGACCAAGGATGACGGGGTAGGTTGATCGATCCTGCACAAAGAAATTTTGATTCACCGAGACATCACCAATTGTTACCTTCACACTAGGACATGCTCCGAATAGATCCTCCGTAGTTTTTGTGGCAGCTCTTATTTTCTACCCATGATTCTTATCGATCGGCCACCGTCCTCGAGCGTAAAATTCCGATGACATCATGTTTATCTCGGATCCATGATCGATCAAAGCAATACATGGAATTTGCTGATCCCCAATTTTTGCAAGTGCCTCCATTGTTGCTCGAGCCCAATGATCCCTTGTATAGTGACTCCTATCCCCTTCATGAACGCCAACATCATTCAGATTTTTAACACTTGCAGCATTGATGGTGCCACCATACAAATCTTGGAGTGTTGTTGCACACCCTCCCGTAATTTCCTCCGTCACCTGTCTCTTCCTTCTAATAATATCTATGATAACTTCATGAAATTCTTTCTTTGTTATACCCAACACTTCTCTTAAAGTAAATTCTTTGCTATACCCAACACTATTTAATATTCTTGTTTCTAATACCTTTTTTATATCCGTCGTTGTATCTATGTCTGAGGCAAGCTTGAAAGATGGGTCTGTCTTTCCTTTTACTTTATCAGCTTCCTTCAGCTCAGTAGCACCCTTTTCCATCCCCCTTCTCTTTTGTTCTCGTGTCTCATGTCTCTTTGTCGGATCAACTTCCTCAGCTCTCTTCCGCTTCTCTTCCACTAGCACATCTTGTGCATTCACTTGGGCGAATGCTGATAGCGCGTCTACTGGATCATTCCATCCAGTGAAGTTTCGTATTTCATCTCCCGCTCTTTTTAATTCATCCACTCAAACCTTCCCTTTTCTTGCATAATCCATCACATCTTGCCAAAAGCCAGATCCACCATATGAGTCTTCTACACGCAATCCTAAGGTTGCCACGGATTGTATCGCTTGAGTCGTTTATCTCTCATCATCTTCCATTAGCTTTTTCATTCCTCCTCGCCCAAAGTTGAGTTGAAGTGGTTGTCGAGTCTCTGTCGAGTGAATCTTGTCATCTTGATAGTAGATTTTATTATGATTAAGAGCATCCCTATGCTCTTGACAATCTTTCTTCTTGTGGTCAATACTATCACACCACATACACCTTTGGACCATTCCACCTCCCTGCCTTGATGAAGTCGAGCTTTGTCCCGATTCTAGCTTCGTCACTTTGATCTACAAGTCTTTCATGCCTTTCACCAATTCGTGTAAGAGTGATTCTTCTACTTTCTTCTCTCCCGACTCGTTCCCCGTTTCTTCATCATTTCTGTTGGGCAACTCCATAAACCATAACTTTCTTCTGCAGAAATTGGCACACGCCCTTTTCACCTCCTCCCAATCTTCGGTAAGTCCACTTGGACTATTCTGATCTTCTAAAAGCATTCCCAAGTCCTTCCTGTCTTTAATATCAGTAGCTTGTAGAAACAATATTACTTTATCTGGCACTATTATATTTCTATCTCTAACATTTAGTTCCTCAAATCTTTCTGAAAACTCTTTTAATACTTCCAAAACACTTAAATGTTTATTAGACTCTACCCAATCCATGAAAGCTCGCCTTGTCATCCTTGACATATCATTGAGGTTGTATTCATTGAGTAATGCCCTTTTGAACGTTGTTCATGTCTAATTCTCCCTTTGGATATCTTGGATCCTCTCTTGTAGCCCAACCGCAACGACTCAATTAAAGCTATTAATTTTTGCAGCTTCGTCGACACCATGTTTAAGCATTTCTTTATTGTAAATCTTCAAAAAATTTGTTAAATTTATACCTTCGAAGATTCCAACTCGAGCAAGAATATTGTCAACGGCTTTGTTGATGCTTGTCATCATCCCTTGCTCTCGCATCATTCATTCCACCATTGTACACATAAGCCTCATTTGCTCCTCCATTTCTCCTTGTCGCCGCCTTCACGTCAGGTTCATCAAATTTATCGGATCCGTTGTATGTTCCTCCTCTTGGTTGGCGGTTAGCCGCTTGTCGTTCCCGATTTCTGCTTCGACATCCGATTTTTTGAACGGGTTCCGCGGCATGGGTCCGTAATACGGTTTTAGTCGGAAACCGTTTACCCACTTTTCCACTACTTCGCCAGCCAGCGTTGTCGCGAAGATTCGCGCGTGCGTGTGCTACTCGAGCGACCACCGGGGTCTTGGACTGGGGAGGACGTTCGCGGAATTATCGAAGCTAGATGACGATCAATGTAAGATTAGATGAAATTGGTTTACTCGAGAAGAAGAAAGATTGTACACTTGAGAAGTAGAAAAATATGGAGAAGATAAAGACAAATATAATTATATTGATGATAATGGTGTTGGTGATATCACATATTGAGCCCCCCTTACACAAGCCCAACTAGAGGCTTTTATAGGTCTTTCCATGCTCGTGACATGCACATAACCATGGGCTAAAACCATGGTTTTGTGCACACGGTTTTGCTTATGTCATGCACAAACCATGGGTTTAAAACCATGGTTTTGTGCACATGGTTTTCTATGGTTGTTTCGTCTATAATTTGTATATGAAAAGGAAATACATAAAATCTACACTATATGATAGTTGTCCTAGTGGTAAGGCAATTATCTTGTATCTTAGAGGTGCAAGGTTCAATCCTTGCTTGCACCCCTCTGTATAAACTCAAGTGCCACTAGGCCTTAGGAGGCTTATTTGCTAAGTGTATGTGCAATGTTGCACATCATTGGTTTATTCGTCTCACTCAGTTTCACACCGTAGTCGAAAATCGTCACGACATCCACCCCCACCAAACCCGCACATCCTCCGGTATGTGCCGAGAAAGGTGAAGAGGTGAGATCTTTGGCAACGGTGATCAACCGAGTTCCTCTGCACGCTCGTCGACCTCGTCTGACTTTGTCTTCCACTTCGAGTATGCACAATCTTTCCAACCGAACCACCGTAGCCACCCGATCCACCATATCCGGCGCTCACACCTTCTTCCCCAATCGGTTGTAGTAGATCTACCAAACGATGTCGTCGATACGACCGCTCTTCCTTCGTCCACCGCGCTTGTCCTTCGATTGGGTTCCTGGCCACTCGTCGCGCTCACCGTCTTCAACCGGGTGTTGTGGATCGTTCGTGTCCATCTTCGATTATGCCAGGTTTGCCCTTCTCCGGATTGGTCTCCACCGATCACTTCTTGGCTCGGTTGGCCTTCGTCTACATTCGCATTTCCCCGAATCGGGCTCGACCGATTGATTCTGGCTGGGTCGACCCCCTTTTGGATTGGAATTGTTCGATCGATTTTCGCCGAATCAGGTTTTAGTCGGGTCGGCCCCGGTCGATCGGCTCCCATGTGGATCTTCCTTCGTTCGGGCCGGAATCTCGGCCGGATCGTCTTCCGGTTCGACCGGTTCTCGACTCTTCCTTCCTTCCCGCATGCAACCTCTCCATCGAACTCAACCGCGGCTTCATCCTTGGCCTGCTCGTCGGCCATATCCTTCCCTCCGTGTATGCTCGCCGCGAGCCATATTGTCTCCTCTTCGCCACCTCCTTTATCTTCGGTCTTATGCCGACACACAGTCTCGACTGCCGAAGTCTCTGGAACCGGTGTGAAGGAATCCCTTCGCTCGTGCACATTTACCTTGTCTTCTTCATCGCCCTTCCGGTCGTCCTCTTTTTTGTCCACACATTCCGTCTCTCCGGTCTCACGTTGGCGCACATGCACAACCGCCGAAGTCTCCAGAATAGGTGTGGGGATATCCTTTCTTCCTCGATCTTCTTCCTCCTTGTGTTGGGCCTTCGTCTTCCCGTCACCACCTTCCGTCTCTCCGGTCTCACGTTGGCACACGGGCGCAACCGCCGAAGTCTCTGGAACAATCGTGGAGAAAGTCTTGACATGGCTATCCGTTGTCGACTCGTCCATAGCCACCTCCGACTCGATGTCGTTTGTCATGGCTACCTCCTCAATCTCTTCAGACTCAAACACTTTTTCTCCCTCGATCATGCAAGCTTTTCTCATGCTTGCGCCGTCATCACCCGATGTTTCGTACACAATGCGTGTTCCGAAACATTTATCCTCCCTCAAAGTGGCGTTCGCCGTCCTCGAGTCATCGGCCTCCTCCTTCGCCGTCGTTTCTTTGTAAGACAAGAAGGTGACTTGTTTCACACCTTCTCTCTCGGTACCGTCATACCGAACCAGAGCCTTTGTATCGGCCACTTCAATAACCCGCATTTGTTGGGAGGTCTCTTCTTCCTCGATCACCATTCGCCTCGGTTTTGTCTCCCTTTTAAGCTTCATTTCTTTTGTTGGTGGCGCGTTGTTGCATCTCGTCCCTCTTCGATCGTCCCTCATGGGCCGTCTTGTTGTCGTCGATATTCTCGCTTGCCCCTTATCGTGTAGTCGGCATACACTTTCCACTTTGCTCCAATCCTCGATGAGGCCATTTGCACCATCATCTTCTTCGAGTTTGAGGCCGATCGCCATCCTTTCCATTCGATCGATTGACTTCACGAACATAAGGACCTTATCGACCCCCACCAATCTTTGTTCCCGCTCCGACAATTGAGAAAAATGATGCTCGAAGTCTACGAATGCTTGTGTCGCACTTTGGTGGGTCTTCGCTGATCTCACCCATTGGTCAAAGTTGCGTCGATCTTGTCCCTTTAGTCTCTCATAGTCATATTCCTCCAATAGAGCCTTCTCGAAAGTCGCCCACGAATCATGAGCTTCTAGAAGCTCTTTTACATCTTTGAAGATCGGTTGAGACACCACCCGACAAAAGTACTCTAGCCTCATAGCTTTGTCCACACCTCTTGAATCCATCTCCGCATTGTAGACTTTTAGGAAACTTTGGACTTCGGCGCCGTTGAAATAGCTCACTCGCTCGACTACCCTGTCGACGGCTTGTTGGGCTTCATTTCTTCTTTTCCCTTCTCTCAGAAACTCCATCATCCTTCTTGACATTGCCTCCATGAGATATTCGCCATCCATCTTCGTCCTCCCCTCCTGCTCTTCACGTCGGGTTCACCAAATGATGTCGCGAAGATTCGCGTGTGCGTGTGCTACTCGAGCGACCACCGGGGTCTTGGACTGGGGAGGACGTTCGCGGAATTATCGAAGCTAGATGACGATCAATGTAAGATTAGATGAAATTGGTTTACTCGAGAAGAAGAAAGATTGTACACTTGAGAAGTAGAAAAATATGGAGAAGATAAAGACAAATATAATTATATTGATGATAATGGTGTTGGTGATATCACATATTGAGCCCCCCTTACACAAGCCCAACTAGAGGCTTTTATAGGTCTTTCCATGCTCGTGACATGCACATAACCATGGGCTAAAACCATGGTTTTGTGCACACGGTTTTGCTTATGTCATGCACAAACCATGGGTTTAAAACCATGGTTTTGTGCACATGGTTTTCTATGGTTGTTTCGTCTATAATTTGTATATGAAAAGGAAATACATAAAATCTACACTATATGATAGTTGTCCTAGTGGTAAGGCAATTATCTTGTATCTTAGAGGTGCAAGGTTCAATCCTTGCTTGCACCCCTCTGTATAAACTCAAGTGCCACAAGGCCTTAGGAGGCTTATTTGCTAAGTGTATGTGCAATGTTGCACATCATTGGTTTATTCGTCTCACTCGGTTTCACACCGTAGCCGAAAATCGTCACGACAGCGTTCCTAGCTGATACGAGCCTTTAAACTCTCGTGTTATCCAGTACGGTCCGGTTCACCGGAACCATAGCTTCCCCGGCATTTTGCCCATCCGGGTCTGAGATGACGCGAAAATATGCGGAATATTACTCAACCACAACCGAGTCTCAGATCATGTCGTTTCGAATCGAACACCGAGAATGGGAATGGAGGTGAATACACGTACACACAGATAATATGTGAGAGGGTACACAGTATGTTAACGTGGAAAACCCTGAGAGGGAGAAACCACGGGAGCCCACAGACTCCAAACTATCACTATGTAAGAGGAATACAACAAAGGAACACAGAGGCAACAACCTCGTGCTCACAATCTTTGCCTGGCGGCAGTTACAACAGAGACACGCTCTGTATCTCTGTCTCTCTCTCTGTCTCTCTCTCTCTATTACACTCTGTACAGCAGTTGCACCAACAACTATATACAATACTAATGACCAACAACAATAATAATCATCACTTTGTTTGCCCTAGGTTATATTTATACTAATATGCCTTTAGGACTATTTACAAATATAACCCCAATGGGCTCTCAGAAACATATTTCCATATATGTCCTTTCATCCGGTGAGAGGTTCTCACCAGGCCTACATCATCCGGTTCTCACCGGGTCTTCCTTGTCGGGTACTCATCATCCGGTTCTCACCGGGTCTTCTTTGTCGGGTAATCATATCCCATCCGGAGGGACCGAAATCCTAACATGAAATACTAACACCGGCCGGCTTCCCGATTCCGAACATTTTCTCATTCCCTTTCCGGTGCCAGTCGACGAACACTTTCCGTCGTCGTTGCTCGAGTTCCATTTGCAAAATGCTAGCTATCGGGTGTTCTTCTAATTCGCACAATGTCGCTAGTCGGATTTTTTTTGATTCCTTCTCACTTAACCTTTCCCGTACTTGAATCCGCAAACTCGGAATTTGAAACCATGACCGCTTCTAATCCGAAAGCAAACCGGAATGGTGTTGTCGGGATACTTGTTTTGTACGCGGTTCGGCAAGCCCACAACACACTCTGCAGCTTCGTGTCCCAGTCGGTGCGGTTTTCATTGACTAGTTTCCGGAGGATGTTCTACAAGGTCTTGTTGGTGGATTCGACCAATCCGTCAGCTTGCGGATAATAAGGTGTACTCCGCTTGTGTACGACCACATAAAACGTCGTCAAGCTCTCTATTACGTGACCGAGGAAATGTCCTCTTTGATCACTGATCAGTTCTATCGGGCATCCATACCGGCACCAAATGTACTCGTATAGGAACTTGGTCATTGAGGCTACAGTATTATCCCGGAGTGCCTTTGCTTCCACACATTTGGTGCAGTAGTCTGTTGCTACAATGATATACCGATTCCCGATCCACATTGTACATTGCTGGAGGTTTGAAAGGTCCGATGAAGTCCAATCCCCATTTTTGAAACGGCTCCAGTGGTAACACCGGCTGGTGTGGCATCCTTGCTTGTTCTGTTGGTTGACCCATCCGTTGACATAAGTCTCATTCCTTTGCATACCGAATCGAGTCCTTCAGTGTTGTAGGCCACCACAATCCGCATCGCCATATCTTCCTTGTCGTTTCGTCGCCGGTATAATGTCCTTCGGCGACTCCACAGTGAGCTTCCTGTAAAATTGTCTCCTTTTCATCACTCTGAACGCTCTTCAACATATACCATCCGCTCCCTTGTGGTACAGCATATCATGCAATAAACAAAAATGTTGTCTTTGTACCGCCAACCGGGGGCAATCCGGACTGATGCATATTCATTAGCCATTTGTCCTCCTCGGCAACCTTCCCATTCACCGTATTCTTCACTGTTACCCTAAACAATTGCGCATACGGAAGGTTGTCTTTGACATCGTAGCCTGCCTCTCCGGATTCTAACTGGCTCAAGTAAACTGCTACCACATGTTGTACTCCCGATCTGTGGTAAATCTCGAATTCGAACTCCTATAGAAGCAGTGTCCATCGTGCTAGTTTGCCAGTTAGCGATGCCTTGGAGACCAAGTACAGTAATGCCGAATGATCCACGTGGAATGAGAATTTCCGTCCCAGCAAGTAGTGACGGTACTTCGTTACATTTTATATCATTCCCAAGGCTTCCCTTTCTGTTGTTGAATAATTCCGTTCCGCCTGGGAGAGCTTCTGATTGATGTAGTAAACCGGCAGGTACCACTTCGGTTCGGTGAGCTGCATAAGAACACTGCCGATCGCAATATCGGATGCGTTCACGAACACATGAAATTCCTTCGACCGATCCGGGGGTTGTATGACGGGTGCCTGAGACAACATTATTTTGAGTGCATGGTATGCCTTATCCTCCGGTTCTATTCATTGGAAAGGTGTCTGGTGTACAGCTGCGTGTAGTGGTGTGGCAAGATCGGCCAAGTATCGGAGCATCCAGCTATGCCACCTGATTTTCCCTAAAACCGGCTCAAAGCTTTGGCGGTTGTTGGTGCCGATGCTTCCAAAATGGCTTTAACTTTATCCGGTTCCACCACAATCCCGTCCTTACTCACAATATGGCCTAGTAGCATGCCGCTGGTTACCCCGAATACGCATTTCACTAGGTTTAGACTTAGTCGGTAACCTCTGGATTTCTCCAAGCATAACCGGAGATGATCAAGATGTTCTTCTTTCCTGTTGTACACCGCAAAGTCATCCAAGAACACCTACATAAACACTAGGATAAATTCCTCGAAAATTTCCATGATAATTCATTGGAACGTTGCCGATGTCGTCTTCAATCCGAACATCATCATGACCGCTACAAAGACTCCCCATTCGGTGACAAACGTTGTTTTCTCCTTATCGTCGGAGTGCATCTTGATTTGGTTATACCCATTGAATCCATCAAGGAAGCTATACACCTCGTGGCCTGCTACTGCATCAAAGACTCCATCTGTGAATGGGAGCGGAAATGCATCGGTGAAAGTGGAAGCATTCAATTTCTAGTAATCCACGCAAAGCTGGATCTTTCCGTTTTTCTTCAGTACCACCACAATCGGGCATAGCCAAGTGGCTTTCTTCACTGGTCGGATGAACCTAACCCGCAGCAACTTGTCGATCTCCTCTTTCCGATTCATCCGGTAACATCTCTGCACTACCGGTTTCCCATCCTTTCTTAAATGAATCTAGTGCTGATATAATTGCGGGTCCAGTCCCCGCATGTCTTCATATGACCACGCAAATACGTCCCGGAATTCTTTCAATAATGTGACCATTGCCGATTTCTCCTCTGGTGGCATTTCTTTGGCCACATGCACCGGTCTTGTTTCTTCGTCGGTTCCCAAATTCACTTCTTCCAATTGTGATGCTTTCACCCATTGTGATACCGCCATCTCCCGCTCTAGGGCCTCTTGTGCTTGTCACAGTTCCCGGATCGCGTCCCTATCTGGCTCCTCACCGGCATCCTCCAGTTGCATAATATATGGGGAGACCGCCTCTACAACGTCCACTTTGAACAGAGGGACTATCCTTGGGTTTTCATCAAGGTAGCGATCTACCTCCTCATCGGCAAGCCCTTCTAGCACCTTGCCTGGGCCTGCTTGACGGTGTGTGGGTACTCTTACCTTAGTTTTCCCCCTTCGGAACGTAATGTTGTTCTTTTGCCAGTTCTGTTTGATGTGGGCAGTCTGTAACCATGGTCGTCCCAACAACAGTGGATATGTTCCCTGCGTGTTCAACTGGAGGACGACGGCAGAAATCCGGAAGGCATGGCCTCCGATTGTCACCTCCAAATCCCGTATCAATCCGGCCAGTCGTACTGAGCTGGTGTCCGCCATCCAGAGCTAGAACGAGCATGGTTCCCATTCTTGGATTCCAAGAGTGTTGCATGTTCGGAGGCTTATTACGTTTACTCCCGATCCGCCATCGACGATCGTCCCCGATACTTCCCATCTTTTGATAATGGTGGTGATTGTGGGACTATTGGTATCCACCACTGTTGGCCCTTCCTCAAGATTTGAAAAGAACGTTGGAGCCGGTGTGGGGCTTAAACGATAGGTGAATCGGGGCACCAATTGCAGTAACCGACCTAGTGGTAGCATGATCTGGCATTCCTATAAGGCCTGCCACGTGGGGTTCTCTTGTTGCATCTTCTCTGTAGGTTCCTCCAATGTGTTCCTTTGCTCCTTCAGTTCAGTGACATTCCATTTGTTTGTCTTTTCGATGCATTCCATAGCTTGTTTGCGGATAGCTTCCTGAGCCTCCCATTCGGCCATCCTTCCCTTTGATCTAGTGGTGACTTGTTGGATGTCTACCACTTCCGCGACCACCATGTTGACTGCCGATCATTTTTCGTTACTCTTTACCGGACATTGGTTGATGTAGTGTCCCTCCTAGCGGCAATAGTAACAATACGCCTTCCGTGTATGGCTAGACTCTGCTTTTTGCATGTTACCCGGTTGAAATCCAGATATTGCCCGGTTAGGCTCCTTTGCTCTTCTTTGTTCTGTTTGAGCGCAAGTTATGCTTCTATCCGGCTCTCATTGGTAATCCTTTACCGGTTCCCGACGATCCTCTTTCCGAGCGTTCCATTTTTTATTATAGCCTCGGTTGTTCTGGTATCCTTGCCGGCGCCGGTCTTCATAGTCTCCCCGTTGATCCTCTCTTCTCCGATTATAGCCGGGGGAGTAATCTCGATCATAACGATCGTCGTTATAATCCCGGCTTCGATCATTCCGGTCTCGGTTATAATCGTCCCATCTATCATTGTATCGGACATCTTGAATCGGTCTATAGCGATTGTCTCGCCGAAATCATTCTTCTTCATCTTCTCGATCGTTTCGGGTTTTGATGTGTCGAACTGGTGTAGCTTGCCGATTTAGCAGGTTGTATTCACAATGGTCCATTGTGTGTGACCGGGAATGGCGTAGCATGCACTGCGATCTCATCGTGCACTCTATTGTTGAGTGCCCAACATTAAGGCACGTCGTGCATTGGACAGCCTGGCGAAAGCGTAGGTCCTCTTCGGTAGGGAGTGTTCTTTGGAGTGCTCCCATCGTCAACCACGAACTATTTTTGTCCATTTCCATGACCCGGTCAATGACCTTGTCCATTGTTTTGGTTCGAAAATCTATGAATGCACACACGGTTCGGAGAGGTTCCCAAAGCGTAGCCAAAAATACCGCTTTCCCTTCTTCTTCTGGCGGTGCACTGGTCAGTTGACTATGCATCGTCTGGAACCGGATAACAAACTGCTGAATGGTTTCTGACGGGTCTTGTCGTGTCGTATAGAATTGCCCGAAAATTTCTCTTTGATCCACCTATCTATGGAAGAATTGTAGAAATCTTGTCTTTAACTCTTCAAACGTGGTGATACTTTCGGGGAGGTGCTTAGAGTGCCATCATGTTGTTGGTCCCTCCAAAGTCATGCCGAATTCTGCTATTTTTGATCGTTCGGCCTCTACTTTGGTCAGTCATTGGGGGACATGGTTCGCCTCCCATGTTTGTAGAAACACGTATATGTGGGCTTCCGCGTCCGGGTAATCCCGATACTTCGGATATTGGTAAGGCATTGTGTCGTCATCTTCTTGTGTTGTCGAGGGCGGTGTCGGAACTCACTCCTCCTATTCCGTTGGTGACTACAGTTTTGTTTTCGGAACTCGCTCCTCCTCTTTGTGGTCCATGCTGGTTGTTTTGTCTAAAGCTTCTAGTTTTGTTGTTTCCGGCTCCGGTTTTGTTGTCTCCGGCTTCGGTGTCGGTATGTGGTTTGATTCGTCGTCTTCCGAGTCGTCTAGGGTATCGTGGCTACTATGATAATTCGATTGGACGTTGTGTTCACCATCCGAATCCGATTCAATGGCGGAGAATGCTTCCGAACCGCCGTCTCTTGTGGCAAGTGTCTGCAGAATGGACTCCACTTCCTGCAGACTACTCAGACTACTTCCTTCGTCCGCGTGGTGGTTCTATTGCAATCGGAGTGACTCTTCCGCGACTCGCCGAATCACTCTGGAAAAAGACCGATCCGACCGGATCTCCTCCGCTGCCTGTTGGTAAGCCTCCCGCTTCCTCAGCCTCTCGACCAGTCTTTTTGCTCATTCGACGACTGGGTCGTTCATTGGCCTAGTCATCCATTCCCCCGTTGTTCACTGCTTTCTGTAGGAATCGTGGTCGCCAAAACTGTGTTGTTAATCCTGGGCTGGACAAGCCACTAACACAGGGTGTCCCTCTGGAACACTTCACCAAAGGGGTGGTACGGTAAGGAATGTGCAGACCATAATACAAAACCGATCCTTCCCGGTTACTATTCGGAATGATTAACCTGATACATGCGTATGATAATCGCATTAAGCACAGAACGGCATTAACAAGATAAACAATACGTAAAGCCACAACACTTCTCTAATAATTATCCGTGGTTAATTACATCATTTCCGGATCCTTTTATAGGTATCCGGCTGTGTTACAAACTGGTGCCAACCGGCAACCAGCAATGAACCGGTCTGTTTGTCTGATCTTATAATTATCATAATTTATCTAATTACAATTCCCAAAACCGGCTCCCCATTCATACTCTGGCCTAACCGGCCAACAGAAATGGCCAAGGACGCAACTTGGCGTGCCGCAATGGAGGAAGAGATGCACACATTAGCGGAAAATGAAACCTAAGACCCGATTGACGCTCCGAAGGGTGTAAGGCCGATTGGATGCAGGTGGGTGTATAAGATCAAGTACAACATTGACGGCTCTGTCAACCGCTACAAGGCCCGGTTAGTGGAGAAGAGTTACGCACAGCAACACGGCATCAACTACGATGAGACCTTTGCGCCTGTCGCGAAGATGACAACCATCTGTGTCTTGCTTGTCGTAGCCAAGGTAAAGGGGTGGCATTTACATTAGATGGATGTAACTAATGTGTTCTTGCAAGGAGAACTTGAGGAATAGGTGTACATGGTACAACCCCCCGGATTTCCGTCCGGAAAGAACACCTTGGCGGTATGCCGACTGAAGAAGTCTCTCAACGGACTAAAACAAGCCTGCGTGCGTGGAACACGAAGATCACGCAGTGCCTGCGTCGGATGGGGTTTGCAATGTCCAAATCAGACTATTAATTGTTCATCCGGCAAAGTCGACATGGACCAATTAGTATTTTACTCTATGTTGATGATTTAGTCATCGTCGGCGCCGACCTAGAGAACAAATCGGTCGCGTAAAGTTCCAGTTCGCAGCATCATTCGACATGAAGGACCTAGGGGACCTTCATTACTTCCTAGGGATCGAAGTGATCCGCACCCCCAAAGGCATACTGATCAGCCAACGACATTACGTGTTGAGTATGCTCTTCAAGTTCAGGATGACCGACTATCAATCCATCTCAACTCCTCTGGCCAGAAACGTCAAGCTTTGCCGAGATTCGAGAAAGGCGTACGACCCGACACAGTTCCGACAGATTATCAGAAGCCTAATTTGACGATCACTTGGCCAAATCTCAGTTACTCGGTCGGCCTGATCAGTCAATTTATGTTGTAGCCCATGGCCGAACACCTTTACTGTGCACACAAGATATTGCGCTATGTCCGCGGCACTAAGGATAGGGAACTACTATATCGAACCGGTATTGCCGCACAGCTCGTGGGCTACTCGGATTCCGATTGGGCCGAAAACACCGGCGATCGTAGATCCACATCTGGGTTCGCTTTCTCGCTTGGGAGCACCGCGATCGCCTAGAGCAGCAAGAAGCAACTGGCAGTTGCACTTTCGAGCACAGAGGCTGAGTATCAAGGAGCGGCTATCGCAACATACGAAGCCATTTGGCTCAAGAGGCTACTCAAGGATCTGCAGGTGGAGGTGTTCGCTCCGACGACGATCTACTGCGACAACCTCAGCAACATCCAACTTGCAAAAAACCCCGTCTTCCACGCCCGGACCAAGCAAATTGAGGTGCACTACCATTTTGTCTGCGGGCGTGTCCTCTTCGGTGAAGTTGAATTGGCGTATGTTACGACAGATCGGCAAATTGCCAACATCTTCACCAAGCCCCTTGGTCTTGACAAGTTACGGCAATTCTCAGGTGCGCTTAGTTTGCGGCACCTTGACGTGCCGAACTTGAGGGGGAGAAAAAGATCAAGAAAAAGTACATCGAGGTACATGGGCTGGACATCGGGGTACATCGGTGACATTCACAAAGATTAAGCAAAAGTACTAGTGGAAGGGTACATACAAGGATGTCGCGGAGTTCATGGAAAGCTGCAAGAAATGTCAAAGCTACTCTGGAGTTTGACACTGGGACGAGCTACATTTGATATTCTCACCGACAATCAACTTCAAACGGATGGTTGACATCGTGGCAATGGCCACCAAGATTGGACCAAAGAAGTACTTAGTGCTAGCTCAGGAGGATCTGATGAACCTAGTAGAAGCTCAGGCACTATAGAGAAAAACATGTTTTGTCGTATGCTAATTTCTCGTGGAAGAAGTGTTCTGCAAGTACAGGTGCATAGGACAAGTGATAGCGGATCGGGGAGAACTTGACTCCGATAAAGCTAAGGAATTCTTCGTCAAACACAAAGTACAGTTGACATTAACCACGACATACAATCCAAACGCCAACGGGAAGATCGAGTGACGACATAGTCCAATCATGAAAGCACTGGTAAAAGTTTGTGATGGAAGAGTAAAGCTTTGGCTGCAAATGCTTCCATAGGCACTATGGACGGATTTCACAACACATAGTTCCGTGACCAGTTCTATGCCAACAGAACTTATGATTGGGCAAGCTCCGATAATGCCTACAGAAATTGCAATTGCGACATGGACGGTGCTATCGTGGAAGGAATGGATGAGTCGGGAATAACTACTAGTGGTTCATATAC
Organism: Azolla caroliniana; assembly: GCF_043228905.1. Lineage (NCBI taxonomy): Eukaryota > Viridiplantae > Streptophyta > Polypodiopsida > Salviniales > Salviniaceae > Azolla > Azolla caroliniana. Next base: position 6,355,172 of record NW_028230455.1, on the reverse strand, counting down.
GACAGTTAGAAGGAAGACTAGAGGACCTTGCGGATGTGGTACGATGACAATGAGAAGCATGATTCCAAAGCAAACATCGATTCGACAAAAATCACCAACTACGATCACGGAAGATCAAGGAAGGGGATTAGGTGATAGTCTTCTACAACCATCTGGATCATCAACACAACTCAATACGGAAATTCACTCAAAGGTGGTTTGGACCATACGAGGTTCGAAAAATATTCGATAACATACCTTGGCAACTATGCGAGCTGGATGGAACAGTATTGCAGGTGCCTATAGCGGGGAAATGGGTAAATATTTTCAAGACGCGAGGTGATGCAAAGCCCTACATAACTTTAGACAACACCAACACAAAGGAACAAGTGGACATGGATCACGTAAATGCGGAAGCCAAGAAAGCATATTGGAATTAACAATCGACATAGCGGGAGAAATGGCAGGTACTACGGATGAAGGAGAATAACGAGCACCAGCAACTTTGGCACATACCGAAGTATGTGCTAGTTTGGAGGGGGCGAGTGTCGTAGCGTACTATGTACACATCATGAAAAACCTACAGAGTACCCAAATGAATAGGTATGAGGAAATAGAAGAAACTGATTTTATCATAATTTTATAATTTATCCATCTCATTCAAATATATTCATATTTTATCCATCTTAAATTCCTCGTCCACCTAGTCCAAAACCTCGGTGGTTCCACCCAACTCACGCAACAATCTGGCGTCGTATGACACGACATCGGCTCATAGCTAACCCTTTATACATAGTAGCCCCTTGCTAATCGAGTGGTCGGAACTTAATAGGGCCCCGGTCGAAGTATACCAACAATTGGCGACCAAAGATATGGCCTCTAGCAGCAAGTAGTCACGCAAAGAGGCAAACCAAGCGACCGAGTTGTGGCAAGCTTCGGAAGCAAGAGTCGCCGACCTCGAATGTTGTCGTAGTGTAATTCGCACACTACGTGAAAATTACATTTTTGTCCCTCCGGATGGAATCGGTAAGGAGAACCGGTAAGAACCGGATCAAGCAGAACCAACAAGAGCCGGATAAAGAAGACCGGTGAGAATCTCTCACCGGATGAAAAGACAAATTTGTAAATAAAAGAAAAGATTGTTACATGCATAGGGCAAGATTCAAACCCTGTACCTCCATGTTAACGATTTTTAAGCCTTACCACTATACTAGCATATTATGAATTTTAAAGTTATACTAAACTTTATCCCATGTAAATATTCTAGATATGCATGGTACAAAAAGTTATTCATGCATACACACTCGAGTTAAAAGAAAAGATGGGATAGAAAGAAAATTATGCACATGTAGTGTGCATGAAAACTAAAGTTAGGAAAAGCATGATGCTTGCATGTGATAAACTTAGACTCTTCCAACACTATATAAGGAAGAGAGAAAGATGTATAATGGTTGTTGGATTTTTCTAGAAGGTTTGATTAATACAAAATATTCGTGGGATTCACGATTTTACCATCTAATTCTCTCTTACAATCTAATTACCCATTAATACATTATACTCGTGCGATTCATGAGTTTCATATCGTCTTCTTACAATCTCTTCCTAACTAACATTATCTCATATTCTTCTTTCTCCTAGTCCAAAACCCCGACTCACACAAACGATCCGACGCCGAAAGGCACGACACATTTGGTGAACCCGATGTGAAAACGGGTGGCAAGGAGATGGAGACTAACAATATGATGGTGATGTTCGAGCAGATTCTACAAGAACAACGCTCGATGTCGGAGATTGCAGCGGTAGTTGAGCAGCTCGTGCAACAGAATGGAAAATTCAACGAGAAAGATGTGTCGTGATATTTGCAGAACTAGAAGGCAGAAATGCTACGGTGCGGGATCTTGGAAGGACTGCAAGTGACATCCTTCAACTGGGTGGCGACCGACGGGCTTCAAGGGAGTATTCACGGGATACGGCAGCAAAATCCGACGTGGGAGGCATTTGAAGAGGCACTAAAGACCGCGTTCGTCATCGACGACTACTCCAAGGCTACGAGGAGAGGATTCGAAGATTGGGTGGAAACGCCGAATAAGGGGATGAAGGTCCTCGATGTGTTTTCGGCATTTGAAAGTTGGTTCGGGAGGTTGTCTGGGACAAATCAAGTTATCCTTGCACCGGACAAAGTGATCATGTTCCTACGAGTTGTGGACGTCCGGGACTGGAAAGATCTTGGATTGCTTCTGGAGGACACGACCACTGAGAGTGGCCTCACTGACTGATACATGGGATAACATGCGCGATATCGCCGCACGATATACAAAGAGGGGGCAATGGCTTGCTAACAAAGAAAAGAGGGTTTTGGAACCGATTCTGAAACCGAGATCCGGATTGGAAGACCATCAACCGCGGGCTCGGGAGACTACGACCGAGAAGGGAATCAACGCAACCACGGTGAAGCAATTGCTGAAGGAGATGGAGAATCTGAAAATCGCGATGGTGAAGATCGTCCCACAAGTTCCAAGTACATGGACCGTCGATGCATATGGTGCAATAGCACCGAACATGATCAGAGAGATTGCGAGGAGCATAAGGAGGCGTTACGACGGGATCTTATCTACTACGAGGGAAATCAGATTCATTCGATGGATTCTCGAAAGCCACTCCAACCGAACTTCCAAAAAGGCGGCATGAAGAAGGTCCTAGAGGAGGAGATCGCTGCAAAAAACAATTATGCAACAACCGCAGGAATACGTGTGGGGGAGTCATCTGCAACAAAGGCGTCTTTTTGGCCGGAAGTGCTAGAAACTTCGAAGAAAGCCGACCATGATGAAATCCGAAGCGTCGGGGAATGTATTCGGGAAGCTACAGGATGGGAGTGCCCCGTAGATAAGAATAGCATACATGCGCTATGTCAATTGCATGAAGTGTATGTAGATGAGAAACGACGGCGCACGGATGATGCGGTTGGACCATCGAAGATACCGGAAAGTTGGAACTCCGGAGGGAAGGGAAAAGAAAAGACGATTCCGGCATTCAATCTCGCCTCGGACATCGAACAACAAACGGACTTGAAAAAGGTGTTTGAGGAGAGAATTCTCGATAGCAGGGTAGAATTTTCGCTTCGGGAATTGCTCAGAATGGCGAAGAAGGAGTTCCACGATCTTCTTGTGGATCTCATGAAGAGAAAAAGACAAAGTACGGAGGAAAATGCTCCAAGGGTGAATGCAAATACCGTCTTAAGGAATGACACCAAAGTGGAGAACGAAATACCGAACTCCCACTACACAAGGCCACACTGGGCACGTGCAACTACGAAGACTCTGGTCCGAATCGGCAACATCAAAGAGCCCGTGCTAGCATTGATTGATCACGGATCGGAGATCAATTTGATGTGCAAGGAGTTCTACCAGAAGGGGAAGTGGCCTATAAACACTAACCATGGATGGAAGATTCGGGCAGCCACTAAAGCAACGGAAGATCTATTTTCAGCTTGTCCGGATGTGACGGTGAAGACCGAGGATGTCGAGATCGACCAAAATTTCTTCGTACAAGACGATGTCGTGAAGGATTTCGTCTAGAGGCGGAAACCGGGAGACATTGGCTACATCAGCGGGGTGCAGCATGTGTGCTCACCCTTGTACATTTAGTGTGAATAACGAGGGCGCCTTTATGGCGCCGAAGAGTAGTCAAGTCGGGACAAACGATCCCATGTAAGTCGGGATTTATCCCACATTGTAACGCATCCCTCTCCTTGTTCTATAAAAGGAAGGGAGCGCCCTTTGTGAAGCGGTTGCCCATTTTGTGTTAGAGGGTATACCGTTAGGTTTAGAGTTAGGTTTCATCTTCTTCTTCTTCTTCTTCTTCTTCTTCTTCTTCTTCTTCTTCTTCTTCTTCTTCTTCGCGGGGGAAGTCGACCGTTGAGGGTTGTTCCCGCTCGGTCTCCTATGCAAGACCCCGCTCTACGTGACGAGCCCGAGAGCTCCCCGGACGGCGGCTTGGCTGCAGACTGCTGTTGTAACCTACCCTAGCTTGGTCCGGCTCGAAGTCGTGAATGTATTCCTCCTTTTATATATATACATTTGCGTCTGTCAGTGTATATTGGTGTCTCTATTGGTGTCAGGTGCTTCCCCTTTTCCTGCGTTTCCTGTACATAAGGGCGTGAGTCGGGTCGACCTATATGTGTGTGTGTGTGTGTGTGCGCGTGAGTCGGCGTCAAACGCACGCTCCCTCTCTTTCTCTCTCTCCCTTCGGTTGCTTCCAGTGTGCTTCTGGGATGCCCCGGAAATGGTGAAGCACGACTTCCTACGCTCCGTCACTCCTTAGTCCAAGACCCCCGTGGTCCCGCCTTTCTCCACGCACGCGCGTAACAACGCGACATCTTTGGTGAACCCGACGTGAAAGGCGGCAAGGGAGGATGGAGTCGGAAGACGACGACCTCACAGTGATGGTGGCCGAAGTGGTGTTGGAGTCGGCACGAGTGGTGATGAGGCGAGAAGCAGTGCAACAAGCGGTTGAGCGAGTGGTCAAAAGAGTCGGCCGTTTCAACGGGGACAAAGTCCCATCTTACTTGGGAGCCTACAACGCGGATATGGAGGAGCATGGCGTAGACGAGGCGTTGAGGCTGGAGTTCTTCTGTCGGGTCGTAGCTGTCCGGATGCATGCGGAAGTAAAGAAGCTCCGTGAGGCTCATAGTTCATGGGAGGCCTTCGAAGAGGCGCTCCTGAAGGCATACGGAGGACGGCGGAAGACCCGAGGACGACACGACTTCGACCAGTGGGTAGCATCGACAAAGACCCACCGGAGCGCGACCAAGGCGTTCCGAGAGTTCGAGTGACGGCTTGCTCGGCTCCCGGAGTGGGAACAAGGTTTGGTGGGGACGGACAAGGTCCTATTGTTCGTCAGGTCGATCGACTGAGCGGAACGAGAGGGCATCGGGATGGAGCTCGAAGACGATGACGGAGCGAATGGGCTTACGGAGGACTGGTCGAAGGTCGGAAGGGTGTGCCAACAGCTAGACGATGAGCGAGCCGAGAAGGCTAAGAGGAAGGCGCGCGACGGCGTGCCATCACAGCGGGAAGAGGCCGAACGGCAAAGGGAGTTGGCAAGGGTCAGTGTTGAGGCCCGGATTGCAGAGGCGTACGCAGCTCTCGAGGCGATGCTCGAGGAAGAGGAAAGATCGAGGCCCCAAGCTGAGACCGAGGAGACAGTCTTGCCCCACGAGATGGCAGAAGATCGGTACCACGGTACCACGGGAGAGGGTGCGGAACAAAACGCCCTCTCGACTTGCGGAGAATTGCCGACCGAGGACAAGGTCGAGAGCGGAGAAGAGCCCTCCACGCGGATTCTGGAGACTCCGGTGGTCATGCCCGTGTGCCGACACGAGACCGGAGAGAAGGAAGGCGCCGACGAGGAGTCCTGGCACGATGCCAGTGAAGATGGATGGGAAACGGCTTGCGAGGAGGCCGAGGACGGAAGCGGTATGAGAAGATCGGCATTCCGATTCGGATGGAGCGTAATCCGGTCATGGATTGTTCGACCGAGGCCAGATTTGGCATGAAGGTGCCGATACAGAAGAGGGTGCGGGACAAGCCGCCCTCTTTTACATGGGGAGAAAGACCGACCGGGCGAAGGTCAGGAGTTGGAAGGGAAGTGGTCAAGGGTTCAGAACGAGTCCGGAGAGGTCGGCATCAGAACCGAAACTACGGATATTGAAGAACCAAACCCAAGCGGGGCTTGGTTGATCACAGACCAAATGCTTCTCACCGAACGTACTTAGGAGCAATACCCCAAACGAGCGTCCGCAAATCGTTACGAGATGGAAGCACCACGCCTTATCCGGAGAATCAGGTAGCCGGTAACGAGCGCCGACGTGAGACCTAGAGAGATGGGAGATGGAGGCGGGTACGCGAGAAGGAGAGCAACGACGAGTTCGGGAGAAGTACAGGGGATGAAGAGGAGAATGAAGGCCGGTCCTACGGAGATACTTACACCGATCCGGCTGTCGGCCCGAGTGCCGGTGTGAGTCCTATAGGAGAGATCGGTGGCGACAGGAGATCGGGACCCGGCAATCCAAAGACTGACGAACGGACCCGGACGAGAACCGGGCGGAGCGGACTTCCGGAAAACCATTCCGGGAGGGAGGAAGAGAGCAGGCCTACGAAGAGGCCGGGAACACGGTACGTCGGTACCACAGGAGAGGGTGTGGAGCAAGCCACCCTCTCGACTTACGAAAGAAGGAAGACCCGGGATGAGGGTCAGAGATATGGCAAGCCCGAGGAGGATCCTTCACACCGGTTCTACAGAAACTGTCAGTCGGCCCGAGAGCCGGCGCGAGGCCTAAAGTGACGAATGGTGGCGGCGAGGGGATGAAGGCAAAGGGCTACGGATGGGCGGTCCACGGAGATCCTCACACCGATCCGGCGGTCGGCCCAAGAGCCGGCGTGAGTCCTATAGGAAAGGACGGTGGCGGCGGGTGAACGTGACCAACAGACGCGAATGGCGAAGGCAGAGCAGAGCAGCTGTGACCTTACACACACCGATTCTAGAGACTCCGGTAGCCAAAGACAAGAGGAGGCGTGAGACCTAGAGTAAGGGACGGTGGCAGCGACAAGGCGGGCAACCAATGCCAGAAGGGGAGGTCCCACGAAGACACTCACACCGATCCGGCGCTCAGCCCGAGTGTCGGCATGAGTCCTATAGGGGAGATTGGTGGCGGCAGGAGAACGTGACCAGATGACGGAAGCAGAGAAAGAAGGTATCAAGCCGGCGAGGCGGCTACGAACCGAATCGGACCTTCCGGCAAGGTCAGAGGGCGTAAGGAAGTCTGGTCCTATGGGACCCTCACACCGATCCGGAGACTCCAGCAGTTCGGCCAACGTGGCAACATGAGACCGAGAGAGAAGGTTGGTGGCGGCGAGAAACGGGACCCGACTACGCGGAAGACACGAGGAGAGTCATGAGGAACTCAAACAAAAGACACCCAGATCTCGGCAAGCGACGAAACAAAGACAGGTCCTATGGGACCCTCACACCGATCCGGAGACTCCGGCAGTTCGGCCAACGTGGCAACGTGAGACCTAGGGAGAAGGACGGTGGCGGTAGGGAACGGGACCCAATGACACGAGGTAGCGGATCGGGAGTTGGTAAGACGGGGCGGACGAAGTGCGAAACCCTCACCGGCCGGTTACGGTTTCGGAAGTAGCTGGTAGGGGCAAACACAAGGAGGTGTGTCGGGCCGGAAAGGCACACCTGGGACAGAATAAGAGTCTCGCCAGTGGCCATCGCGGGCCAGATCAAAGCGTGACTAAGGGACAGTGTTCGGCACGGTCGGTGCCGAACAAAGGAAGCAGAAGACGGCACAAGGGAGGTGCCGGGAACGAGGTGACAAGTGCCTAGTGGACTGCACAGGGTCGGAGTCAGGGGATGGCAAAAGAGGCCGGAGGAGGATCCTCCACACTCGCTTCGTAGATCTCGGTAGCTCCGTCGAAGTAGCGAAGACTAACACGGCAAGCCGGCGTGACAAGCTGGTGGGGGCGAGGGGACGACGGCAAGCGGAAGACTCAGGACCTATTGCAGCAGCACGAAGACGGGAAGGGCCAAGCGGGCTACTACGGGGTGTTCCTCGGATGGGAAGGACACCAGTATGCGGGTGAGCGGCGATGCACGATTTGGCCGGGAAAGGGGCCGACAAGGCGTGCAATGAACCGGAGTACGGCACAGGCAGTGCCAAACAATGGACGAGGGTATGTGGCACACGGAGGTGCCGGAGTGGAGAGGCGAGCATGGAGATAGGTTGCGCGGTTCGGAGGTAGCGCGTAGAAGGCCGAAAAGGATCCTGCACACCGTTCTGGAGACCATGGCGGTTCGAGCCGACGCGGCAATGTAAAGACCATGGAGAAGGAAGGTGGCGGCGAGAGGACGAACGCAACGCGAAACCACATGGGACAGCAATCAGGACAACACGAATGGTCAACGGAGGCCAAGCGGGCCACTACGGGCATTCCTCAAGCGGAGGACATCGGGCATACGGCGGAGAGCGGGGCATGCATACGGCCGGACAAGGGCCAGCGGAAGTACGCGTACTACGGAGATCGCGGTGAAGGACCCATCGACGGGTCGAACGAGCCTACGGGGAGCTAAGCGCGAAGGAAGAACCGAAGCCGACGGATCAAACCGGCAACGAGCCGGGATGCGGATTACGGAAGATTGGTTTCTCACCGGCCGAAATCTCTCACCCTTCACTGGATTTGGCACGTACCGGTGGACGTGTGGTTAGGTGGGGGCGAATGTCATGAAGGATTTCGTCCAGATGCGGAAACCGGGAAACATTGGCTACATCGGTGGGGTGCAGCATGTGTGCTCACCCTTGTACATTTAGTGTGAATAACGAGGGCGCCTTTATGGCACCGAAGAGTAGTCAAGTCGGGACAGACGATCCCATGTAAGTCGGGATTTATCCCACATTGTAACGCATCCCTCTCCTTGTTCTATAAAAGGAAGGGAGCGCCCTTTGTGAAGGGGTTGCCCATTTTGTGTTAGAGGGTATACCGTTAGGTTTAGAGTTAGGTTTCATCATCTTCTTCTTCTTCTTCTTCTTCTTCTTCGCGAGGGAGGTCGACCGTTGAGGGTTGTTCCCGCTCGGTCTCCTATGCAAGACCTCGCTTTGCGTGACGAGTGTTACCGGCCGGCAAGGAGTCCAAAATACGGAGTGAAGGAATTAATTAGATATGGTTGTAAATGAGCAAAGTGTGGACGGGAATTAATTAGATATGGTTGTAAATGAGCAAAGTGTGGACGGACGGACTGGAAACGGTATGCCGTTCCAGATCCGGACGGATCCCGAATAGGTGCGAGAGGCACCGTTTTGTACTACAGGCCGGAAACCTATTTAAAGGCCCGGACCCTATTGTAATGACAGCGGATAATTAGTAGAGCTTATGTTGTTTATACTTCTGTCTTGATTTCCGTTCTGTAATCACTGTTATATCTTACGCGTGTAATTAACCAAAGCAATCTAATAGTGTAACCCACGTAAGTCGGTGTAATCGTTGAATCTTAATCCTATGCCGTAATCACCCTTTGGTGAAGTGTCTCCGTGACACCTTGTGTTAGGCCTTGTCCGGCTAAGAGAATAACACCGAAAGTGGCAGAATCACCAACAGAAGCAGAACGTCCAATTAGCTGACGCTGCCTCCCTCTCTGAGCTCCTGGAAAACTAATGCGCGGGGTGCCACAGGGAGAGCCGCCCCCACACGTCCACGTCTCCACGTCCTCAACTTCTCCCGTTTCTCCCACGATCGAGCCGCCCCCGCACGTCCACGCCTCCACTTCATCAACTTCGCCCATTTGTACCACAATCGCCCGCCTCCAGCACACGACCCAAGAAGTTCTCCTCGACTCCGGCAGCAACATCTCTTCCATCAGCGTAGATTTAGTCACCCAATTACAACTTCCCACGAGCCACGCACCGCCCATTAAAATCCTCTTCGGCGACCAACAACGGGTGTACCACTCACATACGCAAGTCAGGTGCATGCTCACCATTAGTTCCGCCCAGATCCACCATCGTTTCTACGTCCTCCCGCGCCAGTTGTTCCCAATCACCTTGGGATGTGATTGGTTCCTCCATAGTCGAGCCTGTCTCGATTTCTCCGCACAACAGCTCATCCTCCCAAATCACATTCCGATCGCGCTCTTCACTACTCCGCGGGATACCACCCACATCAGCAACACACAGTACCTGATATCACCGGCGGAGCGCATCAACGACATCAGACAGCTCCTCGCCACCTTTCCCTCGTTGTCTACACCACCTGTAAAACCTCCCTCAGTCCGTTTTCCGATTCACCACACGATTCCTACAGGCAACGCCCGCCCCATCAACGCAGCTCCCCGACGTCACTCGCCTCTCGACCACGAGCGCATCGACAACGCCGTCAAAACTATGCTCCAACAAGGGATTATCACACCTTCCAAGAGCGAGTGGATCTCGGAGCCACACATGGTAAAGAAAGGGGATGGTTCTTACCGCTTTTGTGTCGACTTCCGACAATTGAACCATGTCACCACCCATGACCGATACCCTCTCCCTCGTATCGATGACCTCCTCGACCAGCTTCGCAAATCAAAGTACTTCACCTCCCTCGATCTAGCCTCGGGATATTGGCAGATCCCGATGAATCCTCACGATGCCCACAAAACTGCATTCCGCACTAGGAAAGGCATTTTTCAGTTCACACGGATGCCCTTTGGCCTATCTGATGCGGGGAGCACATTCCAGCGAATGGCTAATGCCATCTTCGATGATCTCATCACCCACCGTGTCGTCATCGTCTATCTAGACGATATTCTGGTACATACAAGCACTTGGGCAGAACACCTTCAAGTCCTTCGGGAGGTCCTAACTTGTGTTCAACGCTATCGATTGCAGTTGCAATGGAAGAAGTGTTGATGGGGTAGTACGTGCCTCCGCTTCCTTGGGTACGTCATCTCCTTCGACGGAATACAAATGGACCCGGAGAAGACAGAAGCAGTCCAAAAATTCCCACGCCCCACCACAGTCAAGCAGCTTCAACGCTTCCTCGGCCTCCTCACGTTCTCTCTTCGTTTCATCCCACGGCTAGCCGACCTGTCAGCCCCACTACGCGCGCTCCTACAAAAAGACGCACCCTTCTTGTGGACCGAAGCCTGCGAATCCAGCTTCCTGCAGCTCAAGAGAACACTCCAAGCCTCTGACCTCTTGGCCCACCCTGATTTCACGAAGCCTTTCCATCTGCAGACGGATGCCTCCAGTGTCGGCCTTGGTGCGGTCCTGCTCCAATCCGACGACAACGACCAACTCCGCCCAATTGCCTACATCAGTCGGTCACTTACCAAAGCCGAACAAAATTACTCGACAACTGAAAAAGAGTTCCTCGCCATCGTCTAGGCATTCCATCGTTTCCACCCATACCTTCACGGATCAAATACATCAGTCGAAACAGACCATCAGCCATTGCTCTCCCTCATAAAGAAGGCTCATCCACCCGGCCGCTTACTTCGTTGGGTTTTGGCGCTACAGGATTACACATTCACTCTGCGCTATCGCCATGGTCCACAAAACATCGTCGCCGATGGATTATCCTGCATATCCTTTCAGGCAAACCAGATCACCTCCAACACAATCGATTTCCCCATATCCTCGTCCCAAATGGCCAACATGCAACAACACGACAAACAAATCCAAGATATCTGCCACCGTCTACGAGCTGAACCGACATCATCCCTCACCAAGCAATTCATGATCCAGGATAATGTCCTACTTTTTTGTCAAGTAGGCAAAGAACCCCGAGTCTATGTGCCTGAGCAACTACGCCAGTCTTACCTTCGTTTCTTCCACGATCACCCGTTGTCCGGCCACTTGGGTTTTCATAAGGTGCTCGACAAAATTCGTCGCAAATTCTATTGGCCTGGGCTACGCCACGAGGTCGCCTCCTACATCAAAGCATGCAACTTATGTTAGGCCATCAAATCACCTCAAGTGGCTCAAGGCCTCTTACATCCGATACAAGTTCAAGCTCCATTTGAAATCGTCGGATGGGACATTATGGGCCCCTTTCCCGAGTCACAAGGAGGGAACAAATTCATCCTCGTCATCACCGAGTACTTGACGCGTTGGGCTGAGACGGCCGCTATCCCAGATGCAAAGGCTATGACCATCGCCTTCAAACTATTGGAGAAAATCATCTTCCCCCACGGTTGCCCACTCCAAATTTTGTCTGATCGAGGACCCCAATTCAACGGTGAGCTCCTACGCCTCGTTTCAACACAACTAGGAATCCAACAGTTATTCACGTCACCCTACCATCCGCAAACGAATGGGTTGACGGAGCGCCTCAATTGAACCTTAAAACAACAAATCTCAGCCTACATCGATCCGCTGCACTCAACCTGGGACCGAATCTTGCCCTTCGTTACGCATGCCTACAACACAACTGTGCAAGCCTCTACCCGCATTAGCCCATTTCGGGCCCTTTACGGAAGGGACCCGCGCTTACCCCCAGAAGTGGCAGTCCCGCAACCAACCACACGACTCCACGCTGACGCAGTGTCTTCGTGGTCCCACCTACAACAACTCCAGCCCCTCCTCCGCAAAGCCATCACGAGCAACCTGCACCAGGCACAACTACGCCAAAAACGACAACACGATATAGGCCGTGTCGACCATCAATACCACGTCGGTGACAAAGTCCTCGTCTACTTCCCCATCCGTCGTCGCGGTCTCAGCGAATCGCTCATGCACCGATGGATCAGTCCCTTCGAAGTTCAAAAGCAGATACGCGACACTACATATCTGCTCCGCGCGCCTCCAACAACCGCTCTACCTTTGCTCACCAGTCTCGCATGAAGCCCTTCCATCAACTACCACCGCCCCCGCCCACACTCATGCCTACACCCACGCCCGTGTCATCCCCCCGTCTGGAACCGTCGTCCACGCCTCGTCGCGCTTCGACTGCACAGTAACTTTTTTTTTTACAAGGGGGAATTGTGGTGGTCACATGGACCACACCTAGATTAGGCCCCTACCAAGCCCCATGCACCACACATAGACCACACCCAAATTAGGCCCCTACCAAGCCTCATGCACCACACCCAAACTAGGCCCCCACCAAGCCCCATAATTAGTAGAGCTAATTGGAGCGGGAGAACACCCTCCATGCTAAGAGAGAGTCTATAAAATGTAACTTGAGACATAATGAAAGGAAGGCCATTCTTGAGAGCATTTCACAATATTTATACTAATATGACTTTCAGGCTATTTACAAATATAGTCCCAGTGGGCTCTTTGAAACATATTTACATATATGTCCCTTCCATCCGATGAGAGGTTCTCACCGAGCCTGCAACATCCAGTTCTCACTGGGTCTTCCTTGCCGGGTACTCGTCATCCGGATTCGGCCTCAGCCGAGTTACTCATCAACACTGTTCTTCTCACTTCCCATCCGGAGGGACCTTTTTCCTAACACATCGAAGAAGGGGGATAGTGTCATGATGCCACTCACATCATGCCTCGAAAGGATTTGAACCCACAACCTTGTTATACACATGTCAAATCCTTAACCATTGTAATAACATATTTATGTGTACGGTTTTTAGAATATATAATCTAATATCATAAGAATATTCTATATATTACTTTATATTCTAGAATGTCCTAGAGTGTTCTATATGCTAGAACCTTCTAGACTACAAGATTACTCTATATCCTAGAATGTCCTAGAATATTCTAGAGTAATCTATATTACTCTATAGGGACTTATAAATAAGGATCTATCAATCCTCCAAAAACCAAATTGGTTCAACGCCATCCTATAGCTCCCTATTGTCTACTCTTTGTACTCCTGTCACGGACACACCAAGCGCGGACTAAGACGGAGCACGCCTCATCATCCGTGCTCCGTCTTAGTCCGCGCTTGGTGTGTCCGTGACAACTCCATCTTATATTGCAATAGAATACTTTCTTTTCAATTCACTCTTTCTATCTTAATAATGTATCTCTTTTCCTCTCTTTCTCTCTCTTTCTCTTTGTCTTGACCGGGAAATGTATGTGGTCATCATGGGATGCCCTAGTTGATAGGTACGGACATCAGGAGGAGGGGAGGACTTTGGTGATAAAAGCACAAGAGGTTCTTTTTTCCACCATTGACAATATCCACTCAACTCCTATTAATGCCAAATCTGAAGTTGTGTGGAAATTGATCAGCCCAATAACTCTTTGGACTCATATGGAAACAATGGTGTAGATGGGTCTTCTCTAACCAAACTGTGCATGTCTAGTAATGTTAATGCACGAGATATGGAGTGAAGTTGTAGCCACTCTATGGCCTCACGAGCGGATCCGATGGAGTTAAAAGACAACGACTAGCCTTTATTCAACAATGGTCATCCTCTCCCTTTCTTGAGTTAGTGGGCATCCACATAAGATGGAAATATCACATCCCTATAGGGATTTGTATATAATACTCTCATCTGTAAAATTGTATAACTAATGGAAGTAGTTTTTTTCTATTGCCGGTTGTCTTTCAGTAGTCAACTGTCGTGGTGGTGGCGTGGGCTCTGGTTATCCCCGTTGTTCGGATCCCTCGTGTGTTAGGTCTTTTTCTCTAGGTGGCCGTTGTTCAGTTGACACATCCTGCTCGTGGCCGCTCTCTATATTAGTCGCTTCGTGTTGCTCATCCGGTTCTTGCTTGACATTGTTCTCGCAGGTTTCATGTTGGGTTTGTCCTCGAACCCTAGTGTCGGCTTCGACTTGAATTCTTTCTTGGTCGTATTTTTCTAGCTTGAGGGCGAGTTGCAATTGCTCATCCTCGAATTCCATGATTAACTTCTTAACCTCCTCATTATGCGTCCGAGCGAGGGAGTAAAAGTTTTCGGTTAGGTCTTCTTGGAGCAGTTGGATGATGTTCTCATCCATCTTGTAGAATCCATGACCTTCCTTCTGACGGTTCTCCTGATCTACTCGAAAGGTTTTTAATACAACTGTTGTGCCGACCATTCTTTCCATCCTCGATACAAAGTTTCTTCTATCTTCTGTGCCATCCACTTGTGGTGCTTTGTCAATAATGCTTTGATCTGAGTTTCACCCATGTCGAATTTCACGCGGAGCTCTTGTACTTCGTCCGCAAGGCAAACATCTTGCTTTCTCATTTCCTCCATGTGGCCCCACATTTTCTTGATGCACTCATCACATGCTCCTTGTTCGCTCTCTAATTGGCATTGCAGCCAAAACTCGACTTCCTCCACTACGTGCTCGATACAATACAACTCGTGTGGATACATCTTGATTTCATTTAGTTGTACTCGATCACAAACTTGGAGGTTGAGCAGTTGGCGGTGGTGGTTGGTGAAGTCAAGCATAAATTCATTGTGTTCTTTTTGCAGTTTCGCATACCACGCTTGCTCCTCTTGGAGGACTTCGGTAAGGTCGGTTTTCATGGCTGTAATCACTTGTTGAAAGGCTGGCTCCTTTGCCTAAATGGTTTCGTCCGCGTGATCCATGTGCTCCCGAAGGGCCACGATTGCCTGCTTGTCTTTCGCCCTAAGGGCAACCGCCGCCTGTTCCTCTTCTCCTGCAGGGTGTTGTGGAATTATTCCGTCTTTACTATTAAACTAGTGTCGAATTGCTCATGCAATTCAATTTCCTGGTTCTACACCTATTCTAGTGCACCATGGAGTTGCTTGATCTCAGCTAAGTCCTCCTGGTAGCGTTGATTGGCCTTTTCAAAAATCACCTTCTGTGCTTCCAATTCCTCTGTGAAGTTGTCAGGCATGAGTGGTGTTGTGGTAATGGGGAGGGCTGTGACATCGCCCGAGATTATGATGGGTAAGGCTTCCAGGTTGGGGACGTTGGTGGAGGTTGTGATGGTGAGAGGAGCATCTGGACCTCGTTCGTTTATTTCCCGAAGTTGGCGTTGTTGTGCCTTTCGGCGCCGGATCGTTTGCGCGAGTCAGGTGGGAACCGTTGGGGTTTTGGACTAGGAGAAAGAAGAATATGAGATAATGTTAGTTAGGAAGAGATTGTAAGAAGAAGATATGAAACTCATGAATCGCACGCGTATAATGTATTAATGGGTAATTAGATTGTAAGAGAGAATTAGATGGTAAAATCGTGAATCCCACGAATATTTTGTATTAATCAAACCTGCTAAAAAAAATCAACAACCATTATACATCTTTCTCTCTTCCTTATATAGTGTTGGAAGAGTCTAAGTTTATCACATGCAAGCATCATGCTTTTCCTAACTTTAGTTTTCATGCACACTACATGTGCATAATTAGCTTTCTATCCCATCTTTTCTTTTAACTCGAGTGTGTATGCATGAATAACTTTTTGTACCATGCATATCTAGAATATTTACATGGGATAACATTTAGTATAACTTTAAAATTCATAATATGCTAGTATAGTGGTAAGGCTTAATAATCGTTAACATGGAGGTACAGGGTTGAAATCTTGCCCTATGCATGTAACAATCTTTTCTTCTATTTACAAATTTGTCTTTTCATTCGGTGAGAGATTCTCACCGGCCTTCTTTATCCGGCTCTTGCTGGTTCTGCTTGATCCGGTTCTCCTTACCGATTCCATCCGGAGGGACAAAAATGTAATTTTCACGTAGTGTGCGAATTACACTACGACACTCGCCCCCTCCAAACCCGCACATCCTCCGGTATGTGCCGAAGTTCCTGATGCTCGTTGTTCCTCTTCATCCGTAATACTCTCCGATTCTTCCTGTATGTCGATTATCAATTGAAGACCACTTTCTTCACTTTCTGCATCACCACGATCTTTGTCCGATTGCTCCTCATTGTCGGTCTTGTCTAAGCTTACATACGGTTCTTTGTCAATTTGCTTCTTGAAAATCTTCACCCGTTTCCCTGCTATAGGCACTCGTAGTATCGTTCCATCCAACTCGCATAGTCGGTAAGTTCCGTTGTTGAAAACTTTCCGAACCTCGTATGGCCCGAACCACTTGTTCGCGAACTTCCGCATCGTTGTATGTTGATGATCCAAACTACTGTCGTAGACAATCACCCAATCTCCTTCTTCAATCTTCCGCGGTCGTAGTCGGTGCTTTGTGTCGAACTGGCTTTTATTCCTGAATCACACTTCTTGTTGTCGGCGTATTGCTTCCGCTATGTCTTCCGGTCTTCCCTCTAGTTGTCGTATCCGGACCGCTAGTAGTTCTTCCCGGCTCATCTCTTCCTTCCACGGTAGCACTGTCCATGTCGCAATCACGGTTTTCGTTGGCATTACCGGTGCTTGTCCAGTCATGAGTTCTGCTGGCATGTAACCGGTTACGGAGCTATGTGTCGTCCGATTCGCCCATAGTGTATATGGGAGCATCTGCGGCCAATCCTTCACGCTTCCGTCGCATGCTTTGGCAAGTGCTTTGACGATCGGACTATGTCCTCGTTTGATTTTCCCGTTGGCCTTCGGATTGTATGCCGTTGTTAGTGTTAACCGAACTCCATGTTTGGTGAAGAATTCCTTAGCTTTATCAGGGTCGAGTTCTCCCCGATCCACAATCACTTGTCCTACGCACCCGTACCTGCAAAACACCTCCTCCAAAAGAAATTGGCATACCGCAGAACACGTTTTCCTTCGTAGCGCCCGACCTTCTACTTGGTTTGTGAGATCTTCCTGAGCTAACACCAAGTACTTCTTTTGTCTGATCCCGGTTGGCATGGCTACAATATCGACCATCCACTTGAAGTTGATTGTCGGTGAGAATTTCAGATGTAACTCATCTCGATGTCGAACTCCGGAGTAGATTTGACACTTCTCACAGCTTTCCGTGAACTCAGCTATATCTTTGTACATGTTCTTCCACCAATATTTTTGTTTGATCTTCACAAAAGTTGCCCATGTTCCTTGATGTCCAGCCCAATCGGATTCGTGAAATTCGGACATTATCCGGTTTCATTGCTCTTTCATCCCGACTACCCGAAGTGGTATGCCATCCGGTCTTTTCGGCTCCCTCCATATTAATCCATTTTTCAAGAAGAACTTTCGGACTTGCCGCTTCTTATTTCGGATCTCGTCTCTCTTCTCTTTATTGTCCGATGATTCCTCGATTTCTTGCAGCACTTTCCCGATCAACAAGCTTTCTCCCTCGTATTCTTCTTCCCGGAATTCTCGGATTACGTTCACCCGGCATATGCGCTCCGAAGCAAAGTAGTCTTCGGAAACTTCTTCATTATCGGATTCGGTTATGTCATCTCCGAACCAGCCCCTTGATAGCATATCCGCTACCGCGTTCTGTTTTCCGGAGATGTGTCGTACCTCCGGATTAAGTGACTTAACATATGCAATCCACCTTAGCATAGCCACATCCAGTATCGTGCAACACCGCATCATCCCGAGTATCGGAAGACAATCCATTTCGATCTCTACTTCGGCTCCGATCAAATAATCTCAATCCGATTTGATTGCTAACACAACTCCCCATAATTCTCTTTTGACTTGTGCATATCCGCATTGCCTTTCATTGAGAACCTTTGCTCCGAATCGGATCGGATATCCCGAACGATCCGATTTGGCTTGATTGATGACCCATCCGATTCCGGTTGGACTTGTGTCAACCGTTACTATGATCGGTCGGTCATATTTTGGCTTCTTTAGTGCTTTTGCCCTCCGTAGTGATTTCTTGAGCTTCTTCACGGCTTTGGTATACTCCGGTTTCCATTCGAACTTCTTACCCTTCCGCAACAAGTGATAGAGTGGGTCCGCAATATGTGCATAGTGCGGAATCCATATGTGATAGAATGCACATGCTCCAAGAAACCTTCGGACTTCGGATTGTGACTCGCACACTTCTTTCATAGCTTGAATCACATGGATCTTGGTTGGTGACGGTCTTCGGTCATAGGGCCCACATAGATGTCCGACTACCAATATTTCTTCTTGCCCGAATGCCGATTTCTCACCGAAAAGTGTTAGGTGCACATCTTCTAACTTTCGAAGCACTTTCTCGCAATCACGAATATGGTCGACTACGAACTTTCGGCATCCCCGATTATCCTTAGTTTCATCTTTTTCTTCTACCGCGCATCCTTTCATTGGAATGTCATCTAGGAACGGCATCGTTATCTCTGGAATGCAATCTCGAAGCACCTTGTTCATTGCCTTCATCATATGTGCGACCGAGTTCGTCGCGCCTTGTGGTAGCGTACACATCCGGACTAATCCTATCGGTGTCCGCATGGTAGTGATGTCTCGGCTCTCCACAGCTAGTTGGAATTGGTCATACCCCGAGTATAGGTCTTCGATGGAGTATATCGCACGACCGGCAAATGCTTCCGCAAATTCTTCCACTATCGGACCGACTCCAGAGTTTCGGATCGTGACCTTGTTCACCGGTTGCAAGTCTTGGATAAATCGGAGTGACCCATTCTTCTTCGGAACCGTAAACCATCGATTTGAGTACGGAGCGTTTGATGGCTCTAGAATCCCCATCGCCACCTTCTCCTTGAGCAAGTCGATGATTTTGGGAATATGTGCCCGCGGCACCGGAATCGGCTTCAGGTTCCACGACACATGGTCAATCGTGAAGATCACCATCGGCTCCACTATCTTCGGATCAACGCACCCTATCTCCTTCGACGTGAATGCAAATGCTTTCCCATGTTGTTCCAACATCCCACGAAATCGTTCTTCTTCATTTTGTAAAAGGAAACCACCTCCATCGATCCAAAGTTTCTTCTAGGTCTCATCCGTAAAAGCATGTCCGATATCCACGGACTTCCGAAGTGTCGGATCTCCCGAGACTTCTTTCCTCTTTTGTTCGCTATCGGCGGGTAGTGGTCCCGCGACCGGTTTCACCTTCTTCTCCACAGTCTTGTATTTCGTACTTACCATTGCTTCTTCTTTGCGAGGCACATCTGGCCCCATTTTCGCAATGATCTCGTACATCTCGACCGATTCCACTAGGACTACCCGGTCTCCTTGGTTTTTATCCTCCACAAGCTCTTCAAGCCGTTGTAGCGTGCTCCCATAGAACACTTCTTCGACTATTCCCACGATTTCTTTGTCTTCTTTTATTATTGATGCCGACCGTAACTTATCCTCCACTTTTCGGTATTCTTTCTTCATTCCTCCGGTTATGGCCGTGTACGTGGATGCCCCATCCGGACCGATTCGTACTTGTTTTGCTCCGAGATTTTTCTCCTTGTGTGGGGTATCAGGGATTCTTGGACTATCACTTCCCCACTCTTCAACAATCCACTCTAAAAATCCATCCTTGTTTGGGGCAAGAGCTCTCTCTTGTTCCTTTCATGATTTGCCGGCACAGTTAGGAATTGGATGGATTTCCCTCCGCTTTGGCTCCGAATTCGTGCGAAAGCCGCACCGCTATCGAGCACCTTCGTCTCCCACGATTTCTTTGTCTTCTTTTATTATTGATGCCGATCGTAACTTATCCTCCACTTTTCGGTATTCTTTCTTCATTCCTCCGGTTATGGCCATGTACGTGAATGCCCCATCCGGACCGATTCATACTTGTTTTGCTCCGAGAGTTTTCTTCTTGTGTGGGGTATCAGGGATTCTTGGACTATCACTTCCCCACTCTGCAACAATCCGCTCTAAAAATCCATCCTTGTTTGGGACAAGAGCTCTCTCTTGTTCCTTTCATGATTTGCCGGCACAGTTAGGAATTGGATGGATTTCCCTCCGCTTTGGCTCCGAATTCGTGCGAAAGCCGCACCGCTATTGAGCACCTTTGTCTCCATCCGTGATGCCGTGATAAATGGTTGCCCGAGGATCACGGAATGTGAGACCTCGTTGTCGCATTGTTACGTGCGTGCGTGGAGAAAGGCGGGACCACGGGGGTCTTGGACTAAGGAGTGACGGAGCGTAGGAAGTCGTGCTTCACCGTTTCCGGGGCATCCCAGAAGCACACCGGAAGCAACTAAAGGGAGAGAGAGAAAGAGAGGGAGCGCGCGTTTGACGCCGACTCACGCGCACACACACACACACACACACACAGGCCGACCCGACTCACGCCCTTATGTACAGGAAACGCAGGAAAAGGGGAAGCACCCGACACCAACAGAGACACCAATATACACTGACAGACGCAAATGTATATATATAAAAGGAGGAATACATTCACGGTTCGAGCCGGACCAAGCTAGGGTAGGTTACAACAGCAGTCTGCAGCCAAGCCGCCATCCGGGGAGCTCTCGGGCTCGTTGTTATTCTCTTAGCCGGACAAGGCCTAACACAAGGTGTCACGGAGACACTTCACCAAAGGGTGATTACGGCATAGGATTAAGATTCAACGATTACACCGACTTACGTGGGTTACACTATTAGATTGCTTTGGTTAATTACACGCGTAAGATATAACAGTGATTACAGAACGGAAATCAAGACAGAAGTATAAACAACATAAGCTCTACTAATTATCCGCTGTCATTACAATAGGGTCCGGGCCTTTAAATAGGTTTCCGGCCCGTAGTACAAAACGGTGCCTCTCGCACCTATTCGGGATCCGTCCGGATCTGGAACGGCATACCGTTTCCAGTCCGTCCGTCCACACTTTGCTCATTTACAACCATATCTAATTAATTCCCGTCCACACTTTGCTCATTTACAACCATATCTAATTAATTCCTTCACTCCGTATTTTGGACTCCTTGCCGGCCGGTAACACATGGCACGCCCGTGGGACAGTACCTTGTACGTCGAACCCTTCTCGGCCCCTTCATTGTTCACCCAAATTGTCCAAAATAGTTTGTTCAAGAATTTCCACTTGTTCTTCCGGTTGTGGTTGTTGCGGCTGTGCTTGCTGCTGCTGCTGTGGTTGCGGTTGGGACTGAGGTTGCTCCGGCTGCTCTGCTTGCTGCTGCTGCTCCGTTTGTTTCGCTGACTCCGGCTGCTCCGTTTGTCTCTCTGGCTCCGGCATCTCCGTTTGACTGCTTCCGGTCCGGTCTCCTTCCAGTAACGGTTCCTCATCACTGAGGTTGACCGTAACTGGTTCTCGTTCTTTCTCTCCCCGGATCCGGGACCTCTCGTAGCTTTCAAATTGGATCTGCGCCTCCAGCCTGTCGTCGTCCAACTGAGCTACAAGTTGCCGGACTTGCTCTAATTGGTCTTCTGCCAAGGCTTGAAAGTCTTCGGCAAGCTCATCTCTTATGCCGGTGAAGTCTTCGGAAGTCAGCATATAGCAATCATCTCCCTCCTTCCGCCGGTTCTCTACGTCAGCCCGGAGCAATTGGAGTTCCGCCGCGTTCGTGGCCCACTTGGTCCACCATTTGACGGACCCGTTGTCAATCAAGCTCTTGGTCTGGTTCAACCAGGCCCGCATAATATCCTGGATGCGACTTGCTCCCATTTGTGCTCTGCTTTCCACCACTTGTCGCTCCTCCTTCAACTGCTTGATGAGATTTGCCGTATCCTCCGCCTGCTCCCTGTAGCGCGTCAGCTGCCCTTGATATGTCGTTTGCAGCCTCTGCAGTACCTCCGCCGCTCTTTCTTTTTCCGCCTGCTGTTGCCTGAGGAGCTCTGTCCGAACCTTCTCCGCCTCTTCCAACCGTCTTCTGTTTTCCGCTTGTTCCTTAGCGAATGCGGTTGCGGTCCGATCAACTGCTTGCCGGAGCTCATCCGTCTGTTCCTTGTGCTCCGTTTGCAACCGTTTATACTCCCGGTGCAATTGCTCAAATTCCTCCGTTTTTTGTTTGAGCTTGCCGTTGATCTGGCGATGGTTCCGGTCCTCCCGGTCCTTTACCTGCCGGAGTTCCTCTTTCAGGCGCTCTACTTCTGTTTCGGCGTTCCTCCGGAGCCTCTCCTTCTCTTGCAGCATTTTCTCCTTCTCCTCCTTGAGCCGGTCGTACGCTTGGTGGCTTTTCCGTAAGCCCTCCTCGGCCCGGCGTAGATTCTCCGCAGTCTTTTTGAGTTCCGCCTCCGCTGCCATCTTCAATTCTCTTTCGCGGCTCCTCAGCGCTTCTTGGGCAGCAAGCTCATCCTTTAAATCCGCAAGCTCTTGGGCTTGTGACGCATTTCTCTCCGGAACGGTTTCCGTTGCCGGGGTCTGATTGCTATGTACAGGTTGATCCGCCGCTTTATTCTGTACATTGCCCGGAGTCACCGGTGCTTGGACTTGTGTTGTCAAAGCCACTTGCGCCATTTCCCTTGTGACCCTGTCCAAGTCTTGTTCAAGGCTCCGGATTCTGGACCGGGCCGTCTCTAGATCTACGGTTGTGACGAGCAACCGTTCCTGGTGCGCTCTCTCTTCCGCCTCTATATACTCGACCACTCCGGCGATTTGCTCGCCTACCCACCGTAGCCACATGCTACTAGTGCCCTGTTGCTGTACTGGTCGGGTCGGCTCATTCACTGTGGAATTGTCTGGCCTGATTGCCTGCATATGCCGTTCTGGTTCTACTCCTTGGCCGCCGTGTGCTCTGGCTGGGCTCGCCGGCTGTTGAGTTCCGGTTCTCGCCGTCTCCGGAGCCGTTGGACTGACTTCTTCTATAGAAGTCGACAAGACCGGTTCTCTACGCACCGGTTCCGGTTCTTCCCTTGTGGTTTGCTCAGGTTGAGTTGGGGGCGTTTCTGCCTCTCGCGGGTACGACCGCTCCCCTCCTGTCTCGGCGGTCCTACTTCTTGACCGTCGTTGGAGGTGCTCTTCTGGCTCCTCCGTTTCCTCTTCCTGTGTCACGGCATGTTTCTGTGCCGTCAAGGGTTCCGGTTCCTTCTGTCCTGGTCTCCGTAAGGTTATCTTGACGGGTCGGACCGGTGACACCTCCTCCGGTTCTGGGGCCCGTTTCTTCCCTTTCGTCGCCTTCGACGCCAGCAGCTGCTGTCGTTTGGACGCCGGTTTCGAGGTGCTTCCTTCCGATACTCTTGGCCGCTTCTTTGGCTGGACGGTCTCGACCGGCGGCACGAGCAATGTTATCCATTGAGCTACGGCGTGCCACAGCTTCCGGCCCTCCTTGCCGTCCTTCCCTCGTACCATGTCGATTGCCATGCACAACCCGTCTGCAATCAACACCGGCCAGTCCACCTTGACCCCTTCATAGGTGGCTATGATCATCCCTGCCCGATTTTTTGGCATGACAGGGGGTCGGGGGTACACGTGACCGTACTCATGGAGCACTCGAGCTATCTCCCTGAATAGCGGATCTTCGCCGCCCTGCGTCCGATAGCCTTTGCCGGCAACAGAGTACTCACCGAAATATCGGGTGAGTTGCTCCGAGGTTGGGTTATCGATCTGAAAGATTCCTCCCTCCGGAAGGCCTGTTAGCGCGCGGATCGCTTCCTCGGTGATGACCTCTGTGGCGAGCTCCTTGATGACCTGGTCGGCTTCTCTGTGCGGCGGTGCCTCCATGATGGCCAAGAACCCCTCCAGTCCGTTTTGCCTGAACCATTTCCTGGCCGCTTCCGACAGCGTTTGTGGTTCCATGTCTGCTTCAAGGTCGAGGGAAGATGGCGAGGTAGAGTGGTGATGAGAGTGAGAGAGAGAGAGAGAGCGTTCTGAGCGCGGGGGTTCTCTGCGTGCAGGTTCGCGTTTGCTCAGCTTCCACTGTCTTGGTGCTTCTGTGCTTCTTGGCTCGCGAAATGAAAAGGTCTCCATGCGTTCTGCTTCTTCTTTGTGCGTTTTGGCGCCTTTTTCGAGCATGCACACGTCGTGTACCAATTTAGTATTAAGTAGCGTGGCGTCTCTTAAATGCCCACTACGTACCTTTTCGCGCCTCGCTTTCACACCCGTTCATACCTCGATTTTTTAATGATTTTCTTCTTTTTTTTTTCTTTTTTTTTTTTTTTTAAATTTTTAATGACGGTGTGTGACCTTACACATCCGTAGGTCCCTTCGGACCCTGACCGTTTTCCTTACGGGTTGCCGTGTCTTCCTTCGTCTCTACTACGGGTTCCCCGTCGTCTTTTTCTTCCGGATCGATCCGTACCGATCCCGGACAGGTTCCCGGTATAGTGCCGGTGAGCTGCATAAACGGGTTCTTTGGCATCGGTCCTTTATAGGGCTTTAGTCGAAATCCATTCACCCACTTGCCTACTACTTCCCCGGCAAGTGTCCCTATCTGATAGGACCCGTTGTATTCCCGTGTCAGCCAATACGGGCCTGTCCATCTGAACCGGAGTTTACCCGGCATCTTGCCCATCCTTGTTTGGAATACTAGCACCGGCTTTCCGATTTCGAACATCTTCTCATTACCTTTCCGGTGACGGTCAACGAACGCTTTCCGTCGTCGTTGCTCCAGTTCCATGTGTAGGATGCTGGCCAGCCGTTGCTCCTCCAGTTCGCATAGTGCTGCTAGCCGTATTTCCTCCGACTTCTTTTCATTCAGTCGTTCCCGTAGTTGGATCCGTAAGCTT
The DNA here is from genome assembly GCF_043228905.1 of Azolla caroliniana. Lineage (NCBI taxonomy): Eukaryota > Viridiplantae > Streptophyta > Polypodiopsida > Salviniales > Salviniaceae > Azolla > Azolla caroliniana. Next base: position 6,330,325 of record NW_028230455.1, on the reverse strand, counting down.
GGTACCTGAAACTCGACCGGCATGACCGCTTCTAAGCCGAATGCTAACCGGAACGGCGTTGTCCGGATACTCGTTTTGTATGCCGTTCTGTACGCCCATAGCGCACTATGGAGCTTTGTGTCCCAGTCCGTCCGGTTTTCATTGACAATTTTGCGGAGAATGTTCTGCAGCGTTTTGTTGGTGGACTCTGCTAACCCGTTCGCCTGTGGGTAATACGGTGTGCTTCTTTTATGGACCACGGCATAGAACGTTGTTAAGCTTTCCACTACCTGGCCGAGGAAGTGGCCTCCTTGGTCGCTGATTAATTCAATCGGACATCCATATCGGCACCAAATGTTTTCGTACAGGAATTTTGCTGTGGATGACGCGGTGTTGTCTCTCAGGGCCTTAGCTTCCACCCATTTAGTGCAATAATCCGTTGCCACGATGACATAACGATTACCCGTTCTCATTGCCGGTGGCTTGAACGGTTCGACAAAATCCAACCCCCACTTCTGGAATGGCTCTAGTGGAAGTACCGGTTGGTGTGGCATCCGTGCTTGCTCCGTAGGCTGGCCCATTCGTTGGCATAGGTCACATTCCTTAGCATACTTCACGGCATCTTTTAGCGTCGTGGGCCACCATAAGCCGCTCTGCCATACCTTTCTTGCCGTCGCTTCCCCGGCATAGTGTCCTCCGGCAACCCCACAGTGTGCTTCCCGTAAGATTACTTCTTTCTCGTCACTACGGACTGCCCGTCTCCATATTCCATCTGCTCCTTTGTGGTAGAAAGTGTCCCGTAACAGACAGAAATTGCGGCTCTGCACCGCCAGTCGTTTCCTCTCGTCCCGGTTCATTTCCTCCGGTGGCAGGCCCGTGCTTAGGAACTGGTGCATGTTTGTCAGCCATTTATCTTCTGATGCCACCGTGTCGTCCGCTACCGTTTCCGGGGTGATACGGAATAACTCCGCGTCCGGGAATTCATCCGCTACTCCGTCGCCTGGTTCTCCGGACTCTAACCGGCTCAGGTAGTCTGCTACGGCATGCTGGATACCGGGCCGGTGAAAAATCTCGAATTCGAACTCCTGCAACAGTAAGGTCCAACGGGCCAACTTACCGGTCAGGGACGCCTTGGAAACTAAGTACAGGAGCGCCGAGTGATCCACATGGAAGGAGAACTTCCTTCCCAATAGGTAGTGACGAAACTTTGTTACACTGTAGATCATGCCCAGAGCCTCCCGTTCCGTCGTTGAATAGTTCTTCTCCGCTTGGGACAGCTTCCGGCTGGCGTAATATACCGGCCGGTACCATTTAGGCTCCGTAAGTTGCATTAAGGCGCTGCCAATAGCGATGTCGGAAGCGTCCACGAACACATGAAATTCCTTGCTCCAATCCGGAGGCTGCACGACGGGTGCTTGCGATAAAAGTACCTTCAGGGCATTGTATGCCTTATCCTCCGTATCCGTCCATTGGAACGGTGTCCGATGTACCGCGGTGTGTAATGGTGTCGCCAAGTCCGCCAAGTGACGGAGCATCCGGCTGTGCCACCGGATTTGTCCTAAGAATCGGCTTAGTGCTTTGGCCGTTTTCGGCGCCGGTGCCCCTAGTATGGCGTTTACTTTGTCCGGGTCGACCGCAATGCCCTCCTTACTTACAATGTGTCCCAGCAATATTCCACTTGAAACCCCAAAGATGCATTTTGTTGGGTTTAAGCTTAGCCGGTATAACCTACACTTTTCAAGGCATAACCGTAGGTGCTGCAAATGGTCTTTTCCCCGGCTATAAACTGCAAAATCATCCAGGAAAACTTGCATGAAGGCAGGAATGTATTCGCCGAAGATCTCCATGATGATTCGCTGGAACGTTGCTGGTGCCGTTTTTAGGCCGAACATCATGACTTCGGCCACAAACACCCCCCATTCGGTGACGAACGCTGTCTTTTCCTGGTCGTCCGGGTGCATCCGGATTTGATTGTACCCGCTGAACCCGTCTAAAAAGCTATAAACTTCATGACCGGCGACGGCATCCAGTATTCCGTCCGTGAACGGAAGAGGGAATGCATCCGTAATTGTGGCGGCATTTAGTTTCCTGTAATCAACACACACACGGATTTTACCGTTCTTCTTGGGGACGACGACGATGGGGCTCAGCCACGTCGCTTTCTTTACCGGCCGGATGAAGCCCACTCTTAGGAGTTTGTCGATTTCCTCTTTTACTTTGGCGGCGTAGTTGGGGTTCATTCGGTATCGTCGTTGCGCCACTGGTTTCGCGTCCTTGCCTAAGTGGATCTAATGCTGATATAATTGAGGGTCCAGCCCTCGCATGTCTTCGTATGACCAGGCGAATACGTCGCGAAACTCCGTGAGAAGTTTGATCATCGCCGCTTTATCTTCCGGCTTCATTTCTTTGGCGATGTGTACCGGCTTTGATTCGTCTTTGCTTCCTAGGTTCACTTCGTCGAGCTGGGATGCTTTTACCCGTTGGGAAACGGCCATTTCCCGTTCCAACGCTTCCTGTGCTTGCCGTAATTCCCGAATCGCATCTTTGTCTGGTTCGGCTTCGGTGTCGTCCCGCTGCGGCAAGTATGCGGCTACGGCTTCAGCTACGTCAATCTCGAAGAGTGGTACGATCTTCGGATGTTCCTCCAAGTACTGGGCTTCTTCGTCGTCCGCCAATCCTTCAAGCATGTTCACACATTCCGCATACAGCGGTGTGCATTCCTTACCGTTGCTCGTCCGTGGTTGTGTCGGTACCCGGACCTTGGCTTTTCCGCGCCGGAAGGTAATCATATTTTTTCGCCAATTTTGCTTGATGTGTGTTGTTTTCAACCATGGTCTGCCCAGCAGCAGTGGGTACGCGCCTTGCGCCTGTAGCTGCAGCACTACAGCCGAGATGTGAAATGTGTGGCCTCCTATGGTGACTTCCAATTTCCGTATTAAGCCCGTCGGCCGTACAGAGCTCGTATCCGCCATCCGTAGCCAGAACGGACATGGCTCCCATTCATGTATACCCAAGGCATCACACGTGCGAAGGCTTATTACGTTCACTCCGGAACCTCCATCGATTACTGTGCCGGGAAGTTCATGCCCTTTGACAATAGCTGTGATCACCGGACTACTAGTGTCCACCACCGTCGGTCCCTCCTCCGGATTCGAGAAAAGGACTGGTGCCGGTGGAGCTATACCGTCTGTCATGACCGTTTTTAGTCCTTCTGTGAATCGCGGCACGAGCTGCAAGAGTCTTCCTAGTGGTAACGTGATCTGACATTCTTGTAGTGCTTGCCATGTCTCGTTTTCTGGGTGGCTACCGCCGGCACTCCCTATGGTCTTCGCCTTTTGCCGTTCCGCGTCCGCGACGTTTCTTTCATTGGCTTCCTTCACCCATTCCGTCGCCTGTTTTCGTATGTCCTCTTGTGTTTCCCATTCTTTGGCCATGCCTTTCGACCGTGTGGTTACTTGCTGTAAATCCGCCACTTCCGGAACCACCATATTAACTGCTGGTCGTTTCTCGTAGCTCTTTACCGGGCACTGGTTACTGTAGTGGCCTTCCTGCCTGCAGTAGTAGCAGTACTCTTTACGGGTATTGCTGGATTCAGCATTGCTGGTAGCCGGAGCCGGTCCCGTAGCGAGTGGTGCGTTCTGTGCCGGTTGGCTCCTTGGGGTTCCATGTTCCGGGTCCCTAGGGTGACCACCTTTCTTGAAATTACGTTTCTTATTATTCTTATGTTTATTTCGGTAGTCCGGTCGTGGTGGATCGTAAAATCGGCCGTAGTCCTCCTGGTGCCTTCGGTAACCAGGGGAATGGTCTCTGTCGTATTGCTCGTGTCGCCTGTTGGGCTCTCGATAACGGTCCGATCGCTCATACCGGTCGTAGTTATCACGCCGATTCCCGTACCGGCCATCATTCTCTTGCCTGTCTCCGTACCGGACATCCTGTGCCGGTTGGTACCGGTTCATTTTTTGCCAACGATCTTCCTCTTCGTCTTGGCTGCTTCTTGGCTCGATTCGTCGGACGGGTGGTGCTTGTCGGTTTAACAGGTTATATTCGCACCGGTCCGTTGTATGACTCTTGGATTGACAAATCACACACTGAGTGCGCATGGTGCACTCTACTGCCGAGTGTCCGGCATTCAAGCAGATTGTGCATTGAATTGCCTGCCGGAACCGGAGATCTTCCTCGGTGGGTAACGCCCGTTGCAGTGTTCCCAGCGTAAGCCATGAGCTTGTCTTTTCCATTTCTCTGACCCGGTCAATGACCTGATCGATGGTGCATCCTCGAAAGTCGATCACCGTACACACCGTGCGTAACGGTTCCCGGAGTGCGTTTAAAAATATCGTCCGTAATTCCTCCTCCGGGGGTGCACGGGCAAGCTGGCTATGCATTCGTTGGAAACGGATGACGAATTGGGGAATGCTTTCCCCTGCCTCCTGCCGGATCGTATAAAACAAGCCCACCATTGTCGTCTGGTCGACCTCCTTGTGGAAAAAATGCAAGAATTTTGCTTTTAATTCTGCAAATGTTGTGATGGTTGCCGGGTCCTGCGACCGCCGCCATCGTGTCGCTGGTCCCTCCAATGTGACTCCGAATTCCGCTATCTTCGAGCGTTCTTCTTCCTCCGGTGTCATTCGCTGGGACGTGTGATTTGCTTCCCATGTCTGCTCGAAGTCATCCACATGCGCTTCCGCATCCGGATCATCGCGGTACTTTGAGTATTGGAACGGCATGTCGTCGTCCAATATTAAGCCGCGGTTTAGTGGCGTTTGTTGATATTTTTCCGGTTCTTTCTCCGGTTCCACTTCCGGTTCTTCTGCCGGTCCTTCTTCCGGTTCTTTTGCCGGCTCTTTCGTTGGTGTTGGTGGCTTTGCTTCTTCCACTTCCGGTGTTGGTGGGTTGACGGCTTCCGTTTGCGGTTCCGGATAGCCCTGGTTGAGCGGTTCCGGTTCTGGAGTCGGCACGGTATCCGACCCGTCGTCTTCCGGGCCGCCGGGGGTATCGTTGCTGCTCCGGTAGTTCGTGTGCACGTTGTATCCCCCTTCGGAATCCGATTCGTAGGCTGAAAAGGCTTCTGCCTCGTTTTCTCCGCTTGCCAGCGCCTCCAGGAGTCGTTCGGTTTCCCGGAGACTACTTAGACTGCTTCCGTCGTCCTGGTCGCGAGTTTGCCGTAACCGGAGAGATTCCTCCGCGACTCTCCGGATCTCGTTGGAGAACGAACGATCCGAGCGAATTTCCTGCGCTGCTTGCTGGAAAGTCTCACGCCGTCTTTGCCGTTCTGCGAGACGTCGAGCTCGGTCTGTAACCAAGTCGTGCGTTGGTCTAGTCATCCATTACCGTCGTTCGCTGCGGGAAAGCAGGAATCGTGGTCGCCAAAACTGTGTTATTCTCTTAGCCGGACAAGGCCTAACACAAGGTGTCACGGAGACACTTCACCAAAGGGTGATTACGGCATAGGATTAAGATTCAACGATTACACCGACTTACGTGGGTTACACTATTAGATTGCTTTGGTTAATTACACGCGTAAGATATAACAGTGATTACAGAACGGAAATCAAGACAGAAGTATAAACAACATAAGCTCTACTAATTATCCGCTGTCATTACAATAGGGTCCGGGCCTTTAAATAGGTTTCCGGCCCGTAGTACAAAACGGTGCCTCTCGCACCTATTCGGGATCCGTCCGGATCTGGAACGGCATACCGTTTCCAGTCCGTCCGTCCACACTTTGCTCATTTACAACCATATCTAATTAATTCCCGTCCACACTTTGCTCATTTACAACCATATCTAATTAATTCCTTCACTCCGTATTTTGGACTCCTTGCCGGCCGGTAACATTCGGCAGTGACGCCGAATGTGGCCATAGTTGTTGCAGTAGAAACATTTGGGGCGTCCCTGGTTGTCTCGTTCGGGCAATGCACGCTTGGCACGTAACTGCGCGTTCTGGATGTCGATGTCCATGGGAGTGACGGCTGGTATAGTGTTTGTATGATCATGACTGAGATTACCTGGTGTGTGCATGTCGTGCGCGTCTGCAGCTTCGATGCGTTGGGCAGTGAGGATGGCTTCATGTAGTGTCGTCGGGCCTGGATCGCGTACACGGCGGCGGAGGTCATGTCGTATACGCGGCTAGAAAAAAAAAAACTTCATGTCCTCCGACATGTTGGCGTCAGCCCGGCGTAGGATCTGCACAAAACGAACCGCGAACTGGGTGATGGGTTCGCGTGGTTGTTGGGTAATTGACTCAAGTTGTTGTAGGGCCGTCTGGCGGGAGTCTTGATGAGCAAAATTCCGAATCATGGCTGCCCGTAATAGATCCCAGTCGTTGCGTGTCTCTTCGGGTTGTTGTACAAGCCATGTTGCCGCGATATTCTCGAGGAGTGTCTTCATCTCCATTGCCTTCCGAGGGTGTGGCCACTGGTGGTAACTGGCCACCATTTCGAAATGATCCAGCCAAGAGAGGACGTCTTCCGATGGTAGGCCGGCGAACGGTTTTGGGCAAACTCGAGAGTCCGGGAGATTTTGTTGTGGCTCGGATCGTGCTGAAAGAAAGGACAACATGGCTTGGTTAGTATGGTTAACTTGTAAAATGATGTTGGACAGAGCTTGAACCAGTTGGTCGATTGGCGATGTGGGCTGGTGTCCTTGATTGTGTTGTAGGAATTCCGGATTCATCGAGTTTGCGTTGCCGTCGTTGTTGTCGTGTTGCATCGTGGCGGGCGTTGTTGGGGTTGTGAGTTGGGGTGGCTTGGCCCGTCTTCTCCACCAAGATGTGAAATGCTCTCAAGAATAGCCTTCCTTTCATTATGTCTCAAGTTACATTTTATAGACTCTCTCTTAGCGTGGAGGGTGTTCTCCCGCTCCAATTAGCTCTACTAATTATGGGGCTTGGTGGGGGCCTAGTTTGGGTGTGGTGCATGAGGCTTGGTAGGGGCCTAATTTGGCTGTGGTCTATGTGTGGTGCATGGGGCTTGGTAGGGGCCTAATCTAGGTGTGGTCCATGTGACCACCACAATATGACCTAGGGCAAACTTAATAGTTAATGATGTAGAGTTGGTTGTGTTATTATCGTTGTGGCGATAATTCAGAGCAGAACTGTGTACAAAGAAGAGAGAGAGAGAGGAACAGGTTGTTGCCTCTGTTGTAACCACCTGGTGGCGAAGCGAGGGAGCAAGAGGTCGTTGCCTCTGTGCCCCATTGTTGTAATCTTGATATAGTGATATTTTGCAATCTGAGGGTTGCCGTGGTTTTTCCCATATTTGGGTTTTCCATGTTAACATCTAGTGCACTCTCTTCTTTACTATTTCGTGTGTAGATACATCTCACCACATCCCTGTTTTCTGTGCTTGATCTAACGTCTCGGTTGTGGCCGAGCATAGCTTAGGAAACCATATTCCTTTCAAACTGGTATCAGAGCGAAACGACACAAAAAAATGGACGATTCGTTGGGATGCATGTTCAATATCACCGGCTCCAACTATTCAGTGTGGAAGACGAAGATGAGGGACATGCTCGTGGTTAAAGATCTTTGGTTGCCGGTTCAGTTCGGGAACAAGAGACCAGACAAAATCGATGCCACAATATGGGAGGTGATGCACATGAAGACAACGGCGTACATACGGTGCTTCATCGACATGAGTCTATACAACAACGTCAATGAAGAGAGCAAGGCTCATGAGCTCTGGCAGAAGATCGGCATTATGTTTCAGAACAAAAATGTTGTTAATCAGGTTTCGGTATTTCGAAAGCTAGTAAGACTCCGGTACCAAGATGGCTCCAAGATGGCGGAGCACATGAATGCCTTCCAGGAGCTGATACACCAGGCAACATCATTAGAAGTACCTCTCGCCGATGAGGTACTAGCACTACTCCTGCTCAGTTCCCTCCCAGATAGTTGGGAGACGTTGGTCGTCACTTTGGGCAATGCCGGGCCAGAAGGGAAACGGTTATCCCTAGCAAGAGTGAAGTCAAGCTTGTTAGATGAGGAGGTGCGTCAGAGAGATAAGGATACGAGCTCCGACTCCAAAGCCCTCCTTACCGAATCGGAACACGGAAGGCAAAGGAACCGTAGTCCCCAGAACCGGGAAAAGTCGGGGACACGGTCAAAGTCAAAGGGGAGGCCTACTTGCTTCTATTGCGGCAAGCTGGGACACTTCCAAAAGAACTGACGACACTTCCGAAAAGACAAGGAAACCGACGGTACCGATTCGAAGCGGACACTGGACCGAAACGGTAAAGACCGAAGGGGGCCGGACTGGAAGGGAACGACGGCAATTGTGGCAAGTGAAGATGAGTTGATGCTCATCACCGAGGAGAGTGAGCTAAACCTTGCCGGCGACGAGATGACCTGGGTGGTTGATTCCGGAGCGTCGTTCCACCTTACCTCGGACCGCAAATGCTTCTCATCCTACTAAGTCGGTGATCACGGTTGTGTCCAGATGGGGAATGAGAGTACATGCCGAATTGTCGGCATAGGAGACATGAGGTTGACAACACCAACCGGATCCAAGCTGCTGCTGAAGGATGTCCAACACGTTCCAGAGGTTCGACTGAACCTGATATCAGCCGGTCGGCTAGATGATGAAGGCTACACGGGTAGCATCCGGAACGGTGTTATGAAGTTCAGCAAAGGGAGTCTGATTGTGGCTCGGGCCCAGAAGGTCAACACGTTGTACCTGATGAATGCCCGGTTATGCCCGGAAGAAGTGAACGTGGCTTCCGACACTGCCGGTGAGCTATGGCACAAGAGATTGTGTCACATGAGCGTGAAGGGGATGAAGAGGCTTGCCAATGACAACCTCATTCCAGTAAAGAACATGCATCTTGAGAGGTGCACCGACTGCCTAGCCGGTAAACAAAACCGGACCTCCTTCCAATCAAGGACACCGATGAGACGTAATGCACCACTAGAGTTGGTGCATACTGATGTGTGTCAAGTGGACACAAAGTCACATGCAGGATCGCAGTACTTTGTGACGTTCATAGATGACCACAACAGGAGGTTGTGGGCCACACCGTTGAAGACGAAGGATCAGGTGTTATCCGTCTTCAAGGAGCTCCACGCAAGAGTGGAAAGAGAATCCGGCCGGAAGCTGAAGGCTGTTCGAGCAGATAACGGAGGTGAATACCGGGGGTAGTTCGAGGAGTACTGCCACTCGAAGGGAATCCGGCTCAAATTTACCATGCCGAAGACGCCGGAACTAAATGGGCTAGCCGAGAGGATGAACCGGACCATAATGGAGAGGGTCCAGAGTATGCTAGCACATGCTGAGCTACCCAAGAAGTTTTGGGCTAAGGCACTGTCGACAGTGACGTATGTGATAAACAGATCACCCTCAGTGCCCTTGGATGGAGACACGCCGTAGAAGGTGTGGACCGGTAAGGAAGTGTCCTACTGGCATCTGAAGGTGTTCGGGTGTCTCGCGTACATGCATGTAGCTAAGGACCGGAGAGGAAAGTTGGATCCAAAGACCCGGCCATGCATATTCCTCGGATACAGTGATGATGAGTTCGGCTATCGATTGTGGGATCCGATTGACAAGAAGGCTTTCCGGAGCCGAGATATTATCTTCATGGAGGACAAGACTCTTGCCAACTGGGAGTCGGAGAAGAAGATAATGAACTCCGATGAGATTCGGACCCACCCAGCTAAGAGCCAGTTGACACTCGAGGAACCAGCCGGTTACCGTGAGGATACCGAACCGGCAGAAGAAGAAGTAGAGGAAGCTGAAATCGGAACCGGCCAAGACCCCGAATCGGCTTCGGATGAAGAACAAATAGTGGAGCCGGTTGCCGAAGGCCAAAGAAGGAGATATCCTCTCAGAGAGAGAAGGGCCCCCCGGAGATTTCTGGATGTAGAGCATGTGCTGCTAACCGATGAGGGAGAGCCGGAAAGCTTCGAAGAAGCAAAGGATGACACCCACTGCCACAAATGGTTAAGTGCCATGCAGGATGAGATGGATTCCCTGCATGAGAACCATACGTATGAATTGGTGGAGTTGCTGAAAGAAAAGCGGGCACTCCAAAATAAGTGGGTGTACAAGTTGAAACTGGGAGATGCCGGCAAACCCCCGAGATACAAAGCCAGGATCGTGGTGAAGGGGTTCCAGTAGAAGAAGGGTGTGGACTTCGACGAGATATTTGCCCCGGTAGTAAAGATGACTTCCATCCCAACGGTGTTGAGTATAGCAGCAAGTATGAACCTCGAGGTAGAGCAGCTCGACGTGAAGACAGCATTCCTTCACGGTGACCTCGAAGAGGAGATCCACATGTAGCAACCGGAAGGATTCGTGGAGAAAGGGAAGGAGCACCTGGTTTGCCAGTTGAAGAAGAGCCTGTATGGATTGAAGCAGGCTCCCCGACAATGGTACCGGAAGTTTGACTCCTTCATGACCAAACAAGGGTATCACAAAACGCAAACTGATCATTGTGTGTTTGTAAAGAAGTTCGAAGGAGGTGACTTCCTGATACTCCTTCTGTACGTGGACGACATGTTGATCGTCGGACGGGACCCAGCCAAAATACAGATGCTGAAGAAGGCTCTCAATCGAACCTTCGCAATGAAAGACTTGGGCCCGGAAAGACAAATATTGGGGATGCACATCATCCGGGACCGGTCAAAGAAGCAATTGTGGTTGTCATAGGAGAAATACGTGACAAAGGTGCTTCAGCGGTTCAACATGTTAGAAGCGAAACCGGTCGGATCGACACTCCCGACAAACTGCAGATTATCCGGTAAGCAAAGCCAGAAGACGAAAGCAGAGAAGGAAAATATGATGAAGGTTCCATATGCTTCTGCCGCCGGGAGCTTAATGTACGCATTGGTGTGTACTCGACCGGATATTGGATATGCAGTCGAAGTGGTGAGCCGGTTTATGAGCAATCCCGGCAAGGAGCACTGGAACGCGGTCAAATGGATACTCCGATACTTGAAGGGCACTTCGAATATGTGTCTCCGATTCGGCTCCCGTAAACCTTAACTTGACAGTTTTACTGATTCGGACATGTTGGTTGATGTGGATACCAGACGGTCTACATCCGGGTATGTAATGACATATGCAGGGGGAGCTGTTTCGTGGCAGTCGAGGTTGCAGAAGACGGTTGCGTTGTCAACCACGAAGACCGGCCAATAACAAGGTTCGTCACACGCCAGGCAAAAGAACGCGCTCGGCAAAAGCCGCGCATCAGCGACCTTAGTACTACCTGCCGGGAGTGCAAAGGGGATTCTTTGCTCCCCAAATACCTCGACGAGACACGGGGACCACGCTCACCGCAGCCACCGTGTGACCTTTTCCGATCCGTCGTAGCTCCCACTATGGCCTTTGCCTACCCCCGCTTTAACGGCGAAACCGACGCCGCAACTGATATTCGCATGTTCTTGAATGTTTGGAATGCGAACCACATGGCGCAGAATCTCTCCGAGACAGTGGCACACCAGTCAAAAATGGCAGAGTTCGGATTAACATTAGATGGGCGTGTGGCGTTCGGGCATTCACAGATGGACTTACCAGCCGTAACAACCTTTGATCAGCTACAATCCTCTTTCTTGCAATTCTTCCATCGGAGGGTTCCACAACGCGAGATTCTCGGGCAGTTTTATACAATTAAGCAACTACCGACCGAGACAATAGCAGACTTCAACTTACGTTTCCAAAATTTACGACGGAAACTGAAATGAAGCCCCGCCGAGGAGGAGGCTCGGGAGACATTTCTGGCAGCGTTATGCCGGCCCATCTAGGCAACGCTCAACAACAATAGCGTGAAAGGGGAAACGGCAGATATGGTGATTGAACGAGCGTTACAGCTCGAGTTGGATGACGAGGAGGAGAGGTTTTCAATGTCATCCTTACGACAAGCATTACCTCAAGATGAGGAACGCCAATTTCGTCAAGCAATCCAGTGCACGATTTGCTTGAACTCGGGGCATTCCGCGGTGGAGTGCAATATGCGAATCCACTGCCCAATCTACCACTCGAAGGTTCACATAGTCGACCAATGCGAGTACAATATGTTAAACAGAGCCACTCTCGCGGTCCGCAACATGGACACACAGCGTCAACCGCACCGGGCGGAACAAAGGAGGCAAGAAGACCGACCCCGGTATAAGGATCGCAACCCGCGGGAGGACCTATACAATCGGAATCGCCGGAATCACAACGAGTCCAAGGAGGACAACCCAAAGGACGAGGATTATCGTGGACATCCGAGTTACGCCAAAGGGGGTCGGCGATACGAACATCAACGCCCGACAAATAAACGGGGTGGCTTCAATGGCTATCGGGGTAAGCCTCGGCAATACAGGGATCACCGGCATTACAACGAAAGCTCGGGGGATGAGCGACACCAGGAACAACAACGGGACCAACAGCAGCCACCGCGTACATTCCGACAAACGAGGCCAGACCGCGAAGAGCAAGTAGCGCCCGGAGAGCGGCACACACCACCTGGGGCTGAGAAGGGAGAATCAAGCATCCATTGTTTTATTTGTCAGCAACCCGGACACTATGCCACGCAATGCCCAGCACGCAAGGGAAAGGGGCCCACCGTCAATACGATTACGGTGGAGGTGCAACAAGTCACAATACGTCAGCAAACAAAAACGGCAGATTGGGCTGCGCAGGACGAGGTACGACGACAAGCCCAAGCCTGGGTGGAAAAAGCAAACGCGACCAATACGGAATGTATGCGGCAGGAGTCCGCGAACACAATGGAGCGAACAGAGAACGAAAGACCGGGGCCGGACCCCATTTGGCAGGTGTTAGCAGGCTGTGAAATCACGTTAACTATGGAAAAACTGCTACAGCTAGTTCCACGTTTCCACCAGACCATGGAAGCACAAGTGGCGGCAATGCCCAGGGCGAGCGTTGCCACAAACCAGACAGACGTCAGCGATGGACCACCGGTGGTGGATCAGCACAACCCGGCTATTACAGTAATATTGCACGGACAGGAAGTTCCTAGATGCGTAATCGACGACGGCTCAGGCGTCAATGTGATTAGCGCGAAAACTTGCGAACAATTAGGCATTTCCGAATGGGAGGCGTGTCCATTCTGGCTCCGCATGGTAGATACCCGCTCAGTGCGACCGTTGGGGTTAATTCGCAAAATAGGCATCATCATGGGCGAACACCGCTTCGACATATCGGCGGTCGTCCTCGCTTTGGATGCCCCAGGAGCGTACCCAGTGCTTCTGAGCAGACCATGGCTTCGGACAGCAAATATCAAGCAGAGGTGGCAACACGAGTGTATCAGTTTCCGGTATGGACGCACCAAGGTTCGCGTACCTACGGAAGGCAACACGCCACAACCTAAGGCTATAACACCGTTATACACGGAAGACATAAATATGTTGGCTGGTGTGGAGGATGTCGAATTGTAAGCGTACCTGGACGAACATCCTCGGATTATTCCGCTGTTCGAAATAGATGTCATCGCAACTGTGGCAGAATATACTACGGCCATTGTTCCGCACGAAGAGCCATACGAACCAAACCCAGAGTCCATATTGGAACTCAGCAGAGCACGGGCGGCATTCAAAAGGAAAATGGAGATTTCACGTCGAGTTGCCGCTTCCGCTCTCGACGAAGTGAATGTGGGTACGGAATTGGAGCCCCAGTTCCTCTCCATCGCAAAGGAATTAAGGCCGGACCAGAGAATCACAATGATCGCACTACTCACGGAATATAAAGATGAGTTCGCTTGGGCTCACGAGGACATGAAGGGGTTAGATCCCAAGTTCTATCAGCATAAGATCAATTTAGCAACTGACGCAAAACCTGTCCAGCAGCACCGCTACTGCATGAACCCCAATTACGCGACCCACGTGAAAGAAGAAATTGACAAGCTCCTAAGGGCGGGGTTCATACGGCCAGTTAAACAAGCGACATGGCTAAGCCCGATAGTGGTTGTCCCAAAGAAAAACGGCAAAATACGGGTATGCGTAGATTACCGAAAATTAAACGTCGTAACCATTACGGACACATTTCCCTTACCCTTCACCGATAGCGTGTTGGACGCCGTCGCAGGCCATGAGATGTACAGTTTCTTAGATGGCTTCAGTGGCTATAACCAAGTACGCATGCACCCCGAGGACCAGGAGAAGACGGCGTTTGTGATGGACTGGGGACTATATGTGGCGGTTGTCATGATATTCGAGCTAAGGACAGCGCTGGCAACATTTCAACGAACGATTACGGAGATCTTTGGGGAATACATTCCGGCATTCATGCAAGTCTTTCTAGACAATTTTGCGGTATATGGGCAAACAAAAGACCATCTTTCGCACTTACGTCTATGCCTGGAACGTTGCCACACCGCACGCTTAAGCCTGAATCCCGCGAAATGTGCCTTCGGCATGACCAGCGGGACTCTCCTAGGCCACATTGTCAGCAAAGAAGGAATAGCGGTCGACCCAAACAAGATCTCCACTATTACCCAAGCTAAAACTCTGACAAATGCCAAATCACTTAGCCGATTTTTGGGACAAATACGGTGGCATAGGCGAATGATATGGTATTTGGCGGACTTCACCACGCCACTACACGCTGTCGTACATCAAACTCCTTTCCAATGGACTGCAACAGAGGATAAGGCCTATGAGGCACTTAAGATAATGCTCACACAGGCCCCCGTCGTACAACCTCAAGTGTGGGCGAAGCCATTCCACGTGTTCATCGACGCCTCGGACATAGCAATAGGAAGCGCGCTAATGCAACTCACCGAACCAAACTGGTACAGGCCAGTATACTACGCAAGTCGTAAATTGTCACCAATAAAGCGTAACTATTCCACAACAGAGCGGGAGGCGCTAGGGATGATCTATAGCATCAATAAATTTCGACACTATTTATTAGGACGGAAATTCACGTTCCACGTGGATCATTCGGCATTATTGTATTTGGTGGAGAAATAAGCCCTAACAGGGAAATTGGCGCGATGGATGCTGCTGCTCCAGGAATTCGAGTTCGTAATTCAGCACCGACCAGGGACGCAACACACAGTGGCGGATTTTTTGAGCAAACTTGAGAATGGAGAAACAGTACAGAAAGACGACGACGATTTTCCGGACGCCGACATCTGGCAAGTAGCGACACTTGCAGGAAAAACGGAATCCACCTTTTCGGACCGATGGCTTATGGAAATGACGTAGTTTTTAACTACAGGACTGCCTCCACCACAATTATGCACAAACGAGAAGAAACGACAAGTCGTCTGAAGCCGTCACTTCTGCCTCGTCGAAGGAAATTTATATCACAAAGGAAGTGATGGCATTTGGCGATGTGGAGTCCGTCAGGATGAGAAGGAAGCAGTTTTACGGGAGGCACACTCCGGCACGATCGGCGGCCATTACGCGGGCGACGTGACAACCCGCAAAGTATGGCAGTTGGGCTTATGGTGGCCAACAACGCAGAAGGACGCATCCGAGTATTGTAGAAAGTGTGATTTGTGCCAGCGGATGGGTCAACCCGCAGAGGACGCAAGGATGCCACACCAGTCCGTATTACTGCTAGACCCCTTCCAAAAGTGGGGATTGGATTTTGTAGGGCCCTCCACACCAGCAGCGGCCCGTACGGGCAACAAATACATATTGGTAGCCACGGATTACTGCACCAAATGGGTAGAAGCAAAGGCACTACGTGAAAATACGGCGGCTGTCACAGCCAAATTTCTTTACGAGCACATCTGGTGTCGGTTCGGCTGTCTGATTGAGCTCATCAGTGACCAGGGGAGCCACTTCCTCAATACGCTGGTTCGGGAACTAACACAGCATTACACAGTAGTCCACAAGAAGAGCACGCCATATTACCCGCATGCGAATGGATTAGCAAAATCCACAAACAAAACATTACAGACCATTTTGAAGAAAACCGTCAATGAAAATAGAACGGACTGGGATACCAAACTCCAGAGTTCGTTATGGGCATACAGAACTAGTTACAAAACAAGCATATAGTCAACACCGTTTTGGCTAGCGTTTGGATTAGAGGTTGTGATGCCAGTCGAATTTCGAGTACCTAGTTTGCACATTCAGGTATGGAACCGATTATCAGAAGCCAAGTCGGAGGAGGAACGGCTCTACCAACTCCTCAAACTAGGGGAAAAACGCGTCCACAACATGGCTGTGTTGGAACAGGAACAGCGACGGCGTAAAGCATTTGTCGATCGACATCAGAGCGCAAGGGAAAAGGAGTTCGTCGTCGGCCGAGCGGTGCTAGTTTTTCAAACGCGCATGGGCCATATGCCGGGGAAGTTACGTTTCCGCTGGACCGGCCCATACTGGATAATTAGAGCGGAACAGGGCACGTTCCAACTAGGAATGTTGGCTGGAGAAATAGTACGGCAAAAAGTGAATGGGTTTTGGCTCAAACCTTACCTGGGCCCTACGCCACCTAACCCATTCACCGCCGAACGGGACAAAGCCGGAGAACCTGCAGCGTAAAATGGACAAGCCCCATTTGTACTATAATGTAAAAATAGGTTGTAGATAACTGTTACGAAAAAAAAAAAAAAAAGAGAAGATAGCGACTATTAAAACGACTAAAGGCATGCACAAACTCCTAGTTCAAGAACACACGGCACCACGATGGCTCACCGCCCAATGAACCCTAAGCCACAAAAAGAAGGAAACAGAAGATCATCTGCACAAAGCAGAAACCCATCTTCTAGCTATCAACGCTCCCATCGCTCGTCCTCCTTACCTTCTTCCCCATCCTATCTCAAAGCTCCAACCCACCACAACCTCCCGTCTCCTCCCCACGAACCTACTCTGGCGATGCCGATTTTCATCTCTACTGCCCTACGCCGATGGCTCGTAGAGAAACGCCAGGATGGCTACATCCGGGTCGCAGAAGCACCTCCGCACCCGGACGCCATGAACATCGCCAGGAAGCTTAACATAGACACGGTCACCAACTCTTCCATTCGGAAGAAGTTGGACCTATCCTCACTAGGCAAAAGACATTTCGAAATAACTCCTGCAGAGGCGCTGCAGCGGTATTTTGGGCCATATTCATCCTCCGCCAAGGCCTATAGAACAAAATAGATTCCGGATCCCTTCTTCCGTGAAGTTACCAAGTTCCTACTGGAAGTCAGCTGCGTCCATGTCAACGCATACGGGATGCCTAAGCAGAAGGCGGGCATCATTATCGACACCTTTGAAGGGCGTGCAGTCGACTGGGGGGTCATCACAAGGCCGGCGTTAAGAGAAGGCTTGCATGCGTACCAAGCAGGCAAAAAGCTCAGGCCAATCATCCAACAATACCTTACGGTATTGTTTCCACCCCGAGGCCTGCCAGCACCGCAGCCCAGCCAACCCACGGCCCCGCCCTGATCCGCAAAATGCAGGTTAGCGGAGTTAGCGGCCCCAGAGTGGGAGGAGGAACCCCAACCAGCCCAACCAGACCCAAGGACAACACCTCCTACCGACTAGCCGGACACACGGGCGACGCAGGAGGAACAGTCTAGACGCTCCATGGAAGCAGCCCCAGAACCAGACACTGAAACACGGCAGGAAAGCCCTAGACCAAAACGGCGCAGATTGGACAGGAAAGATGGGCGGGGGTTGGTAAAAAACGCCCCCACGGTTCCGGAGGAACCAACCGAAGGCGAAGGCTCCGCAGCAGCAGAACCGAATACCACCTTCGAAATCATCCGGGAGTCGCGGCCGATTATTACGACTCAGTCCCAACGAGGGAAAGTCGTATTGATGGCGGAAAGCGAGGTTTTGGCATATCCGGATATCCCGGATACGGCCCACGAATTTAGCGCCCTCTTGCAGTTCGGTACCTCTTTTGAGCTCATGGAGTTCCTGGCAACACAACAGGTCAAAGCCGCCCAACGAATGGCCGAGGTGCATGCGGAACGTCAGATGATCGAGCGCGCCCTAACACAAACAACGGAGAGCGACGATGAGGACCGGCTAGCCAGGGTCGACATATAGAGGAACGTCGGGATACGGCGAGTAGGGATAGAGATACCACCCTAAAACACGGCCCTAGTCAAAGTCCATCGGGAACTGGCAAAGGTCAGCACGGGCACCAAGGAGATGGCCATAAAAAATAAGAATGTCTGGAAGAAGGTTAAACTGACCGAAGCCGAACTACAAAAAGCCAATGCACGCATTGCGGAGTTGGAAGTTCACGCGACTACGGCGCAACAAACAACCCCGCCACTGAACCACGCCATCGACACTCTAAAAGAAGAAATCGAGGCTCAGACCGCCATCGCCTCAAAAGCAAAAAGAACCGTGCAGCTAGCGGAATACGAAATTGACCGTCTTTGAGCAGAACTACGCCAATCCTCCGACAGAGAAAAGGAGATACGGGCTAACGAACGGAAGGCCGTAAAAACTCTTGAAGAGAAACTAGCTACGGAGGTAGCTCAGCACATCTGAACAAAAGACGACAACGCCCAATTACGAGAGGACGCGAAGAAATCGGAGGCGGCAATAGCGGGACTTCAGGCCTTATTAGAAAAAAAGAAGGTATGGTTCGATGAGCAGTTGGTGGTCGAACAAGACAGAAGGCATCAACTCGAAATCCACCTAAACAATGAAATGGGGAAATTAGAAGAACAGCATGCAAAGGAATCCCAACTGTGGGCGGGCCTGAAGGCCACGTATAAGGAGGCAGCAGCCGTTAAACAGCAGGAAATCGCAAATCTCCAGAAGTCGATCGAAGATGCACGCAACCGCTGCCAGACCATCACGGATAACGTGCGCATCCTTCTCCAAACAAGCCGGGAAAGGTTCACAGCACAATTGAAAATGGCGTTGGACAAAGGATGGATGGCGTGGGCAACCCAAGTAGCGGAATTGCACACGTATCGTGCGGACTGGGAGAATTGGCGGAAAGACGACCGAGGGTTTTATAAGCTAAACGAGGAGAGCATTGCGACCGTACGGGAGGACCTAGCGCAAGACTATCATGCGCTAGCAAACCAACACTCCGAAGAACTCGCACAGCTCTTAGATGATTTTGGTGAAAGTCAGGAGGAGCTATTTCACCAGATCACACAAGCCGGCAACACGCGCACAACCGAGGAACCTAGCGTGACACCAATTCCGGTCACAGCCGAAGAAGAGGAACCTCAGGCCCGATCACCAGAGATGACAACAAGGGAGAATAGCGGGGACCAACGAGCGGAGTCCCCCACAGGAACAGACAACGAAACCATTACCCAACAAGAGGTCCAGCCGCACCAGTCCACACCATCTTCAGAACACGCGGAAAATAGTGCGGACCAGGCGGAATCCCCGCCCCACGCCCAGGGACACACAAAAACGGCCAACACCGTGGAGGACGTAACAATAGAGGTTGAGCTGCAGCCGACTGCAAGCACGCCAACGAAGGAGCCCAGCCCACTAACTCAAGAAGAGCCCACCGTACCCGGACCACCCACACACGGCGAAGGCAACTCCGGGAGAAACCAAACCGACCAAGCAGAGGAGCCACACCACGATGCACCTACGGGCCCTACATCAACCCCGGACGAGGACACCACAACAGAGCCGAACATCCGGGCCATTTTGGAAGAAGATTAACGGGATGGGTCCGACGTGCAAAGGCACTGTCCCACAGGCGTGCCAAGTGTTGT
The DNA here is from genome assembly GCF_043228905.1 of Azolla caroliniana. Lineage (NCBI taxonomy): Eukaryota > Viridiplantae > Streptophyta > Polypodiopsida > Salviniales > Salviniaceae > Azolla > Azolla caroliniana. The sequence continues at coordinate 6,310,756 of NW_028230455.1, read as the reverse complement.
CCGCCGGAATAGTAACCGACGGACAAAAGCATAGGAATAAGAAACTATATAAGAGCATAACGCATGTAACGGTTCACGCAGGAAGCGTGAACGGCTAATTAGACCCTACATATATAAAGGGCAGAAAACCTCTTATGGAGGTGTGTGTAATTTTTGGAAATGTAAAGAACGCCTGATAATAGAATTCTATCTTCTCTGAGTTTCTGTGTATAGTTGCGGCTAATTCAGTGTCGGTGTCTCGGATACTTAAACGTAGTAGTACGTAAGTGTAACCTGTGATAAGGGTTCGGTTGTAGCCGTCTTCCCTTATACACGGAGGAATTACAAAGGTTCTCCCCTTACGCATTACGCTTAAACCCTGTTCGTTGTTCCACACACACCTTGAGGTCTAGGTCGAAGGACTGACCACGGACCGTGTTCCTAAACGGCAACACCATTCTAGGACGAAGCACATCCAGCGTAGGTATCACTGGATCCGGGAGCGAGTAGAAGATTAAGAGTTCGCGCTGACGAAGATCCACACGGCCGAGAACGGATCAGATATGCTGACCAAAGTATTGATACCTGACAAGCTGGATGCATGTCGGAAGCGGATCGGACTAGTAAGACATCCCATGCCGGATTGAAGGGGGAGTTTGTTAGGAAACGTCCCTCCGGATGGGAAGTGAGAAGAATCCGGATGTGGAGTACCCGGCAACGGAAGACCCGGTGAGAACCGGATGTTGCAGGCCCGGTGAGAACCTCTCATCGGATGGAAGGGACATATATGTAAATATGTTCCAGAGAGCCCACTAGGGCTATATTTGTAAATAGCATGAAAGTCATATTAGTATAAATATGACCTAGGGCAAACTTAATAGTTAATGATGTAGAGTTGGTTGTGTTATTATCGTTGTGGCGATAATTCAGAGCGGAACTGTGTACAGAGAAGAGAGAGAGAGAGAAGAAGAGGTTGTTGCCTCTGTTGTAACCACCTGGTGGCGAAGCGAGGGAGCAAGAGGTCGTTGCCTCTATACCCCATTGTTGTAATCTTGATATAGTGATATTTTGAAATCTGAGGGCTGTCGTGGTTTTTTCCAGATTTTGGTTTTCCATGTTAATATCCAGTGCACTCTCTTCTTTACTGTTTCGTGTGTAGATACATCTCAGCACATCCCTGTTTTCTATGCTTGATCTGACGTCTCGGTTGTGGCCGAGCATAGCTTAGGAAACCGTATTCCTTTCACGATGACACGTCTCACGGGTCGTAGGGCTTGTAGTAGGACCTGGTTTATGAGGATAGTCGCAATGAAATGTGGTGACCATGTCCGCGGCATTGGAAAGATTTGTTGCAGGTTCCCAAGTTCGATCGTTGGGGGTATAACCTACCCAATCAACCAAGTAATACAACTTGTTGCGCACAATTTTAGAATCAAGAATGACAGCAACCTCAAATTTAGGTCCTTCCAAGAACACAACAGGTGGGGGGGCAGTTATAAGATGACCTGGAATTGAACTTGTGACGTAAGGTTCCAAAAGGGATACATGAAACACCGGATGAAGACGCATGTGCATAGGGAGGCCAAGACGAAATGCAACATCCCTTATCTTACTAGTGATCATGTATGGGCCAAAACATTGGTAATCCAATTTACCGAAAGGCCGAGTAGTCTTGATGTTGTGTTGGAGAAGCCATACACGATCCCCAACACAGAAGTTTTTTGAGGAATCTAGGCGATGACGATCCGCAAGCCTCTTGTGTGTAACTTGAGCATCATGCAAATTGTGAAGAATGGTAGCGTGAATTTCTTGGAGTAGACTAAGACGATCCTCATTAGCAGGGTTGGTAGGCACTTCTGGATGCGCATTCATTGTCTACTTAGGATGACGGCCCGTATTTGCAAAAAATGGGGAATATACTGTTGGGATTACGGTCCCTCCGGATGGGATGGTCGGATGTCCGGAGATGAATGACGACAAGCCCGGTTGCGGTTTCGGAACCGGATGATGAAGACCCCGGCTTCGGAGCCGGATGACGAATGTACCCGGAGAGAGATCCGGATGCGGGGACATATCTGTGAATATGTTTGCCAAGGGCCCTTGAGGCTATAGTTGTAAATAGCCCTAAAGTCATATGTGTATAAATATGACTTAGGGCAAACAGTTTCTATGTTGCTACTTATTTTTCTGTTTTTCCACTCAAGAGGAGTGAAGAGAGAGCAGCCGCGAGAGAGATAGAGCGTGAGAGAGGAAGAGGTCGACGCCTCTGTGTAATTCCGCCGCCTGTGGCGAGGACAGCGAGCTCAAGGTCGTCGCCTTACAGCTCGCCATTGTATATTTCTCTGTGCATAGTTTTGGTTCGGAGTCTTGTACTCCCGTGGTTTTTCCCGTACAGGGTTTTCCACGTTAAATCGTGTGTCCACTTATTTACCTTTGCATTTCCCATTTTCTACAACAACGATTCGTGTGTTTCCTTGGTTGTGGCCGAGAGGTGAAGTTTGGAAAGTGTCGATTATTTCCATCAATTTGGTATCAGAGCGAGCTGCTGCAGAAAATGGAAGGCGGCGGCAGCGGGCAGCCGGGGATGATGGTGCTGAATGCGCAGAATTACGCCGACTGGAAGATCAAGATGGAGGATCTTCTGATTGTCCGGGACCTGTACGAACCGATTGACAGGTCGGAAATACCGAAGGGGGTACTTGAGTCGGAATGGAGGCTTCTGAACCGGAAAGCCGTTGCAACCATTCGGCAATACGTCGACGTGAGCGTTCTACAACATGTGGCGAACGACATCAACGCATATGAGATGTGGCGGAAGCTGTCGGGCCTCTACGAGAGGAAGAATGCGTTGAACCGGACCTCCCTGATGAGGAAGATAGTGAACCTCAAGTACCGGGACGGCGAGAGTATGGTGGAACACGTAAGCACGTTCATGGGATTCGTGAACCAGCTTGCGGCGATCAAGTTCCCGCTGGAGGATGCAATGCAAGCCATCATTCTGATGTGTACATTGCCGGAAAGCTGGGAGAACTTGGTGGTGACTCTCAGCACCTCCTGCACGGAAGATAACTTGTCCCTACAAACGGTAAAGACAAGTATTTTGAACGAAGAAGCGCGTCGGAGAGATAAAGAACCGGCCTCCGACTCGAAGGCGCTGCTTACCGAATCGGAACGGGGAAGACAATGGAACCGGAGTCCACAAAGACGGGAGAAGTCGGGGACCCAGTCGCAGTCAAGAGGAAGACCCACATGCTTCCACTGTGGGAAGCCGGGGCACTTCCGGAAGAATTGTCGGCATTACCGAAAGGACAACGGAGCCGACGACACCGATTCGAAGAAGTCACCGGAGAGAAACGGTGCATACCGGGGAGCCACGGACCGGAGAGGTCCGGATCGGCGAGGGCAGGACCGGAAAGGAACGACGGCACTCGCGGCAAGTGAGGAAGAAATCATGCTCATCACCGAAGAAGGTGAACTAAACATTGCCGGCGATGAGACGACCTGGGTGGTCGATTCCGGAGCATCGTTCCACCTGACCCCGGAGAGAAGATACTTCTCATCCTACACAGTCGGTGAGCATGGCTGTGTTCGGATGGGAAATGAAGGTACGTGCCGGATTGCCGGCATAGGAGACGTGTGGTTGACAACCTCGACCGGATGCAAAATGCTGTTGAAGGATGTCCGACACGTTCCGGAGGTTCGATTGAACCTGATTTCGGCCGGGAGGCTAGACGATGAAGGCTACTCAGGTAGCATCCGGAACGGCGTAATGAAGTTCAGCAAGGGGAGCCTGATAGTGGCTCGGGCCCGGAAAGTCAACACAGTGTACCTTATGAATGCCTGGTTGTGTCCGGAAGAGTTGAACGTGGCAGCCGACACTACCGGTGAGCTGTGGCACAAGAGACTGTGCCACATGAGTGAGAAGGGGATGAAGAGGCTTGCAGAAGACAACCTTATTCCAGTGAAGCATGTGCACCTGGAGAAGTGCACCGACTGCCTGGCCGGTAAGCAGAACCGAACCTCCTTCCACTCAAGGCCACCGACGAGACGTAGCGCACCATTGGAGTTGGTGCACACTGATGTGTGTCAGGTAGAAATGAAGTCACATGGCGGAGCCCAGTACTTCGTAACATTCATTGATGATCACAGCCGGAAGCTGTGGACGGCACCGTTGAAGACAAAGGACCAAGTGTTGTGCGTCTTCAAAGAACTCCACGCGAGAGTGGAAAGGGAATCCGGCAAGAAGCTGAAAGCGATACGAGCGGATAACGGAGGGGAATACCGGGGGCAGTTCGCGGAGTACTGTCGCTCGAAGGGAATCCGGCTCGAGTTTACTGTGCCGAAGACGCCGGAACTGAACGGGCTGGCCGAGAGGATGAACCGGACCATAATGGAGAGGGTCCGGAGTATGCTGGCGCATGCGGAATTACCCAAGGGGTTTTGGGCTGAAGCGATGTCAACGGCGACATACGTGATAAACAGATCACCCTCAGTACCTTTGGACGGAGACACGCCGCAGAGAGTGTGGACCGGTAGGGAAGTATCCTACCGGCATCTGAAGGTGTTCGGGTGTCTCGCATACGTGCATGTGGCAAAGGACCGGAGAGGAAAGCTAGATCCAAAGACCCGGCCATGCATATTCCTCGGTTACGGCGATGACGAGTTCGGCTACCGAGTATGGGACCCGGTCGACAAGAAGATATTCCGGAGTCGTGATATCATCTTCATGGAGAACAAGACACTCGCCGACTGGGAGTCGGAGAAGAAGATGAAGAGCTCCAAGTCGACCGGTGAGGATAAACTCTACGAGGAGCAGTCCCGACCGGCAAGGGACCGGTTAACACTCGAAGATCCGGCCGAAGACGGTGAAGAAACAGAACCGGCCGAAGAAGATGAAAATGATACCGGAACCGGCCCCGATCCCGAAATGGATTCGGATGAAGAAGAATCGGAAGAACCGGTTACCGAAGCTCCGGAACGGAGATATCCTCTAAGAGAGAGAAGGGCTCCCCGGAGATTTCCGGAACCAGAGCACGTGCTGCTAACCGACGAGGGGGAGCCGGAGAGCTTTGAAGAAGCGAAGCATAACACCCATAGCCGCAGGTGGTTAAGTGCCATGCAGGAGGAGATGGATTCCCTGCATGAGAACCACACATATGAACTTGTGGAGTTGCCGAAAGGAAAACGGGCACTCCGTAACAAGTGGGTGTTCAAGCTGAAACCGGGAGATGCCGGAAACCCCCCGAGATACAAAGCCAGGATCGTGGTGAAGGGGTTTCAGCAGAAGAAGGGCGTCGACTTCGACGAGATATTTGCCCCGGTAGTGAAGATGACCTCCATCCGGACGGTGCTGAGCATAGCGGCAAGCATGGACCTCGAGATAGAACAGATGGACGTGAAGACGGCATTCCTTCACGGTGACCTCGAAGAAGAGATCTACATGCAGCAACCGGAAGGATTCGAGAAGAAAGGGAAGGAGCACCTGGTATGCCGGTTGAAGAAGAGCCTTTACGGTCTGAAGCAGGCTCCCCGGCAATGGTACCGGAAGTTCGACTCCTTCATGACAGGCGAAGGGTACCACAAAACGCAGTCCGATCACTGCGTGTTTGTGAAGAAGTTCGAAGGAGGAGACTTTCTAATACTCCTCCTGTACGTGGACGACATGTTGATCGTCGGACGAGACCAGGTCAAGATACGGATGCTGAAGAAGGCTCTTCACCAAACCTTCTCAATGAAGGACCTGGGTCCGGCGAGGCAAATACTAGGGATGCACATCATCCGGGACCGGAAGAAGAAGCAGTTGTGGCTGTCACAGGAGAAGTACGTGACAAAGGTGCTTCACCGGTTCAACATGTCGGAAGCAAGACCGATCGGGTCAACACTCCCGGCAAACTGCAAGCTGTCCAGCAAGCAGAGCCCCAAGACAAAGGCTGAGAAGGAGGACATGATGAAAGTACCATATGCCTCTGCCGTCGGGAGCTTGATGTACGCAATGGTGTGTACCCGACCGGACATAGGATATGCAGTCGGAGTGGTGAGCCGGTACATGAGCAATCCCGGCAAAGAGCATTGGAACGCGGCCAAGTGGATACTCCGATACCTGAAGGGCACGGCAAACGTGTGCCTCCGATTCGGCTCCGGTAAGCCCGAACTCGACGACTTCACCGATTCGGATATGTCGGCTGATGCAGATACCAGCCGGTCCACATCAGGGTATGTGATGACGTATGCAGGGGGAGCTGTTTCATGGCAATCGAGGCTGCAGAAGACGGTTGCGTTGTCAACCACGGAGGCGGAGTACATGGCGGCTGTTGAAGCCGGCAAGGAAATAATATGGATGAAGAACTTCATTAGAGAGCTCGGTATCCGGCAGGAGGAGTACCGACTCTACTGCGACAGTCAGAGTGCAATCCACCTTGCGAAGAACGTTGCCTATCACTCCCGGACGAAGCACATCCAGCGAAGATATCACTGGATCCGAGAAAGGATAGAAGACAAGGAGTTCGTGCTGACGAAGATCCACACGGACGAGAACGGGTCGGATATGCTGACCAAGGTGCTCACACCCGACAAGCTGGAAGCATGCCGGAAGAGGATCGGATTGGAGAGACATCCCATGCCGAAGTGAAGGGGGAGTTTGTTGGGATTATGGTCCCTCCGGATGGGATGGTCGGATGTCCGGAGATGAATGACGACAAGCCCGGTTGCGGTTTCGGAACCGGATGATGAAGACCCCGGCTTCGGAGCCGGATGACGAATGTACCCGGAGAGAGATCCGGATGCGGGGACATATCTGTGAATATGTTTGCCAAGGGCCCTTGAGGCTATAGTTGTAAATAGCCCTAAAGTCATATGTGTATAAATATGACTTAGGGCAAACAGTTTTTATGTTGCTACTTATTTTTCTGTTTTTCCACTCAAGAGGAGTGAAGAGAGAGCAGCCGCGAGAGAGATAGAGCGTGAGAGAGGAAGAGGTCGACGCCTCTGTGTAATTCCGCCGCCTGTGGCGAGGACAGCGAGCTCAAGGTCGTCGCCTTACAGCTCGCCATTGTATATTTCTCTGTGCATAGTTTTGGTTCGGAGTCTTGTACTCCCGTGGTTTTTCCCGTACAGGGTTTTCCACGTTAAATCGTGTGTCCACTTATTTACCTTTGCATTTCCCATTTTCTGCAACAACGATTCGTGTGTTTCCTTGGTTGTGGCCGAGAGGTGAAGTTTGGAAAGTGTCGATTATTTCCATCATATACTATAGAAGAATGGACCAAGTTGTTGTAAGCGAATTCAGCCAAGTGCAGAAAATCAACACAATCATCTTGTTGGTAGTTGATGAAACAATGAAGATATTGCTCCAGTGTCTGGTTGGTATGCTCTTTTTGGCCATTAGTCTCAGGATGATAGCCCGAAGAAAGCTTAGCCGAAATTTGGAGAAGTTTGAGTGTGTGCTTCCAAAACTTTGAGATAAATTGTGGACCCCAATCACTAATAATATCATCTGGAAGACCATGGTGTTTAAATACCTCCCCTGCATAACTAGATTGACCGCCTCTTGACTAGTAATAGACTTCGTACATGGCAAGAAATGTGTCAATTTCGGAAGTCAATCAACCACTGTGAGAATTGCATCATAACCTTTTGAAACTGGAAGATCGATAATGAAATCCAAGGATATAAACTTCCAAGGATTTTCCGGAATGGGAAGTGGTTGTAGTAAGCCATAGGATCGGTGTCGATGACTCCTTGATGGACAACATGTTTCACAACTGCGAACATACTCCTCAACAAAATGATGAGGGCGAGGCCTCCAGTATTGTCGAGAAATTAATTCTAGAGTTTTGCATACTCCAAAATGTCCAGCCATTGGTGAGTCATGGTAGTGTTGTAAAACTTGTAGTCGTGGGGGACCATCAGGAACATACAATAGGTTTTGTCGAAATAGAAAACCACCATGCCAATAGAACTGACGATAATTATTACAGCGGTTTTTCGACTGCGAGCAAGAAGCACGATCTGGGACAATATGATCCAAAACATCCTTGGCGAATTCATCAGTGGCCATATGACCTCAAATGGAATCAAGAAGAGTGGAATCTTCAAGTGTTGTTATGGCATTAACTACCATTAATCGTAGGCGATTAGGACCCAAAAGGATTTGTTTTTAATGCTCAAACGCAGGTTCCCTTGGACGAAGTTCCATATAAGAATGTCGAGAAAGTGCATCTGCTTTGCCTTGCAGCATCCCATGGAGATATATGATTACAAAGTCAAAGTGGGTCAAAAATTGCACCCACCGGGCTTGTCGTCGACTCAAGACTTGAGCATTTTGAAAAAATGTCATGTTCTTATGATCATTGTAGACAATGATTTGGTGAGAAGAGCCTTCTAGAAAATGTCGCCATTGTTGAAAAGAATCCACAATTGCAAGAAGTTCTTTGTCATGGATCTCGTAGTTGATCTCTGTAGCTTCAAACTTTCAGGAATGAAAGGCAACAGGGTGTAGCTCTTTGTCATCTCTAGTCTGCAATAGGACACTTCCTAGTGCAAAATCGGATGCATCAGCTTCAAGGATGAAGTGTTTTGTTGGGTCGACATGTGCTAAAATACGTGTCGTTGTAAACGCCCTTTTAAACTTTCAAATGCCTCAACTACATTTGAATTCCATATGAATAGTTGATTTTTGTGTGTGAGTTGAGTGAGCGGAAGCACGAGAAAACATTGCACATCACGCACTGAAACAAGCGTCTGCCACTCTAAAATTGCTTGAACCTTCATGGGGTCCATAGAAATACCATCTTATGATCCAACGTACCAAGGTTGTTAGGTACGTTAGGTACGGTACGGATACCATACGTATATAACGTATTAATACGCGTATAGTACCTCCCAATTTAAAACTACGTTAAATATGTTTTCTTAATATGTTAGATACTTATCAAATATGTTGTCGAGGAAATCCTCACAGATGCGTAGAAGTTGGGCAGGACCACAGGGGTCTTGAACCAAGGAATCAAGAAGTGAGGGGGGAAGAGTCTACGATTTACGTGAGCCCTAAGACCGCGGTTTAAACAGAAAAGATTTAGCGAAATGAGAAAGATAGTGTAGGAGGATCGTGCGTAGACACAGGCGCAAACAAATATGCTAAGAATAATTTGCGTTAGGTGGATAAGCTTCTATTAATCGATATATGTGCGTAGCGCCATGGGTGATTACAACCGAATTAGTGCCGGTGTTCGAGCGTAGGCTCTTCAGTAGTCAAATACGAAGTTGAGTGGGCACACAGAAGGTCGATCCCTGGTCGGGAGCACTCGGGCGTCTGACGCGAGCAGGGGAAGCGTCTTCCGGTGACACGTCGTAGGACTCCTCGTCTTCTTTTGTCTCCATTTTCTTTTTTCCTCTCTAGCCCCCTCTCGATTACTTCCCCAAAAATGACATCCCTCTCTAACAGTCAAAGGTCGCCCCTTTTATAGCACAAGGAGCGACTGTTACAAGGCATTCATGACCTATCGCTTTCCCTTCCTAGATTCTCCCTACTTACACAATGTCTGAATCCCTATTAATGCCTTAACTACCTAGTACACCTCCTTCTACCTATGCCTTGTACTTACACTATTTAATTCACTATGGGTGTGCACTCGTGCACACCAGTGCTCCCGCGAGTTTCACCTCGTTTCCGCCTATGGCCCGGAATCTTCACGACATCCACCCCCACTAAACCGCACATACTCCATTATGTGCCGGGCAACGATTTTAGTGAGGGATTACGAGCCATATGCTACTCGTCCTCCCCTTCTGAACCAGCGCTTTCGGCTCCTGGGTCCGGTTCCGCCTCGCTCCGCCTCTTGAAGACCTTTATCCGCTTCCCGGCCACCAGAGTCGCCATTCGGGTCCCGTCAACCTCCGCGAGATGATACGTCGCGTTATCGTTGACACTAATTACCACGTATGGCCCAAACCATTGCTTCGCGAACTTACGCATAGACCTATGCTGGTTGTCGAGGTTGTTGTCGTAGACTAACACCCAATCGCCCTCCTCGATCTTCCTTGGCCGGAGCCGGTGTGTTCGGTCGAACCGGGCCTTGTTCCGGATTCTCGCTTCTCTCACCCTCGCCGTGGCCCGCTCCACGTCTTCCGGCCTTCACTCGACCTGCCGGATTCGGGTCGCTAGCAATTCTTCTCGACTCATTTTGTTGGCCCAATCGATCGTTGTCCACGAGGCGATCGTTCGCTCTACCGGCATGATGGGTTTCTGTCCAAACATTACTTCTGCTACCATGTACCCTGTCACCGAACTGTGGGTAGTCCTGTCCGCCCACAATGCATAAGGGAGCAACCTCGGCCAGTCGTCGACTCGTCCTTCGCACGCGCGTACAATGGCTTTTACGATCGGACCGTGGCCCCGCTCAATCTTTCTGTTTGCCTCCGGGTTGTACGCCATCGTGAGGGACAGTTTTACGCCTAACCGATCGAACAGTTCCTCGGCCTCTTCTGTGTCTAGCTCGCCTCGGTCAGCCACGATTTTCCCCACGCACCCGTATCGGCATATGACATCTTCAATCAGAAACTTACATACTCAACGGTGGTCTTGTTCGTTAGTCCTCGGCCCTCTACCTGGTTCGTTAGGTCCTCTCTAGCCAGCACCAGGTATCGCTTCTAACCCTCTCCTATCGGCATTGTTACTAAGTTGACCATCCACTTGAAGTGCATGGGCGGGGTTATGTTGGGTGCAGCTCGTCGTGGTGTCGAACCACCGAGTGCATCTGGCAGCTTTCGCATGTGGACACGAAGTCATGCACGCTCTTATATATACCCATCCACCAGTATTTCTCCTTTAACTTCTCGAATGTGGCCCATGTACCCCGGTGTCCAGACCAAGGGCTTTCGTGGAACTCCAATATTAACTTCTCTTGATCATCCGCCCGCGCTATTACTCGAAGCGGCGCATCGTTTTGCCTTTTTGGGACCCTTCAGATCTTTCCTTTCCACAGGAAGTATCGGTATGCCCTTTTTTAGAGCTGTCCCACTTCCTCCCTAGTCATCGGGGCGTCCTTCGTCATTGTTTTTAGAAATCTTCCGATTAGAAGCCACTCCCCATCGTAGTCGTCTTCGTCAAATTCATTCAGGGGCGGAGTGCTTCGCCTTTTTATCCTCATCCTTACTGATTCGAAGAAGTCCGCGCCGACTTCTTCGTTCTCCGATACCATGTCGTCCTCATCCTCGAACCTTGCTCTGGAAATCATATCGGCCATGGCGTTGTCTTTACCCAAGATGTGTCGTATCTCTGGGTTCTGGGACTTTATGTATGCAATCCACCTGAGCATGGCCAGGTCAGGAGTTGCGCATCCGGAGACCATACCGAGAATCGGCAGGCAGTCCATTTCTATAATCACTTATGTCCCGATTAGGTAATCTTTGTCGACCTTAACCGCCGAAACGATACCCCATAGCTCGCACTTGACTTGGGCGTATCCTCGTTGTCGCTCGCTCAATACCTTCGCACCAAACCGGATAGGAAAATGCGTGTCGTCTTCGTCCTCTTGATTTACGACCCATCCAATCCCAGTCGGGCTAGTGTCCACCATGATGTAGACCGGAGTTCCCGATGCGTATTCTACTTTGCGTAAAGTGGTGCCGCGGTGAGCGTTCGTTTTAGCCTCCGGATTGCCTTGGTATGTTCCTTTGTCCATTCAAATTTCCTGCTCTTCTTTAGCAAGCCATAGAGTGGTTCAGCGACGTGTGCGTAATGAGGGATCCATATGTGGTAAAAGGCGCATGCTCCTAAGAATCATCGGACCTCTGTGATGGATCCGCACTCCTCCTTCATTGCCGAGATGGCCTCTACCTTGCTCGGCGATGGCTTCCGGCCATACGACCCACATAGATGGCCCACCACTAAGATCTCTAGTTGTCCGAAGGCCGACTTTTCTCCCGAGAAGGTAAGTCGCGCGTCTTCGAGCCTCTGTAGTATCTTCTCACAATCGGAGATATGATCTATGACAAACCTTCGGCACCCGTCCGCGCCGATTGATTAATCCTTGGTGTCCTCCGGACACCCCTTGATAGGGATGTCATCCAGGAAAGCCATGGTGATGTCCGGAATGCAGTCCCGCAGGACTCTGTTCATTGCATTCACTATGTGTGTCACCGAGTTGGTCCCTCCCTGTGGTAGGGTACACATTCGAACTAGGCCGAGATGGGTTCGCATTGTTGTGATGTCCCTGCTTTCCACGGCCAGCTGGAACTGGTCGTACCCCGAGTAAAGGTCTCCGATCGAGTATATGGACCTTCCGGCGAAGGCTTCCGCGAACTCATCGATCGATGGCCCAACTCCCGTATTGCGGATGGTCACCTTGCTGACCAACTGTAAGTCCTAGATGAAGCGCAGCATACCGTTCTTCTTTGGTACCGTAAACCACCGATTAGAGTAAGGGGCACTCGATGGTTCGAGGATGCCCAGCTCCTTCTGCTTAAGAAGCTCCATCAACATTGGCATGTGAGCTCTCGGTACTTGAATTGGTTTCAGACTCCATGGCACATGCGGCACGGTAAAGATCACCATTGATTCGACAATGGTCCGATCTCTCCCAGCGAGAATGCGAAGGCTTTCCCATGCCTCTCGAGCATCCTTCTGAACCGGTCCTCTTCCGTCGGCAGTAGGAAGCCACCCCCACCGATCTTCAACTCTCGTAGCGTTTTGTCGGTGAAACGGTGTCCTATGCCAGCCAGATCTCGCAAGCTCGGGTCGGTAGCGACCCCCATTATTCATTCCTAGCTGCCCTCCGATAAGGGAGCCGCGACGGGCTTCACCTTCCGGTCCACACTCTTGTACTTGGTGTCTACTCAGGCGATCCGATGCGCCCTGGTTTTTCTTTCGAAGTCCGCAATGACTTCATACATGTCGACGGAGTTGACCGGTACGACTCGGTCTTTGCTTAGGCCTTCCTCGACTACCTCTTGATTTCTCCAAGGGTATCATCGAATGAGACCGCCTCCACGGCTTCCCCAATCCCTTCATCGTGACTCAAGGCTCCGCATGCTTTAAAGCGTATCTCGGCCCGCTTTCTTTCTCCGCCACTGATGCTGGCTATGGTACACCCCCCGTTGTCGGAGAACAAAACTTTCCTTCCTAGTTTATAGATGTGGGGAATTTTCCGGCTATCCGGACTATCGTGGCCCCATGCCTTCATAGCCCTTTCTAAAAATCCGCCTTGTCGTTATTTCCGAGGGTGTCCCTGTTCCGCTCGTGATTCTTCCGAACGGTCAAAAATTACACGGAACGACAGTCGGCCTGACTTTTTACCCTCGCATAGGCTGAACCATTGTCCAACACTTTCGTCTTCATTCTAGCCGCCGTGATGTACGGTTCGCCGAGGATGAACGGGTGGGAGGACGTCTCTTGCACGAAAAAGTGTTGGTTTATGTCGACGTCTCTGACGCTCACCCTGACGTTCGGGCAAGCCCCGTGTAGTTCTTTTGTGGCTCTTGTAGCCTCGCGTATCTTCCACCCGTGTTTGGTGTTGATCGGCAAATTCCCCTTTCTATAGAAGTCCATGGACATCAGGTTAATTTCCGACCCATGGTCGATTAATGCCACCACCGGTTCCTTCACGTCCCCGATACGAACCGGCGTTTGTATCACGATGTTCTCCTTCAAATTGTAATTATTTACAATTATGCCTTCATAGATTGAGGAATTGTCTATGATTATCACACTCATGATAGGTTTCTCTTTTCTTCGTTTTCTTCTTCTTCTTCTTCTATCTTCTGCGATTATCACACTCAGAGTCAGGACAGGTTTATGTCTTCTTTTCTCTCTTCTTCTTCATCATCTTCATCGTCGTCTCTTTTATTCTTCTTTCTTCCTTCCTTTGGCTTCTTTTTCACTAAAATCTTTTTTTTCTTTTGCTTTTTGTTGGGGTTTTACTTACATTTTCTTTATAAATACGTATTATACCTGTTTTTTTATAAATACATTAAATACCATATTGGACAAATGTATATGATATTTGATTGAAAAACATTGAGGTATAGTATGTACTATACAAATGATAAGGTATTATACGTATTTAAACGTTAAATATACGGGTACATAAACAACCATGCAACGTACCCCAAAAATTCCACTTGATTCTGGCCGAAACTACACTTTTCTAATTTTGCGTAGAGACCATATTCTCGTAGTCAACGTAGTACCTGACGAACATGTTTGTCGTGCTCTTCTTGGGTCTTCGAGTAGATCAAAATGTCATCTAGGTAAACTATAGTGAAGATATCGAGAAAATCTCGAAAAATATCATTCGCCATATGCTGGAAACTACAGGTGCATTCGTGAGATCGAATGGTATCACGGTATACTCGAAATGTCCATAGCGAGTGCGAAAAGCAATCTTCCATTCATCCCCCAGACAAATCCAAACTAGATCATATGCACCACGAAGGTCCAATTTCGTGAAATATTTTGCTCCACTAAGACGTTCCAAAAGATTTGGGATTAACGATAGAGCATATCTATTCTGGATGGTCACTTTGTTTAACCCTCGATAATCCACGACCAACCGAAGAGACCCATTCTTTTTCTTAATGAAGAAGATAGGTGCACCAGCAGGGGATCTAGAATGCCGAATGAATCCATTTGCGAGATTCTCATTGATATATTCCCGCAAAGTCTCTAGCTCTACAGGGGAGAGATTATAAATTGGGCCCCATGGAGGTTCTTTCCATGGTTGTAAGTCAATAGGCCAGTCGTATGGTCGATGCTCTAGCAATGTATTGGCCTTCTCCTTATCCAAGACGTCGGATAACTCTTTGTATTTCTCTGGTAGTTTAATGTCCCCTTCATGTAAGGTGGATGATAGAGTTACTACTATTGCAAATACGAACATATCCTCGGTCCCCCCCTTCCTCGCGTAACTGGCGTAAAGAGATGGTCGATAACTTATGGGATCTAGTATCAAATGTCGAAGTGTTGAGGGATGCGAGCTTTGTTCTTTCTTCCTGGGTCTCCTCAATTGTCCTTTTCATCCAATCAATCTTCGGGTTATGGAGTTCAAACCAAGGGAGACCTAGAACTATTGGGTGTTCTAGACTGCGAATTGTTGAAAGAGATTGTGCTTGCCAAATCGCCAAGAACTATACGAATTGGCTCAGACTCCTTGACTATATCACCTGATGCTATGGGATGGCCATCAATGACTCCTACGGCTACTGGATTCAGGAGCTTATTCAAAAGGATGTTTTGTGACAATGCAAATTCACGATCCATGAAACAAGAGTTGGCTCCAGAATCTAGGAGGCCAAAGGCTAGGACTCGATGACATGTAGATGTGGTAAGCTCAACTTGTGCAGAAAAACTCTACTCACTTGACTCGATGAAATGGAACCATGACTAGGAACTAAGTCTACATATCTAGGATGGTCCAACCAAATGGCTCCTATTTTGGTCAGACTTACTCGTTTAACACATCCTCTAATTGACTCAAGACATCGAATCTATTCTCATGCCATGGACTATTAGGCTTTTTTATGTTATTAGAAGTAACAATGGAACTCGAAGTAGGGATTTCATGTGCACTTACTTGGTATACTTAACGTCTAGGTTTATGTGGACAATTCACGACTATATGTCCTGGACCGCCACAATATAGGCATAGGTGGTGCGCTCGACGTCGTTGCTTCTCAGCATCTGATAAAGTCCCTCGATGTTGTGTTGTCTTTATTTCCATCGGCGTTGGTCCATCCCTTGTAATGGGTCTGGAAACTTGTGGAGGCGTTGTGACTACAGAAGCATACGTCTGTTCCGGTTGGCGACGTAACATTTGTTGGCGCTCAAAACGTCGCTCAAATAGGCATGTTATTACATGGTTAAGGATTTGACATGTGTATAGCAAGGTTGTGGGTTCAAATCTTTTAGAGGCATGATGTGAGTGGCATCATGACATTCCCCACTTGATTATGCCTTACACTTGGCATAATTACAATAGGTGGCCAACCCCCCGCCATATTCGATGGGTTTTTGGGCAATCCCACAAGGTGTGTCGGATTGATTTTGTTGCATTTGGGCATGCTACACAATTAGGAGAGCTAAGGTTCCCACATTGCCACACTCCAAACAGTAGTGACTTATGTATTAATAGTCATTGGAATGTGGTAATTCGCCTAGCGTGTTGTTGTTTCCAAAGTTGTTAAAACTTAGTGATAGGTGTATGAGGAACATGATATGTGTCCCATACCTTTGCAATAGTCGGCTCTTGGGCGGTTTGAGCAACTAGAATGTGACGACCCAATCTAGTCGTGAATTGGAAGAATGGGATGGCTTTGCTTCCTTGACCCACGTAAGGATCGTGCCACGTCCATTGCTAAGGGTCCCAACTCACCTTATGTAGCCATGTGTTTTCATGAGTACATATGTGTTATTCTGGTTGTTCTTTGATCAAATCGAGATCTACGATTAGCATTGTTCAGCTCCCAACCATCTCAAGGAGCAAAATCTAGAAGCCTACATCGAAAAAATTGTCATAAAACCCAACTTTTTTAATGCAGAAATATTGAATCTCCTTAATCAGATTAATAATTGCACATTTTTGTAGAAATAACTACTTGTTTAAAGTGATGGTTTTGCTTATGTGAATCGATACATCCTTTTTTATGTTTCGCTACATTCTAAGCGTAGCTAATGCATCAAGTAGCAAAGGATCTATACCTAACCTTAATGATTTTTACATAGCTTTTTGAATACAGCCTATTTCCGCTAATATTAGACCATTTTCTCAAGAATATCATGGAGTTATAAAATGCATCACTGAATTTATTTGTAAGATTGTACCATATTTCTTCAACCCGTCATCACCAAAAGTATTACTATAATAGAAGAATGTATCCATGCTCTGCTAGGAGTTCGAATTTGAATCTATCAAACATTGATTTGTATCTTGATAAAATATCATAAAAAGTGGAATTATATTCTGGAATAATGTGTGCATTTCCCATACTATATTGCACAACAAACTTGAATTAACTTCATAACATAGTGTACATTGATACAAAATCAAAATTTCAAGTTTCATGTACTAGGATCATATTTTCCACACAAGTACTTCCCTTGAAGGTTGGTCATCTCAGCCTCACTTTCGAGAATCGTTACTAATGCGCTTTCTTTATTGTAAACTACTCTTATTGTTTTGTTCCAGGCTTAGTCAATTTTGCTTTCTTAGCTTTGTCTTATTACATGAGTAATGGGGTTTGCCACTTATGGTGGGATTCGGGTCTTGTTCTAAATCTATCTTAAGTGTATACTTTCGGAATCCCAATGTTATTTCGTGCCGCTTTTTTGGCCTTCCTGAAGCCTATCCGATTTTCTTTATCGTGAGCACTGGGAGCGAGCTAACTCCCTTCCCTCGGGCCACATTCGTTTGAGATATCAATCATTTCGGGGAACTAAACCTAGTTGTTAAAGCAAGACTGGCAAGTGGTTGGGGGCATGAATTCTTTGTTCCGCATAAAGAAATTCCAAGGACGGATCAAATGCCAGGAAACAAATCCTGAGTTTGCTTGCTTGCGAGGAAATCACAAAGAAGTTCCGGGACGCGGGCGGCAAAAACCTAGAGACCTTGCAAGCAACACTGCTCGCCCATAGCAATGCTCACCTTAGCCATTATCGCCCGCCGAATTACACTTTTCAAAGCTCGCTCTAGCCATTTCTCTTTTGCTTTCCGGTTTCATTATGAATCACGTTATGTATAGAGAATTGAAATATTCTCTATTTGATGCCCCAATCCAAATATGCTCACATCTTTAACATGTTCACGTTGTTTTTATAACATTATGTATTAATAATTTAAATATTTTCTATTTGATTTCTCAACTTTGTGCAAAGCTTTAACACGTTTGACTTCTATCATCTCGAGTTTGTTCGGATCTTTAACTTGTTTGACTTCTATCATCTTGACTTCGTGCAAACCTTTAACATATTCACATCACTTTTGAAACATGAGAATTGGAGTATTATATATTTGGCTTCTATAACATCGAGTAGGTGCAAATTTTTAACATGTTCTCGTCACTTCTGTGACATGATATGGACTCAGAATCAAGATCTTCTTTATTTTTGACTTATGTAATCCAAGTTTGTGCAAATCTTTAGTCTTCAATTGAGTGCCAAAGTATTTAAACCTTGAATAAGTTTGCAACATGGATGTAAGAGTATTCCACACTAAAGATTATCTTGTAATAATCCATGAATATTTTGGTTTCAAAACCAAAAGTTTGGTAGCCATTTTTCCTGTCATTGGATTCCTCTCTTCCATCTTTGAAGCAAGTAACTCGATACTTTCTTATACTCATATTAAGCAAGTTCTACAACTCTAATTCTTCAAGTGCTAATCGAGAAATGTTGTGTCAATAGTTACAATTTATTGTTGTGTGGTAAGGTGAAAGCACTACACATTCTAATGATCATATGACATAAAAGTTTGTCCATAAAACAGTGGGAGAGCAAAATAACTTCATTATGAGAACTTTATGATTAGAATGTTGATACCTCTTGTGTGTAGAAAGCTAGGAATCATATAATTCCATATGATTCTAATGAAATAATCATAGCAAATAAAAGTTTATGTGAAAGCGTAGAATGCATATGATTAGGAACATGTGATTCTAATCATATTAAAGTTGATGTAAAAAAAGCTCATATCTTGCAAAGAAATCTTGGAACTTTAATAAATCTTGGAATTTTGTTGAAAATAATACTAGATAAAGGGAAGTATCATCATCGACGCTAATCAGACAAATTTGGTTACATTTTAAAAAATATAAATAGCACATTAACTTGCAACTATCAGCTTTTCGGTACCGAGACTTCAAGAATATTTTGACGTTCTTGGCATTTTCATATCCTAACTAAAGGTATGGTGTCGTGTCTATACTAGTCTGTATGCAAGCAACGAAGACTTGTGCAACAAAGAAACTTTAGACATTGATTAAGGATCTTGCGGTACACGACAAAGAAAGCATTCAATCGAGTAAAGAAAGATATAATATATATAACCCTCTTCTTTTGTGAAGGTTTCTGCTTTATCATTATTTCAATACTACGATCAAATTTGTGCAAAAAGTTCACACCTCACATTAAGATTTTTCATCTTCTTTGTAATGTGGCACCCGTCAAAAAAGATCACATAGAGTGGAAGCTTTATAAATCATGTGAATTGAGAGACTATCCATATAGCATGCATCGCAAAATTCATACAAACAAAGAGAGATCATGTTAGGATATAAAAAAATTCCATGTGTAGGTACTAGGGACTCATTGAGAAAGGACAAATAAAATATGCAAACAAAGGTTTAGATAGCGTGTAACAGATAAGAGAAGACAACGGACATTGTATATGGATAATGGAACTACGTTTGAACTTTGAAGTCTAGACCTGGAATTTCCATATAGAAAGTCTCTTTAAATGTTGAAAGTGAAGCCAAGGGTACTTCTCGATCATGATATGATATGATTTTAAGTCAAGAAATTTACATAAAAGCTCATTAACTTCTAGTAAACGTGCTTTTTTTTAGCACCAGAAGGACATTGACTCTAGTACTTATCATTGGAAATGGGGTAAAAATTGCAAGGCCCACAACCCTTAGTTAAAAGTGCTTAACTTGCAATATTAAGATCTGACATTCATTCATTTTGAGAGCTTCTTATATTGCACAACTAAACAACATTGGCCACTGTACCACACAATTTTAATACTTCCCTTGAATATGAAATGATAGAAAACGGTCATTCTTATATACTTGCTTCTTCTAAGATTGCCAACTAACTTGATGTTTGGCATCATTTGTGCTTCATCAAGTTTGACAAAGAAAACTAATTTTATAAAACTAAATTAGTAGACCTTTACCATTGCACACATGAACTTCCCATAACGAAACCAAAACTCTTATTCGTACCATTTGATTCCTCATTTTGCACAGGATGTGTATCTAATGTAATATGTGTGCACCGTTTTCCTTTCGCCTTTCCCTTACAACAAGATGCATTTGAGATGGTCAATCAATTTTTATTAAAGAAAAACCTTTAACTTCTATTATCTAAGCATGTAGAAATCGTCAACATGTTATGTTACATGTAACATGGTTGTTTTGATTGCTCTACTGTTGGAACTCATTGTGTTTTTCAAGGACGTAATCACGTTTCTATTCTTCATACTACATGTGCTTCATTCAAAGTGTACTACCTCGTAGTTTGACCTCCTTGCAAACACCTTGACAATCTAAATATGCCTTGTGAACATGGGTTAAGGTGAAAGCATTAATTAAATGCCAATTATCCATCACGTAAAAAACTTTATAAATGCACACTACAATTTTAAATAGTTGAAATGTCTAACATAATAGGGAGCATATGTTTTTCCCATCAAACCAAAACGTTTATATGTTTTGCTCTTGTCATTATGATACTCCATGCTACATTCTAGCTTAAATTAGATCATGTAGATTGTGCCCGGGGGAAAGGACTCTTTGCACAATACAAACCAACCAATGTAGAGACACAAATTGGAAGAAACGAGTCCTTATATTACAAAGTGAACAAGCATTATTATCACACTAGGAAGATGATACAATTGAGACGTATGTTCTTGCACCACCAATCCAATCAAACATTACAACTACAAGGATGGCTTGAAGTACGACAACCTTAGTTCGAAGTACTACAACCTTAGTTTGCTCATACCTTTTATCCATATGTTTATTTACCCTATCATCTATGTTCACCTACTACATTCAATACTTGGTCACCCACCACTCCATTGGTCGCAGTCACAGGGATCACACCCAAATAACATATTTATTTGCAAGAACTAGAATTTACTACTATTTTTCTTCTTCAAAAAGGTGTTCCTTTGGCTGCAATGATTTATAGATGTGTATACATATATCCTTGAGAACAATATAATTGATATGCAGGCTAATGCACAAGTGGAGAGATGCGATTAAACACCTTACAATAGCGTGGAAGCATATTTCCCAATAACACGAAACTATGGTTTGCGCAAAAAAGAAAGGTATAGGTTTCTTTCAAGACAAAAGTGCACAAAAGAGTCCAAAGATACCAAGCTTACATAGACAGCTAAAACTTCACAAGTTTAGAAGAAAAGCAGGACCAAAAAAGGGAAGAACTATTTGTAAAGAGGCAACAGTCATATGTGGTGAGTGAGATCACTCACTCATTAAATGCAATTGAAAATTTGAAGATATTTTTCAGTTATCCGCACCACAAGGATACATCAATTGAGTTTGATGTCACATTTCATTTATTCAATACTCATTCTAAGCAAAAATTCACCAAGCTATTACATATTAGGGTTTTGAAGAAAAAGGGTTTTTGGCCTTGGGCCCATGGGTCCTCAATCAACCAAAGCATGTGTACACATACCTCATACATACATATACACACATGCATTGCATTGATTGACAAGGCCATGTTATGGCATAAACATATACATACTCACACTCTCTCCATCAATTGGGGCCCATTACATATTAGGGTTTTGAAGAAAAAGGGTTTTTAGCCTTGGGCCCATGGGTCCTCAATCAACCAAAGCATGTGTACACATACCTCATACATACATATACACATGCATTGCATTGATTGACAAGGCCATGTTATGGCATAAACATACATACTCACACTCTCTCCATCAATTGGGGTTTTTTTGGGTCTAATATCGACAAAAAGAAAAAAGTGTTTTTGAGGATCACAAATGCAAAATTAGTAGACATAAAGACAGTTGCATTAGAGAAGCCCTGAATCGGGTAATACTGTCTCACTCCCATACCATCGCATTCTGTCTTTTCTTTTCTTTTCTTTTCTTTCTCGATGCAAGAAACAAAACGAGGAGAAAGGAAAGGAAAAAAACATTGACCAACTAAAAGAAATGTTTCAGCATAAATTGAATATGTTTTAGAAGAAAATCTCAATTTATTACCCGATTGGTTCGGATCTTTTATTTTTTCTGCGAAACAAGGAAACTGATGTGAGCATTTACTTAGAAATGCCCAAATGATCTCGTTACAAAGTATAAATCATACACCATCACAGTGTTGATAGGAATCTATTAGGAAAAAAAACAAAAACAATCATGTATTCCTCCATATCACATGTTTTAGGGAGGGGAGGGGACTTTTTGCCAGAAGAATATAGATCAAAATGAAAAGGACTTTTCATTGAGCACACAAACTGTGTCGGATTTAATTTTTTGTCTAGGTTCCAAGGAGCAAAGAAAATAATTTGATGACTCGAAATCAGTGGGCATAATTTTCCTTAATGCCAGCGTAAATAAATGTTTCCAAAAATAACCAATGTCTTATTTATACATACAACAGATTTAAGTTTTTTTTTTTGTTAAAAAGCAATAGTTCCAAAATGCATGTATACAATTTAACGATTTTCAGATGAAAGATGTAATGCTAACACAATAAACAGATGACATAATATGCAATGTAAACTCTTAACTAAACAAGAGCCGGACAACATAACACATTAACAAAGGAAAGGGACAACATTAAAAGAGTCATGAAAATCTATTAAAACAATCTACATTTCATCGAATTCGATCTCTACATATTAGATTCGATGCCGCCAGCCCAATTAGGCCGCTTCCTTTTGGAAAAAAGAAAAGAAAAAATAATAGTAATAATAATAGTAATGCACCTATGTATGTAGCTAGATAGACAGCTAGATGTTGATCATTCCTGCTCTTTCATTCATTCATTCATTCATACATACAAATGGTGCCAACCATATCACACGAGACAGAGGGTTACTTTAATAATAACAACTGGTTTTGGATTTACTCATTACCCTAGGTTAAAAAGGGGTCCATCATCCAGCAAGCATATCACAGGTGTTCTCCTCACCATGGGAATTGAATTGGTATGATGATAGATAAATATATATATATCATTATAGCAGATGATGATGCCACCTTCGAAGAGGACGGGCCGGAGGATCCAATGGCCTACCTATGTAGCAGTTGTGTGGTGGTTATCAATCAAGATGTCATTGTCACCATCTTGGGCATCATGGCTGCTGCAGTAGTAGCAGAAGGCATGCTTTTAGTAGTCACAGCATCCGAAGGAGATGAAGATGACACCATTGTAGTTGCATGATGAGGCGCCATCGATGGAACAGGGTGCGGATTATTCAGAGGCAGCAGTGGCTGCAAAGAAGGTACTGCTGCAGCCGACATCAACGCAGATGTTGATGATGAAGATGAAGATGTGACAGGGGGGGGCGCCCGTGCCGCCATATCCGATGAAGAAGAAGTTTGCATAGATGGGATGGATGGTGGTGCAGCAGAAGGAGGAGGAGGAGGCGGCGGGTCATCCACCGGGTAACGATGGATACAGGAGAGCCAAGGGTTGCAGGCATAGGCATCGGTAGGGTCAATGTCCTTCAACACCTTCCATACCCCGCTGTTGCACTTGAAGCCAGAGCCGAGCGCAATCTGCCAGATCTTGTGGCCTTTCTTGAGCCTGCCTTTGGCTTCGCAGTAGGCGAGGGCATACCAGATGCCGCTGCTGGAGGTGTTGCCGAACCTGTTGAGGGCCATCTTGCCAGGCTCGATGTGGTAGCTGTCGAGCTTCAGGCCTTTCCCGATGGAGGCGATGACCGCCCTGCCGCCCGGGTGGATACAGAAGTGGTCGATGGCTTTCTTGAAATCCGGCTCGTACGACCTCACCTTCATCTTCAGGACCTTCTTCTGCACCACATTCATCCCTACTCTCACGATCTCCCCCATGGGCAGGATAGAGGGGGCCAGCTTCACTATGTTGGCTCGCAGGGCCTTGCCTGCTACCTCCACCAAGCTTAGCTCAAGCTTCACGCCCAGCTTCCCTTCCGAATCCTCCATGTGATGGACCGACTCGTACGCGTCCTGCTCCGCGCCCAGATTCGTCCTCAGGCATTTCACCAGCTCTAGCTTGGCGCTGCCTCTGTAGCTGGGCTTGTTCGTCAGCAGGATGGCTGCACAGCCGCACCGGAAGAGGCAGTTGGACACCATGAACGATCTGTCGTTGCCATAATACATGTTCCTGGTGATGTTCTCGGTGCTGATGACCAGGGCGAACGAGTTCTTGTGGACCTTCAACAGATCCTTGGCCAGGCCTATGGAGATGAGGCCTGCGGAGCAGCCCATGCCCGAGAGGTTGAAGCTCTTCACGTTGCTCCTCATGTGCAGAGAATTGACGACGTAGGAGGTGAGGGAAGGGATGGGATTGAAGAGGCTAGAGTTGAGGATGAGGATGTCGATCTCTTTGGGATCGATGGAGAGCTTGGCCAGAAGCCTCCTCGTGGCTTTCTCGATCAGATTCTCCGTCTCCAGCCTGGCGTCTGAGAGAGACGAGTCCTCGCCCATGTGGATGAGCCTGGGCGGCGCATACGACTCCCCTCCCACGCCAGATCTCGACAGGACCTTGAACTGGAACAGAAGGTTGCTCTCCTTCACGTCCCGCCATGTCCCCAGGAAGAACTTGAAGTTCTCTTCGTTCGCATTGATGTTCCCTTCCGCCTCCGTGCAGCAGAAGTCCAGGAGGTAGCAGGGCGACGATGGCCTCAACATCTGCCAAAGCCGCCACATCATGAGGAGTAGGGTCAGCAGAGATGTGATGGAGAGCGCTATCTGGTAGTGCGTCCGCACAAGCACCATGGCCTTGGAGTTGAAGGTGATGGAGGCGACGAGGCAGGCCATAGCCATCCTCACATGAGGGACCATGGGTCTCAGGCACCAGTTTGTGAAGAAGATCCATAGCTTCAGCGTTGTAGAAGGAGGGGAAGGGGAAGAGGGAGGAGGAGAGCGAACCCCCATAACTGAAAGGAGAAGGAAACACAAAGAAAGAGTTACAGACACGGACACAGAGAAAGAGAAAGAGACAACGCAAAGCTTCCTTGCTTGGAAGAAGAAGAAGAAGAAGAAGAAGATGCAGAGAGACAGTTAGGATGAAAGCAAAGCAGAAGAAGAGGGGGGGGGGGGGGGAGGGGGACACAGAGGAGGAGGAGGAAGAAGAAGAGACTTTCTTTTCTTTAGTTTGCTTTTTGCTTTGGGTTTTAGGGTAGGGAGGGTAGCCCAATAATAATATTAAGTAAATGGAGAAGGAGACAAAGAGCACCTTCTCTTCATCTATGCATGCATGCATGCATGTATGTATACCTGCATGTATGTATGTATGGATGGATGGATGTATGCATGCATGTATGTATGTATTTGTATGCATGCATGCACACAACTTGCTCATTTGTTCGGTTCGTCCCATGTGTGTGTGTGTATGTAGGCATGCAAGCACTGGCCCGGGATTGTATCCATCCGTCCCCTTTGTGGCTCAAAAAAACGTACCTGCATGCCCCCCCCCCCCATTCTTCCTCACCTTCTCCAACTCTCAATTCAATTGACATCGCCCCAAAATAGCCTGAGCTCCTTCGAAGCCACTTGATAGACTTATATAACATACATACATATGTTCGGTTGTGTTAGTGCCAATGTTCCACGCATATGTCAATATTTATCTATGCCGAAGACCGTAGAGAATGAGCATACGTGAGAATTTGAGTGTCTTGAGTTTCTCACATACAAATATGGTTTTGAAAAGAAGGGGGGCTTTGAATGCACAAGAAGTAATTGCCTTGCTCTCCACTCTGACCAGGTGTGTATGCAAAGCCGCACCTACACGAAGCTCCTAATAACATTAGAACACACATTACAATGGATGTTGTTTGCGGATATGATAATGTAGGTGGTGAGGGTTTGAAAAAGTGCATGCATGTCGTATGCCAAGGTGTAAAATAAGTGCCATATCCCTCTTATTACACCATTTGTGGAGTTGCCAGTGTCACCATAATAAGGTATTGTTTGCCACTTCAAAAACTCATACATAATATTGATAGAGGAGCTAGGGTGAGCTCAAGTGGGCTCTTTCCCTCGCGGTAAATAGAATGATTTTCAAATCCTACGAGACCTTCCACTTCCAAACATTCCCTCCCCCATCTACTCTTAGAGGAGGCATTATCCAATGGATCATTGTGTATATTAGCATGTTTTGTGTGTTCTCACCTCATGTTGAGGCCTACGACTAATTGTTGAAGGTATAGTGACTACACACACACACACACACACACACACACACACACACACACACACATGCACATACATACCCAACATCAAAATTGAACACGGCTCACTCTATTTTTCCTACTTCTACGAGAGGAGGGTCGAACCTCTATTGCATAATTCATAAATGTGTGTGTTCGACTTATCTCCAAGTTGTCTTTAGGCAATGCCTTACACATAAATAATGAGTTGCATTCACTTCCCCGAATAAGCATGATCAAATTGCCCCCAAAGTATGCCAAATTGTAAGCATTAAATGTTGATTTTATGCTTGAAAGCAATTGGTATGGGCACCCCATAGTTTGACACTCAACTTCTTTAAGTGTATGCACATGGAGCTTTCAAGAAAATTCAAAGTATGCAATCAATGTAGCATCAAGGGCTCTTGACGTGGCTTCAAGGTGAAAATTCTTCCTGCAAGTGGGGTTGCATTGTAGTTATGCAATGATATGACTTTCTCAAATTGGCGTGCTCTAAGATTCTCAAAGAAGAATGTTGCTGATTGGCTATGTTGATATTGTATAGTTGGAATACCAACTCCAGAACTATTGTAAAGGAGACGTGACCCATGGTTGTGTATGCGTGACATTGAAACATTTGTTTATGTTATGGGGAATAATATGCATTGGATAGTTAAATGAGTGAAATATGTGTGCATATAGGAGTTGTTTGAAGTTATAAGAAGTTTGTATATATTGTGCTTGTGCCATATGATGTTACAAAAATTTACATGGGTTCTCCTTGTATGATTCGTGGGTGTGTGAGTGGGGTGAATAAAGTTGGCAATCATCTCTAGCATTCATCGTGTTGGATATTGGGTTAATGTTTGACATGGACACACATGTGATAAATGTTGAGATTGATTACGACACATCACAACATAAATCACACGAATCGCGAGACAACATGCATTCCATCTTGAAAATTCTGAAATTGAAGCTTTAAGTGACGAGGTGGTAAAGGTTAAGTATTATCAGCCATTGATTCCAATCATGCACTTCTGTGATTTGAGTTGCAAGTTTTTGTTCTCAGGCAAGGCTCTATTACGCATCACACTCTAATAATAGATTGGATTGCATGTTGATACCAAATTCCTCTTTCGAAGCTGGATTAGAAGACACATTTTTCGGTTTTCTAAAGCATCAAGGTTCTTTTTAGGCAATCAATGATTACGTTGTACAATGTGCACTCACTCCTATGTATATATGTATGTATGTATGTATGTATGTATGTATGTATGTATGTATGTATGTATGTATGTATGTTATGTGTTCCCAACATTGCAAGGCGAGAGAACACGAAAATATGTTGGTAATGTTTGTCAAGTGATTCGGGGGGTTGTGCCAGCCACAATGGGGTGTGTACGTACGACTTCGACAAAATGTAAATGATGGTTGACTTCCATACCACTAGAATTAAAGCAATACAACGCAAGGGGCAATGAAAGAGTCGAGTCACTCACAAAATTGGCTATTGAATTGGTGTGTAAATTGATTGTTGTTTTTTAATTTTGGTTTATTGGGGGGTGGGGGTGGGGGTAGGGGTGCTCATGAAAGGGGAGAGAAATTAAATCATTTATATATATTAAAGAATGCAGTAAATGTGTAATGCTACTAGTTAATATGTGTATAGATATATGTATGTATTGATTGGAATTTGGAAGAGTAAGAAGCAGCAGCATAAACTATCTGTCTATAAGCAATATGTACAGATTGATATTATTAGTTTTTAGATTGGAAAAATGATGGAACATTAAAGTGATGGGGTGGGACATTAAAGTGTTGAAGTGTGAAACCGGCCAATCACACACACACGTTATCCCCCTTACACCCCCCCACCCCCAAAAAAAGAACCCCTGTTTTCTCAAATAACAAATATTCCTGAATTTATTATATATAAAGTAATTCGAGAAATAGGTTGGAAGCCATCTGATTTCCCTTTTTTTTTGTAGGTAAGACACAACCAAAAATTGAAATAATCGATTGGCTTGATTTGTTTTTCGAGCAGGAAAGAGCAATTTAATTACAGATGCTTTAATACTATTATTATAATTATCATTCTTTGCTTTTAAAATAAATGATGATAATAAATAATGAAGATTTATTTTGGCGCGCGCCGCTGCTGCAGGAATCCTCTCCCCCCCCCCCAAATAAATAAATAAATAAATAAATATGAGAAGAACAATTTATTCAATTTCAATCAATCATCCATCATCAATTAAATTAATTATTTAATTGATTACGTCCCAAAAAACCCCCAATAAATGAAGTATTTACTACTATTGTCATCGTTTTTGACTTTTGGTTCATCCCCCAAATTTTGGCGCTAAATGTTTCCAATTTACATACTTAGAAGCTCTAGCCTCTGCCTTCTTCTTCTTCATCTTCTTCTTCGGCCGGCCTTAAGTGCGTTCACACGTGCACCTTCCATCCATCCATCCATCCATTCCATGGGTAGGTGGTGTCGAGCCGATCGATCTCTCGCGTGTGGAGATGTGCGTGCATTGTGTAGTATTTGTCCACATGCCACAACATGTATGTTCGGAGTGGGCATGGGTCTATGAGGGTGGGCCCCATACCGCTACATATGTTAAAACGCTCAAATAAAACTAGGCTGGTCGAGATTCGCATTTGGAAATATCTGTAAAGATATGAAAGTAGTATGTATAGAATATGTGAGCTTATAGAGTTTTCACATAATTTCTTATTATTTCATGTATGAAAAGCAAATTTGACCAAATTGTGGCGAATTTGTTCCTCATACACATTGATATGTATACCAACATCTACTCACAATATATTACTACCATTGGTTTGAACTAGTGCGGGATATATATAATATGTGCATATGCTCAATTGAAATTTCCAAATACAGGAAGTAAACCTAATTTATTAAGTGTCTAGCCAACTTGAACTCCTTCACAAGTAAGGAGTGACTAATAGATATCAAAAATATTTTTTGTTTGTATTGAAATATTGTACCACTGGACATAAGCTATGCATTATGTATGTATAGAGATTTGATAACACCTAATGAACTCTATATTTGAATTTTTGGAGCATTTTATCATTGATTACAAAAGGAAACTCTTGTGCATTAATTTGATTTATATTTTCAACAATGGCACTTGTTCTTGCTTAGCTTGGAATATTCGTGGACCTCGTATTATAGAGAACAAAGGCAAATACATCGATGTGTGAACTATAAATCAATGTGTTGATAGGAAGGGGATGTAGAGGTTCCTTAAAGCAACATGAAAGTGAAGTGGCGTGATGATTCCAATGAGGGCGATGACGTTAATAGAAGCTTCCAAGGTCCCCTATTAGGCAATACTGAGAGGGATCTTCAGATAATTTGATGTGGATTGAAAATGGGAGATTGTGACATGTGGAAGACCAACTTCAATTGTGAGAAGGGTAGGCCTGTGATTAGTTTGGCCAATGTTGTTATGGGCATAGGTTATAACCATAATTTATCCTCATGTGTTGAATAATTTTTATTCGATTACATTGAGATTGTGATATTGTGGTGAACAAACTCTTGTGGTGAGCACAGGCTAGTACCAAGTACAACTCGATGCCATGGCAGTGGTATGGGACGTTGTTTAAGGCTCAAGTCTAACTCGATCCCTTCGCTCGGGGATGGTCAAGTGGATTGACACCCTTCATTCTATCTCTTTCTTTTTACTATATATCATTTATTCCCTCGACTTATGCTTACATTAGAAATAATATCTAACAAGCATGTTTGCCACTATGTGAATGGCAACAAGCAAAGTGGAAATAAAACCCTTCCTTTTGTGAATCTTCCCCTATGAACTACACCTTAGCCATATTTCGTCATACTTTGGCCTTCATTTAGATAAACTTTATCAGAAAATAAAGCGAACCAAAATGAGGTGGCAATCATATGAACATGTGATTTTTTGGCCGTTCATTCAACATACGAGAGTAAAGTTTAAATATTATTTGCGTAGTTTGAATCTCAAAATACGTTACATTCAATAAGCTCTCCAATTCTCACATTTTTATTAATGTGTGGCAAATCACAACTTGGCAACCTTTTTTTTACCTGCTTGTCACAACCACATTTTACTTTTGTCTCCTTCTCCGTTCTTCTTGTTGAGTGAGTCTTGCTGATACGATCTAGTTGATGTGACAAAATTGAACCAAAAAACATAAGTGCTAGTTTCGAGGTTGAGAAATAAAAGGTGATGAATTCCATTCTTTCCGAAACAAAGTCCCTCTCTCTCACACATACACTTCACGAATGCCAACGACAATATATTATGCTACCCCTGCAAAGAGACTCTAGACCAACTTCCATAAACACTATGTATACCTTTGAGACCCCATCTCAAGACTCTTTGGCCAATCTATTGAGGAAACATGAGAAGCAATAACAATATTAGAACATGCTAGAATCTCTTCCTTAAATTATTATGCTAGTACTCATCAATATTACTTGTCCACACGAATATATTGTCATGCATCAAGATAAGATGCTTTTGATTCCATCCTACTTCGAAGTCTCACCTGGTACGAAAAAATTAAGATTAAATAAGACATCATATAGCACCACCTTATAACAACCTTTTTCAATCATTATACATTTAATATATATAACATTAGAATATTAAAAATAAAATCATATGGATAAATATGTATTGTGGTTGTGGTCCTTTGTAACTTCTTTCGAGTCTTGCTTTTTTGCTTTCTTTCTTTTTTCCAAAAAAAATGCCTTGCTTTTGCTTTCCACCCTTGAGCATTGAGAAAACAATTAATTTTATTCATTTCGAAGGCAACTTCAATACTTGTGTTCCTTATAACCAAGAAAGTAAATATTGATGCATTGGGGCACATCAAAACAAAATGACATTCGGTAGACACATAAAAAAATTATTCAATTCAATTGCAGCCTCTAAGAGAGGTGATGTTAAAGAATATCGCCAAAACTATATCCTAATTATGAGGAGATGTCTCGTACAAACATCAAAAATTTCATTCAAAGAGGTGAAATTCATGACTAGTCTTAATTTCTAAACCAAAACATACATGCACCCTCTTTCAATAACAATACACAAAAAAAATTCGCGCTTTTGTATGCAAGTGATGTTGATTAATTCTTCTCAAGTGAGTTTGCAATTCTTGTTAACATGTAATGGATGTAATATTTTATGTCTTAAAAAGATTTATATATCAAAGAGCAAGCCCAAAATGGTTAATAATAAATGAATGATTATATAAATAATGCATCTACTATCCCTTAGAGGATTTGCATAGTATCATCACAGATGCACCTCTTACTCAAGGCATATGATGAAGTTGTAAATAGTTCGAGAATTAGACCTGTAGTTCTCATGCAATGGTGTTGTGATATGGTGTGTGTGCAAGAAGAAAAGTGCTAAGATTCTCAAGAAGAATTAGACCTATAGTTCTCAAGTTTATGGCAGGTTAAGATTCTGGTTGAAGACATAGCTAGAAGCAACACAAACATGACACGGATATAGAGTTGTGGCACAAGAGAATCGGCCACATCAACCTCCAAAAACTCAAGGGGATGCAATCAAAAGGAGTCCTCATTGGGCACCCTACCTTCAAAGAAAAGGGAATCGATGGAGTATGTGAGGCATGCCAATTTGGCAAACAACATCGACACCCTTTTCCAAAAGCAAGAAATGTGAGCAAAGGCCTCTTGGATGTCAACCAACAATAAGTTGGCAAGAGCTAACCACTTGAACAATAAGATCAAGGGTTCAAAAACAACAAGAGATCTCATTGTCGGGTTTGTTCTTTTGGGAGCTTGAATGCCCACGGTTCGACAAAAACTCAATAAACCACGTAACTAGGAAAGTGTACAGGATTCCTACAATGACAAAAGGGGATGTTGTCGCGAAGTTTCGCGCACGTGTGTTACTTGGGTGGGACCACGGGGGTCTTGGACTAGGGAGTACTCAAGGGATAGAGAAGAGCCAAGGTTTGCTTTACGACAATACTACTTCCCGACCCCTTCCCGAGCAAGGTCTCGTTGCCCTTTGTTCTGTGAGGCCGGTGGCTCTCGTTGATCACGACTCATCGACCTTCCGAGATCACCGCACGAGCCAAGTGACCAAACGGGTACAAGCAAGATGAGCACGAAACATGAACGCACAAGGGGACAATAACACAAACACGAAAGTCCGCACGTCTTTATGAGGAGGAGAGGTGCATGGGCACGCCCGAAAGCTCCCTCGTCACAAGACGTCGAACGTACGAGGAAGACACAAAACACATGCACAAATGCTCATACGCCTTTATGAGGAGGAAAGGTGCATGGGCACGCTCGAAACGCCCCCTTGTCACAAGACGGCCGAACGTACAAGGAAGACACAAACACACACACAAAATGCTCGTACGCCTTTATGAGGAGGAGAGGTGCATGGGCAAGCCCGAACGCTCCCTCGTCACGAGACGACCGAACGTACAAGGAAGACACAAACACACGCACAAAATGCTCGTACGCCTTCATGAGGAGGAGAGGTGCATGGGCAAGCCCGAAACAGTCCCTCGTCACAAGATGGCCGAACGTACAAGGAAGACACAAACACACACACAAATGCTTGTACGTCTTTGTGAGGAGGAGAGGTGCATGGGCACGCTCGAAACGTTCCCTCGTCACAAGACGACCGAACGTACAAGGAAGACACAAACACACACACAAATGCTCGTACACCTTTATGAGGAGGAGAGGTGCATGGGCAAGCCCGAACGGTTCCCTCGTCACAAGACGGCCGAACGTACAAGAAAGACACAAACACACGCACAAAATGCTCGTACGCCTTTATGAGGATGAGAGGTGCATGGGCAAGCCCGAACGGTCCCCTCGTCACAAGACAGCTGAACGTACACGGAAGACACCAACACACTCACAAATGCTCGTACGTCTTTATGAGGAAGAGAGATGCATCGGCAAGCCCGAACGGTCCCCTCGTTATAAGATGGCCGAACATACACGGAAGACATAAACACACGCACAAATGCTCGTACGTCTTTATGAGGAGGAGAGGTGCATGGGCACGCCCGAAACGCTCTCTCGTCACAAGACGGCCAAACGTACAAGGAAGACACAAATAAAGAAAGAAAGAGAGAAAGAAACACGAATGATATCAACCAAAGAGATAAATACGTGTTCGATTCCAACGCAAGAGGACCCTTTATAAAATAGGGTTTTGTTTACAATGGCAACTTATAGTTAACCACAAGCTCAATCAAAACATAAATATTAAATGCCCTTAGAGACAAAAGCAAATCCGAACACGGTGAAGATGAACACACGAGCACCACCAAAATGCCAATCCCAACGAACCACGACCACCCGAATGGCGAGCACACGGGCTTGCAATGACGAACCAACGAAGCTTGGGCTCACGAGCACTTTGAGTGCCGACACGAAGAAGACGATCACGTGGCGATGGGGGGATGAAGGGGTATGAGATGAAGAGAAGTGGTGAATAAGAAGATGAAGAGCTTCGAAGGAAAATTGGCGATAATTTCCTCCTCCCAAAACGTCCTCCCGAATGAGCCCCCCTCGACCTCCTTTTATAGGAAAAAAAGAAGGGAGGTCACCAATTTTGTCTTCAATGAAAAAGGAATAAAATTCCTTAAATCACGTTGCATTGTAAGACTAGTTTTGAACCATGCACCTCTAGGTAGAAGTCAATATAACTATCCACTAACTCATTAACTCTCTCTTATATAATGTATAATTCTATTTCTAAAAAATCCTAGCCTGTCTCCCCTCTACCTTTTACCTCTCCTCTCTCTTACTTTTTGCACGAACTTCTATACCTCCTTTCCACGCTTTCTTTTCCCTTTTATTTTGCATATACACAATAAATCGCCTTTGTGTGCACACACATTGCACATGCACATTTTGACCCCCCCCTTTTGCTGGTTTTTCCCACTCTGGAGCATGCCACATCACGACAACGTTGTCGTTGATTATAGAGTCATCGAGCTGAAATTCAATGATTTCTCCAAATATTTTTCTTTATCTTAAACCCTCTCAACATATGTAAAAGGTTATCTCTTTTTTAACATTGTCTTGATTGTATTCCTCTCTATGAAATTGATTTAATCTATAGAAAATATAACTACCTTAGTATTTTAATCACGATAAATTTCAAAACAAAAGTGTAGAACATGTTGTTTGTGTGATTCAGATTGATAACGAGGAACATAATGTAATGTCTGACTCAAAAATCTGAGCACCAAGTGAGAATTTACTCATAGATTTGCCTCTTTGTGGTGTGGGGATTCACATTGAATTTTGAGTGACCAATGCTCCGTCACTAAGTCGTTCCCATGTGGATCATAGAGAAATTTTCAACTTGCATTCCTGGGCACTAGAGAGAATTTTACAATACAAAGAAGATTTGACAAGCGGTGGGATTCAAATCCACACATCCCGATTTCGGAAAATGCGATGCTCTTCCATTGGGTGATGCTTGTGATTGGACAAATAGAAAGTTTACAGGTGGAAAAGTTTCCATGAAGGTATGGACTTGTAGCTTCATGCACGTACACCAATCTTGCACACATTGCCTTATTGTCATAGAAGCATTCACGTATAGAAATCAAGTATCCCGCACAATCACATGTTTCGATGCACAAGTTCATCGAACTAGATCACATTAATCATTGAAGGGATCGAGAACATGCCTACAAGTGCACCCACACAATTCAAGAAGGGAAGGTTCAATCATATGCCATGATAAATATCACCTACAACAAATCATTGATGAAGCCATCTTCCTTGGTTTAGATCCTTGATGGTTCCACTAACTTTTAAATGCATGCACAAATTTACATGATAATGGATAAATAAATTAGATGACTTATGTGTTATATGTTATGAGTGAGAGAGAGAGTGTCGAATATGAGTGTATAATGGCCGTATTCACACTGTCCCTTTGGACAACCCAAGTTTGGGCTATTTCTGTAAATAGCATAAAGGGTAGTTGCCTTAAGATAGTCACTATATAAAGTGACTTTGTAACCTTTAGTTAAGGTTGTTGTTGTTGTTGTTCTTTGTAACTGTTGCTATTGGAATATAACATTCCTTTGTGCCTCTCTCTGTTTGTTTGTTTGTGTGTGTGTGTCTATCTTGCTTATGCGCATACACAAGTTCTTCTTCATCACGAATGTTGCTTGCACTTCTACATTGACGGCCTTGTTCCCCAACATTTGGTATCAGAGCATTGGAGGTTCTTCAACCGGTTGCCGGCCGTCATAGTACACCACACAACATTCCGTTTTCGTTTTCTTTGAAGAACAGAGAAGGGAGAAGAAAAAAAAAACAACAAAAAGCTCGCATCTCACTGTGTTAAATCACAAATTGGAGTAAGCCAGTCGGTTGTACTATGTTCTTGTGATTGTAACCGCTTGAGGGGAGCTCCTTGAGCAACAACCGACCCAATCGTGCTTCATTCGGTTAAACAACATCCGAATAGGTCACCAGACGCTATTCACCTGCTTGCTATAACCACCCGTTGCATATTGGTCTCCTGGCAACAACCAAATTCGTGCTTCATTCGGCTGATTGACATTCGAGAGGATCAGTTGGATCCGTCCCTCTCATCGCTGTAGTCATCTGAAGCAGAATCGGCCCAAACAATCGATTTCTTGTAATCGGTATTTGGCATACAATCGGAAGCTAACCGGGCTCACTCCGACTCGGCAACATTCGGGAAGTCCAATTGGTTCTGTCCCTCAAGTTACCGGAGTCACTCCGAGCAAGTTCAGCAACAAGTATCCGAAACCAAACCGACTCGGGCTCAAAACCGACAGCTTTTGAACTTTGGAAAACATTGTCGGAAACTTATGAAAAGAAGGTCGCCACAACGAAGATGTATGTGATCTGGCGCCTCCATAACTTGCAGATGAAAGAATCCGATTCGGTTCAGGCACACCTCAACGAGTACGAAAGCATAAGCTCCCAAATCTCGTCTCAAGGGACGACAATTGAGGATGAACTCAGAGCAATGATACTCATGAGTAGTCTCCCCTCTTCATGGGAAACTTTCGTTACAACTGTGTGCAATGCTTCAACAACTGCCGTGAAGTACTCCAAAGTCACGAGCGCAATCCTGACTGAAGCAGCTCAGAGAAAGTCTTTCGCCAAAGACTCAGAAGATGAAGCTTACGTAGTACAAGGTTCAACCGACCGATCGAACAACCGGGGAAGAAGTTCTTCCCGACCGTCGAACAATTAGCGAAGCCGGAGCAAGTCCCAGGACAACCGAATCTGCAACTACTGCAAGAAACCGAGACACATCAAAGCCGACTGCCGGGCATCCAAAGAAAATAATAAAATACAAAATACTTTCGAGTACTTTAAGTATTCTGGATTAATAGATAATGATGAAGAAATTCAGGATATGTTTGAAGAATTCAGTTTCGAAGATACAATAAGTCATTTGGAAGCAATGGAGAACGAGGAAGAAATTCACGTTCCTGTCCATTCTATCAAGATGTACGAGGTCATTGAAGAAGTTGCTCGAAAGGATCATGAGGCATATGTGATGACAAAGAACAAGACAATGGAGAAGAAGGTTCGTCCTATTGCTGCTCCACTTCCAGGGGATAGTGAAAGGGCAATCAAAGAAGCAGCTGCAAAGCCAATGATCAGAGACCCACGAAAGGTAGGACATGTGTTTACTCCGGAAACAATACAAGGGATGAAAATAGGAGGGGGTGACTTCCTATTACCCGCTGAAGAAAAGCAATTCAAGCAGGTGTTAAAAAGGCATGGAAAGGCGTTCGCATTCCAACCGGAGGAAATAGGGTGTGTGGATCCAGAAATTGTGGAGCCCATGGTTATATTCACTATCCCTTATATTCCATGGAACTTTAAGCCAATACCCATGCCTAGGGCTAGAATCCCTCAACTGTTAGAACTTTTGAAAGAAAAGATAAGGATGGGTATCTTGGAACCATCGAACGATCCTTACTCGAGTTGATGGTTCACTGTGTTAAAGAAAGATGGGCGACTCCGATTTATCCAAGATATGCAACCCGTGAATAAGGTAACAATCCGAAACTCGGGAGTAGGGCCAATTGTGGATGAGTTTGTTGAGATGTTTGCAGGAAGAGCTATATATTCAATGGGAGACCTTTATTCCGGGTATGATCAATTTCAACTTGCTATCAAAAGTCGAGATATAACTTCTATCAAGACACCTATAGGGTTAGTACGGATGTGCACCTTGCTGCAAGGAGCGACCAACTCAGTGGCGCATATGATGAATGGAATGAACAAGGTACTTCGTGATTTTATTCCTCATATTACAATGCCTTTTTTAGATGATGTTCCAATTAAGGGATGCGAGGAGAAAGAGAAGAAC
Source organism: Azolla caroliniana (assembly GCF_043228905.1). NCBI lineage: Eukaryota > Viridiplantae > Streptophyta > Polypodiopsida > Salviniales > Salviniaceae > Azolla > Azolla caroliniana. Next base: position 6,273,244 of record NW_028230455.1, on the reverse strand, counting down.
GAGGAATTGAACGGAAGTGGTTGCTGTCAATTCGTTGCCGATCATATCAAGGATTGTGAGAAGGTGCTATCAAGGATGGAAGAAATGCATTTGACCTTATCAGGGCGAAGTCAATATTTGGGGCAAAAGAGATATTAATAGTTGGTCATATGTGTGGCCCGTACGGGAGAAAGCCATCCCCAACCAAGGTCAATGCAATTCAAAATATGCAAGAGGAATGTACATCCATCTCAGAAGTACGAAGGTTTCTAGGGGTATGTGTTTTTTACTGTAAATGGATTCTGCATTATGCCCATTTATCTGAACCTTTATATAAACTCCTAAGAAAAGGAGAGAAATTTGAATGGAGTGAAGAGCATTCAGAGGCAATGAAGAAATTGAAGTACTACTTGGCACAAGCTCCACCCTTAAAGCAACCAGACTACACTCGGCCCATATATCTCACTGTAGACTCTAGTCCCATTGGAATTGGATGGGTGATAAGCCAACAAGATAGGGAAGAAAGGTATCCAGTCCGATTCGGGGCAAAGGTTCTTAGTGGTCGACAAATAAAATATGCACAGGTGAAAAGAGAGCTATGGGGGATAGTAACAACTGTAAAGATAGATAGAGATTACTTAATTGGCGCTGAAGTAATAAAAGAAACATATTGTTTGCCTATTCTGGGTATCATAGCTAATTGTGATATTCCAGATCAACCCATGTTAAGATGGTGTATCTATATTAGATCAGTCAATCCTGAAGTTCGACATATCTCTGGGAATAGAAATGCAGTAACAGATATGTTATCAAGAGCAAGGTATGAGGAAGAGGAGATTCCGGACTCGGACGATGAGGACAAAGAACAAACAATCCTTACCACAAGCATTACCCAGGAAGGAGGAATGCAGTTTCTAGAAGAGGAGTATGAAGAAGAATTCAAGGAAATAGGGAAATACCTACAAACCCTTGACAAGTGCAAAGGTCGATCTGGAAAAGAGTTCGCACAGTTTCGCAAGAAAGTTCGTAAGTTCTTCTTGCATGAAGGATATCTATGGCGACATCCAAAAACCAAGATTGGAAACCCACAAAGAGTAATAGGTTCTGAAGGGCAAAGAAAGGAGATAATCAGAGAGCTACATGACAAAGAATGGGCTGGTCATCGAGGAGTGTGGGCCACTTTCAGTAAGATTAAAGAACGATTTTGGTGGCCTCGATACTATGAGCAAATAAAAAAGTATGTGGAAACTTGTCCCACTTGTCAATATTATTCAAATGTAAAATTTTGTGATGAATTACACCCAACATACTCACCGGGGGTGCATTACAAGTGGATGATAGATTTGGTAACAATGCCACTTGGAGTAGGACAAAAGAGATACTTGGTTCTTGCTAGAGAAGATCTAACAAATCAAGTGGAAGGACGTTCATTGCGAACAAAAGGGACATTAGGAGTATGTCAATTCATCTTGGAGGACATTGTTTGTAGATATGGATGTATCGGGAAGATAGTGGCAGATAGGGGAGAACTCAATTCTGCGGAAGCTCAAGAGTTTTTCGACAAAATAGGAATTCGGCTTTCTTTGACAACGACGTACAATCTAGAAGCTAATGGAAAGGTAGAAAGGGGACATGGGCCAATAGTCAAAGCTTTGGCAAAGGCATGTAGAGGATGGGTTAGTGATTGGCCAAAAACCTTACCCTATGCACTATGGGCTGATAGGACAACTCACAACACTGTTACTGGATAAATGCCTGCAGAATTAATCACACGACAGAAGCCAATAATGCCAATTGAAGAAAAGATAACTACATGGGTTGTGTTGCCTTGGGAATCGGAAATGAGTAGGGAAGATTTACTTGCGGTTCGAATACGACAACTTCAATCAAGGACAGAAGACATAGAAAAAACAACTACTAGATTGAAAGAGGCAAGAATCAAGAATAAGGACAGATTTGACAAGATGAAAAGAATACGACCAAGAAAGGTGCAAGAGGGAGATTGGGTATTAGTATATGATAGTAGCCTAGATAATCAATACAGTACTATTCGGAAGTTTGCAAAAAGATGGTTTGGACCTTATGAAGTTAGGAAAATAACAGATAAAGCCACATATTTCCTCAATGAATTAGATGGGATTGAAATTCGTATCCCAATTGCAGGAAAAAGGATTAAAATATTTAAAAGGAGGGAGTCCTTAGAGCCTGAATTTTAAGAAGAAGTAGAAGAACTAAACGAATCGGAAGAAGTGTTGGATGAACTCTGCACAACCAATGTGCAAGTTCTGAGGGGGTGGGTGTCGTGAAGAATGTGCTTCACGATATAAAAATGAGCTTAAATGTTGTATTTAATAATATTTGAGAGACTTGAACCCACATCCTTATATACGAAATACAATGTACATACCACTAGGCTAGGCTATTTATTTGTAAAAGTTTGTAATAAATGTGCTTCATGATATAAGAATGAAGCTATATATTAAGTAAAATTGAGAGACTTCAACTCTCAACCTTGTATGCCAAACACAAAGTATACACCACTAAGCTAGGTTAGTTATTTTAGAATGCATTTTCATCACTATACTTATCCCATATCTATTTTCATACATGGGAGCTCAAGTGAGCATGATGGCTACCATGCATCACGTGCAATACATGTGCGCCAAATGGCGATCATGCATTACATGTAACTCATGCATTGCATGCATGCCATGCTCCCATACATTATCATATGCATGGCAACACTTATATAAAGAGGGGCAAGGAAAACAAGAGATCATCAAGAGAGAGTGAGAAAATAATACAATCAAGTAGAGAAGATTAGCTCATTGGGTGGAGAACCTCTCGTTTCGAAGTTGAGGTCGTGGGTTCAAATCAAGGGTCTGTAGAGAATGGGTTCAGTTTGCGATCAAGGATTGTAAAGTTGGTAAAATATTGTCTTTTTAATATACATCATATTTATATCAAATACTCTTGTTTCTTAAATCATACTTTCTCTCTATCTTGCTTCTTGAATAATATATTGTCTCTATCTTCTATCTATTCTCGTCTCTCTCTCTCACACACATTACTCGTAACTCTTCTTCTTGCTATTCTTAACCTTTCTAACATCACCATACAAGCCTTATTAAAATTTAAGTTCCTTCAACTCCCCTTAACCTTAGTCCCTGCGACTTCGCCGCATGAACCACAACTACCCCGACAACGTGCAGACTGTCAACGCCTTTCCTGTGTTCTTGCTTGTTGGTTCTCAGTACCTCACGGTCCGGCATGTATGTGTGTGTGTGGGTGTTGGCTAATGTCACCTCTAAAGAGCCTGCGGGCTAGGTGGTTTGTTGTCAGGTTTCCCTCCTTGGCGCGCAAGACCCAACTCGGTATAGCGAGCCCGTGCGCTCCTTGAAGGCGGCTTGGCACAGGAGATGGTCGTTCTAGAAGAGGCGTGCCCTGCACGAGGGTCCCGTCACACGAACGAGCCTAGGAGCTCCCTGACCGGACCTAGGATGCAAGCTCCCTCTTCCTCTCTGTGTGGAACTGGCGTCGCAGCAAGCGTCGCGCGCGCGCGCGCGTGTTTCCGGGTAGCGTAGGATACGAGATTGACAGGAATGCACGCTCCCTAAGCACAACACTCGGCCACAACCGAGTCTAAAATCAAACATAGAAAACGGATAATGAACGCACGACACAGTGAAGAGAAGAGTACACAGGATGTTAATGTGGAAAACCCAAACTAGGGAAAAACCACGGCAGCCCACAGACTGCAAACTATCACTATATCAGAATGTTCAATAGTAAAGCATCAAGGCAACGACCTCGAGCTTGCTATCTTCGCCACAGGCGGCGGTTACAACAGATGCAACGACCTCTTCCTCTCTCTCTCTCTCTCTCTCTCTCTCTCTCTCTGTACACTGTTACGCGCTCTAATCTTGCACCAACAAGAATGACAACAACAACTACACTAAATTTGCCCTAAATTATATTTATACTAATATGAATTTTCGGCTATTTACAAATATATCCCCGATGGACTCTCAGAAACATATTTACGAATATGTCCCTTCATCCGGTGAGCACTCCTCACCGAGCCTGCATCATCCGGCTCTTGCCGGGCACTCGTCATCCGGTTCTCACCGCGCCTTCCTTGCCGGGTACTCATCATCCGGTTCTCACCGGGTCTTCCGTTGTCGGGTGCTCGTCATCTGGCTCTCACCGGGTCTTTCGTAGCCGGGTACTCCACATCCGGTTCTGACCGGGTCTTCCGTTGCTGGGTACTCCACATCCGGATTCGGCCTCGACCGAGTTTGCTCATCGACACTGTTCTTCTCACTTCCCATCCGGAGGGACCTGTTTCCTAACAAACTCCCCCTTCACTCCGGCATGGGATGTCTTACTAGTCCGATCTGCTTCTGACATGCATCCAGCTTGTCGGGTATCAGTACTTTGGTCAGCATATCTGACCCTTTCTCAGCCATGTGGATCTTCGTCAGCGCGAACTCTCGATCTTCTACTTGCTCCGGGATCTAGTGATACCTACGTTGGATGTGCTTCGTCCTGGAATGGTACGCTGCGTTCTTAGCAAGGTGGATGGCACTTTGATTGTCGCAATAGAGCCGGTATTCATCTTGCCAGATACCGAGCTCTCCGATGAAGTCCTTCATCCATAATATTTCCTTGCCGGCTTCCACAACCGCCATGTACTCCGCCTTCGTGGTTGACAATGCAACCGTCTTCTGCAGCCTCAACTGCCACGAAATAGCTCCCCCTGCATATGTCATTACATACCCGGATGTAGACCGGTTGGTATCCACATCAGCCCACATGTCCGAATCGGTAAAACTGTCGAGTTGAGGTTTACCGGAGCCGAATCGGAGACACATATCCGAAGTGCCCTTCAAGTACAGGAGCATCCATTTGACCGCGTTCCAGTGCTCCTTGCCGGGATTGCTCATAAACCGGCTCACCACTCTGACTGCGTATCCTATATCCGGTCGGGTACACACCATTGCGTACATCAAGCTCCCGACGGCAGAGGCATATGGAACCTTCATCATATCAGCCTTCTTTGCTTTCATCTTCGGGCTTTGCTTACCAGATAATCTGCAGTTTTCTGGGAGTGTCGATCCGATTGGTTTCGCTTCTAACATGTTGAACCGCTGAAGCACCTTTGTCACGTATTTCTCTTGTGACAGCCACAATTGCTTCGTTGGCCGGTTCCGGATGATATGCATCCCCAACATCTGCCTTGCTGAACCCAAGTCTTTCATTGTGAAAGTTCAGTTGAGAGCTTTCTTCAACATCCGTATTTTGGCTTGGTCTCGTCCAACGATCAACATGTCGTCCACGTACAGAAGGAGTATCAGGAAGTCGCCTCCTTCGAACTTCTTCGCAAACACGCAGTGATCAACCTATGTCTTGTGGTACCCTTGATCGGTCATGAAGGAGTCGAACTTCCGGTACCATTGTCGGGGAGCCTACTTTAGTCCGTACAGGCTCTTCTTCAACTGGCAAACTAGGTGCTCCTTCCCTTTCTCCACGAATCCTTCCGGTTGCTGCATGTAGATCTCCTCTTCGAGGTCACTGTGAAGGAATGCTGTCTTCACGTCCAACTGCTCTACCTCGAGGTCCATGCTTGCCGCTATACTCAGCACCGTCCGGATGGAGGTCATCTTTACTATCGGGGCAAATATCTCGTCGAAGTCCACGCCCTTCTTCTGCTGGAATCCCTTGACCACGATCCTGGCTTTGTATCTCGGGGGTTGCCGGCATCTCCCGGTTTCAACTTGTACACCCACTTGTTTCGGAGTGCCCTCTTTCCTTTCGGCAACTCCATCAATTCATACGTATGGTTCTCATGCAGGGAATCCATCTCATCCTGGATGGCACTTAACCATTTGCGGCTATGGGCGTCACTTTTAACTTCCTCGAAGCTTTCCGGCTCCCCCTCTTCGGTTCTGCATCCGGAAATCTCCGGGGGGCCCTTCTCTCTCTGAGAGGATATCTCCGTCTTTGGGCTTCAGTAACCGGCTCCTCCATTTGCTCCTCATCCGAATCCGATTCGGGGTCTTGGCCGGTTCCGGTTTCAGCTTCCTGTACTTCTTCTTCTGCCGGTTCAATATCCTCACCGTAAATGGCTGGTTCCTCGAGTTCTAACCAGTCTCTTGCTAGTTGGGTCTGCTCATCGTAGAATCGATCCTTACCGGTCGACTCGGAGTTCATTATCTTCTTCTCCGACTCCCAGTCGGCGAGCGTCTTGTCCTCCATGAATATAATATCTCGACTCCGGAATACCTTCTTGTCGGCCAGGTCCCACACTCGGTAGCCGAACTCATCGTCGCCGTAACCGAGGAATATGCATGGCCGGGTCTTTGGATCCGACTTTCCTCTCCGGTACTTAGCAACATGCACGTACGGAAGACACCCGAATACTTTAAGATGCCGGTAGGACAGTTCCTTACTGGTCCAGACTCTTTGTGGCGTGTCTCCGTCCAAGGGTATTGAGGGTGATCTGTTTATCACATATGTCGTCGTCGACAGCGCCTCAGCCCAAACTTCTTGGATAGTTTTGCATGCGCCAACATACTCCGGACCCTCTCCATTATGGTCCGGTTCATCCTCTCGGCCAGCTCGTTTAGTTCCAGCGTGTTCAACACGGTAAATTTGAGCTGGATTCCCTTCGAGCGACAGTACTCCTCGAACTGCCCCCGGTATTCACCTCCATTATCTGCTCGACCCGCCTTCAGCTTCTAGCCGGTTTCTCTTTCCACTCTCGCGTGGAGCTCTTTGAAGATGGATAGCACCTGATCCTTCGTCTTCAACGGTGTGTCCCACAGCTTCCGGCTGTGGTCATCTATGCACGTCACGAAGTACTGCGATCCTGCATGTCACTTCGTGTCCACGTGACACACATCAGTATGCACCAACTCTAGTGGTGCATTACGTCTCATCGGTGGCCTTGGTCGGAAGGAGGTCCGATATTGCTTACCGGCCAGACAATTAGTGCACTTCTCCAAGTGCACGTTCTTCACTGGAATGACGTTGTCGTCTGCAAGCCTCTTCATCCCGTTCTCGCTCATGTGACACAGCCTTTTGTGCCACAGCTCACCGGCAGTGTCGGATGCCACGTTCACATCCTTTAGACATAACCAGGCATTCATTAGGTACAACGTGTTTACCTTCCGGGCCCGAGCCAGAATTAGGCTCCCTTTGCTGAACTTCATAACACCGTTCCGGATGCTACCCGTGCAGCCATCATCATCTAGCCGACCGGCTGATATCAGGTTCAGACGAACATCCAGAACGTGTCGGACATCCTTCAGTAGCATCTTGCATCCGGTTGGTGTTGTCAGCCACACGTCTCCTATGCCGACAATTCGGCATGTACCTTCATTCCCCATCTGGACACAGCCGTGATCACTGGCTAAGTAGGATGAGAAGCATTTCCGGTCCGGGGTAAGGTGGAACGACGCTCCGGAGTCAACCACCGAGGTCATCTCGTCGCCGGCAAGGTTTAGCTCACTCTCCTCGATGATGAGCATCAACTCTTCTTCACTTGCCCCGATTGTCGTCGTTCCATTCCGGTCCGGCCCCCTCCGGTCTTTACCGTTCCGGTCCGGTGTTTGCTTCGAATCGGTACCGTCGGTTTCCTTGTCTTTTCGGAAGTGCCGAAAGTTCTTCTGGAAGTGTCCCGGCTTGCCGCAATAGAAACAAGTAAGCCTCCCCCTTGACTTTGACCGTGTCCCCGAGTTTTCCCGGTTCTGGGGGCTACGGTTCCTTTGTCTTCCGCGTTCTGATTCGATAAGGAGCGCTTTGGAGTCAGAGCTCGTATCCTTATCTTTCCGATGCGCCTCCTCATCTAGCAAGCTCGACTTCACTCTTGCTAGGGATAACCATTTCCCTTCCGGCCCGGCGTTGCCCAAAGTGACAACCAATGTCTCCGAGCTATCTGGGAGGGAACCGAGCATGAGTAGTGCTAGTACCTCATCGGCGAGAGGTACTTCCAATGATGTTGCCTGGTGGATCAGCCCCTGGAAGGCATTCATGTGCTCTGCCATGCTAGAGCCATCTTGGTACCGGAGTCTTACTAGCATCCGAAATATCGAAACCTGATTAACAACATTTTTGTTTTGAAACATAATGCCGATCTTCTGCCAGAGCTCATGAGCCTTGCTCTCTTCATTGAAGTTGTTGTATAGACTCATGTCGATGAAGCACCGTATGTACGCTGTTGTCTTCATGTGCATCACCTCCCATATTGTGGCGTCGATTTTTTTCGGTCTCTTGTCACCGAACTGAACCGGCAGCCAAAGATCTTTAACCACGAGCATGTCCCTCATCTTCGACTTCCACACCGAATAGTTGGAGCCGGTGAGCTTGAACATGCTTCCCAACGAATCGTCCATTTTTCTATGTTGTTTTGCTCTGATACCACTTTGACAGGAATGCACACTCCCAAAGCACAACACTCGTCCACAACCGAGTCTAAAATCAAACATAGAAAACGGATAATGAATGCACAACACAGTGAAGAGAAGAGTACACAGGATGTTCACGTGGAAAAACCCAAACTAGGGAAAAACCACGACAGCCCACAGCCCACAGACTGCAAACTATCACTATATCAGAATATACAATAGTAAAGCACCGAGACAACGACCTCGAGCTTGCTATCTTCGCCACAGGCGGCGGTTATAACAGAGGCAACGACCTCTTCCTCTCTCTCTTTGTGTGTACACTGTTACGCGCTCTAATCTTGCACCAACAAGAATGACAACAACTACACTAAATTTTCCCTAAGTCATATTTATACTAATATGACTTTTTGGCTATTTACAAATATAGCCCCGATGGACTCTCAAAAACATATTTATGAATATGTCCCTTCATCTGGTGAGCACTTCTCATCGGGCCTGCATCATCTGGCTCTTGTCGGGCACTCGTCATCCGGCTCTCACCGGGCCTTCCTTGCCGGGCCTTCCTTGCCGGGTACTCGTCATCCGGTTCTCACCGGGTCTTCACCATCCGGCTCTTGCCGGGTACTCGTCATCCGGTTCTCACCGGGTCTTCACCATCTGGCTCTTGCCGGGTACTTGTAATCCGGTTCTCACCGGGTCTTCCGTTTGCTCATCGACACTGTTCTTCTCACTTCCCATCCGGAGGGACCTGTTTCCTAACAGAGATAGGGTGCGTGCGTGGTCGCCAGTGTAGAGCTGCCGGTCGTAACCGGGTGTGGATATGTGTGTGTGCGTATGCGCGGGCGCGGTTAACCGGGTCGTGCCACGTGCCTCTTTTGGGCCCCTTGTACATACGGGCGAAAGGGGCAACAAGGACGAGTGCGAGCTCTCTCACTTCCCGTGTGGTTACCAGTCACATCTGGAGAATATCCAGGATGGAACCGGCCGACGACGTAGCAAGCTCCGGAGGATTCGGGTTCTCGGCAATTCCTACCCTCCCGGTCCATGACCCCGGTGATCTTGCCCGGATCCGATATGTAAGCGCGGATTTCCGCGACAACGTTTTCATTGGGAAGCGTTGCGATCACCTAGAGCAGCAAAAAGCATCCGACAGTGGCACTGTGGAGCACTAAGGCTAAGTATTGAGGGGCGTCTGTCACTACGTGTGAAGCCATTTGGCTAAAACGGCTATTGAAGGATCTGTGAGTGGAGGCGTGCAAACTGACAGCCATATACTGCAACAACCTCAGCAACATCCAACTTGCAAAGAACCCAGTCTTCCATGCCCGGACCAAGCACATTGAGGCGCACTATCATTTCGTCCGGGAGTGAGTCCTCTCCAGTGAAGTCGAACTTGTGTATGTTCCGACTGATCGGCAAGTTGCCAATATCTTCACCAAACCTCTTGGCCTAGGCAAGTTGCGACATTTTTCAAGCATTCTTAGCTTACAACATTTTGACATGCCAAACTTGAGGGGGAAGAGTCGAATAAGCGAGAAAAAGAGAGACAAAGTCCGGAAAACCGAATCGGATGAAGAATTTGATTTCGGCACGACTAAAGAAGTCGGAATGTCCGGATCAGTTGGAGAAGCCAAGGACGCATGGACAGGTGGACGAAGATCGACTAAGCAAGGACTAGCCACATGGAGAGGAGCGGCCGAAAGAGGGAGCCGATGCCATAGTTAACCGAACCAAGGGGAGGTAAAGCCATTCGAGGCGGTAGAGCTGGGAAGGACAAATCCCACCAAGCAAAGGCCAGGACCAAGACATGGGCAGATGTGGTCAAGCTGTTGAAGGAGGACAAATTGGAGACAACCAATTCGGACAAGAGAGGGAACGAATCAGAGACGACCAATTTGATCGAGAAGTTTGATTCAGACGAGCCGAGTCACATGCAAACCAAGCATACGAGACAACAGTTGAAGTTGACACTGAGACGGAGGAGGTGACGGATCGAGGGGCACCAATACCGCGACAACAAAGGAGCTTAGAAGGGCCTGGGTAGTAGACACGCCGATCACAGAGGTCGAGCTGCACGGGACCAGACGAGTCGACGAGCACTAGACCAAAAGGGTTGTAGGACGCATGACCAGACTGGACGACGAGCACAAACGAGGCATCGAGATGCTAGGCAAGGAGGTTGGAGTGACGAACTAGCTAGAGCTGACATGGTGGGACCTCATGTTGAGGTTGAGGGGGGGTGTTGAGAGACAAGCTCAACATGGGCCAAATCGGTTGAAGACCGATAGACTAGGCCCGAATCGGCTGAATAAATCGAGAGCCGAATCGAATAGAGAACGATTCGGGTGAGCCGAGCCTAATGGATTCCGAGAGGTCATTAGGGGCCTACAATCCTATTATAGTAATAATGTTGAGCGAGCAAGCTCAACTCGGGTCGAGCGGCTGAAGAAGCCGAGAACCAAATCGGTTGAAGATCGATCGGGGAGACCCAAATTTGCCATAGGACTGAGAACTGTGTGGTGAGGGACTTAGGTTGGCTGTTAATAGATGTAGAAAGTAGTGTGCGGAAGCAGGTATGAAGACAGAATAGAGGAAGGAAACACAAGTTTAATGGAGAGCTTGAGCTTACACGGTATATGCAGGAGAGACAGAAAGAGAGAGAACAAAAAACTATATTTCACAATAATACTCAATCTTTGTACATAAGACGTGCTCAGTGAGCACTTTTATACAAGTCCTAAAAGGACTGACCGAAGTACTAACAGTACTTCAATGGTCATCAAGAACCCCTACACTAATTCCCAAATATATTCCTCACGGAATATCTTTCCTAACGACCTCCCGGTTTACGCACTCGGCCTAACCGATCGGTCCCAACCGATCCGGTCCTCGGCTTCTTCAGCCGATCCGGCCGATGTTGAGCTTGTCTCTCAACACTCCCCCTCAAGCTCAACTTGAGGCTCTTCGGGATCTTCACAGCACCGGTTCCTCCTGGCTTCACGCCTCCCTCACGCTCCTCGACCTGTTCGACTCCGCGCGCTTCGACCCTTCCGGTTGGCTTGTCTGCTCATGCGGCCCTTAGCTCTTCTGCTGTTGCGGTGTTGACGCCTCTCCTGCTGCCTTTTCTTCCACTTGGGCCTCTGTTGATTCAGCGTGTCTGAATCAAACATCCGAACCGACTCGGCTACCTCCGATCGGTCTTCGCTCTCGTCCGAGTTGGCTGTCTCCAACTCCTCTTCGGTCTTCTCGCCCTCGATGGCGTCATCCTCCTCATGCATGGTTGGCTTCGGTTCTCTCCTTCGGTTTCTCCCCTTCTGTCTGCTTCTGAACCTTTCCGCGGGTCCGCCCTCGGCTTCTTCAGCCGATCCGATGTTGAACTCGACAACCGACTCGGTGTCGCGGTGTCCACTCCTTTCCTCAAGTTCGGCACGTTGTCGTAGTGTGTGGACAACGTCAAGGTGACGCAACCCGAGCGCAATTGAGAATTGCCACAACTTGTCCAGACCAAGAGGCTTGGTGAAGATGTCGGCAGCCTGCCGATCCGTCGGAACGTACTGAAGTTCGACTTCACCGGAAAGGACACGCCCACAGACGAAATGGTAGTGCACCTCAATGTGCTTGGTCCGTGCGTGGAAAACGGGGTTTTTCGCGAGCTGGATGCTGCTGAGGTGGTCGCAGTAATTCGTCGTTGGATCTGACACCTCCTCTTGCAGGTCCTTAAGTAGCCGCTTCAACCATATGGCTTCGCATGTCGCGACAGCCGCTCCTCGGTACTCAGCTTCGGTGCTCGACAGTGCAAATATCGGCTGCTTCTTACTGCTCCATGCGATCGCGGCACTGCCAAGGGAGAACGCGTATCCAGACGTGGATCGGCGATCGGCTGCGTTGCCAGCCCAATCAGCATCGGTGTAGCCGACTAACTGCGCGGCTGCGCCGGTCCGATATAGCAGTCCCGGGTCCTTAGTGCCTTTGACATACCGAAGTGTGCGTTGCGCACACTGAAGGTGCTCCTCGGTAGGTCGCGCCATGAACTGACTGATCACCCCGACCGGATGACTGAGGTTGGGTCGGGTGATGGTCAAGTATATGAGGCTTCCGACAATTTGTCGGAACCTCGTCGGGTCGCATACCTTTCCCGTATCGGGACGAAGCTTGACGGTTCTGTCCAGAGGAGTCGAGATGGACTTACAGTTGGCCATCCCGAGTTTGAAGAGCATATTCAGCACGTAATGACGTTGGCTGATCAATATGCCTTCGGGGGTACGGATCACTTCTATCCCGAGGAAGTAATGAAGGTCTCCCAGATCCTTCATGTCGAACGATGCCGCAAGCTGGAGCTTCACGCAGTCGATTTCACCTAGGTCGGCGCCGGTGATGACCATGTCATCAACATATAGTAGAATACTAACCGGTTCGAGTCGACCTTTCCGGATGAACAGGGAAGAGTCCGATTTTGACGTGACGAAGCCCATCCGATGTAGTTGTTGCGTGATCTTCGTGTTCCACGCACACGGGGCTTGCTTCAGTCCGTAAAGGGACTTCTTCAGTCGGCATACTGTCGAGGAGTTCGTTCCGGAGTGAAATCCGGGGGGTTGTACCATGTACACCTGTTCCTGAAGGTCACCTTGCAGGAACGCATTCTTTACATCCATCTGATGTAAGTGCCACCCCTTCGCCGTAGCTACTGCCAGCAAAACACGGACGGTCGTCATTTTCGCGACCGGCGCAAACGTCTTATCATAGTTGATGTCGTGTTTCTGCGCGTAGCCCTTTGCCACTAGCCGAGCCTTGTACCGGTTGACCGAGCCATTGGTGTTGTACTTGACCTTGTACACCCATCTACACCCGATCAGCTTCACACCCTTCGGTGCGTCCACCACGTCCCAGGTCTCGTTTTCCGCCAATGCGTGCATCTCTTCCTCCATCGCGGCACGCCAATTCGCGTCTTTAGCCGCTTCTGCGTAGCTCTCCGGCTCACGCACTTCCGCTACACGGGTCATGTACGCATAATGATGCGGCATGTACTCGTTGTAACCGAACCACACAAATGGGTTCTTTTGGCGGGTACATCGGCGTAATCTCACATTAGCCGATGTCGAGGCCTTCTCGGTCGACGCGGTCTTCACCTTTAAAGACCCGTCACCGGTTCCCTTGGAGTCGGACTCGCGTCGGTCTGACTCGTTCCTTTCCGTGCCAGAATCCGACACCTTCTTCTTCCCTTTCTCTTTGCGCGTAAGCCGTCTCCTCAGCTTCTTACGCGGGGAATGCACGGCCGAGTCTCCACTACTCGCCGGCTCCTCATCGGACTGGTCGTACCGACTCAGTCGTCCACTCGGTCCACTTAACCGGAGTGAAATTGGACTCTTCGCGGGTCTCGATTTCGGGAACATCCGGAGGCATCTCGACCTCGCTGACCTCATCGTTAGAGCTCAGATGGGAGTCGAGGTTCGTAGTCGGGGGCAGGTACTAGGACGCGGACTCGTCAAACACAACGTCGCGGCTGACACGCGCTTGTTTGGTGCGAGGGTTATAGCACTTATAACCCTTCTGCTCGTCCGAGTAACCGACCAAGATGCACTTCTCGGCCTTTGCGTCCAGCTTCCTCCTTTTCTCCTTCGGTACATGCACATACGCAATGCTACCGAACACCCTCAAGTGTCGCAAGTTCGGCTTCGTTCCGAAATATAGCTCGTGTGCTGACACTTTGTCTCCGATCCGGTTCTGGATGTATACCGCGGTCCTTACCGCCTCGGCCCAGTAGAACTTGGGCAAGCTCTTCTCCTCCAGCATTGCCCGTGCCGCTTCCGCAATCGGCTGGTTCTTTCTCTCGGCCACGCCGTTCTGCTCCGGCGTGTATCTACAATTGAATTCGCGCTGAATTCCCATTTGTTGTAGATAACCGTTGAATTGACCGGAAAAGTACTCTTTCCCGCCATCCGACCGCAGGCACTTGATCTTTCGTCCCGTTTCGGTTTCCACGAACTCCTTGAGGTCCTGGAAACAGTCGAAGACTTCGCTCTTCCTCTCAATGAGGTAGATCCACGTGTGCCGCGTGTGGTCGTCGATGAAGGAGACGAAATATCGGCTCCCGCCAAGACTAACGTTTTGTGCTGGCCCCCATACATCGGAGTGTATAAGGTCGAGCTTGTTCCGGCTCCGGTTTCGCTCGTTGGGGAAAGGAAGTTTGTGTTGCTTCCCGAGTTGGCAGGCTTCACAAATTTGTGCCTTTCGGCCACTAAATTTGGGCAATCCGAACACTACCTGTTTCATTTGCAGATCTTGAAGCCGCTGGTAGTTGACGTGGGTGGCCTATCCGCTTGTGCCACAAGTCGATGTCGGACTCGGTCTTTTGTCCCTTTGCGAACATTGCGGTGCCGCCGTTAGTGGAGTCGAGGATGAACATCCTCCCGTCTCTGCGCCCTTGCGCAATCACACGACCTTCTTCCTCAATGAAGCACCCGAGGTGTGTAAACCGAACCTCCATCCCTTGGTCGACGATCTGTCCGACCGAGACCAAGTTCTTCGTGATTGTCGGAATGTGCAACATGTTCATGAGTTTCCCTTTCTGCCCGACATGGCTAAGGGGAACTTCTCCGACATTCGCGATCGGATGCGGAGTGTCGTCTCCTGTTGCGACTACTCCCGGTTGTATCGGTTTTTCAAGGTACGAGAACCACTCCTTATGGCTCGTCATGTGGTTTGACGCGCCGGAGTCCACGTACCACACTCGTCCGATCTTGGGGTGCTCTGTTTTATATAGTTAGCTTCGTGTCTCGTCACGAAGACAGACCCTTCTCCAGCTCTCCCGGAGTCTTCGGCGTAGTGCGATCGCTGCCGATTTCCCTTGTCGGTATGTCTGGAGTCGTTCCCGGAACCAGTTCTCTCCGAATCGGCACGTTTCTTCCAGCACTCACTTTCCTTGTGGTCTTTCTTGCCACAGTACCAGCACTCCGCGATGGCCTTCCCTTGCCGGTTCTCATCGCTTCGACTCCCCCTGTTTCTGGAGGGTCCGGAGTTGCTGTCGGCATCACTTCGGTGCCTTCTTTCTTGATCTTGTCGGCCGCCTCCATTGCGTGCCGACTCGCCTTGTCCTCCACGTCCACGGGGCCTATCTCCCTCCGTATACAACATTCTGCTGTCGGTGTGCGTGCTTGTAGACGCACCCGCGTGGTTCTCCTCTACCAGGAGCATCGACTGTAAGTCGAAAAAGGACGGCGTATTCTCCCGGGTACACACAGCCGTTCGGAACGCTCCGAACTTCGACGCCAAACCTCCGAGACAGATCTGTACCATCTCGCTCTCCTCGATGTTCACTTCTATGGAGGCGAGGGAGTCGCAGATATTCTTGATCTTTGAGGTATAGTCCGCCACCGACAAGTCGCGTTGTCGTAGGTTGCTCAACTCCTGTCGGAGCTAAAGCTTCCTGGCTGTGGTGCTTGCGGCGAAAATCTTCTTCAGATTTTCCCACGCACCCTTCGGCGTCTTTGCATCCCGAACATAGCTCAATAGCTATTCGCCCACACACGACGCGAAGCAGTATAGTACCCTGCTCGCTGATTGCTCCCACGACGGGAAGTCTCTGTGTGTCGATTCGGGTGCCGTGTCATTAGCTCCTTCGACATAACTCCAGTAGCCATGCCCGAGCAGGTACTGGTGCATCTTGTAGGACCAAGACGCGTAGTTGGTTCTGTCGAGCTTCTCTGTTGGAAGCGAGCTCGCCATGCCTCTATCCATCGTTCTTCTTGTTCTTCTTCGTCAAGCTATGTCGGCTGCAGAGAGGTTCTCAACCCTCGCGCTCTGATACCATGTAGAAAGTAGCGTGCGGAAGCAGGTATAAAGACCGAACAGAGGAAGGAAACACAGGTTTAATGGAGAGCTTGAGCTTACACGGTATACACAGGAGAGACAGAGACAGAGAGAACAAAAAACTATATTTCACAATAATACTCAATCTCTGTACATAAGACGTGTCAGTGAGCACTTTTATACAAGTCCTAAAAGGACTGACCGAAGTACTGATAGTACTTCAATGCTCATCAAGAGCCCCTACACTAACTCCCAAATATATTCCTCAAGGAATATCTTTCCTAACGACCTCCTGGTTTACGCACTCGGCCTAACCGATCGGTCCCAACCGATCCGGTCCTCGGCTTCTTCAGCCGATCCGGCCGATGTTGAGCTTGTCTCTCAACAATAGACTATATTCCTAGTATAGTAAATAAGATTATTGTACGTTGTCGCGTTGCTACGCGCGTGCGTGTAGAAGGGCGGGACCACGGGGGTCTTGGACTAGGGAGAAGAGGAGCCGAGAAGATGATTCCGGACGCGTTCCGGAGGCAACCAAACGAGAGAGGGAGAGAAAGAGGGAGCGCGCCCTTGACGCCGACTCACACACACACACACACACACACCGCGCCGACCCAACTCACGCCGTTATGTACGAGCAACGCAGGGAAGGGAACACCAAAAACACCCACACAAACAGAGACACGAGTATGCACAGACGGATACTTGTATGTATATTACAAAGAGGGGAGAATACATTCCCGGCTTCGAGCCAGGCCATGGTAGGGTAGGTTACAATAGCAGTCTGCTGCCAAGCCGCCGTCCGGGGAGCTCTCGGGCTCGTCACGCAGAGCGGGGTCTTGCACAGGAGACCGAGCAGAAAACGCCCTCAACGGTCGACCTCCCCGCGAAGAAGAAGAAGAAGAAGAAGAAGAGGAAGAAGAAGAAAAAGAAACTAACTCTAAACCTAACGGTATCGCCTCTAACGCAAAATGGGCAACCCTTTCACAAAGGGCGCTCCCTTCCTTTTATAGAACAAGGAGAGGGATGCGTTACAATGCGGGTTAAATCCCGACTTACATGGGATCGTCTGTCTCGACTTGACTACTCTTCGGCGCCATAAAGGCGCCCTCGTTATTCACACTAAATGTACAAGGGTGAGCACACACGCTACACCCTGCCGATGTAGCCAATGTTTCCCGGTTTCCGCCTCTGGCCGAAATTCTTCACGACAACGTAGAATTAGTGTCAGGCTCATTTATGAGCATTCAAGTACTAATGATACTTGTGTCAGCCCACTCATCAAGCCTTGTAAAAATAGTGCTCACTGAGCACGAAGTATGTACAGAGCGTTATTCCTTTTAATATAATTTTGTGACTACTCTCTCTTTCTCCGTCTCTCTCATTATTTGTGTTCTTTGCATTTACCAAACAGTTTTGTTTCCGAACATCAACTGTATACTCTGTGTCTTTTACGCATGCTTCTACACATCATATTCTTTTACATGGTATCAGAACGCGAGGGTTGAGAGTCAAGACTCCTCTGCAACTGACAGAAAAGTAAGCGATCAAGACAGAGTCAAGTTTTCTTGTTTTCGGAAAAGATGCAATAGAAATATGGACAGAGGAATGGGAAGCTTGGTTCCAACTGAAAAGCTCGATAGGAGCAACTACTCATCTTGGTCGTTCAAGATGCACCTGTACCTACTCGGCCATGGCTACTAGAGTTATGTCGAAGGAACTAATGATGCATCACCTGAATCGACACATAAAGACTTCCCCGCCTGGGAACAAGCGACAAGCAGAGTTCTCTACTATTTTTGCGTCCTATGTGAGCAATCAACTCTTGAGCTACATTCAGGATGCTGAGACACCAAAGAACGCGTGGGCGAATCTCAAAGGATATTCATCGCCAACATGACGGTCAGGAAGCTGCAACTTAGGTACAAACTAAGCAATGACCTACAGAAAGACCTGTCTGTGGCTGATTATATAGCGCGAATCAAGGAGATTTGCGACTCTCTCACCTCCGTCAATGTGAATGTCGAGGAGGATGAAATGGTGTAGGTTCTCCTTGGAGGATTAGCGTCTAAGTTCGGAGCATTCTGAATGGCGGTCTGCACGAGGGAGAATACGATGTCATTTTTTGAGCTTCAATCGATGTTGCTCGTAGAATAAAACCGCACATGTGCGTCGACGAGTACGCACACTGACAATAAAATGTTGTATACGGAGGTAGAGAGGCCCCGTGGTCGTGGTGGACGAGGCGAGTCAGCACACAATGGAGGCAACCGACAAGAGCAGAATTTACGACATAATCAGAATGTCGAGATCAGTTTCGGACACTCCGCAAATAGAGGGAGCCAAATAGACGCTAGGAGCCGGCAAGGGAAAGCCGCAACAGACTGTTGGTATTGTGGCAAGAAGGGCCACAGAGGGAGTGCTAGAAGAAATGAGCCGATTCTGACCAGGCCGGATCGAGCCGACGAGACGCAAATAGGCATAGGAGATCGCACTACGCAGAAGGCTCAGGGCGAGTTGGCACGGGCCCCACCTTCATCATGAAGTACAAAGCCAACTCGGTGGCGGTGAATACCTCGAGGTCGAACAAGCTATGGTATGTGGATTTAGCAGCATCAAACCACATGAAGAATCACCAAGAGTGGTTCTCGACTCTAGAGAAGCCAGAGCAGACGGGGGTTGTCGAAACTGGTGATGACACCCCTTGCCCCATTGAACACATTGGAGGTGTCCCTCTCAACCATGTCGGCCAGAAGGGAATCATGAGAAATTTCTTGCATGTGCCGACAATCACCAAAAATTTGGTGTTGGTCAGATAGATAGTCGACTAAGGCATGCAAGTTCGATTTACTCATCTCGGGTGCTTCATAGAAGACGAAGGCAAGATCATCGCGCAAGGGCGCTGGCAAGGGAGGATGTTCATCCTCGAAACCAATGACATAGGCACCACTATGTTTGCGAAAGGGCAAAAGGTCGAATTGGATATTGACCTATGGCACAAGCGGTTCAACCACATCAACTTCCCATAACTTCGAGAGATGCAGAAGAAAAACATTGTTTTCGGCTTGCCAAAATTCATTGGCCGAAAGGGCCAAGTCTAGGAAGCATCACCAACTTCCATTCCCAAATGAAAGAAATCGGATGCGAAACAAGCTCGATTTAATCCATTCGGATGTATGGCGACTGGCATAGAACACGAGTCTCGGTGGTAGTGTTACCCGTTCCTTTGAGTGAACACCTTCGATAGATTTGCGGCTATTGGTATTCAAGGGCGTGGTACGTGAAGGCTCGTAACAGAGGTGTCGAGGGAGAGACAGTGCTCAGAGAGAAAACACTAACGAGATCTGGACAGGCGTGGGCGGCGCTCAAATCATAGGTATGAATCAAAGCACAGACACATGGAGCAAATTGGGCACAATTCAGATATATTACTGCGACAGAAGAGATTACAGAACACGGCCTACGGCCGGTGACCTTACAAGATTAGCTAGTTACGAGGGACTCAGCTAGTGCGTCCGCCTATATTTTTCTTCTCTCCCTCACTCTGAGGTACTGGTCCTCGTTTAAATAACTTTTCCCCTAATACACAGCCGAGTCGTCGGTGGCCCGTGATACTCAGACTCGGAGTTTGCTAATTTCCTAATTTTACATTTCTGTCCTCTGGACAACACCTAGCACGCCCGTGGGACAGGACCTTGTCCGTCGGACCCACGACTTACAAAATACTAACAATATTACAAAAATTGCCTTTTAGGCGTGATCCTCATTTCATTCCTCTTTTAAGATGTTGAGGATGTTTTCGGGGTCCGGGGTGGTGGTAGGGTGGTCTGGTTGGACTGTCGGTGCGGGGGGTTGAGTTTGGTCCGGGGGTGTCATATCTTCTCGGGCGTCCGCCTCAGGTGCAGCCGATTCTTCTGGTGGGGGTGTGGGTTCGTGAGCGCTGACCTCTACTTCGACTAGATCTGGTACCGTGTGAGCGTCCATGGGATGTCTGTTGGCCGGGGCAAGTTCCTCCTGTGTCGTGTCCGTGATCTCCTTGCTGGAAGGTTCTTCCTTCTGCTCTGTGGCCGTTGGAGGGCTGGTGGGGATGGCTGCGAGTCGTTCTCGTTCGAAGGCTTCTGCTTCTAGGCGAAACAACATCTGACCGTCATTGAAGTCCTCCATTATTTGCTCGATTGCCGCGGTGTGAGATTTTGCCAAGGACTGGTAATCCTCGGTTAAATCTGCACGCAGGTTTTGTATGCTGCCTTCGTCCATTTTGTAGAAGCCGCGGCCCTCCTTCCGTTGGTTCTCGGCGTCGGCGCGTAAAATATGCAATTCGGCAGCTTGGGCTGCCCATTCGTCTCCTGCGCGACTTAATGTTTCCTCGACCTTTTTGGTAAGGTGTTGGCGTTGTTTCTGGATCAGTATTCTGATGCGTGTCTCATCCATGCCGGGCTGTGCTCGGATGGCTGCTAATTCCTGTTTTAAGCCGTCGACCTCGGCCTGAATCTTCTGTGCTCTTAGCTCATAGATGGCTTGAGTGTTCTTTGCATCCGCGGTTACGAGCTGGAGAGCCTGCTCGTAACACTTGGTGAGTTCTTCGGTGGCTTGCTCCCGTTCTTTTTGACACGTGGCCCGGATTTGTTCCCGTTCGACGATTCTCTCTTCTTGTAGGGCCAAGTAGGAATCCGATAATTCGTCTTTTTGCTCCGAAAGTAGCTTGCATTTGATGAAAAACTCGTCAGCCATTTCTTTAAGGGTCGTACGCTGACTCTGCAGCTCGGCATTCTCCGCGATCATCCTCTCCTCCCGTTGGCGATTTCTTTCCTCCAACCAATGGTTCCAGTCTTTCGCAGTGTTGAGCACGGCCTGTAGGTCTAGAACCTCCTTCTCTTTCTTCACCACTGTGGCTGCGTATTCCTCCATCTTGCTTTTGAGTTCGGCTTCTTCGCCCGCGGCTTGCGCTTGTACCCGGCCCAGTGCTTCGTTCTGCTCGTGTATCCTTTGGTCGGCCTGGGCTCTAATCTCGGCCATCTGCTTGGAAGCTTCTTCGTTTAGGCGAGCCATTACCTCTTGATGCCGTTGTTCGTGTCTCTCGGTTCGCCGTTGTTCTTCTTTAAGCTCTGCGCAGTAATCCCGGAGCGGGGGTTCTGTCTGGGTTGCCACCTCCTTGGGTGCACGAGGGTGTGGTATCTCGGTCTTTTCCATGGGCGTGGCCGCCTCGGTTGTTGTGCAGGCATCGACCATTTGTAACGAGTCCGTCAGGATTGAATCTGTGACGGTGCTTTCATCCATCATTGTTATGCGTGGAGGGGCTGGGAGGGCCTCGGTGGTCGTGGCCAGAAGGCTCAAGAGTTGTTGTTCCGGCCGGTTTTGCTCCCAGGCTGCCATCTTCTGTTTCGCAGAGTGCCATAATTCTGTAGCCATCTTAGCCCGTTTTTGGGCTATTTTTATCTTTCGGGCCATGTCTTTGGCTGCCCGTGTAGTGCGATCCAGGTCTTTATATGCCTCGATAAGGGCCGTGTTCAACTCGGGGACCTCCATGAGGAGAGCGGCCTGTTTCGCTTGCTTCTTTCTCCCGTTTTTTTGTAAAGCCCTGTCCTCCTGGGGCTCAATTTCACCTATTAGCGCGCGCTGAATCATTTTTGTTTCGGCGTGCTCTTCCGCCATTCGAGCGGCTGCCGCGACTTGGGCTCTGGCGAGGAAGTCGACAAGCTCGAATGTCGTACCGAGGCGTAGGAGCGCACTAAATTCGTAAGCCTCCGCGGGGAGGTCCTTATACCCGAGGACTTCATCCTCCGAGATTTCCGTTGTCTGCCCATGCTCGATCTTTCCCTGGTTCAGCGAGGCCTCCTCAGGGATGATGGCCAGGTTGCTCTGTCTGATAACTAAGGCTTGCTCCTGTTGTGGCTCTTTCTGTTCTTCCGAGGACTCGCGGTTGAGTCGTCTTCTCTTGCTCGGCTGTGTTTGGGGTTCCGGGGCCCGTAGTGTCGTTTCCTCCGCCTACTTCCTTATCTGGGGTCGTGGTGGTGTAGCCTGCTGTGTGTTGGGGCGTGGGCTAGGCCCTGGGGAAGTTACCGAGGGGTGCGACGTTGGTTGTCGAATGGTGACATCATCGGCCGTGTTATCTTCCGCGACTACCTCCTCCTCCCATTCTTGGCAGGTCTCAGAAACTGGCCTTTTTTGTTGGGGTTGAGTGGGTGGTGGTGCAGATGCGGGGTTTTGGTCAGCGGCAGGAGGTGGAGGCGATGTGGGCTCCTCCCATGCTTCGTGGCTGATGGCAACGAATTTCTCTTTCTGCCTTCGTGGTGGTGGTGGGGACGTGAGTGTGCGAGGGGAAGGAAGAGAAGTGGGTGTGTATAGAACCATCAAAAAGTGGGTAAGAACAGTCAACATCTTCTTACTGGACTGAAATGAGGCTAAGGCGGCGCGGAGTCCTTCGCCTGTGATGATTCCCCAATCGATTCTGTTTCCTTCATACGCGCTGATGATGATGGCGGCCTTGTTCTGCGGCATGCTCGTTGGGTTCGTATGCACGAACGCATACTCCATTAATATACGAGCAATCTCCCCGAAAGCTCTGTTGGGACTGCCATACGTGCGATATGCCTTCCCTGAGGCTGAGTATTCACCGAAATACGCTTTCATCTTTGATGCTGGGGGTATGTCGACCTCATGGTCCCCTCCCTGTTGCAGATCCAAAACAACCCGAAGCACGTTGTTGGTGATGGCTTCGGGACTCATACGTTTAGCCACACCTTGGGCATCTGGGTGCGTGGGGGCATCGATGATCTTTAGGTAATCACCCATTCCTCATTCCTGGAGCTAGGCGCGGGTTTCTATTGAAGTGGTGAGAGGCATGGTGGAGATGGAGACGGGGTTCGACTGTGTGGAAGCGTGAAGAAGAGTGATGAGACGAGGGCGAGACCGAGAAGGATCAGCAGGAATGGGAAGTTCAGCAGAGGGGTTATGAGAGCGAAAGAGGGCTTGAGAGCAAGAGCGTTTAGCGCGATGAGAGCGAGACGGGGTGTCTGAGCTTGAGAGCGATGGAGATTGGGAGCGATAATGAACTTCTGTGTCTGTGCTGCTGCGTTTTGGAAACGGTTTTAGTAACTTACTCCTAGGGTTTTGTGCTTGAAGCAAATCCTGAAGATTCTGAGTCGTGGGTGCCATAATAAGTGACTAGCACCACGTGTCCTGAAGGTGAGTGGGGTGCTTCTAGTGCTTTGCATGTGCTTAAATAGGTACTAAAAGAGTGGTGGCGAGGGGTGCCCCTAAATTTGTGGGTGCCTAGGTGGGTGGTGTAGGTGTAGCTAATCGGTGGCTAAACAATGGTTAATCCTACCTACTACTACTTTTATTAATTTCAAGAAGGTGGGTGAGTCCTTATTCAGGGGGACACGTGGCCTCCTCCGTGGTGGTCTCCCGAAACTCGTTTGTGCCGTGTGGCTCGGTAAACGGGTTGGGTGGTGTAGTGCCTCGATATGGTCGAAGTTGGAAACCATTGGCCCAGCTTTTGACAGTGTCTCCGGCGAGTGTGCCAAGCTGGAACGTCCCGTTGAACTCGTCGATAATCCAGAATGGACCGGTCCACCGAAATCTTAATTTTCCCGGCATAGACCCGAGTCGTGTTTGAAAAAGAAGAACCGGTTTGCCGATGGTGAGCTCCTTTTCCAGCCCGTGTCGATGTCGATCCACGAAAGCCTTGCGTTGCCGTTGGCGTTGTTCGAGCTGGGCCATACTCTCTATCCTATCTTCACCGAGTTCGAGGAGTTGTTCCAGCCGGTATTGCTCGGATTGGGCCTCGGGGAGCCATGCTTTAATTTGAACTCGGAGGCTCGGGACTTGGAACTCGACGGGCATTACGGCTTCTAACCCGAACACCATTCGAAAGGGGGTTGATTGGATGCTTGTTTTGAAAGTCGTACGATACGCCCACAACGCGCTCTGGAGTTTGTCATCCCAATCGGTCCTGTTTTCATTGACGATCTTCTTCAATATGGTTTGGAGGATTTTATTAGTCAATTCTGCCAAGCTGTTTGCCTGCGGGTAGTATGGTGTGCTTTTCTTGTGCACCACCGCGTAGTGATGTGTAAGCTCACGTATTATGTGATTGATGAAGTGCCCACCTTGATCACTAACGAGCTCGATTGGGCATCCGTAACGGCACCAGAGGTGCTCGTACACGAATTTAGCCGTGGATGCCGCCGTGTTATCTCGGAGTGCCTCAGCCTCGACCCATTTGGTGCAGTAATCCGTGGCAACAATAATATACCTATTCCCTGTTCAGGTCGCGGGTGGTTCGAAAGGGCCTACAAAATCCAAACCCCATTTTTGAAATGGGTCCAATGGAAGAATCGGCTGGTGTGGCATCCGTGATTGTTCCATTGGTTGCCCTAGTCATTGGCACAAATCGCACTGCCGGCAAAACTCGTGAGCGTCTTTCTTCGTTGTCAGCCACCACAATCCACTTTGCCAAACTTTCCTTGCCGTGGAATCCCCGGCGTAGTGCCCCCTAGCTACTCCCTGGTGGGCTTCCTGAAGAATGGCGTTCTTCTCGAATTGCCGAATCGCGCGGCGCCATATGCCGTCCGAGCCTTTGTGGTAGAGAATGTCCGAGACGACGCAAAAATTCCGGCTACGCACTGCTAGGCGTTTTCTCGTGTCAAGGGTCATGTGCTCAGGAGGTACACCGGTAGTGAGAAAATGGGTCTTCTCCGTGATCCATTCATCTCTGTTATCGTCTGGTATCGTGGTCAGGTTAAATAGGCTAGCGTCTGGTAGCTCGTCGTACGTTGTTTTCGCCGGTTCCCCTGACTCAAGACGACTCAAGTAGTCGGCGACGGCATGTTGTACCCCAGGTCGATGCTGAATTTGGAAATCAAACTCTTGTAGTAGGAGCATCCACCGAGCCAACCGTCCGGTGAGGGCTTGTTTATTGACCAAATAAAGAAGGGCCGAGTGATCCACGTGAAAGGTAAATTTTCGGCCCAAGAGGTAATGCCGAAATTGATTGATGCTATAAATCATACCGAGCGCCTCCCGCTCGGTGGTGGAGTAATTCTTTTCCGCGGTCGAGAGCCGCCGACTAGCGTAGTATACGGGCCTATACCAATTCAGGGGTGTGCATTGCATCAGGGCACTTACGATGGCGATGTCCGAAGCATCTACGAAGACATGAAATGGTTCGGACCAAACCGGAGACTGGACCACCGGGGCATGTGACAACATTTGTTTCAGGGTCTGATAGGCCGTGTCCTCGATTGACGTCCATTGGAAGGGAAGGCGATGGACTGCCGCGTGTAAAGGTGTCGAGAAATCGGCCAGGTGCCGTATCATTCGGCTGTGCCACCGGATCTGTCCCAAAAAACGGCTTAGTGCCTTCGCGTTCGAGGGTGCGGTGGCGGTCAGGATTGCCTTTACTTTATCCAGGTCCATAGCGATGCCTTCTTGACTGACAATATGGCCGAGAAGGTTGCCGCTGGTGACTAAGAACGCGCATTTCACCGGGTTTAAGCTCAATTGAGCTTGGCGACATCGGTCCAGGCAGAGTCATAACTGGGTCATGTGTTCCCGTCGGTGGCCATACACGGCGAAATCGTCGAGAAAGACTTGCATGAACATCGGGATGTAGTCATGAAAGATTTCGGTGATGATGCGTTGGAACGTAGCCGACACCATTTTTAGACCGAACATCATTACTTCTGCTACAAAAACACCCCATTCCGTAACGAAAGCGGTTTTCTCCTGATCCTCCGGGTGCATTCTTATTTGGTTATAGCCGCTGAACCCGTCGAGGAAACTGTAGCATTTGTGGCTGGCTACCGTGTCGAGGACACTATCCGTGAACGAAAGAGGGAAACCGTCGGTGACTGTTGCTGCGTTAAGCTTCCGATAGTCGACGCAGACGCAGATTTTTCCATACTTCTTTGGGACCACTACGATCGGGCTCAACCACGTGGCCCGTTTAATAGGGCGAATGAAGCCCACTCGGAGTAGTTTGTCAATTTCCTCTTTGACTTTAGCGGCGTAGTTGGGGTTCATCCTGTAGCGCCTCTGCTGAACCGGCTGAGTGTCGGGTAAGATGTGAATTTGATGTTGGTAGTATTGAGGATCCAGCCCCTTCATATCGGTGTAAGACCAAGCGAAAACATCCTAGTAGTTGTTGGGATTACGGTCCCTCCGGATGGGATGATTGGATGTCCGGGAATCGGGAATGAAGACCCGAATGAGGAGCACCCGGAATCGGAGCCGGATGATGAAGACCCGGTTCCGGATCCGGATGATGAAGATCCCGGCTACGGAGCCGGATGATGAAGACCCCGGCTACGGAGCCGGATGATGAAGACCCGGTTCCGGATCCGGATGATGAAGACCCCGGCTACGGAGCCGGATGACGAATGTACCCGGAGAGAGATCCGGATGCGGGGACATATTAGTGAATATGTTTGCCAAGGGCCCTTGAGGCTATATTTGTAAATAGCCCGAAAGTCATATGTGTATAAATATGACTTAGGGCAAACAGTTTTGTAGTTGTTGCTCATTTTCTGTTTTCCACTTAGAGGGAGCGAAGTGAGAGCAGCCGAGAGAGAGAGTGAGAGAGAGAGAAAGGAAGAGGTCGACGCCTCTGTGTAATACCGCCGCCTGTGGCGAGGACAGCGAGCTCAAGGTCGTCGCCTTGCAGCTCGCCATTGTACATTCCCTGCGTATAGTGATAGTTGGAGTCTTGCACTCCCGTGGTTTTTCCCGTCTAGGGTTTTCCACGCTAAACCCTGTGCATTCGAGTCTCTCTCTGTGTTTTTCGATTTACTGCTGCATTGATCCGTGTTTCCTCGGTTGTGGCCGAGAGGAGAAGGTTTTGGAAACCGACAATCCCCAACAGTAGTCGGAGAGTAATTTTACGAGGCATGCCCATTCTCCGGTTGGTAGATTATTGGCAATGTAAAAAGTAACGTGCGGAAGCAAGTATGAAGACCGAACAGAAGGAAGAAAACTCAGGTTTAATGGAGAGCTTGAGCTTACGCTGTCGTAGTGTAGGTTGCACACTATGTGGAAATTATATTTTTGTCCCTCCGAATAGAGAATGGAGTGCTCGGTGAGAACCGGAAGAAAACGGCATACCGGCAAGGAGGAAAACGGCATACCGGCAAGGAGGAAAAACGGCATACCGGCAAGGAGGAAAACGAAGGAGGAAAACGGCATACCGGCAAGGAAGAAAACGGCATACCGGCAAGGAAGAGCCGGATAAAGAGACATAAATGTAAAAAAGAAGGAAATACTCACTACTGCGCAGGGCATGATTCGAACTCTGCACCTCCACGTTGACAAACCTCAACCTTACCATTACATTAACTTATCTTAAGTGTTTTAAATATAGATTTAATATGTATAAGACCTTTATTTATGCATACCTTTATTAAAAGGTAAATCGTGTATTTCTTTAATATATGAAAAAGAAAAAACACGAGACACTAAAAATAACTCATGCACATCTAGCGTGCATGAGCCCTATACTTAGGAAATAAAAAAGCATCACATGCACATTTTTAGGGGACATGAACACTTTTTGTAAAAAAAAAAGCATGAAGCCATGCTTAGCTCTTTTTTCCTTATATAAGGAGGAGAGAAATATGTAAAGGGTTGTTGATTTTTTTTGGATTAAGAATTAATCAATACAAAAATTATTCGTGGGATTCACGATTTATACATCTACTTCTCTCTTAACACCCTAAGTACCAATTAATATAGTATACTCGTGTGATTCACGAGTTTCTTATCTTTCTCTTTGCTATTTACTCATAATTAATCTCTATCTCACGAACTCCTTTCTCCTAGTCCAAGACCTCTGTGGTTCCCACCCGACTCACGCAACGATCCGGAGCCGAAAGGCACGACACAGTTGGTGAACCCGACGTGAAGACGGGTGGCAAGGAGATGGAGGCTCAACAAGCTAACAATATGATGGCGATGTTCGAACGAATGCTTCAAGAACAACGCACGATGTCGGAGATTTCGGCATCAGTAGAGCGGCTCGTGCAACGCAACAGGCAATTTAATGGTAAGGATGTGTCGCGATATTTGCAGGACTACAAGGCGGAGATGCTCCGGTGCCGGGCTTCGGAAGGACTGCAAGTGACATCCTTTAACCGGGTGGCGACCGACGGGCTTCAAGGGAGTATCCACGGGTTGCAACAACAAAATCCGACGTGGGAAGCATTCGAAGAGGCGTTAAAGACCACGTTTGCCATCGAGGACTCCTCCAAGGCAACGCGGAGGGGATTCGAGGATTGGGTGGAAACGTCAGGTAAGGGGCTGAAGGTCCTCGAAGTGTTTTCGACATTCGAAAGTCGGTTCGGGAGGTTGTCCGCGAGAGATCAAACTATTCTTGCACCGGACAAAGTCATCATGTTTTTGCGAGCTGTGGACGTCCGGGACCGGAAAGATCTCGGAGTGCTTCTTGAGGACACGACCACCGAAAGCGGCCTCACCGAAACATGGGAAAGCGTGCGGGATATCGTCGCGCGGTACACGAAGAGGGGGCAATGGCTTGCCAACGAAGAAAAGAGGGTTTCGGAACCGATTCCGAAACCGAGAACGGGACTGGAAGACCATCAACCGAGGGCTCGGGAGATTACGGCCGAGAAGGGAGTCGACGCGTCTACGGTGGAGCAGCTGCTGAAGGAGATGGAGAATCTAAAGATCGCGATGGTGAAGAAGTCGGATGACCGCCCCACAAGCTCCAAATATACGGATCGACGGTGCATATGGTGCGATAGCGCCGAACACGATCGGAGGGATTGCGACGACCATAAGGAGGCACTACGACGGGATCTCATCTACTACGAGGGAAACCGGATTCATTCGATGGACTCTCGGAAGCCACTCCGACCGAACTTCCGGAAAGGCGGCATGAAGAAGGTGCTCGAGGAGGAGTTAGCGGCAAGAAGCAACTATGCGACAACCGCGGGAATATGTGTCGGGGAGTCATCGGGAGCGAAGGCGTCTTTCTGGCCGGAGGTGCTAGGAAACACCGAGAAAACCGACTCCAACGATATCCGAAACACCGCGGAAGGCGTCCGGGAAGCTACGGGATGGGAGTGCCCTGTCGACAAGAATAGCATATACGCCCTGTGTCAATTACATGAGGTGTATGTGGACGAGAAACGACGGCGCACGGAGGATGCGGCCGGACCATCGAAGATACCGGAAAGCTGGAACTCCGGAGGTAAGGGAAAAGAAAAGGCGACTCCGGCATTCAAGCTCGCCTCGGACATAGAACAACAAACCGACTTGAAAAGAGTGTTCGAGGAAAGAATCTTGGATAGCCGGGTAGATTTTTCGCTGCGGGAACTACTCGGAATAGCGAAGAAGGAGTTTCACGATCTTCTCGTGGATCTCGTGAAAAGGAAGAGACAAAGTACGGAGGAAAATGCTCCAAGGGTGAATGCAAATACCGTTTCAATGAACGACACCGAAGTGGAAGGCGAAATTCCGAACTCCCACTATACAAGGCCACACTGGGCACGTGCAACTACGGAGACTCAGGTCCGAATCGGCAACATCAAAGAACCCGTGCTAGCATTGATTGATCACGGATCGGAGATCAACTTGATGTCCAAGGAGTTCTACCGAAAGGGGAAGTGGCCTATAAACCCCAACCATGGATGGAAGATTCGGGCAGCCACGAAAACGACAGAAGACCTATTTGCGGCTTGTCCGGATGTGACGGTAAAGATCGGGGATGTCGAAATTGACCAAAATTTCTTTGTGCAGGATGAGGTTTCACATTCTGTCATCCTCGGCCAACCCTTTATCACGGCTTCACGGATGGAGACGAAGGTGCTCGATAGTGGTGCGGCTTTTGCGCGAATTCGGAGCCAAAACGGAGGGAAATCCGTCCAATTCCTAACGGTGCCGGCAAATCACGAAAGGAACAAGAGGGAACTCTTGTCCCAAGTGAGAATGGATTTTTAAAGCGGACTGTTGCGGAGTGGGGAAGTGATAGTCCGAGAAGCCCTGATACCCCACACAGGAAGAAAACTCTCGGAGCAAAACAAGTACGAATCGGCCCGGATGGGGCATCTACGTACACGGCCGTAACCGGAGGAATGAAGAAACAATACCGACAAGTGGAGGATAAGTTACGGTCGGCATCAATAATAAAAGAAGACGAAGAAATCGTGGGAGTGATCGAGGAAGTGTTCTATGGGAATACACTACAACGGCTTGAAGAGCTTGCGGAAGATAAAAGCCAAGGGAACCGGGTAGTCCCGGTGGAATCGGTCGAGATGTACGAGATCGTTGCGAAAATGGGGCCGGATGCGCTCCGCAAAGAAGAAGCAATGGTAAGTACAAAATACAAGACCGTGGAGAAGAAGGTGAAACCGGCCGCGGGACCACTACCCGCCGATAGCGAACAAAAGAAGAAAGAAGTCTCGGGAGATCCGACACTTCGGGAGTCCGTGGATATCGGACATGCCTTCACAGATGAGACCCGGAAGAAACTTCGGATCGGTGGAGGTGGGTTCCTCTTACAAGAAGAAGAAAAACGGTTTCGAGAGATGTTGGAGCAACACGGCAAAGCATTCGCGTTCACATCGAGGGAGATCGGATGCATTGATCCAAAGATAGTGGAGCCGATGGTGATTTTCACGATTGATCATGTACCGTGGAACCTGAAGCCGATTCCGGTGCCACGGGCGCATATTCCGAAAGTCATCGACTTGCTCAAGGAGAAGGTGGCGATGGGGATTCTAGAGCCATCAAGTGCTCCGTACTCAAATCGATGGTTTACGATTCCGAAGAAGAATGGGTCACTCCGATTCATCCAAGACTTGCAACCGGTGAACAAGGTCACGATCCGGAACTCGGGAGTCGGTCCGATAGTGGACGAATTCGCGGAAGCTTTTGCCGGACGTGCGATATACTCCATCGGGGACCTATACTCGGGGTATGACCAATTCCAACTAGCCGTGGAGAGCCGAGACATCACTACCATGCGGACACCGATAGGACTAGTTCGAATGTGCACACTACCACAAGGAGCGACAAACTCGGTTGCACATATGATGAACGCGATGAACAAGGTGCTTCGAGATTGCATCCCGGAGATAACGATGCCGTTTCTAGATGACATTCCGATGAAAGGATGCGCGGTGGAAGAAAAAGATGAGACTATGGATGATCGGGGATGCCGAAAGTTCGTGGTCGACCATATTCATGATTGCGAGAAAGTGTTGCGAAAGCTAGAAGATGTGCACCTAACACTTTCCGGGGAGAAATCGGCATTCGGGCAAGAAGAAATATTGGTGGTCGGACATCTATGTGGACCCTACGGCCGAAGACCGTCACCAACAAAGGTCGATGCGATTCAAGCTATGAAGGAAGTATGTGAGTCAACATCGGAAGTCCGAAGGTTTCTGGGTGCGTGTGCATTCTATCACATATGGATTCCGCACTATGCACATATAGCGGACCCGCTCTATCACTTGTTGCGGAAAGGTAAGAAATTCGAGTGGAAACCGGAACACACTAAAGCCATGAGGAAGCTCAAGAAGACACTATGGAGGGCGGAATCACTTAAGAAGCCAAGCTACGAGCGGCCAATCATAGTAACGGTTGATACAAGTCCAACCGGTATCGGGTGGGTCATCAATCAAGCCGACTCGGATGGTTCGCGGTATTCGATCCGATTTGGAGCAAAGGTCCTCAACGAAAGGCAACGCGGATATGCACAAGTCAAAAGAGAATTGTGGGGAGTCGTGTCGGCGATAAAATCGGATCGGGATTATTTGATCGGAGCTGAAGTGGTGATCGAGACGGATTGTCTTCCGATACTCGGGATGATGCGGTGTTGTACGATACCAGATGTGGCTATGCTAAGGTGGATTGCATATGTCAAGTCACTTAATCCGGAGGTTCGACACATCTCGGGGAAGGACAACGCGGTAGCGGACATGTTATCGAGGGCGCGGTTTGAAGACGACATAACCGAATCAGATAATGAAGAAGTTTCCGAAGACTACTTCACGTCAGAACACATATGCCGAGTGAACATGATCCGAGAATTCCGGGAAGAAGAATACGAAGGGGAAACCTTGATGATCGGGAAGATGCTACAAGAGGTCGAGGATTCAACCAATGATAAAGAAAGGAGAGCCGAGATCCGAAGGAAGAAGAGGCAAGTCCAAAAGTTCTTCTTGGAAAACGGTTTAATATGGAGGACGCCGAAAAGACCGGATGGGATACCACTTCGAGTAGTCGGGACGAAAGAGCAACGAAACCGGATAATGTCCGAGTTCCACGAATCCGATTGGGCTGGACATCGAGGAACATGGGCAACTTTTGTGAAAATCAAGCAAAGATATTGGTGGAAGAACATGTATAAAGATGTCGCGGAGTTCACAGAAAGCTGCGAGAAATGTCAAGTCTACTCCGGGGTCCGACACCGAGATGAGCTGCATCCGACATTCTCACCGACAATCAACTTCAAGTGGATGGTCGACATTGTAGCTATGCCGACCGGGGTTGGACAAAAGAAATACTTGGTGTTAGCTCGAGAAGATCTCACAAACCAAGTTGAAGGTCGAGCGCTTCGGAGGAAAACGTGTGCCGCGGTGTGCCAATTTCTTTTGGAAGAAGTGTTTTGTAGGTACGGCTGCGTAGGACAAGTGATTGCGGACCGGGGAGAACTCGACTCGGACAAAGCTAGGGGATTCTTCGCCAAACATGGAGTTCGGTTAACGTTGACAACGGCCTACAATCCGGAGGCCAACGGGAAGATCGAACGAGGACATAGTCCGATCGTGAAAGCACTTGCGAAGGCATGCGACGGAAGGGTGAAGGATTGGCCACAAATGCTTCCGTATGCACTATGGGCGGATCGGACGACGCATAGCTCCGTGACCGGTTACATGCCGGCAGAACTCATGACCGGACAAGCACCGGTAATGCCAACGGAAACCGCAATTGCGACATGGACAATACTACCGTGGAAGGAAGAGATGAGCCGGGAAGAACTACTAGCGGTCCGGATACAACAACTGGAGGGAAGACCGAAAGATGTAGCGGAAGCGTCACGCCGACAACAAGAAGCACGGTTCCGGAACAAAAGCCGGTTCGACACAAAGCACCGACTACGACCGAGGAGGATTGAAGAAGGAGATTGGGTGATCGTCTATGATAGTAGCTTGGACCATCAACATACAACGATGCGGAAATTCGCGAAAAGGTGGTTCGGGCCGTACGAGGTTCGGAAGGTCTTCGACAACGGGACGTACCGACTGTCCGAGTTGGATGGAACAATACTACGAGTGCCTATAGCCGGGAAGCGGGTGAAGATTTTCAAGAAGCGGACCGACGACAAACCTTATGTGATCCAAGTCGAGGCCGACAACGAGGAGCAATCGGACGAAGACCACAATGATGCGGGAAACGAAGAAAGTGGATTACAACTCATAGTCGACATAAGGGGAGAATCGGGGGAAGCTTTGGATGAAGACGGATACGAAGAATCAAGATCTTCGGCACATACCGGAGGATGTGCGGGTTTGGAGGGGGCGAGTGTCGTAGTGTAGGTTGCACACTATGTGGAAATTATATTTTTGTCCCTCCGAATAGAGAATGGAGTGCTCGGTGAGAACCGGAAGAAAACGGCATACCGGCAAGGAGGAAAACGGCATACCGGCAAGGAGGAAAAACGGCATACCGGCAAGGAGGAAAACGAAGGAGGAAAACGGCATACCGGCAAGGAAGAAAACGGCATACCGGCAAGGAAGAGCCGGATAAAGAGACATAAATGTAAAAAAGAAGGAAATACTCACTACTGCGCAGGGCATGATTCGAACTCTGCACCTCCACGTTGACAAACCTCAACCTTACCATTACATTAACTTATCTTAAGTGTTTTAAATATAGATTTAATATGTATAAGACCTTTATTTATGCATACCTTTATTAAAAGGTAAATCGTGTATTTCTTTAATATATGAAAAAGAAAAAACACGAGACACTAAAAATAACTCATGCACATCTAGCGTGCATGAGCCCTATACTTAGGAAATAAAAAAGCATCACATGCACATTTTTAGGGGACATGAACACTTTTTGTAAAAAAAAAAGCATGAAGCCATGCTTAGCTCTTTTTTCCTTATATAAGGAGGAGAGAAATATGTAAAGGGTTGTTGATTTTTTTTGGATTAAGAATTAATCAATACAAAAATTATTCGTGGGATTCACGATTTATACATCTACTTCTCTCTTAACACCCTAAGTACCAATTAATATAGTATACTCGTGTGATTCACGAGTTTCTTATCTTTCTCTTTGCTATTTACTCATAATTAATCTCTATCTCACGAACTCCTTTCTCCTAGTCCAAGACCTCTGTGGTTCCCACCCGACTCACGCAACGATCCGGAGCCGAAAGGCACGACAACGCAGTATACGTGGGAGAGACAGAGAGAGTAAGAGAGAGAGAGGAAAAACAAGAACTATATTAAAAAAGGGTACTCAATCTCTATTCACCACACTCTATACATATGTGTGTTCAATGAACACTTTTATATGTTGGCCGGTCAGAAGAGCAAGGACAAGTGGGAAGGCGGAGTCGGATCGGATAATAGGAAGGAAATAATAGTAGAATTATTATTCGGAGGGACGGATCCGGTACAGTTGTACCGATCCGGATCCGGACCGATTCGGATGTCGGTTGCCTAAGCGCACTGATTGTAACCTTGCCGGATGCCTATAAAAGGATTCGATGATTTGTAAAAGGGGGGACGAAAGGAATACAATAGTAATTATTGCGTGTTTATCTGTATCTTCGTATTGTTTACCGTCTGTGCTTAATTGTAATCATCTTACACGTGTAACCTAGCATCCAATCCTTACCACCCCTTTGGAGAAGTGTCGGATAGACACCTGTGTTGAGGCTAGTCCGGCCAGGCAGACAACACTATTTTGGCGACCACGATTCCTGCAAAGTGCAGAGGACAACCGGGGGATGGATGTCTAGACCAAATGACGACCACATCACCGAACGAGGGAGACGATACACCGAACGCGAGCAACGACGGGAAGCCCTGCAGCAAGCCGTCGACGAGATCCGGCGGGATCGGTCATTCTCCAAAACTCTTCGGAGAGTCGCAGAAGAAGCACTGCAGTTCCGGGTTCTGCAAATCCCCGACGAAGGCAGTAGCATAACAAACTTGCAAGAGGCGGAAACGATACTACAGACGCTCGCCGGGGGCGACGGGGACTCGGAAGCATTCACAACACTTGAGGCGGAGTCGGAAAGCGACGGAAGCGTTGCGTCCCGGTATAAAAGCAGCCACGACACACCAAACGACCGGGAGGAAGAGGGGTCGGAAGACTCAGTAACACCGGAGCCAGAGGAAGAAATAACCCTGGAAGGCGGTGACCGGCAATCGCCAAGGAAGGTTGACCGGATATCGACAACAACCGCGAAGGAACCGAAGGAGCGGATACCGACAACACCTGTGGAGGAACCAAAGGACCGGACACCGGCAACACCCGCGGAGGAACCAAAGGTTCTCACACCAACGCCAACAACGGAGAGAGAGCGGAGGAAGCAGGAGAGTCAGTTGGACGACACGATGCCGTACCCATACCCAAAGTACCGGGATGAGGCCGACGCGGAGGCACACGTGTACGCATTCCTCCAAACATGGGAAGCCAACCATGTCTCCCAAAGACTGACGGAACCCGAAGCCGAACGATCCAAAGTCGCCGAATTCGGCATAACCTTAGAAGGACCGGCGGCCCGATGGCACGCAAAGCACTTACCGGGCAGCTTTGCCACATTCGATGCCTTGAAGGCCAGATTCCTCAGGCTTTTTCACAGACAATTTGAGCAAAGGGAATTGGTCGGGCAGTTCTACACCACCCGACAGGAAGAGAACGAGATTGTGCCACAATTTATCATTCGGTTTCAGACCCTGCACAGCCAACTGACAAGAGCACCACCCGAAGACGAAGCCAAAGCAGTCTTTTTGGCCCCGCTGAAAGAGCCACTTTGAACAATGTGCGGAGTCCTTGATTTCCAAACCAGCACAATGGACCAAGTTATTGATTGGGTTTTAGAAATGAACAAGACTAGCCCCTTCTTGTCGATGGGGATGTTACACCGGGCACTCCCGAAGGAGGAAGACTTGAGGTTCCGACAGGCCTTACAATGCACAACATGCCTAAATTCGGGGCACTCAACAGTAGACTGCACCCTACGGACACAATGTATGATCTGCAACTCTCGAGCCCATACAACGGACCGATGCGAATATAACCTGTTAAATCGACAGGCAGCACCGGTTCGACACATAGAACCGCGCAATCAGAACCCGGACGAGGATCGATTCCGGAGAGACGACCGCTACCAAAGCGAATGCGGTAACATACACGCGGATAGAAGACGCGATAACTATGACCGAGATGAGAGACGCAGAGATAGCTACCCCCGGGACCGGTACGACCGAGACGAATCCCCGAAATACGAACGACGCAGAGAAGAGAGGCGACAAGGGAACCGAAATTTCTGACGGAATCGGAAGCGTGGATGTTTCCGAAGAGAGGAACGTCGGGAGGCAGCGAGGAATGACAACCCGGTATCGGTACCGGATAACCGAAAAACCGAAGACGACCGCCGGAGCATACCCACCCTCCAAACCGGGGACAAAGGAGAAACGAGCAACAGTCACAAGGTGTACTGTTATTACTGCCGTAAGGAAGGCCACTATAGTAACCAATGCCCAAGCAAAACCAATGACAAGCAGCCGGAAGGCAACATGGTTACAACCGAAATAACAGAAGTACAGCAGGTCACAACCCGGTCAAAGGGAAAGACCGCCGAGAGGAATTAAAAGCTCAGGAGGCATTAAGGGAAAGAGAAAGGGAGCAGCGGAAAGCGGTGGAGGACGACTGACGAAAAATGGAAGAAGGCCTCCGGAAAGGTCGAGCCGCTAATGACCGACTGCAAGAAGAAAAAGAGAAGCTGCAAAAGGAGAAGGACCGACTGCGTCGACATGCCGAGCAGGAGATAGAACTACTGCAGGAAGAACTCCGACAACAGAAGGACCGGGACGATCGGTTAAGAGCTCAGGCAAACCGACGCCTGAAGCAGAAGACGGAGGACTTCGACCGTCTCTACCGAGATCACAAGCAGGCCGAGTCGGACAACAAGAAACGGGCAGCAGACTACGACCGGCAAATAGAGAAGCTGAAAGAACAGCTCAAAGAGACCCGATTAGACCTGGCTAAGGCAATGGATGAGGTTAGTGCCAACAAGGAAGCATTGTCGGCGGAAATAGCCCAAGCGACGGAGAGAAGGAAGGAATTAGAGGCGCTAAGGCGGGAAAAGCTGGATCTGACCAAGATCAGGAATGAAGTAAAGGAAAAATAGACCTTCACGATCAGCAAACTGCAAAGTACCTATGAAAAGCAGAAAGCGGATTACGAGGCCCAGGCTCAGATAATGGCCGACATTATAAAACGGGCAAGGAAGGAAAAGCAAGAAGCTTATGCGCATGCTAAGGCGGGGGTTGACCGGATCAAGCTCATCATGTCAGGATGGAGTACCCGAGCTCAGGCAAGCATCAACGAAAGTACGGAAAAGCTATGGAAGGAGTGGTCACAATAGGCAGCCGAGCTGCAGACACTCCGAGCGGATGCCGAGAATTGGAGGCAGACCGGTGACAAGTTCTACAAGATGGATGAAGAAAGTATCGTCGCCATTCGGGAAGAATTGTCGGAGGATTTCTACACTTTAGCAGAAGAACAACTCAAAGAAATCCGAGGGTTGGTAGAGAGGTTGGATGACGGGCAGTTCGCAACTCAGTTGGAGTTGGAGAGATACGAGCAAGACCGGTTACGACAGGAAGCTAAGGGAAGAACGACGCCAATCACGATAAGTGAGGGAGAGCGACCGGCTGAAGTTGAACCAACCGACACCGAACAACCCCGACAAGGAATACCCGAAGAAGAACTTCCGATCGAAGGAGAAGAAGAAGAGCAGGAGTAGCCCGATGCCGGAGAAGAAGAAGAGCTGAGACCGGAAGACACCAGAGCAGAGGAAGAAGGCGTACCGAGCCAACCAGTCGAGACCGGAGAAAGCGACACTGGTAACAGAACAGAGCCTGGAACAGAGGGAGAACAGGAAGAACCTGGACGAAGCGGTGAGGAAGCATCGGCACCACAGAATCAAGCAGAGCCGGAGCAGCAAATTTGTAACCGAAAAACCGAAAACCGAAGACGACCGCCGGAGCATACCCACCCTCCAAACCGGGGACAAAGGAGAAACGAGCAACAGTCACAAGGTGTACTGTTATTACTGCCGTAAGGAAGGCCACTATAGGAACCAATGCCCAAGCAAAACCAATGACAAGCAGCCGGAAGTCAACATGGTTATAGTCGAAATAACAGAAGTACAACAAGTCACAACCCGGTCAAAGGGAAAGACCGCCGAGTGGGAAGCCCAGGAGGCAATCAGAAAACAAGCGGCACAATGGATCAAGCAGGCCAATGAACAGAATGCGGCAGAAGTAAGAGACCAAAATATGCCAAAAGACAAAGAAATCATACAGTCAGGAGAAAACCTGACGTGGCAAGCGCTACAGGACTGTCAAATCGTGCTGCCGTTAGCACGACTACTACAGTTGGTGCCACGGTTTACGGCAGACTTACAGGCATCCGTGAGCAAACCGACGTTGACGCCAGCACCGGCATTCTTCTCCAACCCGGAGGAAGGACCAGCGGTGGTCGATACAAGTAGCCCGGCGATCACGGCAATCGGGAAAGGAAAGGAAATTGGTGGAACGATTATTGACGGAGGCTCCGGGGTAAATGTCATCAGCCAACAGACATGCAACGACCTGGGCATCCGGGAATGGGAACCATGCCCCTTCTGGTTACGCATGGCGGATACCAGCTCAGTCCGACCGACCGGGCTTATCCGGGATTTGGAAGTAACGATCGGAGGCCACGTATTCCGGATATCGGCCGTGGTGCTGCAGCTGAATGTACAAGGCGCGTACCCCCTACTGCTAGGACGACCATGGCTGCGAACGGCGCATATCAAGCAGAGCTGGCAAAAGAACATGATCACATTCTAGCGAGGGAAAACAAAGGTACGAGTAACGACGCAACCACGGGTGATCACCAGTAAGGAAGCAACTCCATTGTATGCGGAAAGCATTAACATGTTGGAGGGATTACCGGACGAGGAAGTCGAGCGGTACCTCGAGGAACATCCACGAATCGTCCCACTATTTGAGGTGGATATCACGGCGGCAGTAGAACCGTACATTACGACGCCGGATGAACCGGACCAAGCGGCGATCCAAGAACTGCGACAAGCGCAGGAATCCCTAGAGAGGGAAATGACGATATGCCAAAGGGTAAAAGCATCCCAACTAGAGGAGGTAGACCTCGGCACATCAGACAAGCCCCGACCGGTAAATGTTGCAAAGGAGTTGCCGAAGGAAGAAAAGAAGGCAATGGTAGCATTATTAACAGACTTCAAGGATGTGTTCGCGTGGTCGTACGAAGACATGTGAGGGCTGGACCCCCAGCTCTATCAGCACCAAATTCACCTAAGTACGGACGCGAAACCGATCGCTCAACGCAGGTACCGGATGAATCCGAATTATGCGGCGAAGGTGAAGGAGGAAATTGATAAGCTCCTCCGGGTCGGATTTATCCGACCGGTCAAGCAGGCAACCTGGCTGAGTCCGATAGTGGTGGTCCCGAAAAAGAACGGCAAAATCCGGGTATGCGTGGACTACCGAAAACTAAATGCCGCAACAGTGACCGATGTGTTTCCACTACCATTTACGGACGGGGTGTTAGATGCGGTAGCCGGCCACGAAGTTTACAGCTTCCTGGATGGATTTAGCGGTTACAACCAAATACGAATGAACCCGGCCGACCAGGAGAAGACAGCGTTCGTGACGGAATGGGAAGTGTTCGTCGCAGTCGTGATGATGTTCGGACTAAAGACGGCTCCAGCGACCTTTCAAAGGATAATAATGGAAATTTTTGGGGAATATATCCCCGGTTTTATGCAGGTCTTCCTTGACGATTTCGCGGTCTACAGCCGGCACAGAGAGCATCTCGATCACCTCCGGCTGTGCTTGGAGAAGTGCCGCGAGTACCGATTGAACCTGAACCTGGCCAAGTGCGTCTTTGGAGTGGCAAGCGGCAACTTACTAGGGCACGTGGTGAGTAAGGAAGGAATCACGGTAGATCTGGATAAAGTCAAGGCGATTCTCGAGGCACCAGCACCAAATAACGCAAAGGCTTTAAGCCGGTTCCTGGGCCAAATAAGGTGGCATAGCCAGATGATACGGCACCTCGCAGACTTCGCTACACCGTTACATACCGCCGTACATAGGGTACCCTTCCTATGGGCGGAGACGGAGGAGGAAGCCTACCAAGCGTTGAAGGTTATGCTGTCGCAAGCTCCGGTGGTGCAACCGCCGGATTGGAGTAAAAGCTTTCACGTCTTCGTCGACGCGTCGGACGTAGCAATCGGCAGCGTTCTGATCCAACTCACGGAGCCAAAATGGTACCGACCGGTGTACTACGCAAGCCGGAAACTCTCAAAAGCCGAATGGAATTACTCTACGACGGAACGCGAGGCATTGGGAATGGTGTATAGTGTCACAAAGTACAGGCACTATCTGCTCGGAAGGAAGTTTTCCTTCCATGTCGACCATTCGGCACTACTCTACCTGGTCTTGAAGGCATCCCTGACGGGAAAAATTGCACGATGGACACTGCTGTTACCGGAATTTGAATTCGACATTTTCCACCGACCCGGGGCGCAGCATGCGGTAGCGGACTACCTAAGCAGACTCGAATCCGGAGAAGCAGGGGACGGCGTCCAGGATGAGTTTCCCGACGCCGAATTGTTCCGGATCACGACGAAACCGGCAATGGATACAACGGTAGCCGATGAAGACACATGGCTAACTGAGATGCATCAGTTCCTGAGCACCGGAGTTCCCCCGGAGAACATGGACCGCGATGAAAGGAAAAGGGTAGCAGTAAGAAGTAGACATTTCTGCTTGGTTGGAGACACCCTCTATCACAAGGGGGCAGATGGCATCTGGAGACGAGCAGTGCGGAGCGATGAGAAGGATTTAATCCTCAGGGAAGCCCACTGTGGAATTCTCGGTGGGCATTATGCCGGCGACGCAACCGCTCGGAAAATATGGCAGAGCGGACTGTGGTGGCCCACCACCCTAAAAGATGCCGTGAAGTATAGCAGAGAATGAGATTTGTGTCAACGACTGGGCCAACCCACGGAGCAGGCCCGGATGCCACACCACCCGGTCTTGCCTTTGGAACCGTTTCAAAAGTGGGGTTTGGACTTTGTCGGTCCCTTCAATCCACCGGCAATGCGAACCGGAAATCGGTATGTCATAGTGGCAACCGACTATTGCACCAAATGGGTAGAAGCAAAGGCCTTATGGGACAACACGGCCGCGTCCACGGCAAAGTTCCTGTACGAGTGCATATGGTGCCGGTATGGATGCCCGATCGAGCTTATAAGTGACCAAGGAGGACATTTTCTCGGGCAGGTAGTAGAAAGCCTGACGTCATTTTACGCGGTGGTACATAAAAAGAGTACTCCCTACTACCCTCAAGCCAATGGACTAGCGGAATCAACGAACAAAACTCTGCAGAACATCTTACGAAAAATCGTCAACGAGAACCGAACCGACTGGGATACGAAATTGCAAAGCGCGCTATGGGCGTACCGAACAACCTACAAAACCAGCATCCGGACAACCCCGTTTCGGCTAGCATTCGGTTTAGAAGCGGTCATGCCGGTAGAGTTCCGGATCCCCAGCTTACGGATTCAGGTGAAGGAGCGCTTAAGTGAGAACGAGACCGAACGAATCCGGCTGGCGACGTTGTTGGAATTAGAAGAAAACCGAATAGCCAGCTTACTACAACTCGAACTGGAGCAAAGGAGGAGAAAAGCTTTCGTGGACCGACACCGGCGTGGCAATGAAAAGGAGTTCGAAGTCGGGAAACCGGTGCTACTATTCCAGACACGGATGGGGAACATGCCGGGAAAGTTGCGGTTTCGATGGACCGGACCGTTCTGGATCACCAAGGAGTACAATGGGTCGTATCAGCTCGGCACGTTGTCTGGAGATGTCATCGGCAAGTGGGCAAATGGGTTTCGGCTAAAGCCGTATAAGGGAAATATGCCAGCGAACCCGTTCAAGCAAAACCCGGAAATCCGGCAAGATGAGGAACCGACACCAACACCGACAAAGACTATCCCGGAAAACCGACAGAAGGATCCGGTATCCACACGAACCGACCCGAACAAATCGGGGGGGACCAGCAAATGACGTGGTCCAAAAGGTAAAAAAAAAAAAAAAGGTAAAAGAAAAAGAAAAAAAAAAAGAAAAAAAAAAAGAAAAAAAAAGAAAAAAAAAAAAAAAAAAGAAAAAAGAAAAGAAAAGAAAAGAAGACGTGGGCAAAATCGATGCGAATCATAGTAATGATGGGGATATCACAAGAGGTGGGAGCGCCACCATGCAACGAAGAGGCGCCATGCATTAAAGAAGGACGTGCGCGTACTTGCTATTTAAAGCATGGAACGTGGGCACTCACACGCGGCAAACAAGAAAGGACATACTAATTATGCCGGGAGAGGAACATGCGCGGGAAACGAAAAAGGGCGGCTCGAGGCAAAAGCCACTATATAAGACACAGGCCTGCGAAGGACTCACTTTTTACGAATTTTCCTACATACAGGCGCAGAAGCACAGAAGAGCGATCCGACGCACAGAGCACACACAGCCCGATCCCGAACAACAGGCAGCAGAAGAAGAATTCGAAACAATGGTACTGTCGGAAGAGGCACGCCAATGGATGAGGGAGAACGGGTTAAAAGGATTGCTGCGGATCGCCGACGCTCCACCACACGCAGAACCAGAGCAGGCGGCAGCATCAATCGATTTGTCAGAAGTCACGGAAGGAGCGGTGCAGGCGCTCACGGGGATAAAAGCAGGAGGACTTCAAACAATCGAAAACCCTTCAAGTGAGATCCTGTTCGAATATTTCGGTGAGTACTCTATCAGCAGCAAGGCGTACCGAACGCAGGGCGGAGAGATCCTGCTGTTTGGAGAAGTGGCCCGCGCCATGATGGAATACGGATTCGTGAATCCCCATCCCCCGGCCATAGCCAAGTACCGGGCAGCGTTCTTAAT
The DNA here is from genome assembly GCF_043228905.1 of Azolla caroliniana. Taxonomy (NCBI): domain Eukaryota; kingdom Viridiplantae; phylum Streptophyta; class Polypodiopsida; order Salviniales; family Salviniaceae; genus Azolla; species Azolla caroliniana. Next base: position 6,229,824 of record NW_028230455.1, on the reverse strand, counting down.
AGCAGCGTACGAAGGCTTACAAATAGACTGGCTCCATTTCATAACCGAAGGATTGAAGGAGGCCATCAAAAATCTTGTGGAAGGAAAAAAGCCATGGGTCGGGATAGCACAATGGCTAACGGTGTTAGTCCCACCGGTGCTCCCCATCACACAAAAGAAAAGAGGTCGGCAGGAGATGACGCCGAAAAAGGTCACAAAGCGCCGACAGATCTTGGAGAAACACACCCCCGGATGGACCCAGCAAGAAGCAGAATAACGGGGGGAAGGACCATCCCGACAGCAACAGGAACCGGCAACAAAGGCAAAACCGGCAGGTAAAGGCAAAGGGAAATCGGCCGAGGAGGAACCGGTAGCGCGCAAACCAATCCATATAACGCTGCGACGGCCGGAACCGGAACCAGAGGTCTTTATACAAAAGGTCCGCCTGGTAGCCGCACCGGAGGAGGAAGCTGAAACAGAAGACTCATCCGAACCACTGGTAAGACTCCCAGCAAGACAGGGTCGGGAGAGACGGGCGAAAGGACCGGCTCCACCAGTTGACAAAACTCAGCAGGGGGCGCAAGGACCACCTCCAGTAGCCGAGCCAGAAGCAGTACCGGAACCCGTACCGAGGGAAGCAGCACCGACACCGGTTGCGCCGGACTTTAGAGAACCGGTCATCCCAGAGAAGAAGAATGAACAAGCGCCGGAGCCAGAGAAAAGGCCGGAAAAACAGCCTGAGCAAGGCCACCCCGACACAGGAAGAACAAAGCCCCAATGGTTGAGATGGCTTTTGGAGCAGTTATCGGGAGTAGCGGACCAGTTAGAGAAAGAAGAAACGTGTAGGCAACAGCTGACGCATACAACAACTCAGGAGTTGGTCGCGCTCCGAACATAGATCGAGGAAATGCAAGGGGAGCTGTTGCAGGCAAGGGAAGGAATTCAACAAGCACAAGTTGTCACCGAGCCGGTCGGGACAACAAGGAAGCAACCAGAACCGGAACCGGAACCGGTAGCCCTGCAAACCGGCCCTGAGACCGAAAAAATAATAGAAACCTTACGAAAGGAATACAATAGTAATTATTGTGTGTTTATCTGTATCTTCGTATTGTTTACCATCTGTGCTTAATTGTTATCATCTTACGCGTGTAACCTAGCATCCAATCCTTACCACCCCTTTGGAGAAGTGTCGGATAGACACCTGTGTTGAGGCTAGTCCGGCCAGGCAGACAACATTATACAAGTCCTAGAAGGACTGACCAAAGTACTGACAATACTTCAATGCTCATTAAGAGCTCCTACACTAACTCCCAAATATATTCCTCACGGAATATCTTTCCTAACGGCCTCCCGGTTTACGCACCGATCTGGCCCTACCTACGCACCGGTCTGCGTACCGGTTTACGCATTCGGCCTAACCGATCGGTCCCAACCGATCCGGTCCTCGGCTTCTTCAGCCGATCCGGCCGGTGTTGAGCTTGTCTCTCAACACTCCCCCTCAAGCTCAACTTGAGGCTCTTCAGGATCTTCGGGCTCACAGCTCCGGTTCCTCCTGGCTTCACGCCTCGCTCGCGCTCCATGACCTGTTCGACTCCGCGCGCTTCGACCCTTCTGGTCGGCTTGTCTGCTCATGTGGCCCTTATCAGCTCGTCTGCTGTTGCGGTGTTGACACTTCTTCTGCTGCCTTTTCTTCCGCTTGGGCCTCGGTTGGTTCAACGTATCTGAATCAAACATCCGAATCGACTCGGCTACCTCCGATCGGTTTTCGCTCTCGTCCGAGTTGGTTGTCTCCAACTTGTCTTCGGTCTTCTCGCCCTCGATGGCGTCATCTTCCCCATTCATGGTTGGCTTCGGCTCTCTCCTTCGACTGCTCCCCTTCTGTCCTCTTTCGAACTTTTCCGCGGGTCCGCCCTCGGCTTCCTCAGCCGATCCGAAGTCGAACTCGACAACCGAGTCAACCGACTCGGTGGTGTCGCGGTCTCCACTCCTTTTCCTGCTGCCTTGCTTGGTCGTTCGGGACTGTTCTCCCCCTCAAGTTTGGCACGTCGAGGTGACGCAATCCGAGCGCACCTGAGAATTGTCGCAATCCGAGGCTTGGTGAAGATGTCGGCAGTCTGCCGATCCGTCGGAACGTACTGAAGTTCGACTTCACCGGAAAGGACACGCTCACGGACGAAATGGTAATGCACCTCAATGTGCTTGGTCCGGGCGTGGAAAACAGGGTTTTTCACGAGCTGGATGCTACTGAGGTTGTCGCAATAGATCGTCGTCGGATCTGACACCTCCTCTTGTAGGTCCTTAAGTACTCAGCTTCGGTGCTCGACAGTGCAACTATCGGCTACTTCTTACTGTATTCAGACGTGGATCGGCAATCAGCTGTGTTGCCAGCCCAATCAGCATTGGTGTAGCCGACTAACTGCACGGCTGCAGCGGTCCGATATAGCAGTCCTCGGTCCTTAGTGCCATTGACATACCAAAGTATGCATTGCGCACACTGAAGGTGCTCCCTGGTAGGTCGCGCCATGAACTGACTGATCACTCCGACCGGATAACTGAGGTCGGGTCGGGTGATGGTCAAGTATATGAGGCTTCCGAAAATTTGTCGGAACCTCGTCGGGTCGCATACCTTTCCCGTATCAGGACGAAACTTGACGGTTCTGTCCAGAGGAGTCGAGACGGACTTACAGTCGGCCATCCCGAATTTGAAGAGCATACTCAGCACGTAATGACGTTGGCTGATCAATATGCCTTCGGGGGTACGGATCACTTTGATCCCGAGGATGTAACGAAGGTCCCCCAGATCCTTCATGTCGAACGATGCCGCAAGTTGGAGCTTCACGCGGTCGATTTCACCTAGGTTGGCGCCGGTGATGACCAAGTCATCAACATATAGTAAAATACTAACCGGTCTGAGTCGACCTTTCCGGATGAACAGGGAAGAGTCCGATGTTGACGTGACGAAGCCCATCCGACGCAGTTGTTGCGTGATCTTCGCGTTCCAGGGACACGGGGCTTGCTTCAGTCCGTAAAGGGATTTCTTCAGTCGACATATTGCCGAGGAGTTCGTTCCAGAGTGAAATCCGGGGGGTTGTACCATGTACACCTGTTCCTCAAGGTTACCTTGCAGGAACGCATTCTTTACATCCATCTGATGTAAGTGCCACCCCTTCACCGCAGCTACTGCCAGCAAAACACGGACGATCGTCATTTTCGTGACCGGCGCAAATGTCTCATCATAGTCGATGCCGTGTTTCTGCGCATAGCCCTTTGCCACTAGCCGAGCCTTGTACCGGTTGACCAAGCCATGGGTGTTGTACTTGACCTTGTACACCCACCTACACCCGATCGGTTTTACCCCTGTTGGTGCATCAACCAGGTCCCAGGTCTCGTTCTCCGCCAATGCGTGCATCTCTTCCTCCATCGCGGCACGCCAATTCGCGTCTTTAGCCGCTTCTGCTTAGCACTACGGCTCACGCACTTCCGCTACATGGGTCATGTACGCATAATGATGCGCCATGTACTCGTTGTATCCGAACCGCAAAACAGGGTTCTTCTGGCGGGTAGATCGGCGTAATCTAGCAATAGCCGATGTCGAGGCCTTCTCGGTGGACGCAGACTTCACCTTTAAGGACCCGTCACCGGTTCCCTCGGAGTCGGACTCGCGTCGGTCTGACTCGTTCCTATCCGTGCTGGAATCCGACACCTTCTTCTTCCCTTTCTCTTTGCGCGTAAGCCGTCTCCTCGGCTTCCTGCGCGGGGAATGCACGATCGAGTGTCTACTACTCGCCGGCTCTTCATCGGACTGATCGTACCGACTCAGTCGTCCAATCGGTCCACTTAAACGGAGTGAAATCATACTCTCTTCGCGGGTCTCGATTTCGGGGTCATCCAGAGGCATCTCGGCCTCTCTGACCTCATCGTCAGAGCTCGGATTGGAGTCGGGGTTCGGAATCGGGGGCAGGTACCAGGACGCGGACTCGTCAAACACAACGTCGCGGCTGACACGCGCTTGTTTGGTGCGAGGGTTATAGCACTTATAACCCTTCTGCTCGTCCGAGTAACCAACCAAGATGCATTTCTCGGCCTTTGCGTCTAGCTTCCTCCTTTTCTCCTTCGGTACATGCATATACGCAATGCTATCGAACATCCTGAAGTGTCGCAAGTTCAGCTTCGTTCCGAAATATAGCTCGTGCGCCGACACTTTGTCTCCGATCCGGTTTTGGATGTAAACCGTGGTCCTTACCGCCTCGGCCCAGTAGAACTTGGGCAAGCTCTTCTCCTCTAGCATTACCCGTGCCGCTTCCACAATTGACCGATTCTTCTTCTCGGCCACGCCGTTTTGCCCCGGCGTGTATCTACAACTGAATTCGCGCCAAATTCCCATTTGTTGTAGATAACCGTTGAATTGACCGGAGAAGTACTCTTTCCCGCCATCCGACCGCAGGCACTTTATCTTTCGTCCCATTTCCGTTTCCACGAACCCTTTGAGGGCCCGAAAACAGTCAAAGACTTCGCTCTTCCTCTCAATGAGGTAGATCCACGTGTGCTGCGTGTGGTCGTCGATGAAGGAGACGAAATATTGGCTCCCGCCAAGACTAACGTTTTGTGCTGGCCCCCATACATCGGAGTGTATAAGGTCGAGCTTGTTCCGGCTCCGGTTTCGCTCGTTGGGGAAAGGAAGTCTGTGTTGCTTCCAGAGCTGGCAGGCTTCACAAATTTGTGCCTTTCAGCCACTAAATTTGGGCAATCCGATCACTACCTGTTTCGATTGCAGATCTTGAAGCCGTTGGTAGTTGACGTGGCCTATCCGCTTGTGCCACAAGTCGATGTCCGACTCGGATTTTTGTCCCTTCTTGAACATTGGGGTGCCGCCGTCAGTGGATTCGAGGATGAACATCCTCCCGTCTCTGCGCCCTTGCGCAATCACACGGCCTTCTTCCTCAAAGAAGCACCCGAGGTGTGTAAACCGAACCTCCATCCCTTGGTCGACGATCTGTCCGACCGAGACCAAGTTCTTCGTGATTGTCGGAGCGTGCAGCACGTTCATGAGTTTCCCTTTCTGCCCGACATGGCTAAGGGGAACTTCTCCGACATTCATGATCGGATGCGGAGTGTCGTCTCCAGTTGCGACTACTGCAGGTTGTATCGGTTTTTCAAGGTACGAGAACCACTCCTTATGGCTCGTGATGTGGTTTGACACGCCGGAGTCTACGTACCACACCTCGTCCGATCTCAGGGTGGTCCGTTTCATTGAGTTTGCATCGTGTCTCGTCACGAAGGTAGACCCTTCTCCGGCTCTCCCGGAGTCTTCGGCGTAGTGCGATCGCTGCCGATTTCCCTTGTCGGTATGTCTGGAGCCGTTTCCGGAACCGGTTCTCTCCGAATCGGCGCGCTTCTTCCAGCACTCACTTTCCTTGTGGCCTTTCTTGCCACAATACCAGCACTCCGCGATGACCTTCCCTTGCCGGTTCTCATCGCTTCGATTCCCCCTGTTTCCGGAGGGTCCGGAGTTGCTGTCGGCATCACTTCGGTGCCTTCTTCCTTGATCTCGTCGGCCGCCTCCATTGTGCGCCGACTCGCCTCGTCCTCCACGTCCACGGGGCCTATCTCCCTCCGTGTATAGCATTCTGCTATCGGTGTGTGTGCTTGTGGTACTTCAATGCTCATTAAGAGCTCCTACACTAACTCCCAAATATATTCCTCACGGAATATCTTTCCTAACGGCCTCCCGGTTTATGCACCGATCCGGCCCTACCTATGCACCGGTCTGCGTACCAGTTTACGCATTCGACCTAACCGATCCGGTCCTCGGCTTCTTCAGCCGATCCGGACGATGTTGAGCTTGTCTCTCAACAGGCAATTTGTAACGTACGAGGATTCTCGTCCGAACCGAGGTTTATTGTTTCTAGGGTTGATGCTTTCACTCGTTGTGAAATGGCGAGTTCGCGTTCGAAAGCCTCCCGAGCATGACGTAGCTCGGCAACTGTGGTTGCATCTGGTTCATCTTGGGGTGGTGACTCCTCCGTGAATTCCTTGTCTTTAGATGGCTCGATGGTTGGTAAGGTTTTGATTTCGAAGAGAGGGATGATCGTGGGATGATCATCTAGGAACTCGTCGACCTCCTCATGGGCCAACCCGTCAAGCATATGGACCGCTTCCACGTATAACGGCGAAGTGTTGAGGGCGACGGGGACTCGTTCTTCAGTGATGATTCAGACTTTTTTCTTTCCTCTTCGGAACGAGATCATGTTGCGTTGCCAATGTTGCTTGATATTCGCTGTATGCAACCATGGTCGACCTAGTAAAATTGGGTAGGCGCCTTGTGTCTCCAGTCTTAGCACGACGGCCGAGATCGTGAACATGTGGCCTCCGAGTGTGAAGTCGAGATGGCGGATTAAACCAATGGGGAGAACGGAGTGGGTGTCGGCCATCCGAAGCCAAAAGGGGCATGGTTCCCATTGATTCAGGCCGAGGTTGAGACACGTTGACTTGCTAATAACGTTTACACCAGATCCGCCATCGATGATGCATCCGTGCAGGTCTTGTCCCTTAATGATGATTCTCATGGCTGGGTTCTAAGAATCCATGAGTGGTGGACCGGTTCCTGCTTCGGTGAGGTGTACCGGTGGCGTCACAGGCTTAGTATTGGCCTGGAGTGCTGCCAGGGTGTCCAGAAATCTCGGCATGAGTGGTAACAGTTTATGTAGGGGTAGCGAGATGCGGGAGTTGGTAAGAACATCCCATAGCTGGACATTGCGTGGCGTAGGGGCCTGGTTGGTTACATTTAAAACATGTAACGTTGGCCGAGCTGCTGGTGTCCGCTCGGTCTGTGTGTGGAAGCTGTTGTTGTTGATTCTCCGTCTCGTTTGGTGGTGGGTTGTTCTAAGGTGCGTTGGAGTTGCGCTGGTTATTTTGAGGAGCGTCCCGTCGGCGGTTGTCGTTAGGTCTTCTATTGTTGCGAGTGTTGCGGTTGCCGTTTCGCCGATCAATGCGTGAGTTCCGTCGGTCATACCAGTCATCGCAATCGTCATCATATCGAGCATAATCGTCGTGCCGGTCATCGCGATAATGATCACGTCGGTAGTCGTCGTCTCGGCGCCGTCGATCCGGGGATCGCGGTCGGTCGTTATCCTGGTCTCGGTAGACATATCGCTCGTCCTACCGAGAGTATGTATTTCGTGGCTCGATCTGGCGGACCGGTGCCGCCGTTGTGCGGTTCAGCATATTATATTCGCACTGCTCGACAGTGTGAGCTCGAGACTGGCAGATCAGACACTGTGGTCGGTGGGGACATTCGAGGGCCAGGTGCTCTAATCTTGAACACGCCGTGCATTGGAGGGCTTGGCGAAAGAGATTGTCCTCTTGGGGAAGTGCGTTTTGCAAGGATGTCATCGAGAAGGCCGCGTCGTGTTGGGTCCGATCGAGGGCGAGAACCCGCACTATGACTTGTTCGATGGTATGGTTGGCAAAATTTGTAAGTGCGAGAGTCGTTCGGAGAGGCTCTCATAAACTGGATAGGAAAGTGTCCGGTATATGTTGTGCCGAGACATCATCGGCCACTTGTCGGTAGAGATCCTGGAACCGGATCGTGAACTGCGCAACCGTTTCGTGCGGTTCTTGGCATATAGAGAAGAATTGCCGGAGCAGTTCCCGTTTAGGCACCTCGCGATGAAAAAGTTCAAGGAACTTTGTGCGCACGATTTGAAAAGTGGTGGCCTCTCCTATTTCGAGGCGAGAGTAACATCGTGCGGCCGGTCCATCGAGAGAGAGTGGGAACTCGACAATCTTTGAGGCATCGATCTCGGCTGGTGTGAGGCGGTGCGTTGAGTGGTTGGCCTGCCACGTGGATATGAAGGCACGGATGTGTGACTCCGCGTCTAGTTCGTCGGTGTATCGTGGGTATGGGTACGGCATGATGTCGTACTCTAGGTCTTCTGGGAGCACCGGAAAAGGGTTTAGTTCCGGTTGATTGACCTCCGGAGGGCTCGACAGGGGTTTTGGTGGTGAATCAACTCGCGATCGAGTGTCCGGTGGTGAGGATTGCACTAGGGAAGCCTCTGATTGCTTGGGAAGGGATTGGTCAGTGACCGCCGAGTCGGAAGTTCCTTCGACTGGCTCAGGGCGTCGGGCGGGTGGCCGAGACCTCGTAGTGCGAGAGGGCGCCGTAACGGCGGCTAGTGGTTACCTTCAACGAAGTTCGTTGTGCACTCACATCTGTAACCGGGCGTGCCAAATTGTGTTACTCGTTCCTTTGGGTGAACACATTCGATAGATCTGCGGCTATTGGTATTCAAGGGCGTGGTACGTGAAGGCTCGTAACAAAGGCATCAAGGGAGAGACAGTGCTCAGAGAGAAAACACTAACGAGATCTGGACAGGCGTGGGCGGCGCTCAAATCATAGGTATGAATCAAAGGACAGACACATGGAGCAAACTGGGCACAATTCAGATATATTACTGCGACAGAAGAGATTACAGAACACGGCCTACGGCCGGTGACCTTACAAGATTAGCTAGTTACAAGGGACTCAGCTAGTGCTTCCGCCTATATTTTTCTTCTCTCCCTCACTCTGAGGTACTGGTCCTCGTTTAAATAACTTTTCCCCTAATACACAGCCGAGTCGTCGGTGGCCCGTGATACTCAGACTCGACGTTTGCTAATTTCCTAATTTTACATTTCTATCCTCTGGACAACACCTAGCACGCCCGTGGGACAGGACCTTGTCCGTCGGACCCACGACTTACAAAATACTAACAATATTACAAAAATTGCCTTTTAGGCGTGATCCTCATTTCATTCCTCTTTTAAGATGTCGAAGGTTTTCGGCAGCATAGTGTATGTACACGTGCCGAAGGAAAAAACGAAGGAAGTTAGACGCGAAAGCCGAAAAGTGTATCCTCGTCGGCTGCTTAGATGAGCAAAAAGGGTATGTAAATGTTATAACCCCCCGAGTGAGCCGAGATGTCATGTTCGATGAGTCGGCTTCATGGTACCTGCCTTCACCACCTACCCCCATGCATTGCAATTTGAATTCTGAGGATGACGCTAGTGAGGCCGAAATGCCTCCGCATAGTGATGAAATCAGAGCTCCGAGAGAGAGTCCGATCTGATTTCCGGTGAGTGGGCCAAATGAGGGGCTGAGCCAAGATGGTCAGCCGAATGAAGAGTCGGCGAGTAGTGAAGACTCGACCGTGTAGTCCCCGCGCAAGGAACCTAGGAGACAGTTTACGCTTAAGGAGAAGGGAAAGAAGAAGATGCCGGAGTACGATACCAGCCGTTCCGAGTTGGATCGTAGTGAATCTGACTACGAACTAGTCGAAAAGGAACCTCCGAGGAAGAGGTCGAAATCGGCCAAGAAGGCCGTGAAATCAATGAATCAAGAATTACGTCGATCAACCCGCTTGAAGAACCATGTAAAGAGATATGGGTATAGTGATTATATGGCACATCATTACGCGTATATGGCGAAAGTGGCCGAAGTGTGTGAGCTGGAGAGCTATGCATAAGTGGCAAACAACACTAATTGGCGTACCGCGATGGAGGAAGAGATGCGAGCATTATCCGATAATGAGACTTGGGACCTGGTTGACACACGGAAAGGTGTAAAGTTGATCAGATGCAGATGGATGTACAAGGTGAAGTACAACACTGATGAATCGGTCAACCAATACAAGGGTTGATTAGTGGCAAAGGGTTACGTACAACAACACAACATCTATTACGACGAGACCTTCGCGCTTGTTATGTAGACGACAAGTGTCCGTGTACTACTGGTCGTAACAGCAGCAAAGGGGTGGCACTTACATTAGATGGATGTGAAGAATGTATTCCTGCAAGGAGACCTTGAGGAACAAGTGTACATGATACAACTCCCCAGATTTCTATCCAAACAGAAGTCATTATATGGATTTAAGCAAGCTCTGCGTGCCTAGAACGCAAAAAACACGTAGCCATTGCATAGAATGGGGTTTGCTCCATCAAAGTCAGACTCTTCATTGTTCATTCTCCTAAGTCAGACCGATAAGCATTCTACTTTATGTTGATGATATAATCATCACCGGAGTTGACCTTAGAGAAATCCACCGCGTAAAGTGTCAACTTGCGGCATCATTCGAAATGAAGGATATTGGTGTTGTTGGGTGGGGGTGAAGCCTAGAATGGCTTCAACCACCTCCCAAGGGGGGAGTACGTGTGAGGAAACGAGAATGAAAGAGAGAAATAAAAATGGCATAGAAAATGAGAGGGAAAAATGTATATTCATTACATGCCCATAAGGAGTTTATGTTGATAACGAGTGCGTTTTGCGGAAACGTGTATGAATTTGTTGTCGGTTATGAACAACAAACAATGCAGAAGGAAAATAGAATAGGCGTAGAATTACACAGTGCAAGCTCTAATGAAAAAAAAAAACTTTATTGCTTCGTTCTCACTCTCGCTCTCAGATACAATACACAAAACTAGAGAATAAGTTCTTTGTCTCTTCGTCTCTCTTCCACTCGTCACACTATACAATGTTAGGTATTCACTTATATACTAAGCCCTAACTTATTGATGAGTTCACACACAGATACAATTTGGAAGGAGTCGGCCTTTTATGCCAACAAACTCCCCCGTAAAAGGACTACTCTTTCATACATATACAAATACTTGGGGTTATCTCCCCCGTAAACTTAAACTGAGTTTTATGCTGCAAGTCTGTCGGCATAAAGTCGAGTCGGCAGAGGTATAGTATGAGTGTTGATCAACTCTTACCTATTGCTCCTCGTTCGGCTTTCTTCTGCTCGGTCGCTTGTCGTAGTCCCATCTTCATCCTTAGCGTTCCAAAGTGTTGATCTGGGAGTGGCTTCCTCAAGCAATCGGCGATGTTCACCTCGGTGTCGATCTTCCGGACTTGGAGTTTCTTCTCAGTCACGAGCTCCCGGATATGATGACACTGCACCTCAATGTGCTTCGTCTTTGCATGGTAGATGGGATTGTTGATGAGGTGTATTGCGCTCTGTGAGTCGTAATAGATGGTCAGCACTAGTCGGTCTATTCGTCTTGCAATTCCGAAGTCGATAGATAACCGGTGCAGCCATATCGCTTCCTTCGCTACTTTCGATGCTGCTTCCGAAGTTGGTAGATAACCTGTGGTAGACAAAGTCATGCACTCTTGAAGTTTTGATCTTCATGATATTGCACCGCCACCATAGGTGAATATGTAGCCTGATGTCAATTTCCGATTATCTATATTTCCAGCATAGTCGGAATCGGTGTAGCCTTCGACTTCGGTTGAGGTTGTAGATCCGAAATTCAGTTGTGCATCTGTGATTCCTTTCAGATACCTAAGGATGTGCTTCACGGCCTCCCAATGCTTCCTTCCTAGGTTAGACATGTACCGGCTGACCACCCCTACGACATAAGCTAGGTTGGGTCGGGTCGCCACCATTGTGTACATGATACTTCCTACAGCCAATGAGTAGGGTATCTTTCCATTAAGCTCTCTCTCCTGCTCCATTGAAGGAGAGTCTCTGTCCGATAGTCTGATCGACGTCGGAAGCAATGTCGATGTTGGCTTCGCATTCTCCATGTTGAAGCGCTTCAGCACCTTGTAGATGTATTCGGACTGGGAGAGTTGGAGAGTTTTGGTTGTCTAATTTCGCTCTATCCTCATGCCCAATATGTGTCGGTCTTGTCCGAGTTCCATCATCGCGAACTTTGCATGAAGGCTCCGCTTCAGCTTACTGATCTCTGCTTGATTGCTCCCTGCAATCAACATGTCATCGACATATAGGATCAAGTAGATTCTGGACTCGTCGGCCAGTTGCCGAACATACATGCATGGGTCGGAGTCTCATCTGTTGTATCCAAGCTGTCGTATCTAGGAGTCAAACTTCTGGTACCATATCCTCGGCGCTTGTTTGAGGCCATATAGACTTTTCTTTAGTCGACATAAGAGGTGATTGTCCTCCCCTGTCGCCGTGAAGCCTGCCGGTTGAGACATGTAGGAATGTCATCTTCTTCCAGATCTTCGTGTAGGAATGTCGTCTTTACATCCATTTGCTCGAGCTCGAGGTCTTTTGTCGCCACAAATCCTAATAGTAGTCGGAAGGTGGTCATCTTGACCACTGGTGAGAATATCTCGTCGTAGTCGACCCCGTATTCCTGTTTAAATCCTTTTGTGACAAGCCGAGCTTTGTACTTGGGTTTCTCTGAGTCGGATACATACTTGTATCGGAACACCCATTTCCAAGGTAGCGGCTTTCTTCTTGCTGGTAGTTTGACTAACTCCCATGTCTGATTTTGGTGAATCCAGTCCATTTCGGATTTCATGGCTTGTAGCCATGTTTCGGCATCCGGTGCGGCCATAGCTTCTTCATATGTGCTTGGTTCGCCTGCATCCGTGTAGTTGACGTAGTCGAGGCCAAGTTGATAGAACTTTGTTTGCCTTCGAGCTCGTCTAGATCTCCTAGGTACCATGATGTTGGGTTCAAATCCTTCAATCGGTTCTACTGGTCGATCGGTATTTGTTGAACCATCTGTATCAAGAGTCTTGTTAGGTGTCACGCCCCCAATTTGGGATTTCGGCAGTGTCTGATTGTTCTCCCATGTGGTTGTCGTCGACTCTTTTCTAACTTGCCTCTTGGTGACTCTGCCTTTGTCGATCCTTGTCGATTCGGCTGTGTCTTTGATGACTTTGTCTTTGAGTTCGACGATGGGACTTGTTGCCGATTCAGTGTCGGCAGGGAAGTAGTCAGCTGGTTGGAGTTCAATTGTCTGTTGACTCTTTGATTCATCCCTGTGGGATGGTCCTTCTACTTCGAAGGATACCTTCTTACCAACTGTTTTCTGTTGGTTCCTTTGAGAGAAGATAGAGTCTACATTGAAGACCACGTCACTACTCCGGATCAGTTTCCGGTTCTTAGGGTCCCATAGCCTGCAGCCAAAGTCCCCATCGGTTCCATAACCGAGAAATATGCACATCGTTGCATGGGGTGCCAACTTCGTCCTTTTGTCCCTGGGGATGAACGCGTAGGCTTCGCATCCGAATATACGGAGCCTATCATAGGTCGGTTGTGTGCCTGACCATAGTGCCTGTGGCACTTCGAGCCTGATTGCTTTTGACCGTGCCAGATTTATCAGGTACACTATCGTCTACAATGCCTCGGCCTAGAATTCTAGCTTCAATCCAGTTTGTTGGAGCATTGCCATCACCTTCTCCTGGATCGTCTTGTTGATCCGTTCTGCCACTCCATTTTGCATGGGTGTGTAGGGAACGGTCTTTTGGTGTCGGATCCCTTTTCTGAACAGGTACTGTTTGAAGGCTTTGGAGGTGTACTCACCTCCATTGTCGGATCGGAGTGTCTTCACTCTCTATCCCGACCGGTTCTCCACTTCAGATATCCATCGAGTGAAGATCTCGAGCGCTTCATCTTTGGACTTGATGGAGTATGCCCAAACTTTACGTGTACAGTCATCTACGAATGTGATGAAGTATTGGGATCCTCCTAATGATCGTTGTGGCATGGGCCCACATATGTCTGTGTGCACAAGCTCTAGAGGTTGTCGTGCCATCTCATAGTGGCGAGAGTGCGGACTTCGTGTCCGTTTCCCATATCGACAATGGTCACAGAAGTCCGTCTTTGCCTGGAGTTTCGGGATGTAGCCGACCGATATCAGCCGATCAAGTCTAGCTTGTGACATATGGCCTAGTTGACCATGCCATAGGTTTGGGTTGCCCCTTCAGGGTTGATTGCCATCAATGGGTACAGATTATTGTACTTGTACTCACTCTTGACTTTGAGGTTTCCTCGGCTGATCACCCATGTTGACTCGTATAGAGTCGTTCTACACCCGTCTTTAGCTAACATGCCAATGGAGACCAAAGTCCTCTTTAGATTGGGTACATGTCGAACTTGGTGCAGGGTTATTATGTTGCCATTTGGCAATATGATGGGAGCTTCTCCAGTTTCTGCTATCTTGCACTCCTGCCCGTTTCCTAGTCGGATTGTGCCGTTAGCGTCGGATGAATAGTTTGAAAACCATTCAATGTTTGGGGTCACGTGCAATGTGGCACCATAGTCTAGTTGCCACGTGTGTGCAGCTTGTGCACTATACAGGAATTCTCCGATCATCGAATCCTCTAGGGAGAGGATTTCTTTGGATCAGGTGTCGGCAACATTGACCTGGTTGTTGACTGGAGAGTGGTCCGAATCGGAACATCCCCGATTCCACTCGTATCTCCAACCACTCTCTTTTCTCTTTATTGACCAGCAGTAGGAAATATTGTGGCTAGCTTTCTTGTAATGTGTGCAGTACACGCTTGATCGGCCTATTTTTTACTTCGACCGCTGTAAGTCTCCCCTCGTTTTCGATCGGTTGTAGCGTCGACCAGTTCTGTCGGCTTGTTCTTTCGTTTGACTCTATCGGTTGAATGACTCGGTCAAGTGATGAGCTTCTACCGACTCATCGATGGTTATTCCCATCGATTTTTGCCAAATATCCTCTGTGAGGACTTGGCCGATTGTTTCGTCCAGATTCAGGATCAGTCGGCTATTGGCGTATGTCATGCAGAATACCTCCCAACACCCAACTGGTAAGGGTGAGGGCTTTCAATTCTTCTTCAAAGTTGATCCATTGTGATGAGAGCTCAGACAACACCCAACTGAAGGTGTTGATGTGGGAGGTTGTCGGATCGGTCTCTCTCATCTTCATGTTGAACAATTGTTTGATCAAAATCAATTTCGAAGACCTTCATTACTTCCTCGGGATCGAAGTGATCCGTGCCCCCGAAGGCATATTGATCAGCCAATGCCACTACGTGTTGAATATGCTCTTCAAGTTCGGGATGGCGAATTGTAAATCCGTCTCGACCCCTCTCGACCGAAACATGAAGCTTCACCAACATTCGGGAAAGGCGTGTGACCCGACACGGTTCCGATAGATTGTCGGAAGCCTCATTTACTTTACGATCACTCGATCGGACCTTAGTTATCTGGTCGGCTTGATCAGTTAATTCATGTCACAGCCCAAGACCGAACACCTTCAATGCGCGCAAAGATATTGTCTTGGTCTGTGACATGATATTGCTATATCAGGCAAGAGTAGACGAGCAGTTAGTCAGCTACAGATGCTGATTGGGCCGGAAATGCCAGCGATCACAGATCAACATTTAGATATGCATTTTCATTGGGACGTGCGGCGATCACATGGAGCAATAAAAAGCAGCCGACAATGGCACTATCGAGCACGGAGGCCGAGTATCGAGGGGCGGTTGTCGCTATGTGCGAAGTCATTTGGCTAAAAAGTCTATTATGGGATCTACGTGTGGAGGTGTCTAAGCAAACCATAATCTATTGCGACAACCTCATTAGTATCCAATTAGCGAAGAAACCCGTCTTCCACGCCCGAACAAAGAACATCGAGGTGCACTATCATTTTGTCCGCGAGTGAGTCCTCTCTAGAGAAGTCAAACTAGTGCATTTTCCGATTGATCGGCAGGTTGCCGATATCTTCACCAAACCTCTCGATCTTGACAAGTTGTGGCATATTTCGGGTATGCTTGGCCTCCAGCATATTGACGTGTTGAACTTGAGGGGGAGGAGTGAAGAAGCAGAAGAGAGAGACGAAGTCCAAAAAGCCGAGTCGGATCATGAATTCGATTTCGGTCCGACTGAAGAAGTCGGTATGTCCAACCAGCCAAAGAAATGGACGTGTGGACAAATGGAAGAAGATCAGCTAATCATAAGATAGCCAGATCCAGGGGGAGGCGAGAGCCAACTGAACCAAGGGGTGGAAAATCCGTGAAGGGCAAGAACGGTGGTAGAGTCGAGGAGGACAGAGCCGACCAAGTGAAGACCAAGACTAACACATGGGCGGATGTCGTCAAGGGTCTAGAAGTGGATGAATCAGAGATAGTCGATTCGATAAAGAGTCAAAGTGAATCAAAGTCGGTTGATTCAATCGAAATGTTTGATTTGGAAGAGCCAGATCGATGGGCCACACTGGAAGAAGGGCAGCCGAAGTTGATGTTAGGAAACAGGTCCCTCTGGATGGGAAGTTGAGAAGAACCATGTTGATGAGCAACTCGGAAGGCTAAACTTGTAAATAGTCGAAACGTTACATAAGTATATAAGCACTTAGGGCAATCATGTTAGTTGTGCGCGTTATTGTAAAGTTATTGTTGACGAGGTTGTTGCCTCCATAACTGTGAGAGTGAACGAGTGTGAATGGAAGCATGTGAGCTCCATAGCCACCTGTTGGCGAAGTAGGATCTCGAGGTCGTTGCCTCTGAGATCTTTGATTTTATTCCTTTCTCTCATAGTGTTCTGTTTCGGAGTTTGTGGACTCCACGTGGTTTTTTCCCAGTTCGGGTTTCCACGTTAAAATTTGTGTCATTCTCAATTTCTGTATTCTATTTTTCGTTTCCATTAGATTGACTATTATTCCGCACACGAGAAACCGGTTGTGGCTGGCAACGATTTAACTTTCAAACTGGTATCAGAGCGAGCAACATAGAAAATGGAAGGAGGCAGGAGTGGTTTCCCAGGTATGATGGTCCTAAATTCACAGAACTATGCAAATTGGAAGATTAAGATGGAATACCTTCTCATTGTAAAAGACCTGTACGAGCCAATCCATAGATCGAAAATACCAAAGGGGGTATTGGTGTCGGATTGGAAGCTTCTGAATAGGAAAGTCGTGGCCACTATCCGACAGTGTGTCGACGTAAGTGTCCTTCAGCATGTGGCGAACGACACAAATGCTCACGAGATGTGGCAGAAGCTGTCGGGTCTTTATGAGAGGAAGAATGCACTCAACAGAACCTCATTGATGAGGAAAATAGTAAACCTGAAATACAGAGACGACGAGAGCATGGTTGAACACGTCAGCACATTCATGGGGTATGTAAATCAACTTGCAGCGATCAAGTTCCCCTTGGAAGATGCAATGCAGGCAATCATGCTAATGTGTACGTTGCCGGAAGACTGGGAGAATTTGGTGGTTACTCTCAGCACCTCCTGCCAAGAAGAGAACCTGTCTTTGTAGACGGTGAAGACAAGCATCCTGAACGAGGAGGCGCGTTGGAAGGGCAAGGAACCGATCCCCGACTCAAAAGCGCTCCTTTCCGAATCGAAACGAGGAAGACAAAGGAACCGGAGTCCCAAAACTGGGAAAAATCGGGGACACGATCAAAGTCAAGGGGGAGGCCCACGTGCTTCTACTACAGGAAGCCGGGGCATTTCCAGAAGGACTGTCGGCATTTCAGGAAAGACAAGGAAACCGATAGTACCGATTCGAAGAAGTCACCGGAACGGTTCAGATCGGCGAGCGCAGGACCGGAAAGGAACGACGGCAATCACGACAAGTGAAGAGGAGCTAATGCTCATCACCGAGGAGAGTGAACTAAACCTTGCCGGCGACGAGATGACCTGGGTGGTCGATTCCAGAGCGTCGTTCCACCTGACCCCGGATAGAAAATGCTTCTCATCCTACTCGGTCGGTGACCACGGCCGTGTTCGAATGTGGAATGAAGGTACATGCCGAAATGTCGGCATAAGAGATGTGTGGTTGACGACATCAACCGGATGCAAGATGTTGTTGAATGATGTTTGACACGTTCCGGAGGTTCGACTAAACCTGATATCAGTCGGTCGGCTAGATGATGAAGGCTACACGGTTAGCATCAGGAACAGTTTCATGAAGTTCAGCAAAGGGAGCTTGATAGTGTCTCAGGCCCGGAAAGTCATTGAAGCTATGGGCCACACCATTGCAGACGAAGGATCAGGTGCTATCCATCTTCAAAGAGCTCCACGCGAGAGTGGAAAGAGAAACCGGTCGGAAGCTGAAGGCGGTTTGAGCAGATAACAGAGGAGAATACAAGGGGCAGTTCAAGGAGTACTATCGCTCGAAGGGAATCCGGCTCGAATTTACCATGCCGAAGACGCCGGAACTAAACGGGCTGGCCGAGAGGATGAACCGGACCATATTGGAGAGGGTCCGGAGTATGCTGGCACATGCAAAATTACCCAAGACGTTTTGGGCTGAGGCATTGTCGACGGCGACATATGTGATAAACAGATCACCCTCACTACCCTTGGACGGGGACACGCCGCAGAGAGTCTGGATCGGTAAGAAAGTGTCCTACCGGCATCTGAAGGTATTCGGGTGTCTTGCGTACATGCATGTAGCTAAGGACCGAAGAGGAAAGTTAGATCCGAAGACCCGGCCATGCATATTCCTCGGTTATGGCGACGATGAGTTCGGCTACCGAGTGTGGAACCCAGTCGACCAGAAAGTATTCCGGAGTCGAGATATTATCTTCATGGAGGACAAGAGGCTCTCCGACTGGGAGTCGGAGAAGAAAATAATGAAATCCAAGTCGACCGGTAAGGGAAATGCAGTTCCTGTTAGGAAACAGGTCCCTCTGGATGGGAAGTGAGAAGAACAATACTAATGAGCAAACTCGGTCAAGGCCGATAGGCCGAGGCCGAAACCGGATGTGGAGTACCCGGCAACGGAAGCCCCGGTGAGAACCGGATGAAGAGTACCCGACTATGGAAGACCCGGTGAGAACCGGATGAAGAGAACCCGACTATGGAAGACCCGGTGAGAACCGGATGAGTAGTACCCGGCAAGAGCCGGATGGTGAAGGCCCGGTGAGAAGTGCTCACTGGATGAAGGCACATATTCGTAAATATGTTTTTGAGAGTCCAGCGGGGCTATATTTACGCAGGGTCTATTTAGCCGCTCACGCTTCCTGCGTGAACCGTTACATGCGTTATGATCTTATATTATTTCTTATTCCTACGCTCTTGTCCATCAGTTACTATTCCGACGGACAACACATGTTCGTGAAGAATTTCGATGGAAGCGACTTCCTGGTAATCCTGCTGTATGTGGACGACATGTTGATCATCAGACCAGATCGAACCAAAATTGGTAATCTGAAGAAGGCCTTGAACTAGACCTTCTCAATGAAAGATCTGGGTCTGGCAAGACAGATCCTAGGGATGCACATAATCCAGGACCAGACAAAGAAGTTGTTGTGGTTGTCACAAGAGAAGTACGTGACAAAGGTGCTTCAGAGGTTCAACATGTTGGATGCAAAGCCGGTCAGGTTGACACTTCCGGAAAATTGCAAGTTTTCTGGGAAGCAGAGCCCGAAGACAATGGCAAAGAAGATGGAGATGATCAAGATTGTTGAAAACAGTGCTCGGCCACAACCGAGGAATGGGATCAACTCACAGAAAACAGGAAATACAAAATGCACAAAACAATAGAGAGAAAGGTACACTGGATGTTTTACGTGGAAAACCCTAAATGGGAAAAACCACAGGAGTCCTCAAACTCCAACTATCACTATGAACAGGGATGTACACTGGTGAAGCTACAAGGCAACAACCTTGAGCTCACTGTCTTCGCCACAGGCGGCGGCAATACACAGAGGCAACGACCTCTTCGTCTCTCTCTCTCTCTCTCTCTCTCGGCTGCTCTCACTTCGCATGAAAATTAAGCAACAACAATAACTGTTTGCCCTAAGTCATATTTATACACATATGACTTTCGGGCTATTTACAAATATAGCCTCAAGGGCTCTTGGCAAACATATTCACAAATATGTCTCCGCATCCGGATCTCTCTCCGGGTACATTCGTCATCCGGCTCCGTAACCGGGGTCTTCATCATCCGGCTCCGTAGCCGGGGTCTTCATCATCCGGCTCCGTAACCGGGGTCTTCATCATCCGGCTCCGTAACCGCAACCGGGCTTGCCGTCATTCATCTCCAGACATCCCATCCGGAGGGACCGAAATCCCAACAAACTCCCCCTTCACTTTGGCATGGGATGTCTCTCCAGTCCGATCCTCTTCCGGCATGCTTCCAGCTTGTCGGGTGTGAGCACCTTGGTCAGCATATCCGACCCGTTCTCGTCCGTGTGGACCTTCGTCAGCACGAACTCCTTGTCTTCTATCCTTTCCCGGATCCAGTGATATCTTCGCTGGATGTGCTTCGTCCGGGAGTGATAAGCCACGTTCTTCGCAAGGTGGATGGCACTCTGACTGTCGCAGTAGAGTCGGTACTCCTCCTGCTGGATACCGAGCTCTCTAATGAAGTCCTTCATCCATATTATTTCCTTGCCGGCTTCAACAGCCGCCATGTACTCCGCCTCCGTGGTTGACAACGCAACCGTCTTCTGCAGCCTCGACTGCCACGAAACAGCTCCACCTGCATACGTCATCACATACCCTGATGTGGACCGGCTGGTATCTGCATCAGCCGACATATCCGAATCGGTAAAGCCGTCGAATTCGGGCTTACCGGAGCCGAATCGGAGGCACACGTTTGCCGTGCCCTTCAGGTATCGGAGTATCCACTTGACCGCGTTCCAGTGCTCTTTGCCGGGATTGCTCATGTACCGGCTCACCACTCCGACTGCGTATCCTATGTCCGGTCTTGTACACACCATTGCGTACATCAAGCTTCCGACGGCAGAGGCATATGGTACTTTCATCATGTCCTCCTTCTCAGCCTTTGTCTTGGGGCTTTGCTTGCTGGACAACTTGCAGTTTGCCGGGAGGGTTGACCCGACCGGTCTTGCTTCCGACATGTTGAACCGGTGAAGCACCTTTGTCACGTACTTCTCCTGTGACAGCCACAACTGCTTCTTCTTCCGGTCCCGGATGATGTGCATCCCTAGTATTTGCCTCGCCGGACCCAAGTCCTTCATTGAGAAGGTTCGGTGAAGCGCTTTCTTCAGCGTCTGTATCTTGACCTGGTCCCGTCCGACGATCAACATGTCGTCCACGTACAGGAGGAGTATTAGAGAGTCTCCTCCTTCGAACTTCTTCACAAACACGCAGTGATCAGACTGCGTTTTGTGGTACCCTTCGTCGGTCATGAAGGAGTCGAACTTCCGGTACCATTGCCGGGGAGCCTGCTTCAGTCCGTAAAGGCTCTTCTTCAACCGGCATACCAGGTGCTCCTTCCCTTTCTTCTCGAATCCTTCCGGTTGCTGCATGTAGATCTCTTCTTCGAGGTCACCGTGAAGGAATGCCGTCTTCACGTCCATCTGTTCTACCTCGAGGTCCATGCTTGCCGCTATGCTCAGCACCGTCCGGATGGAGGTCATCTTCACTACCGGGGCGAATATCTCGTCGAAGTCGACGCCCTTCTTCTGCTGAAACCCCTTCACCACGATCCTGGCTTTGTATCTCGGGGGGTTTCCGGCATCTCCCGGTTTCAGCTTGAACACCCACTTGTTTCGAAGTGCCCGCTTTCCTTTCGGCAACTCCACAAGTTCATATGTGTGGTTCTCATGCAGGGAATCCATCTCGTCCTGCATGGCACTCAACCACCTGCGGCTCTGGGTGTCATGCTTTGCTTCTTCAAAGCTCTCCGGCTCCCCCTCGTCGGTTAGCAGCACATGCTCTGGTTCCGGAAATCTCCGGGGGGCCCTTCTCTCTCTTAGAGGATATCTCCGTTCCGGAGCTTCGGTAACCGGTTCTTCCGATTCTTCTTCATCCGAATCCATTTCGGGATCGGGGCCGGTTCCGGTATCATTTTCATCTTCTTCGGCCGGTTCTGTTTCTTCACCGTCTTCGGCCGGATCCTCGAGTGCTAACCGGTCTCTTGCCGGTCGGGACTGCTCCTCGTAGAGTTTATCCTCACCGGTCGACTTGGAGCTCTTCATCTTCTTCTCCGACTCCCAGTCGGTGAGTGTCTTGTCCTCCATGAAGATGATATCTCGACTCCTGAATATCTTCTTGTCGACCGGGTCCCATACTCGGTAGCCGAACTCGTCGTCGCCGTAACCGAGGAATATGCATGGCCGGGTCTTTGGATCTAACTTTCCTCTCCGGTCCTTTGCCACATGCACGTATGCGAGACACCCGAACACCTTCAGATGCCGGTAGGACACTTCCTTACCGGTCCACACTTTCTGCGGCGTGTCTCCGTCCAAAGGTACTGAGGGTGATCTATTTATCACATACGTCGCCGTCGACATTGCCTCAGCCCAAAATCCCTTGGGTAATTTCGCATGTGCTAGCATACTCCGGACCCTCTCCATTATGGTCCGGTTCATCCTCTCAGCCAGCCCGTTCAGTTCCGGCGTCTTCGGCACAGTAAACTCGAGCCGGATTCCCTTCGAGCGACAGTACTCCTGGAACTGCCCCCGGTATTCCCCTCTGTTATCCGCTCGTATCGCTTTCAGCTTCTTGCCGGATTCCCTTTCCACTCTCGCGTGGAGTTCTTTGAAGACGGACAATACTTGATTCTTTGTCTTCAACGGTGCCGTCCACAGTTTCCGGCTGTGGTCATCGATGAATGTCATGAAGTACTGGGCTCCGCCATGTGACTTCGTTTCTACTTGACACACGTCAGTGTGCACCAACTCCAATGGTGCGCTACGTCTCGTCGGTGGCCTTGTGTGGAAGGAGGTTCGGTTCTGCTTACCGGCCAGGCAATCGGTGCACTTCTCCAGATGCACATGCTTCACTGGAATGAGGTTGTCTTCTGCAAGCCTCTTCATCCCCTTCTCACTCATGTGGCACAGTCTCTTGTGCCACAGCTCACCGGCAGTGTCGGCTGCCACATTCAGCTCTTCCGGACATAACCGGGCATTCATCAGGTACAGTGTGTTGACTTTTCGGGCCCGAGCCACTATCAGGCTCCCCTTGCTGAACTTCATTACGCCGTTCCGGATGCTACCTGTGTAGCCTTCATCGTCTAGCCTCCCGGCCGAAATCAGGTTCAATCGAACCTCCGGAACGTGTCTGACATCCTTCAGCAGCATTTTGCATCCGGTCGAGGTTGTCAACCACACGTCTCCTATGCCGGCAATCCGGCATGTGCCTTCATTTCCCATCCGGACACAGCCATGCTCACCGGCTGTGTAGGATGAGAAGTATTTCTTCTCCGGGGTCAGGTGGAACGACGCTCCGGAACCGACCACCCAGGTCATCTCTACACCGGCAAGGTTCAGCTCCCTCTCTTCGGTAATAAGCATTATCTCTTCTTCACTTGCCGCGAGTGCCGTCGTTCCTTTCCGGTCCTGCCCTCGCCGATCCGGACCTCTCCGGTCCGTGGCTCCCCGGTATGCACCGTTTCTCTCCGGTGACTTCTTCGAATCGGTGTCGTCGGCTCCGTTGTCTTTTCGGTAATGCCGACAATTCTTCCGGAAGTGCCCCGGCTTCCCACAGTGGAAGCATGTGGGTCTTCCTCTTGACTGCGACCGGGTCCCCGACTTCTCCCGTCTTTGCGGACTCCGGTTCCATTGTCTTCCCCGTTCCGATTCGGTAAGCAGCGCCTTCGAGTCGGAGACCGGTTCTTTATCTCTCCGACGCGCTTCTTCGTTCAAAATACTTGTCTTTACCGTTTGTAGGGACAAGTTATCTTCGGTGCAGGAGGTGCTGAGAGTCACCACCAAGTTCTCCCAGCTGTCCGGCAATGTACACATCAGGATGATGGCTTGCATTGCATCCTCCAACGGGAACTTGATCGCCGCAAGCTGGTTCACGAATCCCATGAACGTGCTTACGTGTTCCACCATACTCTCGCCGTCCCGGTACTTGAGGTTCACTATCTTTCTCATCAGGGAGGTCCGGTTCAACGCATTCTTCCTCTCGTAGAGGCCCGACAGCTTCTTCCACATCTCATATGCGTTGGTGTCGTTCGCCACATGTTGTAGGACGCTTACATCGACATATTGCCGAATCGTCGCTACGGCTTTCCGGTTCAGGAGCTTCCACTCCGACTCTATTACTCCCTTGGGTATCTCGGCATTGTCGATCGGTTCGTACAGGTCTCGGACGATGAGAAGGTCTTCCATCTTTATCTTCCAGTCGGCGTAGTTCTGTGAGTTCAACACCATCATGCCCGGAGGCCCACTACCGCCGCCTTCCATTTTCTGTGTTACCGTCGCTCTGATACCAGTTTGTTGAAAACAGTGCTCGGCCACAACCGAGGAATGGGATCAACTCACAGAAAACAGGAAATACAAAATGCACAAAACAATAGAGAGAAAGGTACACTGGATGTTTTACGTGGAAAACCCTAAATGGGAAAAACCACGGGAGTCCTCAAACTCCAACTATCACTATGAACAGGGATGTACACTGGTGAAGCTACAAGGCAACAACCTTGAGCTCACTGTCTTCGCCACAGGCGGCGGCAATACACAGAGGCAATGACCTCTTCGTCTCTCTCTCTCTCTCTCTCTCTCTCGGCTGCTCTCACTTCGCATGAAAATTAAGCAACAACAATAACTGTTTGCCCTAAGTCATATTTATACACATATGACTTTCGGGCTATTTACAAATATAGCCTCAAGGGCTCTTGGCAAACATATTCACAAATATGTCTCCGCATCCGGATCTCTCTCCGGGTACATTCGTCATCCGGCTCCGTAACCGGGGTCTTCATCATCCGGCTCCGTAGCCGGGGTCTTCATCATCCGGCTCCGTAACCGGGGTCTTCATCATCCGGCTCCGTAGCCGGGGTCTTCATCATCCGGCTCCGTAACCGGGGTCTTCATCATCCGGCTCCGTAGCCGGGGTCTTCATCATCCGGCTCCGTAACCGGGGTCTTCATCATCCGGCTCCGTAGCCGGGGTCTTCATCATCCGGCTCCGTAACCGGGGTCTTCATCATCCGGCTCCGTAGCCGGGGTCTTCATCATCCGGCTCCGTAACCGGGGTCTTCATCATCCGGCTCCGTAACCGCAACCGGGCTTGCCGTCATTCATCTCCGGACATCCCATCCGGAGGGACCGAAATCCCAACAAAGATATCATACACCTCTGCCATCGAAAGCTTGATGTACACAATGGTGTGTACTCGGTCGAATATCGGATATGTTATTAGAGTGGTCAGCCGGTTCATGAGCAATCCGGGAAGAGAACACTAGACCGCGGTCAAGTGGATACTCAAGTACCTGGAAGGTACCACGAGCATATGCCTCCGATTCGGACATGTTGGCTTATGCAGATACTAGCCGGTCTACATCCGGATATGTCATGACATATGCAGGGGGAGTTGTATTGTGGTAGTCGAGGCTGCAGAAGTCTGTTGCACTATCGACAATAGAAGCGGAGTACATGGCAACCGTGGAAGGCAGCAAAGAAGTAATCTGGATGAAGGACTTCATCGAAGAGCTAGGGATCCGACGGGAGCAATTCCGGCTCTATTGCAATAGTCAAAGTGTCATCCACCTCGCGAAGAACGTGGCCTACCATTCCCGGACCAAGCACATCCAAAGGAGATATCACTGGCTTCGGGAGAAGATAGAAGATAAAGAGTTCTTGCTAACGAAGATCCATACAGAGGAGAACAGGCCGGACATGCTGACCAAGGTGTTGTCAGCTGACAAGCTGGACGTATGTCAGAGACGGATCGTATTGACAAGACATCCCATGCTGAAGTGAAGGGGGAGTTTGTTGGGAAATAGGTCCCTCCAGATGGGATCCAGATGAGCTAGATCGGACGAGCCAAAGGAAGGAACCGGACTGGATGGATCCGGAACAAGTCCAATCGTATCCGGTATGAACCAACAACTTGAAGTAGGAACATATTTGTAAATATGTTCAGACATTACCATTGAGGTCATATTTGTAAATAGCCCGTAAGTTATATGAGTATAAATATAACTAGGGAAAATAGTGTTGTGTACACAAGTAGTTGATGTTATCATTATTGTTGTACAGAGATAGAGAGACAGAGACAAAGACAGATAGATATACATAAAGCTTTTCTGTTGTAACCATTAGTTGGTGAAGACAAACCTCGAGGTCGTTGCCTTGGAGTCTCCCATTGTATCAATCCTCTCATATTGATAGTTGGAGTCTCTAGGCTCCCGTGGTTTTTCCCTTTTAGGGCTTTCCGCGTTAACATCTTGTGTTGTCTCATTTCTGTTTTCTATTTCTTCCATTGTGTGATTGAGACTTGGTTGTGGCCGAGCATTATTCCGCACACATAATTAGATTCTGTCACTTTACCCAAGTGTTGGCAAGTTGCTAGAGAAGATCCAAAGTGGAAAGCGGTTATGAAAGAAGAACTCAGAGCTCTTGAGAAAAACAAAACTTGGGAGATTGTATCACTACCACTAAGAAAGGAGGCGGTTGGGTGCAAATGGGTGTTTACAATAAAACAAACTGCAGAGGGCAAAATAGATTGTTACAAGGTACTATTTGTAGCTAAGGGATATAGTCAGACATATGGCATTGATTATGATGAGACTTTTGCACCTGGAGCGAAGAAGAGCACAGTTAGAACGCTTATTTTCTTAGTAGT